>NC_143554.1:40382857-41026428 GCF_054136105.1 Typopeltis vanoorti
AGTAATATAAAAAATTAAAAAATATAAACATAAATGAATGGAACACGTTCAAAGAATGAAAACAGAAAGATTACCAAAACAAGCCGTAAAGTACAAGCCATTAGGAAAAAGAAAACCAGGACATTCTCTTAAACGATTCAACGATGACTTCTAAGGCCGGAACAGGCCATATGCGTATCCTTGATACGCATGATGATGATGAGGTTGGCTAGAGCTGGAGAAAAGAGGGGGAAAACCAATAGAAAGTCCTTTTTGTTTCCAATACTTGTCTTGAAAAATGAAAAAAGTGTTTTCCATGAAGTGTTTCAAAATCTTAGAGTGTCCAGGGGGAAAAGGTTTCCAAGTAGATCCACTGTGTCATTTCTGGGTACACTGGTGAAGAGACTGACTATATCTAAACTTGCTAAGATATATGAAGGTTCTATATTAACAATCTTTACCTTTTCAATGAAATGCAAACTAATCTTTATAAATGAGTCTGTTTTTCCTATGTGTGGTGTTATCATGTTACCACAGAATGTACAACAACTAGCAATGTTCCAGCATGCATACAGTAATGAATTTATCATTTGTATTCTGGTTCTCAATGATTTAACAGTTGTGAAGTTATTAAAAACATCCAATATGTGTAATTAATTGTCAATAAGCTTTTGTTGTGTAAAACTTTTATGTACCATTACCCCTGATGATGTAAGTCTTACGAGTACGAAACTTGTTGGGTTTTTTAATAATTTATTTTTAATAAATTCTTTATATTAATATGTGGTCTCAATACCGAAAATCACCTACAGAAATTGAGATTTTTAGCATTCAGGAATATGTTAGCAGAACTAATCTCAGGTGATATGGCCACTTAAACAGAATTTGGAGAGGAAAGATTAGCTAAATAAGTGTTCTTTGCAAGGATAGCAGGAATAAGACCCAGAAGAAGACAAAGATATAGATGGATTGAGACAGTAAAAAGTGCATTAGAAGAGAGAAATATAAGATCTAATAATATTGGAATTTTGGCAGATAACAGGCTAATCTGGAGGGAAATTGTCGATAGAAAGTTAGTAATAATGTAACTTTTCATGTAGTACTGTCATAAGTTCTGTACACCCCTTGAGGATATACCGTATTTGCTGGTGTATAAGACGCACCCCCTTTTTGGTACACATTTTTTTAGGAAAAAACTTTATCACTGAATATTATAATGAATTTACAGTATTTCAAATATAAAGTAATAAGTAGGTCTACTTTCAACAAATACCTAATCTGACTAGGAAAGAGTACCCACCTTTTAGTCTTCTTTGTCAAACCCAGAAATTCATCTCCAGAGCTAAATGAAGAGACACTTGAAACCTCTTCTAAATCAGAATCTGAGTCCTCATACAACAAATTGTCTGTACCATCCAGTGCATTACTATTGCCACATTTCTGAAATGATTTAAGCACTGTCTCAGTTTTCACAGCATCCCATGAAGCTTTGACCCACTCACAAACGTGCAAAATGCTAGGCCTCTTCCTTCTTCCTGATGGCATAAGCTAAAAATCTGAAGACTGCATCTAGCAGTCTTCTGGATGCAGTGTTCCACTTCTCCTTCATCCCTTAAATGATTTATTAATACAGACATCTAAAGGTTGAAGCTGACTAGTCAGACCTCCTGGAATTCAGCTAACTGAGTTTTCAATTCCTTAAGTTCTGTTCTGTGAGCACGAAACTGATCCCATACTAGCGCAGGCTTCTTCAACAGTCCACCGGAGCACCTAGACCAGAGGTGTTCAACCCGTTGATCGCGAAGCAATTTTTGGTCGATCTCTCGTGTATTCCTCCTTACTTACAAATTTAATTAAAACTGAAAACATAATATTTTCTTTATCATTATTTTGTATTATTTTTAATTCGCTTTAAGTGTATTGCTATTGTTTATTTATTTTTCGTTAAAATTGTCAAATCCGTAATTTTCTTATAAGTCCGGGTAAAGGAATTAATTTGAATCAGTGGAAGTCAAACAGCGAACCGAGTGAATACGATTATAAGCAAAGTGTAAAAACTCGATTGTAGCTTAAATATTCCAAAGCATATTACATCAATTTCTTACTTAGGTTAAGTCCCATGTGAATATTGTAAAAAAATAAACTTTGTTTGTCTCGGTATAGTTTGTATTAGTTGTTCTGGTAAATAACTCTTTTGAAGCTAACTGTATATACTGCTTTAATAAGAATATGTTAGAGTGTTAAAAACAAAGGCAATGTTTTGTCGCCAAAGTATATGGCTGCATTAGAAAGATTGTTATTGAAACTTGTATGTATGAGAAATACTTGCAGGCTCTAAGTGTAAACATCTCCGAAGTCAGTCAGAAAGAGCTTCCCGATGCAAACAAACAACTTCCCGATGGCCTGCAACTTACAATCAAAGAAAGCGGAAGAGAACAAAAGGCATGCCGAACTTGAAACTTAAGATGAAAGACTCATACCGATTCTACGGGGTTGCCAAACTTCATGCGAGGTCTCAGATGAGGCCTAATAAAAAGGGAATGAAGTAAGCAGAAGGGGGTCCCGGTTCCAGAATTCCAGAGAGGAGGCTGCCCCGGTCCAGAGTCGCTGTCAGAGAGACTGCCAGGATCCACATTGCTTGAGAGAGGAGTTTCCCGCTTCCAGAAAGGAGTTCTCGGTTTGAAACATTGCTAGAGAGAGACTACTTCTAGGCCGCAGACAAGGTTTCAAATTGCTGAAAGGAAGAGTTCCAATTGTGGGATTAAAGTTTCCAGGCCAGGTTAATGTTAGACATTCACAAGTGTGTTGCGTTTTCATTACAATTTGATGAATCAAACGACTTCACTGATATTGCTCAGTTAATAGTATTTATTCGTATGGTATTTCAAGATTATTCAAGTAAAGAAGAACTTTTGAAAATTATACTATTATTGGGAAGGACTAGGGGAGAAGACATTTTTTTGGCATTTGATGAATTTGTGAAACAACACAAACTTCCGCTTTTTAAACTTGAGTCTATTACTACTGATGGTGCTCCTGCAATGATAGGTAATAAATCAGGCTTCATTTCATTATATAAAAATGCTGACAAATATCCAGATTTTTTAAAGTACCACTGTATTATTCACCAACAAGTAGTGTGTAGTAAAAGATTAAACGCAAAAGATGTTTTGGATATTATATTTAAAACTGTAAATTCTGTTTGAGGAAAAGCACTGCAATTGCAGTTATTTAAATTACAGGCAGTTGATGATAGGGAACTTCTGTTGTACAATAATGTTCGCTGGCTCAGCAAAGTCAATTTTTAGAAAGATTTCTTGTATTGATTAACGATATAAAAAATTTTCTTAATGAAAAAGGAGATATTTATCCACAATTGAGTGATAAAAGATGGTTGTTACGCTTATCATTTTTGTAAAGTTCTGTACGAAAATAAGCAATTTAAATTTAGAGTTACAAAGTTGAGATAAAAATTTAATTGCCATGTTAAGTTCAATAAAAACTTTCCAACAATACTTACTTTTATTAAAAAAAAATATAAATGACCACGAATTTAGACATCTCCCATATTTATTAAACTTTTTTGAACAAAATCAAGAAATGCTTCGCTATGATTTAAAAGAATTTATTCGTAAAATAGAATTAGCTGATGAAGAAATAAATTCAAGATTAAAAGATTTTAATAAAACTGAAATTATTGTATCTTTTATCAATAATCCATTTCAAGAAAACTTGAACATCACAGAAATTTCAAATAAAATTAGTGGGCTGCTTGATATAAACCAAGCTGAAGTAGAACTTGAGATAATAAACATTCAGAATAGTTTACATTTAAAATCAATAAACAATGAAATCATTTGGAAGTATTCACATGAAAAATTCCCAATATTAACTGATATTGCAAATTTTTCTGTCGTGTTTCAGATCTACATGCTTGTCAGAATTTGCTTTTTCAAATATGACCGTCATAAAAAATCAATTAAGAAACCAAATTACAAATGACCATTTGGATGATTGTCTGCAATTGGCCACTTCATATCAACTTGACTATGAAAATATTGCGAGGTCCAAAGAATGCCAAATTTCACATTAACTTTTTTTTTAATCAACCAGCATTTCCTGTAACTTGTGAGTTTGTAATCAATCTGTTGTTTTTTCTAACTTTGGTTTTCCAAAATAGAGAAATAAATATTTTATTCCAATATATATATATATATATATATTTTTTTTTATATTAAAATAATTAAAAGCGATAAATAAATTTTTAAATACACAAATAAAGCTTTTAGTTGTTTATTTGTGCGTAATCAGATATCAGGTTGGGGTAATGTGATCTATATAAGAGAGCAGATCGGTGAATAACTTATATATAAGAGAGTAGATCGCTGAATAACTTTCTACAGAAAAGTAGTTCGCGTAGTAAAAAAGGTTGAACACCACTAGCCTAGACCAAATGTGATCTGTTCATAGAATGTATTCCAATTATACATAACTAACATAACTGGAACACCACTGGCCTAGACCAAATGTTATCTGTTCATAGAATGTATTCCAGTTATACATAACTAACATAATTGGAATACTTTCACACACTGCAAGGAAGCAAGAAAGAAATCGCATAACTCGGAACAGAGAAAATTTCCAGAAATGAAAGTAATAAAAAACTGAGTATTGGCATATAAGACACACCCTGTTTTTCAGACCTATTTTCAAAGAAAAAAAGTGCATCTTATACCGGTATCAGGAATTCGATGATCACATAAAACTTGTAATCAGCTTGAATTGCAAGTCACCAGTAGTGACTTTCATCTTCTTCAATAATGCTCCCCTATAAACAAACCGCTGATATATATATGAGATAGCCAATCTCCAATCCAATTCACTGGTCTAATATCCAATCCCATCTGTTCTAGCTTGGCTATGAACTTGTGTATGGTAATCAAAAGCCTTTGCTAAATCAAGATATACTACTGTTTACCATCTCCCTCATCCAATACAGCCATCACTTATTGTAATAAAGTAAGCAGATTATTAAAATGTGACTTCCCATTAGCAAATTTGTGCTGTCCATACAAGATAATACCACTATCGTGAACTCAATTCTGGATCCAGGTTTTTCACTAGCCTCTCCAACACACTTTAACCATAACATCTGGCAAACACAGATTAGGCTGTAATTTCATGCTTTATTTCTGTGACATTCCTTATAAAGAAGTACAATCTTGCCTTCCTTCCTTTAGATCTTGACTCAGTGTAAGACTCATATAAAACAAATATGCCAAGGCAGATGTCAACTCCCTGGCACATTTCTTCAAAATATGTAGTGAATTTCGACTTATTAACAGAAAGTTTGCCCATTTTCCCATATAACTCTTGTTCACTCGCAGTTCACTCATTAAATATCTTGACTTTGTCCTTAAACCATTTTCTTCCATCAATGTCATCCTACTATCAACATAAGAAGCCTGAAAGGCAAAGAAATGGAGCTAGATGAGGAATTAGATAAGTACCAGATCAACATAATAGGGGTGACTAAAACCAAAAAGACAAAAACTGGTGAGATCTTTCTGGGCAATAAATACAAAATGTTATATTCAGGCAATGACAATCAAGGAAAAGAAGGAGTAGCCATAGCATTCAACACAAAATACAAGGCTAATCTTCTTGAATGGTAGTCAGTCTCAAGTAGAGTAATGTGGGCGGGGAACTGGACAATGAGACTTATTTGTGCCTATGGTCCCACAGAAGGTTCTACTAAGGTAGAAGTGGAGAAATTTTTTGAGGCTTTTGAAAAAAACAACTGACACAATGAAAAAGGAAACATTGGTCCTTGTTGGGGATCTAAATAGCAGAATAGGAAATGAAAACATACAGAAATATTTGGGGAAAATTTGGAGAAAAGAGCAAAGCTAATAATAATGGCAAATATCTGTTGGATTTCTGCTCAGGACATGGACTGGTTATTACTAACACCATGTTCCAACATAAAAATGTACACAAATTCACATGGAGAGAAGAGGCAAGAAATAAGAAAAGTCTCATTGACTATGTTATTGTTGATAGTGATGTTTTCTCCCTGGTGCAGGACACCAGAGTGTACAGAGGATTTGAAATTGGAAGTGATCACTATTTAGTCTTGAGCAGGATAAAATTGAATTTCATATTGAAAAGAATAACATGTAAGAAAGTTTTAAAGCGAATAAAAGGTGAGCAGCTCTCAGATGTGAACTGTAGACTAAAATACACAAAGATTATTGAAGAAAAAATTAAAGAGTTTGAGAACAGGAATCAAACCCTAGAGATTCAGTGGCAAGCCTTGAAAAAAGCCCTGATTGATTCAGCTAGAGAAGCATATGGTGAAGTTGTCTGCAGTGAGGGAAAAGAAGAAAGCATATCAAAAGTTCCTGGCAAATAAGTCAGCTTGTGCTCTTAGAGAATACAGAGACAAATGCAAGAATGCTAAACACTGTGTAAAACTAGCTAAGCAAAAGTCATGGGAGGACTTTGGCAAAAATATAGAAAATAAATATCAAGAAAGTGGCAAAATATTCTGGAGGTTGTTGAAGAAGCTTAGGAATGGAGAAAGAGTGCTGTAAAAGGAGTTAGAGATGATAAAGGTGACATGAAAATGGTAGAAAAAGATATACTTGAAATATGGAGTAATTACTTTGAAAAACTGCTAAATGAAACAAGCAGTGATGACAGCACAGTGGTAAAAAACATTGATCGGGCATGCAGTCAGGAATACATATCCATACTTGAAGTAGAAAAAGCCATCAAAGGCTTGAAATGTGGAAAGGCAGCAGAACTAGATGATATTTGACCAGAAATGCTGAAGTATGGTGGTATAAGAGTCTTACAGTGGCTGCATTGCATAGTTCAGAAAGACTGCACAGAGGGACAAATTCCCGATGATTGGAGTAGAGCTCTCATAGTACCCATATATAAAAAGGGAAATAAAACTGAATGTGAGAATTACAGAGGTGTTTCCCTACTGAGTGTTCCTGGCAAGATCTATGCAAGTATACTTGAGAAACGGTTGCGAAGAATTGTGGAAGCAAAGCTTGGTGAAGAACAAGCTGGATTCAGGCCAAATAGATGCTGTAAGGATCAGATCTTCACTTTAGGACAAACAGTCGAGAAAGCATGGGAATATAACAAAGATCTGTATTTAAGTTTTGTAGATCTGGAAAAAGCATATGACAAGGTGCCAAGAGAGAAGCTATTCAATACGCTGCAGTTATATGGTGTCAATGGGGGCATTATATCAAGCAATACTTAGTCTTTATTTGAGTTGTAAGTCAGCAGTTAGAATTGAAGGAAGTACAGGAAGATGGTTTAATGTTAAATCTCGTGAGAGACAAGGATGTACATTATCCCCTCTGTTATTCATTATCTATATGGATCACATTATGAAGGAAAGTGGTATTAAACCTGATATCAAAATTGGAGATGTTAATGTCAGCTCTTTGCTTTATGCGGCTGATGTTATACTTGTAAATAAATCCGCTACAAGTCTGCAAGATTCTCTGACTAAATTGAATAACTGTTGTAATAGATATGGTATGAAGGTGAGCAATAACAAGACAAAGATAATAAAAATAGGTAGAATCGTTGAAAATGTCAACTGTGTTTTGAATGGAAAACCTTTGGAACAAGTAAAATATTTCAGCTACTTAGGTACGATTTTTAGTGAAGATGGTAAATTAAATATGGAAATAGACAACAGAATCAACAAAGCTTGTATGCCAGGAAGTCAACTGAATAAATTTATATGGAATAAGACAGAGAAATTAGTCAAAACACTAAATTAGTTGTATACAAGATGGTGTTCAAACCAATTTTAACTTATGGATCTGAGAGCTGGGTTAGAAGTAAAACATTTGACCCAAGACTAGAGACTGCAGATATGAGAGTTCTGAGAAAGATTAGAGGCATGAACAGATGGCATCAATAGCAATATCATATTAAAAACAAGGATATTAGGAAAGAACTTGACATTGTCAGTATTCAGGAATGCGTTAGCAGAGCTAATCTCAGGTGGTATGGTCACTTAAACAGAATGGGCCAGGAAAGATTAGCAAAACAAGTGTTCTCTGCCAGGTTGGCAGGAAAATGACCCAGAGGAAGACCAAGGTATAGGTGGATTGATACGGTACAAAGTGCCTTAGACGATAGAAATATAAGATCTGGTAATGTTGGAGACTTGACAAGTAACAGACTGATTTTGAGGAAAATTGTAGATAGGAAGTTAGTAATGATGTAAATTTTTCATCTAGTACTATCATATCCTGTACACCCCTTGAGGGTACATGGCAGGAATTTGATGATGATGATGATGGTACTGCAATTTTCCTCACAATTACTGTAAGTGTTGTTAGTTGTGAGAGGAGATTTTCTAAGTAAAATAGATTAAGAATTACCTACATTACTATGAAATAGACTTAACCAATGTCATCGACTATTTAGCTAACAGAAAAGAAAGAAAAATAACATTTAAAAATATTTAAAATTTAAAGTTTTACTTCAAAAATAAACATAGTGTTTTAATTTATTTCCCTATACGTCGTTTTGACTTTTTGTAGTATTTTTGGTGTGTATTGAGAGGGGCAGCTAACTCTGGGACAGCCCTGGATGGCAAAAGCTCTAGTTACACCAATAGTCCATCAGAATATTGCACTTCGTACATATCTACACTTGTTCCTTTCTCTTATTCAGCATCTCCACATAAATTTCACAGCATCTTCCCTCACAAATACTCATGACATTCAGGACACCCTATCATTTTTGAAAAATCCACACCATTCACTTTACTTGTCTTCTGCAATGATCTACACAACAATCTACCTTTTACTGCCATAGTACATCAGAGCACTAACAAGAAACAATGAATTTAAAGTAATACTGCCTAAGAAATTTAACCAAACACCATGTTCCACTCAAATATCTCAGAGTAACACTTAATTTATAAATCAGACAATATTGCCACACATTAAATGTAAAATTTATTTATTTTATAGCAGCCTACACGACAACCGACGTTTAACATTTGCGACCTAGTGGCCAAAAAGTCGTGGATTTAGGATAGGATTGATTTTTTTTTTTTTTTTTTTATATAGGATTTTACAAGGATAGTGCATGCAGCAGTGATCTGTTCCTATTGCAGTGCAACTGCAAGAACATATTACTAATATATGTGTTACCACTAAAGTGCAGAAATCAGTTATTCTGCAGATTATCTAGGTATTGTGCAGATTAACTACGGTGATCCGTTAATGCGCGGAAAATTGTTTCATTTCTCAAATTACCTAGGTAATCTGCAAATTACCTAGGTTATCTGCACATTACCCACTAGGCACTCGTTAAAGTGAAAATAAGATCTTTGCTGGAACAACAGCAACATTTCTGTATGTTTAAATTAAGATAATGTTATTTATTTATTTTTTGATATCTAAAGAATCAAGTTAATACAATCAAACAATCAACAAATTAGTTGATAGAATCAATCATCAATCAATTAATATAATACAAGGAATCAAACTGTTTAAAATATTATTACAATTAAGAAAAAAAACATGATAAAATTATGTTTACTTATTAAAAAACCAAACTAAAAGTGGAGGGAGAGGGGGGAAGGAGTAGGGAAAGGAAATGAGAGAAACAAACTTTTGAACTTTAACGATACGGAAGCCGTTAATGTGCACATTACCTAGGTAAAATGCGGAAAACTCTTGATTCCGCACGTTAATGGAGCAAATCAGTTAATCTGCAGATTAGCTAGGTAATGTGCACATTAACGGTTTTCGCACTTTAGCGGTAACATATGCACTGTCCTCACTGTTGCTAACACAATCTTCAGCTCATTACAGTTGGATTTCTTTCGGCTATTCTCAAATCTGAGTATTCTCTGACATTTCAGAAGCCTCTGCTCAGAAAGAATTCTTAAATATAAAAAGGGACTATAAACTAAAATAATGTAAACATATTCATGTAGTGCTGCCATAATAGCCTGAACATCCCTTGAAGATGCATACCAGGAACTTGATGATGATGATAAAAAATGAAGACATCAAAAAGTATACAACAGTCTTTTGAATTATAAACCTGTGCTTCATGTACCTCTTCATATTGTAGTTAATTTATTGTCAAAAGGCTTATGAAGCTGCCATCAGTATCATACCATAAGCCTCAGCCCTTCAGCTTCTGCTGTTGCAATGAAACGAGTATTGGCACTAGAACTGATGTTCAACATTGAAGGTGGAATCCATGACTTGGTTCCAGAAATAGCTAACATTAGACTTGCGAATGCAAGCATTCTCTTTAGATCTTGATCTCATGAAAGAACTCTATCAGTGCCCTCAAAAAAACTATGCAAAGATAATGGCATGGTCATCACCAGAGCTGATAATTGCGGTGCTCCTGTTATCCTTACCGCATTAGCTGGCACGCTCCTCGGGCATAGTTTGTTACCTCATGGCAAGCACTTTCACTTCTACAACGTCAGTACAAATTACCTCATAGCTGGCTTATCAGACAGAATTCTGTTTCATACGCCAGCTATGAGTAATCTTGTATCACCCCCACCTATATCTTATGCGCTGATGATTGTGTAACTTGAGTTCAGAGTCAGTGACGTTCAGCATTCAGTGCAGTAAGGTTTATTACATCTAGTCTTACAATTATTTAAAATTATCTAAATAAAAACCTTCAATTTCAATTATCTAAATAAAAATTATCTAAATAAAAAAATTCAATTTCTTTTACTGGCCATGGCATAATAATTCAATTATGCCATGGCCAGTAAAAGAAAGCTTACTGATGAAGAATTAGAAGCTTACACTAATATGAGTGATGACGAATGGAATGAATTATTTGGTTCCGATTCCGAAGATGATTATAATCCTACAGATGACTTTAGCGATGACTCAGATGACGATATATTGTATATAAATATATGTATATTAAAATGTTGAAAAAACTTCAAAAAATTGTTTTATTTGCATTAATAAATACACAGTTTACACAACGATACCTCTTATAATATACTATACTTTTGGTGAAATTATTTTCCTTCTACCAAGTCCCCAGATGTGCTCTCCACTTTATTCACAAGCCAAGGGTCCAAATTAACGTGCTTATACTAAAGGTTAACTTGTGCTTGGCATAGGAGGTAGGTAATCGACATACGAGTATATTCATAGTTGGCTTGTGAGGCTCATACACCAACTATGAGTATACTTGTAGTAGGCAGCAAACGTGTTAATGCCAGTGAATACAACAGGGGGAAAAGAACAAAAAAAAAAAAACGGATATCACTATCAGAGACTGTTCTACCCATACCTTTAGATTATGATCCCAATAAATTTCAGATAAAAAAATTAAAATGTCTACTGAAAAAAAGGTTTTTTCTGGCCTGTTGAAATTACAAAAACTTCACCTGTTTTAGGAAAAGTGGATATTAAATCCAACATTATTTCAAAGCTGTATGTTTGTACAAACTATGAAAGTTTCGTAAATTGAAATGAGAGTTTATGAGAATACAATCCTTGGCATCCCCGAGATGCCTTAGCATGGACTACTTAAAAGACATGGGCATAGCCCAAGCATCCATATATTTGCCTTTTATTAGTCCATTTGATAAGATTTCACTGGCCTAACAGCTGTTTTGAACTGACTGGTTCTCTTCAGAGACTAGACAAAAACCTTAAGAGGGCAAAACCTCTTGTTCAGTACTAAGGAAATCGAAATGTCAGAGAAATGTATTTTACATAAGTGAAATATCGGTGGATGCTAAAAGTAATTACTAAAGAAAGAGTCATAAGGCTTCATTTCAGCAATGTAAAATTACATAGGCAAAGTGGATATTAAATCCAACATTATTTCAAAGCTGAATGATTGTAGAAACTATGAAAGTTTTGTAAGTTGACCAGAGAATTTTCTCTTACTCCCCTTATTCGCAATACCACATCATATATAAAAACCCTACCATTTAAAAATTTTCATTGAAAATCTAATTGTAAATAAAAGATATTTTAGCCAGCTTTGACATCACTTCACTGTTCACCAACATTACCTTAAATAACAACTTATCACTTGTAGAAAACGTTTTTCCTCCTAATATAGAAAGTTTGAGAGAGAGAGAGAGAGTGTGTGTGTCAAGAGCTTGTTTTTCAAAATCTTACAAGAAAAAAATCATCAAGGAGGGGGTGAGAGGGGGAAACACAGAGATATATCCTCTATCTGTTTGAAAATTTTGTTTTTCCTTTGCAATCCATTCTGAATATTTCTCTTGGAAGATTTTGAAAAAGAAGCGCTTGACTCAGTCTTCCTTGAACTATTAATCTGGTGAAGATATGTCAATGATAAGCTGACCTGATTGGCCAAGCGGTTAGCGTATCCGCTCTCCAGTCAAAAGACTATGGGCTCGAATCCTGCCGTGGGCATGGATGTTGGTGGAAATACCAGTGGTGGGTGGTAGATGGTGTTGGTGTAGTTGGTGGATTGAGTGGTGGAGTCAGAGAGATGTAGAGTAGGTGTCCTCCCTCGATGAGCCTTCGGACCCCCTGGAGGTGTCACATAATAATAATATAATAAATTTAGTTTAATCCTTTACCCAAGTGTAGGCAAACAAAGTGTGCACCTGAAGTAGTTCAGGACTGAGGCAACTGGTAGTAAAGGTGGACCAAGCTCTCATCACTCCTTGTCTCAGTATCTCCCATAATGCAAAGCACATCTCCTTGCGGACATGTATAAAGCTATGCATTAAAGGAAGGGCCACTACCCAGACCAGTTTCGACCTTTATTGAGGTCTCGTCGGTGGGAGGCAGACCCAGAAGTGATGATACTAAGGCAGAAGCAATGGAGAGGTCATATTTACTTATATGAGTTGCCAAAAGGTGTACCACCTTATTATTAATTTACTCTGGATTTAGAGAAAGATGTTGGAAGTTTATTTTCCACTTGGTTAGACTATAACTTGGGTAAAGGATTAAACTAAATTTATTATAGTCTAACCAAGTGGAAAATAAACTTCCAAAATAATAATAATAATAAGTTCTCTATTTGGCCTCATGGTCCAAACAGAGACTCTTTCTTATGTCACCTCAACAGCCTTCATCAAGAATCCAATTTGCAAAGGAAAAGGAAACCAATATTAGTTTAGCCTTTCTAGATGCCTTGGTAGCTTACCTGATGGTAACTTGTGCTTTTCAGTATACAGGAAACCCACTCACACAGGCAGATACATTCACAAACTTTCCCATCACTTTCCTCTCTCGACAATCTAGTATCATTAAAACACTAATTAATATAGCCTATATTCTTGTTTAACCCTTTGACCAAGTGTAAGCAAACAAAGTTTGGTTTGTGCGTGAAGTATCTTCACAGCTAGGCTACTTGTATGCACAGGCAAATGACTTCACAATAATTGCCTTAGCATCACATAATGCAAAGTACACATCCTTTTGGGCATGTATAATGCTATGCATTATGGGTAGGTCAACTACCCACTAGGCAGTGTCTTTATGAATAGACTACTATCCAATAATGCAGTTTTTCCCAAACTTTTCTTATGACGGACACTTCACAAATACATAACACAAAGAGTGCAAAACTAATATTATACAGCATATAGAAAAAACATTGTAAGTAAGCTAACTTTATGTTAAAGCAGAAACATTTTTCTGCTCTAAGTTCTGCAATCAATAAGGTAATACTATATGGCATGATTCCGGAATGTATTGTCAATATAATGTTCTCTAATAGTGTGTATATAATCAATATTATTAATTATATTAGTGTCTGTGTACACACACACTAATATAATCAATATTACTGTGTGTGTGTGTGTATTAATATTAATGCGCACGCGCACACACACACACACACACACACACACACAAATTAGTATTTTAATGATCTAATAAGTTTTTAATATATGCTGACCAGAGACAACTTAAACATGGAGTAAAAAAAATGCAATCTTACAATATACCAGACTGTAATATTTTATACTTACACAAGATATGACATTATATAGCCAACCATAAGAATAAATCCAATGGACATTAAAACAGAAACCGCAGGGAGGACATCATAACGGCCAACATTATCTCGCAAGACATCTACCATCAGTAAAAGACGATTAATAATTCTACTGATAAGACCATGGGCATGTTCATCAATGAGAACAGCTACCTTTGCATCAAATGACAGATTTTCAGTAGTTTTAAGGAGTCGAAATAGAGTGTCTTCCAATTCATGTTTAGTAACATTGATCTGCAAGCGAGCAAATGTTTTATTCAATCAATATGAGTGTTAATACTGAGCTACCAAAAAAGCAGAAAATATTTTCTAATTATATTATAGTATACTAATAATACAAATTTTAATATGAATTTAAATAATAAAAATTAAAAAAAAAAACTATTATATTTAGAATGTAAAGAAAAAATTTCATATTCACTTGAGAACTTCATGAAGAGTGAAAGATGTGGTGGGCAGGGAGGAAAGGTAATACTGTAAATACAAACTTGGGTTTTTGAATCATCTACAATGTTCACATGCTAATTCTCCTCCAGCAGCAGCAGAAATAATTTAAGAAAAACTTTATGAAAGGAAATGCAATGCCAATTATCTAATTGGCATTAATAATGTAGCTCATGTTGATGTATGTATGATTTATCATGTATGTTTATCAGTCATTTTCTGCCCACTGCTGGATGAAGGCCTCCTCCAACAAATGATCTCCTATGTACATTAGCCAATGGACTACAAGTATTATCCAGAAATCCTGCTTTGAAGACCAATGAAGGCCTCCTTCATTCAATCATATCTCGAGTTGTTCTATGCCACTGTGTTCCAGTCGTCTCTTTAATCTCATCTGCCCAATGTCTCTTTGGTCTTTCTGTAGCTCTCTTTCCATCGCTGGGAAGCCATTCAGACATTAACTTTGTCCACTTTTGCGTATTCTTCTTCTTCTTCTTCTGCAGCTTCTCCCACTTAAGTGGGGTCACTGTTTCGTATGAGTCTCCTCCACACCTTCCTGTCTTGGGCTGTCACCACATCCAAGTTCTTCATCTTCAAGTCCTCTTCTACCAGCTCCCTCCATCTCTTCTTTGGCCGCCCACGCTTCCGCCTTCCTTGCACATCCATCTGCATGACCCTTCTTCCCACATATTCGTCCTCCCTCCTCATCACATGACCAAACCATCTCAACCTTGCCTCCTGTATTTTTGCTCCTAAGTTCGTAACTTTCACTGTTCCCCTGACATAGTCATTTCTCAGATGATCCTTTCTGGTCACACCGCACATCCACCTAAGCATTCTCATCTCTGCTACTTCCATCCTGCTAATGTTATTTTTCCTCAGGGCCACAGTTTCTATAGCATATGTCATAGCTGGCCTCACTACTGTCCTATAAATTTTGCCTTTCAGATTGATCGGCACCCTCTTATCACATAACACTCCAGCCATCTCCCTCCAGTTCCTCCAACCTGCTTGTATCCTGCATCCCACTTCCTTCTCACCTCCTCCATCTTCTTCCACTGTCGAACCTAAGTATCTAAAGTCTCTCACCTTCCTGATGACATTTCCTTCCAGCTCCAGGTCTGTCTCCTGGCCACCGCCCACTGCGCAACACATATACTCTGTCTTACTTCTGCTCAGTCTCATACCTCTCTCTTCCAGTACTTTTCTCCATCTTTCCAGTTTAGTTTCCGCTTCTTCTCTTGAATCTACACAGAGCAAGATGTCATCTGCATACAACATTGTCCAAGGTGCATCTTCTCTCACCTCCTCTGTTACCACCTCCATCACAATATTAAACAGAAACGGACTTAATGCTGACCCTTGATGCAAGCCAACTGTTACTTGAAAACTTTCTGTCTGTCACCACATCCAAGTTCTTCATCTTCAAGTCCATATTCTTGCATATGACTTGTCCATTGCTCTTTGGATCTTTTAATGCAGACGTAATGTCTCTCACTCTAGTCTGAGATCTGACCAAAGTATATATTTGAAATTTGCCTTTAAGTAAGAATGAGTTTTAAATATAACTGTATGCACTGAATGCAAAATTAAAATCAATATTATACCACCCACAGTTTAAAAAAATGGCCACTTGTTCAATAGAAGATAGAGTTCTGTAATTACTGAGTTATTACTTCAAGGGTGACACTCTACATGGATTCAGATGCAAAAGGATACTGCATCATCATCACATCATGTTGATCTATGTATATTACTGTCACTACAATTTCTGCACACTGGAAACTCGCACATGAAGAATAAGAGACCTTTTGCACATTAGTACAAATGATCTCCTATGTACATTAGCGAATGGACTACAAACTGGATTATCCAGAAATCCTGCTTTGAAGACCAAACATGGAAATTTTTTTTCAAGTCACTTCAGACCACAAAGTAGGGTAGTGGTTTCACAAACAACAAAGCTCATTTACAACCTAAATCATATGACTAAGCGTCTTAGGCCAACAAATAAGACACAGAACATTATAATAATACTTCCATTAAGATAAAAGCAATCAGAAGTACAGTGAAGGCAGAAACACTGTGACAGAATCATGGCAATTAGCATCCAATCTGAACCAATAAACCTGAACATTATAATGGTCTATATGCCTACAACTGGACATAAAATGAAAAAATTGCAGTTCAAATGTATGAGTAAACAGAGAAACAACAGAGGACAACATCTAGTAGATTTCTGCACACAGAAGGTATTAATAAAACACAATATTTCAAACACACAAAAGAAGAAGAAGATACACCTGGAAGGTGCTCGGAGGCACAAATAGATACCAAATTGATTATATAATGACTAAAGTAAGATTTAAAAACCAAGTCAAATTTAGTAAAGCCTTCCCAGGAGCAGATGTTGATAGTGACCACAATCTTGTATTAATGAAAACACAATTGAAAGTCAAAAAACAACCAAAAAAAAAAAAAAAAAACCAACACCACACAAAGATCAGGGGTGCTTAAGGGTCAACGCTGTATAACTGAGAGGAGACCTCCACATGGCCAGCCTGGCTGGCCGAGTGATTAGTGCATCCGCTCTCCAGCCAAAAGGCTGTGGGATCGAATCCCGCCATGGGCATCGATGTCTGTGATTGTCTGTGGAAATACCAGTGGCGGTGGTCAGAGGTAGATGGCGTTGGTGTGGATGAGTGGTGGATACAGATCTGTAGAGCAGGTGCCCTTCTTCGATGAGTCATTGGACTCCCTGGAAGTGTCATGTAATAATAATAATAAAAATAATAATAGCCTTTAAAGGAATGCAGAGAACCGACAAAGGCTTTTGACCTAATGTCCAATCCTCACCTTCTCGTGGTGCATCCTGTTAGGTATCTATCTGGATACTGAACGAATGAGGATGTGCTGGCAATTTGGGATTTAGCTGACCAAATTGTATTCTTATTCGCTTAAACCAAAACATAAAGGATGGCACAACATGACAGAATTTTATGCCGGCTGGGACGTTGCCCAGTTAAACAAGGCCTTCGTCATTTTCGCCACGGAACCAGGGCAAACGGCGAACAGGCAGCTACTGGAACAAATTTTAAAACACACCCCAACTGAACATCACCAGAGTTAAAGATCGGTACTATCAACATAAGAAGCCTTAATGGCAAAGAAATGGAGTTAGTTGAGGAATCAGATAAGTACCAGAATGACATAATAGGGATGAGAGACAAAAAAGGACAAAAACTAGTGAGATCTTTCTGAGCGATAAACACAAAATGTTATATTCAGGCAATGACAATCAAGGAAAAGAAGGAGTAGCCATAGTATTCAACACTAAATACGAGGCTAATCTTCTTGAATGGCAGGAAGTCTCAAGTAGAGAAATGTGGGCAAATATCAGAATGGGGAACTGGACAATGAGACTTATTTGTGCCTATGGTCCCTACAGGATTCTACTAGGGTAGAAGTGGAGGAATTGTTTGAGGCTTTAGAGAAAGCAACTAACACAATGAAAAAAGACAAGTTGGTCCTTGTTGGGGATCTAAATAGCAGAGTAAGAAAAGCTTGTCAGACATACAAATATATTTTGGGAAAATTTGGAGAAAACAGCAAAGATAATAATAATGGCAAATACATGTTGGATTTCTGCTCAGGACATAGACTGGTTATTACTAATACCATGTTCCAACATAAAAATGTGTACAAATTCACATGGAGAGAAGAGGCAAGAAATACGAAGTCTCATTGACTATATTATTGTCGATAGTGATGTTTTCACCCTGGTGCAGGACACCAGAATGAACAGAGGATTTGAAATTTGAAGTGATCACTATTTAGTCTTGAGCAGGATAAAATTGAATTTCATTTTGAAAAGGAGAACATGTAAGAAATTTTTAAAGGAAATAAAAGTTGAGCAGCTCTCAGATGTGAACTGAAGACTAAAATACACAAAGATTTATTGAAAAAATGAATGAAAAAATAAAAGTTTGAGAACAGAAACGAAACCTTGGAGATTCAGTGACAAGCCTTGAAGAAAATCCTGATTGATTCAGCCAGAGAGGCATGTGGTGAGGTTGTCTGCAAGGATAGAAAAATCAGAACTCCATGGTGGACATAGGAAGTTAAAGAGGCAGTGAAGGAAAAGAAGAAAGCATATCAAAAGTTGCTGGCAAATAAGTCAGTTTGTGCTCTTAGAGAATACAGAGACAAATGCAAGAAAGCTAAACACTGTGTAAAACTAGCTAAAAAAAAGTCATGGGAAAAACTTTGGTAAGAACATAGAAAATAAATACCAAGAAGGTGGCTAGATATTCTGGAGGTTGTTGAGGTTCAGAAATGGAGGAAAGAGCATCATAAAAGGAATTAGAGATGATAAAGGTCACATGAAAACTGGAGAAAAAGATATCCTTGAAGTATGGAGTAATTACTTTGAAAAATTGCTAAATGAAACTAGCAGTCATAGCACAGTGGTAAAAAAACACTCAACAGGCATACAGTCAGGAATACGTATCCATACTTGAAGAAAAAAAAGTCAAAGGGTTGAAATGTGGAAAGGCAGCAGGAGTAGATGATATTCGACCAGAAATGCTCAAGTATAGAGGTATAAAAGTCTTACAGTGGTTGCACTGCATAGTTCAGAAGGCCTGCACAGAGGGACGAATTCCCGATGACTGGAGTAGAGCTCTCATAGTACCCATATATAAAAAGGAAAATAAAATTGAATATGAGAATCACAGAGGTATTTCCTTACTGAGTGTTCCTGGCAAGATTTATGCAAGTATACTTGAGAAACGGTTGAGAAGAATTGTGGAAGAAAAGCTTGGTGAAGAACAAGCTGGATTCAGGCCTAATAGAGGCTGTCAGGATCAGATATTCACTTTATGGCAAACTGCTGAGAAATCATGGGAATATAACAGAGATCTGTATTTAAGTTTTGTAGATCTGGAAAAAGCATATGACAAGGTGCCAAGAGATAAGCTATTCAGTATGCTACAGTTATATGGTGACAATGGGACATTATATCAAGCAATACTCAGTCTTTATTTTAGTTGAAAGTCAGCAGTTAGAGTTGAAGGAAGTACATCAAGATGGTTTAGTGTTAAAGTGATGTCAGACAATGATGTACATCATCTCCTCTGTTATTCATTATCTAAATGAATCACATTATGAAGGAAAGTGGTATTAAACATGATATCAAAATTGGAGATATTAATGTCAGCTCTTTGCTTTATGCGGATGATGTTATACTTCTAAATAAATCCGCTACAAGTCTGCAAGATTCTCTGACTAAATTGAGTAGCTGTTGTAATAGATATGGTATGAAGTTTAGCAAGACAATGAAAATAGGCAGAAGCATTGAAAATGTCAACTGCGTTGTGAATGGAGAATTTATAGAACAAGTAAAACATTTCAACTACTTTGGCATGATTTTTAGTGAAGATGGTAAATTAAATATGGAAATAAATAACAGAATCAATAAAGCTGGTATGGTAGGAAGTCAATTGAATAAATTCATATGGAATAAGAAAGAAATTAGTCGGAACACTAAATTAGCTGTATACAAGACCAGGTTTTCAAACCAGTTTTACCTTATGGATCTGAGAGCTGGGTCAGAAGTAAAACACTAGATCAAGAACTAGAGACTGCAGATATGAGAGTTCTAAGAAAGATTACGATCAATTAGACTATTATCCTGTACACCCCCCCCCCTTGATACATGGCAGGAATTTGATGATGATGACACAAAGATCAACATATTGAAACTAAAAAATGAAAACATCAAAAGATAATTTCAGGAAACCACCAAAAAACTAACACAAAAAAATGTAAAGGAAAATACGAACAATAATGATAAGTGGAATCAAATAAAGGATAATATCGTAAAAGCTAGTGACAAAATACTAGGAAGAGAACAGCAAAATATAAGAAAACCATGGATAACTGAAGAAATATTAGATTTAATGGAGGAAAGGAGGCTATACAAGAATACAGAAAAAGTAGAACACAAAGAAAAATACAAGAAAAAAAAAATCTGATAACAAGAAAATGTAAACAAGCAAAAGAAGAATACCTCCATGAAGAATGTAAGAATACAGAAGAACTGTTTAATAAAGGAAATCTAGAAACAGGTTATAACAAAAATCAGCAACAAACTAAAAAAGGCCACACATAGTAATGCTTTAATAGAAATGAATGGTAAACTAATTATTTATTTTGAAGAATCGTGCCTACAAGAATGGAAAAAAATATCTTGAACACATCAAGGAGAAGAACGGGGAGAAAATGACACAGAAGTTGAAGACAATAGTGGACCATCAATAATAAAAGAAGAGTCTGAAAAAGCACTTCAAGACTTAAGCCAGAAAAAAAGTCCAGGAATAGATAACATCCCAAGTGAAGCCCTTCAAAATCTGGATAAGGAAACAAAATGACATATTTGAACTAATAGCTAAAATATATGAAAATAGAGATCTCCCATAAGACTTCACAAAATCCCTGATAATACCAATCCCAAAAAAAGCAAATGCTCTCCAATGTAACCAACATAGAACAGTAGCCCTAATTACACACATTAGCAAAATCCTATTAAAAATAATACAAAACCGAATATATAAAAAAATAGATTCACAACTAGAGGAAGATCAATATAGATTCAGGAAAGGGAAGAAGAGAAGCAATACTAACTCTGAGAACTATAATCGAAAAAAAGCTGAACCAAAAAACATATATATGCTTCATGGCTTTAGAAAAAGCATTTGACAAAGTTAATAGGAAGATGATGTGAAATATTATGAAGAAAAGTCACACTGACCATAATGATAGAAGAGTGATCAAACTTATATATGTAAGACAAATGGGATACATAAGAACAAATAATAAGGAAGAAACCATACATATTAGATGTTGAGTAAGACAAGTGTTAAATTTTGAATGAAGATATTTTTTGTTTTAATACTTCATTCATATTTAACATAATCCACCATGTCATAAGCAAGACTTGTAAATATTGTTTTGTTGTTAGTCTCTTGCTTGTAATATATTATTCATATAAATGCTTTCAGTTTTGTTTGTTATTAATTAATTACTTAATCTTAGAATATGTAATAATAATGAAAAGACTCTATATAAATATGTCATTCATTTTATTTAGTTTATTCTGTAAAATTTATTATAAGAAACTGTGTGTATGTAAACTTAAATGTATATTATATGAATTGTGATATCTTTTTTATTTCTGTATGTAAGAGTGATTTTATGTAATTCTTCTAATTGGATTTGATTGGCTGCTTAAGAAGAAACGGAGTTTATTTTAGTTAGCTCGTGCTGAGAATGTGAGCTATTGTGTATAAACAGAGAAGCCAGTAGATATAAGCCGAACTGGTTAGAACCGGATTTTGGCAGGAAGAAGGAACGGAGTTGATTGGAAAACGAAAGTAAGTAAAGGAGAAGCCTTAGCGAGAGCTTAGAGACCGGTTGTGTGTAACAGAAGGGGTAGTTGATATATGCCAAAAATCGACTACGAAAGGATTGAGAATTAATAGGCATTTCGAATTACTTCTATGGGAGTTCTGATACTACAATATTTTCCAAATGGTTAGCGGAAGAACAGTGCAGAACCGAAGTTAATACATAGAAGAAAATAAGGAATTAGTAGATAGCTGAAACTAAGTGTATCAAGACTTGTATATTTCTGTGTCTATAATTCAGCAGTTATTTAGAGGAAGATTTCTTTAGAATTGTGTTGCCACAAAGTAAAAGTCAATAAGAATTTCAAGTGTGCCTAAGCGTATTTGATGTGTAGAAGCAGTAACCAGGTAAGAGCTGTCTTTCTGTAACCTGTGAAGCTATAACAGTTAACTCTGTCGGATATATTTTGACCTTAGCTGTGGTGTTATGTTGATTAATGGTCGAATGTTAGATGTACTAAAATACTTTCCCCTCGAAATAATAAGTCTCATGTTATTCTATTGAGTGTTAACTGACTGAGAAAGAATAAAGTGTAGCCTGTCATAAGATTACTTATTATAACATTTGGAAGGTCGAACTTTTAAGAAATATTTTCAACTTGTTTGACTGAACATAAAGAACTGATAAATGAATGTTTGATAATTTATGGATTCTACTGCTGGGGTATACCAAGTTTCATATTTTGTCTACTGTTTCTCTCTCTACAAATTGCTTAGAATAGGGGTATCCAGTTGGATAGAGAGAAATATGTCAGAGAAATACTAATGCTTTATGAATTAACAATTGTTAACATTAGTCATGATCCTCAAACCTAATTGAGAAGTTATTAATTTCTGAATATGAATCCTTATAATATATTAATTGGATAACCTTTTGCAGATAGTCATACTTAAATGTATATATTGTACTTTTCCACATTAAATGTTTTCTTTTGTTGTTAAACTTGGTGTCTGCCTAATTTTCTTTCATTGCACCGCTCATAAAATTAATCGGACCTTTGCGGCCTTAAATACTAGTAATAACCTCAGCCTGAAGATAGAGTGATAATATAAGTATAGTTGAAGATTGATTCCTCTAAATTATTTAGACTAATCTGAATATAGGGTGGCGCAGTATAAGATAAATTTCTTTGTATTCAGATGAGCCTCAATCAACAACCAACCAAGTAAAACTGGAAATTTAAGAGATAAGATAAGACTAACAAACCTACAAAAATGGAACAGTTAGCTAGGTAGCAAGGGACACAACACAAGGGTGCATATTATCACCCTTGCTTTTCAACATATATATTGAAAATGCCATCAGAGAAGTTAAAGAAAAGACAAGCAGCAGCATAAAGATTGGAGTGAGATATTTTGCCTCAGATTTGCAGATGATATTGCATTCACAGCAAACAGCAGATTTGTTGTTTTGATTAAAAAAGTTAATCAAAACAACAAATGAAATATTTAACAAATACCACATAAAAATAAATGTTGAAAAAAAACAAAATCCTACTGGCAAGCAAGAAACCAAAGATCATAAAGAAAATTAAATGGGAAAGAGATAAAACAAGTCAAGAATTACAAATACCAAGGTAGTACAATAAATGAGGAAGGAAGATCAAAAGAAGACATGAAGATAAGAATAGGCATAGCAAAAAAACCAACTCAATAAAATGGAAAAGGTATTAAAAGGAAACTTAAGTCTACAACTAAGGCAAAAACTTCTAAAAACTTATGTATGGAGTATAGCACTTTATGGCAGCGAAACATGGACAATGGGAACAGGAGATATTAGAAAACTGGAGGCATTTGAAATGTGGTGTTGGAGACGAATGCAAAAGATAAAATGGACAGACAAAAAATCTATTGAAGAAGTGCTTAAGGAAGTAAATGCATCCAGAACACTAATAAAGACATTAAAAACAAGAAGAGACAGATGGATTGGACATATCTTACGACATGAAAGTCTGACGAGAAGAATAATGGAAGGCAAAATCGATCAGAAAGCATTTGACAGTATTGACCAGAAAGTGACATTAGTAGTTCTGGAATCCTATGGAATTGATAAAAAACTAATAGCTATATTAAAAGATGTTTATCAGAATGCAGTTGCAGCAGTTAGAATAGGTGATGATTTGCAGAAATGGTTTAAAACAAGCAGAGGTACTAGACAGGGAGACCCAATATCACCAAGCATTTTCATCGCACATTTAGAAAGAGCAATGGACAAATTGAAGGAAGATGCCAAAGGAATATCTGTACACGGAATGAGAATTAACAATCTGAGATTTGCAGATGACATTGTTATTATTGAAGAAGACAAAAGAGAACTACAAAAAACACTGAAACTGTTAAATGAGGAAGGGAAGAGATTTGGACTTGTTATGAACTTGGAAAAAACAAAGACAATAGTATTTGGTGGGAAGAACATGAAACAAAAGATACAAGTGGATAGAACTGATATAGAAAATGCAGAACAATTCACATATTTGGAAAGAAAACTGACATATGACTTGGACTGTAAAAAAGAAATAAAGATCAGGATTGCAAAGGAAAGAACAAATCTTAAGGCCATGGATAACATCTGGAAAAATAAAATTATCAGTCTGCAAACAAAACTAAGAGTACTGGAAACATGCATACGTGTGGATAGGCTTATGTGTTTGTCAGACATGTTTGTAATAGATTTCACTGTTTGATATGAACATAGACGATTAAGAAAATAATTATTTAATAACTTAAAAGCTAATATTTTGCTGGTATTATATCCAGCATCTTCAGAGCACACAACACAAAGTTTGTTACAAATGCAAAACAACCACAATTCGGTGTAACAGTGGGGGCTAGTAAAAGTAATTGCAGCATGCAACACAAGACTAAAGTCCTAATATGGCACCATCTAGGTTTAAAAAAAAAAAAAAAAATTCAAAGTTTTGAAATAGTAGTCCAAATGATAGTCTTAGAAAGTTTGAAAAAATGAAATAAAATAAAAGTAATAAATGTTAATTTGGTCTTAAGATGACTGTCTCCAAATCTTTGGTAGATTTATACAGTCATACTTGTTAAGGTTTCTGTTGATTCCAGGAGCAACCTCTCTGACTTGTAGAAGCTTCTGTGCATTATTTTTGTTTTTTCTTTCCAACTGATCCTGTGTGCAGGGGTATCCAAAGCATGGTCTGCCAGACCTGACTTGCCATAGTGAAAGTGTCGGATATATTTTTTGTGTTCACTGAGGCAGATGTCCACAGTTCTTCCTGTCTGTCCGTAGTAGGCTTGATGGCACGAACAGGGCCTACTACGCACAGACAGGAAGCCAAATACCACAGCATTAAAGCAAATGGAAAATGTCCTGGTGAAGACTTAATTCACATAGAATTAATTAAATGGGAAGGAAACAACATGATTCACCATGTCACCAAATTAAATCTATGCCTAGAAGAGGGGTAGATACCAGAAAACTGGAGAAATGCTACAGTGTTACTTTTATTTAAAAAAGTTGACAAAGAAGAAGTAAAGAACTATAGACCAATTAGTATTCTCTCTATCTGTACAAAATTCTGACAAAAGTAATAAACAGGTTAATCACTCTTCTAGACTCAAATCAACCAGTAGAACAAGCAGGATTCCTTAAAGGATTTAACACAATTGATCATATTCAGGCAGTAAAACAAATAATAGAAAAAGCAGAATAAAACTAATTGCCTCTCTGTTTAGCGTTTCTTGATTATAAAAAAGCATTTTATTCCATCAAAACTAATGATAATCAAAGTACTCCAGAATCAGAGAGTTCCTGGAGAATATTATGGACCTTCTCCAGGAAATATACCACACTGCAACAATCCAACTTCACACGAGTAGCAATAAAATATCAATTGAAAAAGGTTTCTGACACAGAGATTGTGGTATTGACTTTTGTGTTAAACTTGGTAAAAGTTTTACCAAAACACATCAAATACTTCAAAAAGCATACGGTGATGAATGCTTATCCCATACTCAAGTTTACAAGTGGTTTAAGAGATTTCAAAGTGGTCGTGAGACACTTGAGGACGAAAAAGCCAAGCCGTCCAAAAACTGGACTGAGCGAAGTTAACATCCAAAAAGTGCATGATTTCGTCAAAGAAAAACCGAAATCGTCTGTGATTGATTGAAAATGAATTGGGGATTCCAAAATCAACTGTGCACAACATTTTGACCAAGAGTTTGGGCCTTTGTAAATTGAATTCACGATTTGTTCCCCACAAGTTGACAGATGACCAAAAAATGTATTGAATTGAACACTGCAACGACTTCATTAAAACTGCTCGTAAGGACTCAAACTTCCTTGAAATGATCGTTACTGTGACGAAATGTGGTGTTTTGAGTATGAGCCCAAAACAATGTGCCAGAGTGCTGAGTGGAGACCACCAGTAGAGGGGCAAACGAAAAAAAAAAAAAAAAAGCAGCTTGGAGAAGTCAAAAGTAAAGACAATGCTGATTTATTTCTACGATTCCAAGGGCATTATCCACAAAGAATTCATTCCGCCTGGCCAAATGGTCAATGGTGAGATTTATCTCAAAGTTTCGAAGAGATTGATAGCTAGAATTCGTTGTGTACGGCATGAATATCGTGATGCAGGCAGCTGGTCACTTTTTGCACGACAATGCACCATCTCACTGTTTGAACATTGTGAGACAACACACAAACTTGGCTTTTGAGCAAAAATCATTTTTGTGTTGGATCACTCGCCTCATTCACCTGATTTAGCACCCTGTGACTTCTTTCTCTTCCCCCGACTTCATTTGCCAATGAAAGGAAAGCAATACAACACCACTGAAAACGTTCAAGTGGCAGTAACCATGACCCTCAACAGTATCCCAAAAACTGATATAAAAAACTCATTTAACGAATTAATTGACTGCGCCAAACGCTGCATCAAAGCTGACGGAGAGTATATTAATTGAAATAAATAATTTGAATAATTATAATTGGCCTGTGTTTTATTTTCTATCAAAAGTTCGTTTTCTTTTTGGACAGATGATGTATTTATGAATTCTTTGGGCTATTCCAGTATTGCTTATTATTTGGGAAAGCTTCCCCACTGCATCATGCTCTGGCCTCCATAAATGGTTTCGATCAGAGTAGTCACATAGTTGGGGAAATTAAGTCACATCCAGTGTTTGCCCATTTTAGCCATGGGCTTTACAGCCTTTCTTTTTTCTTCTTGGTATTATAGTGGAGTGGTTGTGGTCTAATCTCCCACGCTGGCCACATAACGTCTTGGGGGATGCATTTTATAGCTTTCTGCTAAAAAAAAAAAAGGGGGGGGGGTTCACGTGGAGGCATGATACTAAGACTTACTGAGTATGGCCCTCCGGACGTCACCAAAATATTGTCACTGCCATCTATGTCAGTTCCATCAGGGTTTTTGACTGCATTGTAGGTTGCCAACCCACCACAGAAATCTATCCCAGGCTTAACACATGCTACAAGCATGACTGATGGCTAGTCAGCCAAGATCCTGGTAGGAGAACACAGCTAATCCTCCCCTTACTACTCTCACTGACTTTAAATTTAGAGCTGTGCTGATGAGAGTACAGTCAACTCTTCCTTCTCATTTGACAAACCACATTTATGCAAATTAGGCCGATTTTTGAAAGTAGCTACAGATTCTAAAAAAGTCTTTCTCTTCTAAATTGATTTACTGCTATAGAGCATAGTGGTCTATTTCCAATTGATTGAATTTCACATATGTAATGTACAACAGGCTTACGATCTTTTGTGGGTGAAAGTTATGTAAAAATAGATATATTCACTGCTTGGAAAGAATTCAATGGATCTCCCCCATGGGCAAAGTGTATCGTGCCATGTAACAGGTCACGTGTTTGTAGCAGTATTATTATTTGGAGGAATACGATGCTCCCAAGTCCTTTATCTAAATTGTCTAAATTAGACACACACACACAAAAAAAAAAAAGTCTCCTGGCCCCAAGGGCATTCCTCCAATTGACCTGAAGGTTTGTGCACCAGAACTGACTCCTATCCTATGCCGCTTGTACATACTCTCTTACTCCACTGGTATCTATCCCACAGCCTGGGACAGATACCAGTGGAGTTTATACCCATTCCCAAGAAGGGTGACAAATCACAGCCATCTAGCTACTGCTCTATCTCACTCAACCTCAGTCCTATCTAAAGTGATGGAGAAAACCATCAATTCCAATTCACCACCTTGAAGGCACCCAGTATTAAGCAACCATCAGTATGGGTTCTGTCACTGCTGATCAACAGGAGATCTACTCTCATATATCACCCATATCTGGACAAATGCCATGGAGAAATTTGGTGGATCTCAAGTGGTTGCACTTGATATCTCCAAAGCTTTTGGCCGAGTCTGGCACAAACGCTTGCTAAGCAAACTCCCACCATTTGAACTGTCTCAGGATTTCTGAAGTTGGATTGCCAGCTTTCTGTTTGGATGCACACTATGTGTGATGATAGACAGTTCCTTATTCTCTCACCAGCCAACTAATGCTGGGGTTCTCTATACAAAGTTTTGTAGATGACAACACATTGCACTGCTCCCTTTCATTTATTAAATCTTACTCTACATAACAACTCACCTCAACATACAGAACATCAACCACTACTGCCCTCAATTCCGATTTCCAAACCATCTTCCAACGAGGTTCCAATAACCTTGTCAATTTCAATGCTAGTTCTGTCTTATTTCTCACAAAAAAAGAACCATTTTCCTCCAGTATTATTATTTTTGACAACACTCAAATTTCCAGACAAGATGAGATTTATTTTATTGGAATTACCCTGACATGAAACCCTCTCCTGGCATAAACATCTCATAACCATTGCATCCTCAGCTTCCAAAAAACTAGGATTTCTCTTTCGCTCAAGGCATTATGCAAATAATTTGCAAATCACAAATAAAAAAACCTTATGCAAATCACAAATCCACTCAGCTATTGAATACTGCTCACGCATTTGGAGTCAGGTTCTTAAAAGATCCCTCAGAATGCTTGACTCAATACAAAGGAAAGCGATTAGATTGATAAATGACCCATCTCTTACCAACTCACTCCCCTCTCTTTCACACAGTGTTTGGTCTCTGCAACTTGTGTATTCTATATTTCGACAGCAAATGTTCATCTGAAATAGCATCAATAATTCCCCCACTCAGTACTAAGCCCATTGGAACACATACAGCTGCCACCCAACATTCTTTCACAGTACATCTTGAAACCCACAGAACAAGTTTATTTTCCTCCTCCTTCATCCCTGCAACTGCTGTACTAGTGTGCAACAGTCTTCTCCCTGATGTATTTCCTAAAGAATACAATATACATGCTTTTAAATCAAATGTAAACAAGTTTCTCCTTTCTTAACCCACTATCCATATATGGTACTAATATACTATAGGTTATCAATCAACCTCTCGTGTATGGACTCGATATTAAAAAAAAAAAAAAAAAAAATCAGTGCAACTGAGTCTGGGTGAAGTGGTGTGAGAAGGGAACTAATGGAGGAGTTTGAAAGAGATGTCGTGATAGAATGCCATATTACAAGCCTATCTGTTTGCAAATCATTGACAAATTGGGCCGTCCCAGGTCAACAATCAATGATACCACATTGAAATGGAAGTGCAGGGAATCAACTGCAAATTGATTCCCTGCACTACTCACACACTCACTAAACATGACCATAGGGGTGCTACAAAGGATAATATGCAAAAACTGCCATTTGTCAGCCGACACATTGAATGCAGAATGACAGACATCAACTGGAACACAAATCTGCATAAAAACATTCAGAATCAAGACTCACACCATAGGTTTTCATGGTAGGATTGCAATATGCAAGCTCCACATTAACAGAACTAACATGCAGTGTCATCTTCAGTGGAGCAAAAGGTATGTACAGTGGGATGTGGAAGCTTGAAAAGCTACATTATTGAACAGTGAATCACGCTACGCATCTACCAAGTAGATGGATGGGTGTGGGTATAACAAATGTCTTTTACCAGAATGCGTAACCAAAACTATGAAATTCAGAGGTGGCAGTGTGATAGTATGGTCTTGTTTTTCCTGGTTTGGCCTTGGACCTCTGTGTGTGGTGCCATGACAACTGAACTCCAAGAGGTACTTGAACATTCTGAGCAATGCATTGCTTCCTACTATGTGGTGTTTCTATGGAACTGACCATTGTCTCTTTCAGGACTGCCACACTTGACTGGCCACCACAGAGCTCTGTTTTCAATCCTACTGAACATTTGTGGGATTAACTGGAGCACTGGGTGAGATAAAGGGACATCTCCCCCCCCACACACACACAACCATCCAGAACCTCATTATTTGCATACAGGAAGAATGATCCAAAATTCCATCCACTGCTATCGATGAGAGTACACCTTAATAAGATGGACCTCCTTTCAACGCAATGACTGCAGCAATCCTACCAGTTTGTTCCTCACACTATGGTGGTGCCCACTGACTTCTTTGCAAGCACTGTGTGTGTGTTCAGGGTTCAAACCCCAATAGGTTTGAACCTGCATTCATCTCCAATCACATTCATGGCCCAATGGGCATGAATGTTGGTTGGAAATGAATTTTTGCACAGTGTGAGACCACTTGAAAAATGTCCTATGCTTTGTCTCTGGAAAATGATTTTTGGATTATGTAAAAAATAAATAAATAATATATAAAAATACTATATTTATAAATTAATAACAAATCCTTTTCCTACCCACAGAATTAATACTACAGGTTTATAAATTTTTGGAGTGGGAGTAACTTAAAAAAAAAACATACTTTGGCACATAAATGGGTAGATAGCCCACAAACATTATCTGATGGATTATACTTTTAAAATAACTAGATAATTAACTAATAACAAACCTTTTCTTCCTCAATATTCCATACAGAATCTAACCACTGATATCTTACTCTATCATGTTCTTTATGCCATAGTAGCACCACATGAAGGACAGGATTTGAAGGGGTACCCTCACTGGATGACAATGCTTTCACAAACTCTGTCTGCTTTTCTTGGTAGAGAAACATAAACCTGATGAATGAAAAAATAAATAAATAAATAAAATTCATAAAATGTTTATGATAAAAATAGCAAACCTTTCACATTATATCTGACAATGTTAATTCACACATCAGTGTCAAAAAATAAATTAAATCCTTAATTAAACTAGCATTTTTGGAGTGCAAAGTACTTGTCAGTATCTTTGTATTTTTTTTTTTTTTTTTTACCTGAGGTAGTAAGGAAGTGAGGAGGATGTTTTTTGTAGGCTTAGAAGAGTTTACATTTGTGGTGAAGGGAGCAAAAGAGAGCCAAAGAAAAATTTGAGGTGGTTAGTAAAATCGGTACAATATGGCTCACTTTATATTCACTTTGTAGTCAGTAGACCATTTTCACTTTCTTTTCCAACAGTTTGTCTCATTTACTTTTGGAAAACCAGATGGCTAGTGCTGGGTGATTGGGCTTTTCTAGATCTACTGCCTCGGACTGCCTACTTTCTTTTGCACTTATCCTCTAGCCATCTCTCTAAGGCTGGTTAAATGATCTTGGTGGACATAAGTACAGACTTTCATAGCAGATGAGAAGAGAATTTAATTTTCTTTCATCAGATTGTGCCTGGGATAGAGGATTTGCATTACTGTTGCTGAAATTTGATTTGCTCCAATATTAGTGTTTTTAAATAAAGAAATCTTTTCAATGAACAGTAAAATTTCTTTAAAGTATGTCTTGCTGTTATATCAAGATTTTGGTTATTAAAGGGGATGATGTATTTTCCTCACTTTACAAATCGGATACCTCAACTTGTTTATTACACATATCATAATTTTATTAGCCTTGCTCACTTGAAGGAAGCACTGAAGACTATTGTTATTTCTGTGTAACTAGAGAAGTTCACATAACATTGCATAATTTTTTCAATTTCTCATAGGAGAAGTGCAGCTAAAGAATGCGCATTCTGTAGTGTCTAGTTTTAATCTAAAGATCAGTTATATCTATATGTTCACTGGGCATCTGCAGATGTCATATGGTCACTTCTATGATTGGTGATGTGCCATGCCAGGATTTACCATGTAGTCCAATTGTTTGCTTTTATTGCGTCCTCAACTCTCTGAAGATCAGTCATTCGACACACACGCACACCCATCCATCTCATCGATGGTCTATCCATTCCTCTTTTTTTTCCAGGAACTTTATCTTCTATTACTGTTCTCAGAAGCCCCTCCCTTTCCATCCAAATGCGTCCAAAATATTTTAACTTTCTTCTATCAATATCCTTAAGGAGCTGTAAAGTTTTACTGATCTTTTCTAACACCCATTCATTTGTATGCCTTTCAGTATATGATATCCTCAACAGCCTTCTGTAACACCACATCTCAAAAGCAACTGTCCTTTTCTTATCTGACTTCTTTAGGTTCCAAGTCTCAGATCCATAAATTGCTGTTGAAAAAACAACTTCATCCAAACTCCTCAACTTTGTTCCCATGGAGATAAATCCATCCTTCCAGATTTTAGACAACTCTCTGATTGATGTTTTAGCCATTCTTAATCTTGTTGTGACGTCTCCTGAACAGCAATTCTTCACATTAATAATGGATCCTAGGAACTCAAACTTGCTGACTTCAATTCTTTCTCCAGTAATGTACACTTGTTTCTCAGAAGCTTCCCTGTCAGTATTTCCTTTCAGAAACATAATCTTTGTCATGATAGGATTGAGCTGAAGTCCTCTGTTCTTACTGATCTTGTTAACTTTGTCAAGAATTTCTCCTAATTCTTCTTTGTCATTACAGAGGAGTACTGTATCATCAGCATACCTCAGATTATTGATTAATCTACCTCCTATCCTAATTCCTGTCTTGAGCTTATCCAATGCTTCCTGCATGATGTCCTATGCATATAAACTAAACAAGTGAGGAGAAAGTAAACATCCTTGCCTAACTCCTTTTCCAGCTTGAAGCCAGTCAGTCAATCCAACACCTGTTCCTACTGTGGCTTCTTGCTACCTGTACAAGTTGGCTATCAACCTGATAGTGTGTTGAGGAAAACCCATTCTTTTCATTCATTCATTACTTCCCACAGTTTCACATGCTCAATACAGTCAAAAACTTTAGAATAGTCTAAGAAACACATTACCAGAGGGGAGTCTGAATTCTTTATATTTTCTATGATGTGTCTAAGGCAAAGGATCTGATCTCTGGTGCCCTTAGCTTTTCCAAAACCTGCTTGTTCCTTGGGCATCTCAATCCTATTTAGTATGATCTTCAATGAAATTTTGCTTGCATGAGATATTAAACTAATAGTTCTACAATTCTTGCACACCTTCAAATCACCTTTCTTATGTAGTGGTATGAAAACAGACTTCTTCCAGTCTCAAGGCCATGATCCTGTCTCCCATATCATTGTAACATGAAACACTCTTATCCCTCCATCCCCTGTGGCCTTAATTAACTCTGTTGCAATTTAATCTGCACCTGGAGCCTTATTGCTGCTTAACTGCTCTTTCAACTTCATGCCTAAGTAGAGGAGGTTCCAAATCAAAATTTTCCTGGTGAAGTTTGATTTCCAACTCTTTTGTTAGTAATGCTCCATTCCTGTCTTTGATGACATTCAATTTGGGCTTTAAGTCATGAACTAAATAAAACATCCTTTTATAATTGTGCCTCCTCATCTGGAACTCTATCTCTTCACATTTATTAGTATAGAACTTTTCCTTGTCCTGCTTGATGGTTCTTCTGACTTCTCCATATAATCTCTTATATTCTTCAGTACTTGTGTCTCTTTGTTTTTCCAACCACCTTCTTCTGATTAGTTCCCATGTTGAATCTTATATCCATGGGTATCTTGGTCTTCTTATTGGGCCGAGATACGTCTTCGTTGTATCCTGTATTATCAGCTTGACTCCTTCCAAAAGCATTTCTGGTGAGTTCTCCTCATTGGTCTCCAAAAAATCATCCAACCGAGTTGATGTTTCTTCTGTGAATTCACTAGGAATTACTCGAACATCCAATCAAGTGGAATGTGCCTGACCTGGAAGTTTTCAGAGTCTTAGTCTTACTTTAGCTCTTACTAGCTGATGGTCTATACTCCAGGACAAGTATGCACATCAGAGATGCTTGTCTTCCACTGTTGGAGAGCCAGAATGTAATCAATCTGGTGTCTTGACTTATCAATGTTAGATATTCAAGTATAGGTCCATCGTGTATGTTTCTGGAAGCAGGTATTGGTAATAACTAATCTGTTAGCATGGCCAAATTCCAACAGTCTTTCACTATGGGTGTTACGCACACCCGGACCAAACATGCCACACTCTGGCCTAACTCTCATACTCTTTCCCACTTTTGCATTTAAGTCCCCTAAGACGTAAAGTAAGTCTCTCCTTGGAAGGCAGTCCAAAACAGTTTTTAAGTTTCGCAGAATTCCTCACTCTCTTCTTCGGGCCTATCCATGATTGAGATATTGGTAGGCTGAGCCTTAAGTCTAATAGAAAGTATCCTATCATTAATGGGGTTAAAACCAAGAAGGCTTCTTGCCTGAGAGGTTTTCAGTATCACAGCTACCCCATTATGTTTTGAGTCACCACTTGAGTAAATAACTAGCTTACCATCCTGTCTTTTGATGTGACCTTCTCCATTTCATCTGGTTTCTGTAATTCCCAGGATGTCAATTTTATACCTATCCATCTCTTTACAGACAATCTCAAGAGTATCATCTGTAGATCCCCAAACATTCCATGGGCCTATGTAAAATTTCCTTCTAAGATTAATCTTATACCTTCTGTGTTGCTCATTCACAATATCCCTGACTTTTGATGGAGACTGCAATATACTTCTCGAACAGAACCCTCTGCCTAAGTCCTGAACACAGCTCTGATTATTCTGCAAGACAACCAATGCAGCATAAGATGTGTTATAAGGCACAACCATATTAGCATTTTGGAGTGAAGTCACTAGAAGAAGAAAGTGGTAGGGCTGCAGAGGCCCTTTCCACATAAGATGAGATGAAACAGCAAAACAGGAAAGTTTCACTCCCTAGCTCTCGAATACACTAATAGCAGTGGAGGTGGATGGAGCAAGAAGAAAAGAAAGGAGGGAAAAAGGGGGGGAGATCAGTCTACACATAATATAACAGATGTATATTATGTGAAGTAAGGAATTGTCCAGCTTCATTCTGTAGTATCTGGTTTTAAACTGAAGATTAAACTAGTCTCATGTAGATATAGTAGGGCTTTTCCTACTAGAAACTTGGAAGTTTTTCTCAACAAGCTGGCCAGAAAAATGCATAAAATTTACAGACACAATACACTGGTCTCATAGCTGCTTTGGCCATAATTTCAACCAACCAACCAACCAACCACAAGGATAAGTCAAAATGACTCAAATATGGAGATATAAAAGTTTTACAGTGGTTACACTGCATAATGCAGGACTCAAAAGATGGAATTCTGAATGATTACAGTAAACCTCTCATAGTAAAAAAAGAAAAACAAAACTGAATGTGAAAATTACAAAAAAAATAACAACTTGATGTTTCGACCTTCGCATTAAGGTCATCATCCAGAGTATTCCATATATACAAAGAAACCAGCTGCACTACAAGCTGCATGGTATGCTCAAGTTACTGGTCAACCATTATAACTATCGGCCTGGCTCTGGTGTTAAAAAAAAAAAAAAGAACCTTATTACATCAAAGCTAGAGTCTTGTTATTATTATTATCTATTAGGTTACAAAATTAAATTAAGCTAGAAAGCAACATGTAATTTAGAAAAATATCTGGATGGCTGAGTGTTTAGCATATCTGCTCCCCAGCCAAAAGGCTGCGGGTTCGAATCCCACCATGGATGTTTGTGATTGTCTGTGAAAATACTAGTGGTTGTGATGGGTAGTAGATGGTGTTGGTGTAGTTGCAGTTCATTGTCGTTGGTGGATTGAAAGGTGGAGAAAGAGAGAGAGAATTGAAGAGTAGATGCCCTCCCTTGATGAGTGTTTGGACTCCCTGGAGGTGTCACGTAATAATAATACTCCTATTGAGTGTAAGAGGTGATATATATGTAAGCACTTCTTTTTTTTTTTTTCCGTTCAATATGACTCCCACCCATGACAAGTTGTAAACCTATAGTACCCTGGGTGGATTTGTATGTTTATGTATGTATGTATGTATATATATATATATATATATATATATATATATATATATATTTTACATAATACAGAAATCTTACTTTAGAGACCAAACAGGGAACTTTTCAAAATCACTTCAAGTCTCCAATAAGCAGAGCAGTTGTCTTATAGCAGGCAATGAATTTCATCTCTCACTTAAAGATAATCCTAAACATCCACAAATTCAAACCTCAAACCTGCTAGTTGGAGAGGGGGTAAATTAACAATTCAGCTAACCAGGCTGGAAATAGTTAAGTAGCAGCTAAGAAAAATTGTGTAGGAGAGGAAGAGCAAGCTGGGTTCAAGTCAAACAGAGGTTGTTAGCAAATGATTTTAATTTATGACAAATACATGAGAATGTATGTGGCGTGTGTGTGTGTGTGTGTTTATTTATTTACTTTTAATATGAATCTCCACACACCCACACAAAAGGTTGTAGACCTATAATACATTAGTTTGTACTATGAGGTTATCTAAGGCCTAGACAATTAGAAAACCCTGTTTTAGAGGTTAAACATGGAACTTTTTTTTCATTTCATTTAATTTTTTACATTTCAGGCCTTCAAATAAGTGGAGGAGGGGATGATCTCACACAGGGTGATGAAATTTATGTACCCCTTAAAATACAAACTTCTATGCCTGGTGTGGGAATTCCAACTAACAGCTTGTTGGTTGCAGAATAGATATGCTATCGACTCAGCAAGGAAGCCTGCTACAATGAGGATATGGAAAAAAAGACATGGTATCAAGAGAAAAGTTCATCATAACACTACAATTGTATGGTGGAAATAGGACATTGTAAAAAAGCAACATATAGCCTATACTTAAATCCTAACCGTGCAGTTAGAACTCAAGAAGGTACAAGAAAGTCTGATGACCAGATGGAACACAAGAGTGCAGGCTATCTCCACGTTCTACATGTACTACATTATGAAAGAAAGTAGAATTAAATCTGATATCAAAATTGGAGATACAGTAATAACCCAAAGTTAAGTCACATTCAGTTCCAGAGGGGTACTATAACTCAAAAATATCCATAAGTCAAAAGCTCTGTATTGAAGTTTGAAGACCATGCAGTTATGTCTGAAATAAAAAAAAAACTAATCGTATGAAAATTGGTTTACTTAAGTTTGTATGCTGCAATGCCATCTGTTGTTGGTCAGGCATAGAATTGTCATATCTGTATTTATCTTCTACATTTGATGAGATTGGGATAATGTTAATGATAGCGATAGATTTCAGCACATGTTGATGGTGCTGGTTGTTTTCGACCTGTTGATGGTTGTAAGTGAGCTAGATTGTCTTTTCTTTTCTCTGTAGATTCCCAAATAACAGGCATAATCCCTTACAATATTGGCATTTACATTTACAAAATCCAGATCATGCTTTCTCACAAGAGCCATGGCAGCTGCAAAAAGACCAAGCTTTGGAGAAAATTTTGAATGCCAGAGAAAATTTTGGAACAATCTTAGTATTTACTTTCAAACTTCTTTCAAAATCCAGATCCAGCTTTTCCACAAGAGCCATGTCAGTTTTGAAAAGACAGAAAGCTTTGGAGAGAATTTTAGAAGTTAGGCCTTTAAGCTCATATTCACACAATCACATGATACAAACCATGTCTGATGGCATACTGACAATAGTAAACCTTTCATGTTGTAGCATCATGGCACTAAAGAGCTGTAACTCTGAAGTAAGTGAAGTTGGGGTAAGAGGCAATTCAAAAATGTCCATAAGTCGTGCATGCCTGTATTCAACTCTTTAGATTCTTTGAGACTATTTTATTGAAAAAGACAAACTAAATATGGAAATGTAACAATATAAGATAAACTTATGTGACTGGTTGGTTTATGATTTATTAACTCATGGACCACAGAAAAGGTTACAGAAATATATAAATAGCCAAAGATAAATTAATAAATAATATGCATCTACAAAAAATAAGTTAAGCAAATCCAGCTTCTACATATAAATAAAATTACAGCAATACACAAGATCAAAGGTAATAAACAGTCAAAGATAAACTGGTCAATAATATGTATGTAAAAAAATTAAGTTAAGCAGTGCAGTATCTACATACACCGTATTTTCCGGTGTATAAGACGCACTTTTTTACCATAAAAATTCATCTTAAAAATGGGGTGCGTCTTATATAATGAAGATAAAGATTGTTTCCTTTTTTCAAAGTCATACGCACTCCCTTCTATGTTCCAAGATCTTTGTAGGCGGTTAATAGTGCAATCAAATTGATGCGTGACCTTCACGTGACTTCTAGCGCATCACTGGCTAAGAACGGAGAGCCCCTATTCAAGTTTCATAATATCTTATCCGAGTAATCAGTTACTGATGTTTATCAGTATTGAGTTGACATACCGAGATATTTTGTGTTCAGTTTGATATTTCCCCGTAGATTTTAGTGATGGAAAAAAACAGGCGACATTCATATACTTCAAGTTACAAATTGCAGGTTGTAAAATATGCGGAGGAACACGGGAATAGGAAAGCTGAAAGACATTTTGGACCTCCGCCTACAGAAAAAATGATTAGAACTTGGCATGGTCAGAAGGAGATTTGTACAATTTGTGTAAAGAAAAGCACGCGGAACGTGGAAAATTGCGAAGTGGCCAGAACTAGAGACCGAAGTTTTGAAATGGGTGCAAGAAAATCAGCAAAATGGCATTGCCATTTCAACAAATATTATTTGTACACATGCAGTCAAAGTAACCTGTGAGTGTAACATTGAAGATTTAAAAGGTGGTGTGTCATGGTGTGACCATTTCATGAAATGCAGTGGACTTTGTATGCATACAAAAACAAAAATCAGTCAAAAAATGCCAAAAAAACATGAAGACAAAATTATTTCTATATTATAAGAAATTAAGGATGATAGAGAAGAGTCAGATGACAGTGACATGGGTTTTGCAGGTTTCTGAAAGGTCAGTTTACTATTAAAAATTACCTATTTTTTTTTTTAAATCATACTTTAAAGTTTAGGTTTTTTCCAGAAAATTGTATTAAATTTCTTGGGTGCGTCTTATACATAGGAGCATCTTATACACTGGAAAATACGGTAAATAAAATTACATTTAAATGTGTTTGTACAAATTAATTCTTTGTAAATATTAAAAACATCAAGCAACCTGTCTGAGTCCGATAACATCTGCTTGAGTGTATATATCTTGGCTAGATAGGTAAAAATGTCATTCCCCTCTCATGTAAACTGGAACTCCACCAGAATATGACAAATAGTAGGAGGTGTGTTACATTTTTCACACACAGGTGGGTCACCAACCCTCAGTAAATAAGAATGTGTAAGATGACTGTGATCTATAAGAGCCCAGCAACAACTTCCTCTCTTCTCTTTCTACATTGACTAGAATGCCATAGAGCAAATTAGCTTTGAACTTGTTGAAAATTATTCCCACTTGGTTTATTACTATAAATTAAAGATCCCAAGAAATTATATTCTTGGCTTCATCCTTTATCCAAGTGCAAGCAAACAAGGTTTGTGCATGAAGTGACTTCATGACTAGACACATATGCAGAGGCTAATAACTGCATATCACTTGCTTCGGTATCCCATAATGCAAAGCACATATCCTTATGGACATGTATAATGCTAAGCATTACGGAAAGGATTACTACCCAGACTGGTGTTGATCTTTATTGAGGGTCTCATCAATGGGAGCCAGATGCAGAAGTGATACCAAGGTTGAAGTACTGGAGAAGTCATATTTCCATATACAAGTAGCCAAAAGGTATCACATCTCATTATTAAAATCTTCCGGATAAGAGATAGTTGTTGGAAGTTTTTCTACTTGGTTATACTGTAAATTAAAGATACCAAAAAAATATTTTTTTGGATTAATCATTTATCCAAGTGTAAGCAGACAAACTTTGTGTATGAAGTAACTCCACAACTTTCAATATCTATCTCCTCGCTGGCCCACCCTGTATTTACTGCACCTGTAATATACCATATATAGGGGAAACAGGATGCACAATTCCTATCAGACAAAAGGAACATAAACAATACATTAAATATAATAACTATGGTGAAGCTGGCCTTTCTGATCACGCCCTGAACACTTTACATAGAATTGACTGGAAAAGCACCAGTTTGTTACATCACACCAAAACATAGTATGAATGCAAATTTAAGGAAGCCTGTGAGATCATTATCAACCACCCCAATCTAAACAATAACGATGGTCTAAAAATCCCATACATACGGAAGGCATATATTCGTTCCACGAATCCTTCCTCTCTAAGAACAACTATAAATAGGACTGTAGAAAATCCAGGATCCTAAATCTAAAATAACAACGTTAATACTAACTGTTAAAGAAAAAATCTGTAAAAAAGAATGTTTATTCATGTTGTAATTTATGAATAATTTTTTTAACCAAAAATAACAATTGTAATAATAGAAATTGGACATCACTGTTACTGGAAAGAAAACTATCTGTAATAAAGAATGTTTATTCATGTAATCATAAATTAAATCTAGCTTGATGTAATTTTTTTTTCTCCCACTAGAGGTCATGCCAGTGAGTAGCATGTGATCAAATCATTGTTTCTCTAGCTTTCAGTTTGAAATGTAATGCAACTTGTCTTGTATATTTATGTATGCTCCAGGTGATGATCTTGATATGAAGATCTAAACGTCGGGATAATAAAAAGAGTTATTCTAACATGGTTGTAGAATCCTTAATGTTGAAAATCAATGCTCATCACCATGTAACACTAAAAGAAAGGATTAAACCTCTTCCATTTCGTTTCTTGAATACAACAGATATTGATGCATCTTCAATTTAAAACCACACCTTCTTCAGCACTGCATCTGGTCATCACACCCAAATTCCAAGTTGCTATCAGCAATTTTATTATCTGTTTCGCAGGCCCAATTGAATGTTCCATCATTTTTGAGAGCACACCCTGTTATTTCTTGCAATTTTATTTCTTGTCCATCATTGTTATTTCTTGAGTGGGATGCCCTAGCATTTTTATTTGCCCATTTTGTTGCACTGTTCATGACTAGAGTTTTAGTTAATGTCTTTAGTTACATCTGGTTGCCACCTGATGTGAGGCAGTAACCCCCACTCATTGGGGGTTAGGAATGCAACTGCTGACTTGTGGGTTCTTCCACTGCCATCCTCTATGTATCCTCCTGCCTAATACTGCTATCCTCTGCTGATGCTGATTCTGACCTAAGAATATGTCCTAGGGGCTCAGGAGAGGTTGAGTTGAGATGAAAACAAGTGGAATAGAAACAATTTATCCCTATATTCTAAGACCTGTCTAGAGACATAATATAACATTCATATATCACATGAAGTTTGCATGAAGAATATTCAGTAGTTTGCTGATAAGCAAAATTAGACAAAGTTAGAACTAATAGTGATATCGACTTTGCTCAGAAAGATTTAAACAAACTTTTAACTTGGACAAATGAGTAGGGTTGCAGTTTTAATGTTAATAAGGACATGTTGCATTTTTCAATGCAAAAGTATAAGGATGTATATTATATTAGTAGAACAGTGCTTCAGAGATGAACAAGATTTGGGATCCAGGAGTGCTAATTAACAGCAGCCTGAAAGTCAGAAGACACACGACTAATGTTGTGAAAGCTACATAGGCATTGACATGTAACTATCAATAAAGTGTCAGGTGAAAAACAGAGATAAGGAATTAGTTGTACTGCTATATAAGGCAGTGATCAAAACAAATATGGACTACTGTGCTAAAATTTGATCACCTAGTTTCCACTGTGATGTGGATCCTGGTTTCCCATCAGAATGAAAATATTTCCAGAAACAAGTAATTAAGGTGGTATCTGTGTGTGTTGGAATGTTCGTTATGAGAAAATATTGAGTAAATCTAAATTGCAGAGTTCAATGGACAGACTGAAAAGTGGAGATGCGATAAAGATGTTTAAGTTCATGAGGGGATTTTGGTGGATTAATACAGAATGGATTATATACAAAGCAGCCAGTGAGAGAGATAGAGAGAGAGAGAGAATGAGGAAATATCCATGGAAGTTTCAAAAGGAGTAAGGAGTAGATTATTTTTCATGGAAAGTGGTGGATGAATGGAATGCTAGGAGTAAGTACTTGACTCAACTCTTACTATAGCAAACTTGTAGGGATGACATGTAGTTTGGTTTAGTAGATAGTCTGTTATGTTTTTAAATATAGAAGTGCACCAGCTATGCCATGTGGAAGTTTTCAGTAGTTCGTTACAGCAGTGTCTGCTAAAATGAGAGTTGACTGCATGACAGATAATTGCTCACTCAGTAGACTTGTCACAATGACCGACTATATGGTGGTTGATGAAATAGTAGGTGTAATACATTTGATTCTTACTATAGCAAACCACAGAAACTTTGTTATAGCAGAAGGTTTACCATAGCAATTTATAAAGTAAAAAAATCACCACCACCCTCACTATATTTATACGACACATGGGAAAACACAGAAAGTAGAACAAAAGAAATCACAGAAAACAGGTAAAGGAAATCGCAAGAAATAAAACAAAGGACTAGCAGGGATCAAACATAAAGAACAAAAAACAACAACATGAAAAAATTACATAAGAATGAACTAGGAGATTGAATTATAAAAATGAAATGCAGATTCACTGTTTCAAATTAAAACAATATATTAAACTAATGTCACTTACCTGAAAGCTTCTTAAAACTAAATATGTATAGTCTGTACCATTAAAACTAAAAATAACCTGAAAAATTAAGCAGTAATTCAACTTTATAACTGATCATCACTGTTTACAAAGAGAAAGGAAACAAGTGTTGAACATTATTCTGCATTAGTCAGCATTGGTAGAGGAAAAAGATTGGCACAGATGGTGTGAACAAGTCACACTAGCTGGACAGAAATCCAATAATGGACAGCTGGCATAAACTGATACTGTTCTCTTTTAAGGGTTTCCTAATGGTCAAAGCCAAACAATTGGGAGATGACCTCCACGTTGCTTTTAAGGAATGCAGAAAACTGACTGGGACTTCTGATCTAATGTCCAATCCTCATCTTCATGTGGTGTGCCCTTTAGTAGGTATCCATTGGATACTGAACAAATAAGGATGTGCTGGCAATTGGGGACTTAGCCGACCAAATTGTACTCACTATTGCTTTAACCACAAATACATATGATTACAAGATGACAAGATCTCATGCCAGCTGGGAAATTGCCTGGTTAAAGAAGGCCCTCTCTGTTCAACTCCAAATCAACATCTAAAAAAAGAAGAAATTCAACATGTCCATGTGGAAAGGTACAACATGTACATAACTGCCAATACTGAGACAAAAACAGGAGAGGTATTACTAAATAATAAGTAGAGAGAGTTATATTCAGACAATAATGATCAAGGAAAGGAAGGAGTGAGATAGCATTCAACACCAAACTTCAGGATTGGAAGGCAGCTGAAGAAGTTATGTGGGCAAACTTCAAAATGGGGAAATGGATAATGGAACTTATTTGTGACTATAGTCCCACAGAAGGTTTTCTTAAGGAAGGAGTGCAGAAATTTTGAATTATTAGAGCAGGCAGCTGATAAAAAAAAAAAAAAAAAAAAAGTGGTCCTTCTTGACGATCTAAACAGGAGAGTACGAAACGAATCCCACCAGCACACAGGATCATATTGGGAAAATTTTGAGAAAAAGGCAGACCTAATAATAACAGTAAGTATCTGTTGGATTTGAGCTCAGGATATGGACTAATCATTACGAACACCATTCATTTTATGGACTTTACAACCATGTTATAAATAACTCTTAATTTCCCAATGTTTCAACCTTCATATGAAGATCATCATCTGGAGTATATACAAATATACAAGGACAAGCTGAGTTATATTACACACAGTAAGCTAAAGAAACCTCTAGTGAGAAAAAAAAATTTTTTTCAATCAAAAATTATTTATTTACAAACTACATCAAAGCTAAATTCTATTTAAGATAACATGTGAAAAATATTCTTTCTTATAGACAGTCTTCTTTCAGTAACAATGATGTCCTATTTTTAACATTACAATAGTTAATGAATAACTAACTCTTATTTAGAAGTATTGGTCAGGTGTTGATAAACTATTTAATAACCAACTAGTTTCGCTGGGTATTGCTGTCGGCATCTTCAGAGTATACGAATAAGATAGGCAAAGTAAATTACAAGCTAGATGTTAACTGACAATTCTAATTTAATAACAAAATAGTACTGAGCGTGAAACAATACACGTGTAGGGGATACATAATTTACTGTTGAGAAACATTTTGTAGTTGGCACTGAAGTTCATTTCATGTGCGTTTAATGATCTGATTAAGTTCTTCCATATATCAGGTATGATTAAACCTGGATTCCTGTTGAGGTTTTTTGTGGAATGGGCGACTGTAGCTTCTTCTTTGAAGATTCTGGAACGGTAGTTTTCTTTTATATAAGGCATATAACTTTTATTCCTTTCATTAATGTGGTTGGTTGTAGAGAAGTGGGTAGAAAGGACAGATATATCTTGTCTGTTATTTCTTACATAACCGATGTGTTCCCTTTGTCTCATTTCGAAGCTTCTAGCCATCTGACCAATGTAACTAAGACCACAGGAACCAGGTATGTTGTAAACTCCAGCATACTTGTAGAAAGGATGGAAGTCTTTCGGTGATCTTAGAAATTTCTGAATAGTTTCAACTGGCTTGAAGGTCACTCTAATATTGTGTGGTTTCAGGAGGAGAGTCAGTTTTTTGGAAATGGTACCAACGTATGGAATAGTTATAGTAGTGATATATTGGATGACATCACGTTATCTTTGTCGTATGTCAGAGAAGAGAATCTTGTTGACGAGTCTCCTAGGGTAGCCATTTAAGGATAGGTCGCTGGATATTGTAGTCAATTCTTCTTGTAGATCATTTTGGCCCGTAGTAAACTGTATAGCTCTTTTCTTTAGCATATGAATAATGCTAAGTTTTTGGGAGATGTGGTGTGATGAGCTGAAGTGTAGATAACTTCCAGTATTTGTAGGTTTTCTATAAACATATAAGTTGACACTGTTATTTTCTTGTTTCTTTATTATGATGTCCAGGAATAGTAGTTGTTTGTCCTTTTTGAGTTCTACTGTGAATTTGATAGTATGGTGGAACGAACTGATTTTGTTTAGGTAATCCAATAGCTCTTCCTTTTTGTGGCTCTTGCTTGTAAATGATTTTCTTCCATACGAAATAGAAGTTAAACAGTGACTAAACAATGAAGTGATGTCTTGTGGGAACAAATTGTCTAAGATGTTGATAACTTCAACTACTGGAATGTTGGTAAACAGGGAAGTAACATCAAGGCTAGCAATTATATATCATCTTCAGAGATAGGGACGTATTTTAATTTTTCAATAAAATGTTTAGTTTTTAATATAAGTATCTGAGTTATGGATGTATTGTAGAATTTTGGCTAGATGTTTAGACAGTAAATGAGTTGGAGAATTGATTCCATCTACAATGGGGCATAATGGGGAGCCATTCTTGTGCACTTTTGGAATGCCATACAGTCTAAGGAGTTAGAGGATGCATAGATTTTAACTTTTTAATTAAATCTGTAGACCAGGTTGTCATCCGAAGTAATAGTTCATTGGTGTCGTTATGATTTTTTAACATTGGATTTGTATTAAGGACATTATAGACGGATGTATCTGATAACAGATTGTTAAGTTTATCTTCATAGTCTTGTGTGTTTAAGATGACAGTACTATTTCCTTTGTCCGCTTTAAGTATGATGATGTCTTTGTTATTCTTTAAGTTGAGCAGGGTTCTTTTTTCCATAGGGGTGAAATTTGTGTGTGGAGATCTGGAAGGAGATGAGAGGATTATGCTGCTTTTCAATCTAAAGTCATTAGCTGTAAGTTGTGGCAGTAATGAGATGGCTTTCTCTAAACTGCAGATGAAAACTACTTTGGGTATTACAACAGGTGTTAAGGCAAAATTGAAGCCTTTCTTGAGAATAGCGAACTCAGGTGTTGTTAGTATGTGCTTTGATTGAATAACGATCACTTCGTTATCCGGTAGACAATGTTTAGACTCAATATGATTAGTATACAGAAAATTGAATTTCTCGATTTGCATCCTTTTGCTATTTCTGAAGGTTTTTTCAAAACTTGTGTAAATCGTATTATCTAGAAGTCACCAAATATCTTCGTCAACGGTATTAGAGATGTCTGTAAAGAACTCATAACATCTGGCTTAGTGTGAATTTCGTATGACGTATTCTTTCACGTAGAAGGGAGAGTGATGTTTTATGATAAATACAATTAGCTTGTCTAGAATTAAAAAGTTGTCTGAGACGCAGAAATTTGGCAATAACGTTGTTGTCTCGAAAACTTTTTAAGAAAGTTAGGTGGTTTAAAAAACTTAGCCTTTTTTTAAATTTTAAAAGTTCAAGATGGCATACCTTTGTTTTTGTAATCTCATCGAATCTGTTCATATTTGAAATTGTTATAATTCTTGACCACAGAGATTAATGAATAACTAACTCTTATTTAGAAGTATTGGTCAAGTATTGATAAACTATTTAATAACCAGCTAGTTTCGCCGGCTATTACTGTCGGCATCTTCAGGGTACAAATAATGTAGCCAAAGTAAATTACAAGCTAGATGTTAACTGACAATTCTAATTCAATAACAAAATAATACTGAGCGTGAAACAATACACATGTAAGGGATACATGATTTACTTGTTGAGAAACATTTTGTAGTTGGCACTGAAGTTCATTTCATGTGTGATTAGTGATCTGATTAAGGTCTTCCATATATCGGGTATGATTAAACCTTGATTCCTGTTGAGGTTTTTTGCGTAACGGGTGACTGTAGCTTTGAAGATTCTGGAATGGTAGTATTCTTCTATATAAGGCACATAATTTTTATTCCATTCAATAATGTGGTTGGTTGTAGAGAAGTGGGAAGAAAGGCCAGATATATCTTGTCTGTTATTTCTTACATAACCGATGTGTTCCCTTTGTCTCATTTCGAAGCTTCTAGACGTCTGACCAATGTAACTAAGATCACAGGAACAAGGGATGTTGTAAACTCCAGCATACTTGAAAGGATGGAAGTCTTCCGGTAATCTTAGAAATTTCTGAATAGTTTCAACTGGCTTGAAGGTCACTCTAATACTGTGTGATTTTACGAGGAGAGCCAGTTTTTTGGAAATGGTACCAATGTATGGAATAGTTATAGTGGTGATATATTGGGTGACATCACGTTATCTTTGTGGTATGTCAGAGAAGAGAATCTTGTTGACGAGTCTCCTAGGGTAGCCATTTAAGGATAGGTCGTTGGATATTGTAGTCAATTCTTCTTGTAGAATTGACTACAATATCTTTTGGTCTGTAGTAAACTGTATAGCTCTTTTCTTTAGCATATGAATAATGCTATGTTTTTGGGACATGTAGTATGATGAGCTGAAGTGTAGATAATGTTCAGTATTTGTAGGTTTTCTATAAACAGATAAGTTGACACTGTTATTTCCTTGTTTCTTTATTATGATGTCAAGGAATGGTAGTTGTTCGTCCTTTTCAAGTTCTAGTGTGAATTTGATAGCATGATGGAACGAATTGATTTTGTTTAGGTAATCCAACAGCTCTTCCTTTTTGTGGCTCCATATGATAAAGATGTCATCTACATATCTAAACCATGCTGTAGGTTTTGGGTTAATCTGCGATAAGATTTTAGTTTCAAGCTCTTCCATAAATAGGTCAGCACAAGAGGGTGAGAGGGGACTATCCATGGTCAACCTGGTTAATTGTTTGTATATGGTTTTCTTCCATACGAAATAGTTAGAATTTAAACAGTGACTAAACAATGAAGTGATGTCTTGTGGGAACAAATTGTCTAAGATTTTGATGACTTCAACTACTGGAATATTGGTAAACAGGTCACCCAATATATCACCAATGTAACTATTTCATATGTTGGTACCATTTCCAAAAACTTATCATTATTCATATGCTAAATGATAAGTTTTTGTAGAAAACAGATATACAGTTTACTACGGACCAAAATGATCTACAAGAAGAATTGACTACAATATCCAAAAACCTATCCTTAAATGGCTATCCTAGAAGACTCGTCAACAAGATTCTCTTCTCTGACATACCACAAAGACAACATGATGTCATCCAATATATCACTACTATAACTATTCCACACATTGGTACCATTTCCAAAAAACTGGCTCTCTTCCTAAAACCACACAGTATTAGAGTGACCTTCAAGCCAGTTGAAACTATTCAGAAATTTCTAAGATCACCGAAAGACTTCCACCCTTTCTACAAGTATGCTGGAGTTTACAACATCCCTTGTTCCTGTTGGCCAGATGTCTAGAAGCTTTGAAATGAGACAAAGGGAACACATCGGTTATGTAAGAAATAACAGACAAGATATATCTGGCCTTTCTTCCCACTTCTCTACAACCAACCACATTATTGAATGGAATAAAAATTATATGCCTTATATAGAAGAAAACTACCGTTCCACAATCTTCAAAGAAGCAGCTACAGTAACCCGTTCCACAAAAAACCTCAACAGGAATCAAGGTTTAATCCTACCTGATATATGAAAGACCTTAATCAAATCACTAAACACACATGAAATGAACTTCAGCACCAACTACAAAATGTTTCTCAACAAGTAAATCATGTATCCACGACACGTATATTGTTTCACGCTCAGTACCATTTTGTTATTGAATTAGAATTGTCAGTTAACACCTAGCTTGTAATTTACTTTGCCTACCTTATTTGTACCCTGAAGATGCCGACAGCAATAGCCGGCGAAACTAGTTGGTTATTAAACTGTTTATCAACACTTGACCAATAGTTCTAAATAAGAGTTAGTTATTCATTAATCTGTGTGGTAAAGAATTATAATACTTTCAAATTACAATTGTTACTTTAGATTTAGGATTCTGGTTTATCTACAGTCCTGTTTATAGAGAAAAAGGTTCTGTGGGCAGAATATGTGCCTTCCATATGCTTGGGATTTTTAGACCATCATTATTGTTCAGATCGGGGTGGTTGATAAGAATCTCACAGGCTTCCTTAAATTTGCATTCATACCATGTTTTGGTGTGATGTAAACAAATTGTGCTTTTCCAGTCAATTCTATGTAAAGTATTCAGGGCATGATCAGAAAGGCCAGTTTCACCATATCATATTTAATATGTTGTTTATGTTCCTTTTGTCGGATAAGAATTGTGCATCCTTTTTCCCCTATATACGGTATATTACAGGTGCAATAAATACTCCAGGGTGGGCCAGCGGAGGGAGTTGGTTTTTGGATGAGTTGAGTGAGCTTTTTAATTTTGCAGGAGGTTCAAAGGTGGCTTTGAGGTTGTACTTTCGTAGTATTCTGTTTATTTTATCTGATGTCCCTTTAATGTAAGGAATGGTTATAGTTTTATTGTAGTCTGGTTTATCTTTATTTTTTATTGAGGTCTTGTAGAGAATTTTGTTAATAGTGTTTTGGCTGTAACCATTGTGATAATATTAATGTCTATGTCTCTTTACTTTTATTTGTATTACTATTTATTTAATTTCTTATTATCACTTATCATCAATTCTTCAAACTATGCCTTTATATTCTTTGAATATATTATGTGCTTTTATATTCAGTTGTAACACCAAGTTGTAGTTGTTGGATGAGTTAGTTCAATCACTTTTAATCCTCTCTGGCTATAATTTGACTCACCCCCTCTCAAGGTCGTAAGTATGTTATATTTTCATGTGTATGTAGTCTAGATTTTGACCGCGCGGTTAGCCTAGTGGCTTTGCGCTTCGCAACCATATGCTTGGGGAAGGAGTGTCCCAGGTTCAATTCCCGTTGTAGACGTGAGGAATTTGAGGATCTTCCTCAGGCATAGCCAAGTTAGCCGGTCTTGGGCGTGGTCAGTAGGGTTTTTTCCGCGAGTTTATCTGGAGTTTTTCATCCCGCAAACAGGCAAACCGGCCCCATGAACATACGCCTCTACAGTCAAAAATATATCCCCCCCCCACCCCCAGCGGCAGACCAGGCGACGGGTCGGTTGGGAGTAGTACTAACAAGAAGTCGCATCTAAAGTAACACGCGGACCCTGCATGGGAAGCGGGAATAACGCGTAGTAGAAGAAGAAGAAGAAGATGTAGTCTAGATTTTAGGAAGTGCTTCGGGCAGGAACCAATTCCTTTGTCTATCTTGCTGACTTTCTCTTGCACTGATTCTTTAAAAATTTGTTTTTTCGACTGCACCACTAAAGATTGCATAGACAAATTGTATGTCTTTCCTATACATGCAAGAGAAATTTCTAGCACAACATGGAAATATCTCTAAAATTTAATTCTAATTCAAGCAACACTTTAAGCTTAATATCCGTCAGTCGTGGCTATTCTATCTTCAGGACACAAAGATTTTATGTTTTATTAGGCAGTGCATTGGTAAGGCAGATCAGGCAAGTTATTAACAAACAAAACAGTTTATTCATTCTAAATCAAGGTACTTACAAAGATTAATATTACACATATCAAAATATCTGGCTCTAATTCACTCAACTAAATAACATGGAAACAATGTAAATCACGTGTCTGGTTCTCCACTCGATTAAATAAGCATTTCTTGCTTAAGCTTAATGACAAAGAAAATAAATACGCTCACATAGATATCAGACATGTTGATAGACTTATTCACACTTTAAATTAATTTAACTCAGGCTATAAACACAGTATTAGGCATAACTAAAACTTTACATTCAATTCCCCTTTCATTACATAACATTAGTTAATTCCTCAGAACTCTGCCAACAACTAGTTCACAATTACTTAGAAGTACAGCTTTCCGACTTCACAATTGTTTTCTTTATGTTAACAAACTATAGGATCAGCATTCTTTGTCCTAAATTTTACACTCTAGGAAAGTTCTACATAAATCTTACTTGCTACCTTGTCAGCCAGTTCAGTACACAAGCTCCTAGAGATCGTGAACATGTTCTTCTACTTTCTGGTTAAAACCACACCCAACAATATTTCATGACAACGATGACACAGCATACTGAGATATCATCAAGGAACTTAGTGGTGGAACTTTTGGAATAGACAGTCACTGTGTCACGAACCTCCTATCATCACCGGACTTCTGCTGGCAGAACATGAGTCCCCATCCTTGGAACAGCTGGACACGCAGGAACCTCCTCGAAGCGAGAGCCACGAACAGAGCAATTTGGAGACTCAATTCTTCCCTTTTATCCTACTCTCCCGACCTTGGAACTCTTTCAGATTGGATCACCCGGATTTTCTTGTGTGTGTGTGGGGGGGGATCTTCTCTGCCACCCCTTTGGAAAGCCCGTAACTCATCGACCTTTGCATTTGCGCTAGTCACAGGTTTACATTTTTAATCTTGTCTGAGCTATTTCTTTGTTTGTACAATTTCAGTGGTTCTTAATTTATTCTAACATTTTATCAGATTCAATAAAATTCAATAAATGAGTTAAATGTTAATTAAATTACAAGTATTTTGTTTCCCAAGTAAAATTGGTATAGAAAAGTTTTGTTCTAAATTCTTTCTATACAAGATTTTACAAAGGCTTACTCTCTCTAAAAATTTTTTTTCAAAAAAAAATGTTTTAAACCTCATGTCTGCATATTTTCTGGAGAAGACCTGACTGCAATTTTTTTTTTAAATTTTCTCTTGACCTCCCACTGCTTCTCTTATCATAAAAAGGGAACAGAGGATATTGGCATAATTAAACTGCCACCAGGTTTGTATATCAACCCTAATTTTTCTTGTCTGTTCCACCTCAGTTTGCTATAGGAACTTCTGGATCTTCCAAGTCTTTCATTTATGTTTACTTTGATTGCCTTTTGATTACCTTCATCCAAAAGTTCTCCATTTCGCCTTGATCATTCACTAGCCTGACGCTTGATATACAGTAGGCCTCCAATTGACTGTTCCATTCGGATGCTGAAACTATTGAGGAATCAGTATGGTTATTTCGATATTCTTCATTATCCCTTTCAGTCAGTTCAGTCGGCCCGACCTTATTTTCATTCTGTTGCATTCTCTCTTCACGTGGTTTCTCAACTCTATCCCTAAAACCATGGTTCCCTTTTCCTGACCGTTTATTATCCATTAGGAACACCTCATTTCTAGAAAAGTCACAAGAGAACATGTACTCTCGAGAAAGTTTGTTCCTAAAATAATTTGTACGCTCGGGCAAGATGTCCTAGGGAAGACCTATAACTCTTGCCAAACACACAAATTAAACTCTGTTAAGTATATTTTAATTCTCACTTTCTTGGTCACATATATCTTGGATGTTGAAATTCCTGATAATCAGATCGGTTTCTTCAGTTTAGAAATACCTCTCCATACACAGGATTTTATTCCTTGAAAATAATCTCCAGTTATGTCAGAGGCCTGGAAACCAGTATCTAGCAAATCGTCAAAAAGGACACCTTGTACCTTTCCCTTTATGATAATTTTAGACTTCCTTGGGTGTTCTCGATTCTTGTTCTCTCTTCTCCATTTTTTGCTTGCATAACCATGAGGAGTATGTACAAGATTCGACTCTTATCTAATATTTCCGTTGGAGGGTCTCGTTTCTAAAACAGTTGAGCCATGTGCTATATTTGTTGCAAACAAAACACTTGGGAGGCTCCCTTCTGTTCTTTACCTCATTTATTTCTCTCTGTTTGAGGTGGAGTTAATTCAGAGGTCTTTGCTGTCATTTCCCACAAATGACATTTATGACTGCATCAAGTCAGTCATCATAGGTTGTTGTAGTCTTTCTACCTCCTGTCTTATCATAGTATGCGATTCCTCTATGTTTGCAGGTCCTATTTCCTTTGGGATGGTTATCTCACCGTCTGTTAGTTGTTTGATGTTGAACAAATTTTCCCATTCCCTCTCTTTTTCTTTTCAATCTTTAGTTTGCTTTCCCTTTCTCATGCATGAGTCCTTTTCACTCTTACTTTCGCAAGAGGAATCATTTACCCCTTTAATCATATTAATTTGGCTGTTCATGGTAGCGGGACGAATGTCTCGAAGCTTCTCTTCTCTCTCCATCACAGCGAGGTAACATTCCTGGAGATTTGTGATCATCTTTTTGTAAGCAGTCTCCTTCATCTTCTTTGACTCCTAATTTAAACTGGTGGAATACTGCCCAGTCAAGGTGAGGTTTATCCTCTTTAGAGGACTGTTTGCAATAGTCAGTAGTTTATTGTAAAAATCTGTCACACTTTCATTTTTATCCTGAGTACACCTCTGCAATTTCCAAAGGTTAGGGCTCAAACGTCTTACTCTGCAGAAGTGGGAAATCAAGTTTTCCTTAAACGTCGTGTATCCAAGGTATCCTTAAGTATTGAGGATGAATACAGGAAGTTCTTGGCCTTTAGAACCAGTTTTCTCATAAGTAGAATTAATAGTTGGAAGTCTGCCCACCTTCCAACCTTTCTTAGTTCTTTGACGAAACTAAAGAAAGCTAATTCGTCGTCATTGTCATCCCCAGAAAATTGTGGGATGACAAGTTGAGGATTAATAATTCCAAAAAATTCTATGTTATCCATTGTTGCACTATTAGTTTGGTCAATACTTGAAATTTCACAATCCATATCAAAAAAAATTGTAGTCGCCTAATTTGTTACCAAAACTGTCTCACAAAACCCACAATAAGTATGGATTACATACTGTCGCTGCTGTGCCATTGAAATAATAACATCTCCTGTTTTAATTATTTTATCATCTTTTGTTACATTCTGATATTATTTATTTAATCATTCATTATTAAAATCTGCTGATAACTTTAAATTCGTCTTTCAGCACTTGTTCATTGGAGCAGATCTTCAAAGCCCTGTTTAGAGTATTAATGACATCGTTTTTATGTTGGGTGGTGGTAGGAGTTTACGTGTATATATTGGCCAGTATGTGTTGGTTTCTGGTAAACAGTGAAGGAAAGACTGTCAGAAGGAAGTCGTGTGACAAGTGTATCTAGAAACGGAAGTGTGTTCTGTTTTTCAATCTGAATTGTAAACTGTATGCATTTGTGTTGTTTGTTTAGGTGGCTAAGGAAAGTGTCTAGTGGCCATGGGGGTGGGGGGATCTCGAAAACATCGTCAATATCTAAGCCAGACTTTAGGATTTAAAGGAGAGGAATCTAAAGCATGTTGCTCAAAATGTTCTATATAAAAGTTAGCAACAGAGGGGGATAATGGCGAGCGAATTATCATCTAGCGAAGAAATTAGGCAACACTCAAGGAGTTGGTAGGTCATTCTCCCTCCTATATTAGAAACACACAACACTTCATAAACATAATCAAAGACATTAAATTAGAAAAAGAAGATTTATTAATCAGTTTTGACGTCTCTGCCCTCTTTACTAATTTCCCAATAAATGACACAATCCTTCTTTTACAGAACAAATTCTCTCCAATTGCTAACTTTTATATGCAACATTTTGAGCAACATGTTCTAGATTCCTCTCCTTTAAAACCCAAAGTCTGGTTTAGATACGTTGACGATGTTTTTTTCGCGATCAGGCCCCATAGCCGCCAGACAGTAGACACTTTCCTTAGCCACCTAAACAAACAACACAAATGCATATAGTTCACAACTGAGATTGACACACTTCTGTTTCTAGATACACTTGTCACACATCTTCTTTCTGGCAGTCTTTCTTTCACTGTTTACTGGACATTGCCACATACTGGCCAATATATATATATATACATACATAAACTCCTACCACCACCCAACACAAAAAACTAGGTGTCATTAATACTCTAAAAAAACAGGGTTCTGAAGATCTGCTCAGTGAACATGCACTGAAAGACGAATTTAAAGTTATCAGCAATACTTTTCAAAAAAATGGGTACATCCAAAACACTATTAACAAAATTCTCTACAAGACCTCAATAAAAAACAAAGATAAACCAGACTACAATAAAACTATAACCATTCCTTACATTAAAGGGACATCAGATAAAATAAACAGAATACTACAAAAATACAACCTCAAAGCCACCTTTAAACCTCCTGCAAAATTAAAAAGCTTACTCAACTCATCCAAAAACCCACTCCCTCCGCTGGCCCATGGAGTATACGATATTTATTGCACCTGTAATATACCGTATATAGGGGAAACAGGATGCACAATTCCTATCAGACAAAAGGAACATAAATGACACATTAAATATAATAACTATGGTGAAGCTGGCCTTTCTGATCACGCCCTGAACACTTTACATAGAATTGACTGGAAAAGCACCAGTTTGTTACAAAACACCAAAACATAGTATGAATGCAAATTTAAGGAAGCCTGTGAGATTCTTATCAACCACCCCAATCTGAACATTAATGATGGTCTAAAAATCCCAAGCATATGGAAGGCACATATTCTACCCACGGAACCTTTCTCTCTAAGAGTTAACTATAAATAGGACTGTAGATAATCCAGAATCCTCAATGTAGAGTAACAATTGTAATATTAAAAATAGGACATCATTGTTACTGAAAGAAGACTATCTATAAGAAAGAATATTTTTCACATGTTATCTTAAATAGAATTTAGCTTTGATGTAGTTTGTAAATAATTAATTAATTTTTGATTTTTTTAATTTTTTTTTTTTCTCACTAGAGATCATGCCAATAGAATAACCGGTGATCAAATCATTGTTTCTTTAGCTTACTGTGTGTAATGTAACTCAACTTGTCCTTGTATATACTGCAGATGACGATCTTAATATGAAGATCGAAATGTCGGGAAATTAAAAGAGTAATTTATAACATGGTTGTAAAGGCCATAATTTCTAAAATCAATGCTGATCACCATGCAACACTAAAAGAAAGGATTACTAACACCATTGGGTGCTTAAGGGTCAAAGCTGTATAACTGAGAGGAGACCTCCACAAAGCCTTTAAAGGAATGTGGAGAACCGACCAGAGTTTCCGACCTAATGTTCACACCTTTTCGTGGTGCACCCTGTTGGATATTTACCTGGATACTGAACGAACGAGTATGGGCTGGCAATTTGGGATTTAGCCGACCAAATTGTATTCCTATTGGCTTAAACCAATATAGAAAATGATGGTATAACATGACAAAATTTCATGCCAGCTGGGGTGTCGCACGGTTAAACAAGGCCCCCGTTGTTTTCACCAGGGAACCAGGGTGAACAGCGAAAAGTCAGCTACTGGAACAAATCTGAAAACACACTCCAACTCAACAACACCAGAGTTAAAGATAGGTACTATCAACATAAGAAGCATGAATGGCAAAGAAATGGAGCTAGCTGAAGAATTAGATAAGTTCCAGTTCAACATAATAGGAGTGACTGAAACAAAAAAGACAAAAACTGGTGAGATATTTCTGAGCAATAAATACAAAATGTTATATTCAGGAAATGACAATCAAAGAAAAGAAGGAGTAGCCATAGTATTCAACACAAAATACAAGACTAATCTTCTTGAATGGCAAGCAGTCTCAAGTACAGTGATGTGGGCAAATATCAGAATGGGGAATTGGACAATGAGACTTATTTGTGCCTATGGTCCCACAGAAGGTTCTACTAAATTAGAAGGGGAGGAATTTTTTGATGCTTTAGAAAAAGCAACTGACACAATGAAAAAGGAAAAGTTGGTACTTATTGGCAATCTAAATAGCAGAGTAGGAAATGATTGTCAGACATATAAAAATATTTGGGGAAAATTTGGAGAAAACAGCAAAGATAATAATAATGGCAAATACCTGTTGGATTTCTGCTCAGGACATGGACTGGTTATTACTAACACCATGTTCCAACATAAAAATGTGCACAAATTCACATGGAGAGAAGAGGCAAGGAATAAGAAAGTCTCATTGACTATGTTATTGTTGATAGTGATGTTTTCTCCCTGGTGCAGGACACCAGAGTGTACAGAGGATTTGAAATTGGAAGTGATCACTATTTAGTCTTGAGCAGGATAAAATTGAATTTCATATTGAAAAGAATAACATGTAAGAAAGTTTTAAAGCGAATAAAAGGTGAGCAGCTCTCAGATGTGAACTGTAGACTAAAATACACAAAAATTATTGAAGAAAAAATGAAAGAGTTTAAGAACGGGAACCAAACCTTGGAGATTCAGTGGCAAGCCTTGAAGAAAACCCTGATTGATTCAGCCAGAGAGGCATGTGGTGAGGTTGTCTGCAAGGATAGAAAATTCAGAACTCCATGGTGGACACAGGAAGTTAAAGAGGCAGTGAAGGAAAAGAAGAAAACGTATCAAAAGTTCCTGGCATATAAGTCAGCTTTTGCTCTTAGAGAATACAGAGACAAATGCAAGAAAGCGAAACACTGTATAAAACTAGCTAAAAAAAAGTCATGGGAAAAACTTTGGTAAGAACATAGAAAATAAATACCAAGAAGGTGGCAAGATATTATGGAAGGTGTTGAAGAAGCTTAGAAATGGAGGAAAGAGTGCTGTAAAAGGAGTTAGAGCTGATAAAGGTGACATGAAAACTGGAGAAAAAGATATCCTTGAAGTATGGAGTGGTAAAAAACACTCCACAGGCATACAGTCAGGAAAACATATCCATACTTGAAGTAGAAAAAGCCATCAAAAGCTTGAAATGTGGAAAGGCAGCAGGAGTAGATGATATTTGACCAGAAATGCTGAAGTATGGTGGTATAAAAGTCTTACAGTGGCTGCACTGCATAGTTCAGAAAGGCTGGACAGAGAGACGAATTCCCGATGACTGGAGTAGAGCTCTCATAGTACCCATATATAAAAAGGGAAATAAAACCGAATGTGAGAATTACAGAGGTATCTCCCTACTGAGTGTTCCTGGCAAGATCTATGCAAGTATACTTGAGAAACGGTTGAGAAGAATTGTGGAAGAAAAGCTTGGTGAAGAACAAGTTGGATTCAGACCAAATAGAGGCTGTCAGGATCAGATCTTCACTTTACGACAAATAGTTGAGAAAGTATGGGAATATAACAAAGATCTGAATTAAGTTTTGTCGATCTGGAAAAGGCATATGACAAGGTGCCAAGAGAGAAGATATTCAATACGCTACAGTTATATGGTATCAATGGGGAATTATATCAGCAATACTTAGTCTTTATTTGAGTTGTAAGTCAGCAGTTAGAATTGAAGGAAGTACAGGAAGATGGTTTAATGTTAAAAGTAGTGTGAGACAAGGATGTACATTATCCCCTCTGTTATTCATTATCTATATGGATCACATTATGAAGGAAAGTGGTATTAAACATGATATCAGAATTGGAGATGTTAATGTCAGCTCTTTGCTTTATGCGGATGATGTTATACTTCTAAATAAATCCGCTACAAGTTTGCAAGATTCCCTGACTAAATTGAATAACTGTTGTAATAGATATGGTATGAAGGTCAGCATTAAAAAGACAAAGACAATGAAAATAGGTAGAATTGTTGAAAATGTCAACTGTGTTGTGAATGGGGAACCTGTAGAACAAGTAAAACATTTCAGCTACTTAGGCACGATTTTTACTTAAGATGGTAATTTAAATATGGAAATAGACAACAGAATCAACAAAACTGGTATGGTAGGTAGTCAATTGAATAAATTCATATGGAATAAGAGAGAAATTAGTCAGCACACTAAATTAGCTGTATACAGGACAGTGTTCAAACCAGTTTTAACTTATGGATCTGAGAACTGGGTCAGAAGTAAAACACTTGACCAAAGACTAGAGACCACAGATATGAGAGTCCTGAGAAAGATTAGAGGAGTGAACAGATGGCATCAATGGCAATATCATATTAAAAATAGGATATTAGGAAAGAACTTGACATTGTCAGCATCCAGGAATTCGTTAGCAGAGCTAATCTCAGGTGGTATGGTCACTTAAACAGAATGGGCGAGGAAAGATTAGCAAAACAAGTGTTCTCTGCTAGGTTGGCAGCAAAACGACCCAGAGGAAGACCAAGATATAGGTGGATTGATACAGTACAAAGTGCCATAGATGATAGAAATATAAGATCTGATAATGTTGGAGTCTTGACAAGCAACAGACTGATTTGGAGGAAAATTGTAAATAGGAAGTTAGTAATGATGTAAATTTTTCATGTAGTACTATCATATCCTGTACACCCCTTGAGGGTACAATAAATTTAGTTTAATCCTTTATCCAAGTGTGAGCAAACAAAATTTGCGCCTGAAAGTATCTTCAGGACTGGGGTAAGGTGGTACAACACCAGGGCACTCTTTGCAAAGGTGGAGCAAGCTACCAACACTCCTATTTCAGTATCTCCCATAATGCAAAACACATCTCCTTGCGGATATGTCTAATGTTATGCATTAAGGGAAGGGCCACAACCCAGACTAGTTTCGACCTTTACTGAGGTCTCTTTAGTGGGAGCCAGGCCCAAGTGGAGATACCAGGCAGAAGCATTAGCAGGTCGGATAAAGGATTAAACTAAATTTATTATACTCTAACCAAGTGAAAAATAAACTTTTAACATCTTTCTCTAAATCCAGAGTAATTTATTAAAAAAAAGGGTGGCACACCATTTGGCAACTCCTATAGGTAGAGATGACTTGCTAATGCTTCTGCCTGGTATCTCCACTTGGGCCTGGCTCCCACTGAAGAGACCTCAATAAAGGTCGAAACTAGTCTGGGTTGTGGCCCTTCCCTTAATGCATAACATTAGACATATCTGCAAGGAGATGTGTTTTGCATTATGGGAGATACTGAGATAGGAGTGTTGGTAGCTTGCTCCACCTTTGCAAGGAATGCCCTGGTGTTGTACCACCTTACCCCAGTCCTGAAGATACTTTCAGGTGCAAACTTTGTTTGCTCACACTTGGATAAAGGATTAAACTAAATTTATTATACTCTAACCAAGTGAAAAATAAACTTTCAACTTGAGGGTACATGTCAGGAATTTGATGATGATGATGATGTTTTGATATAAAGATGTCCACAAGTTTACATGTAGAGAAGACACAAGAAATAAGAAAAGCATCATGCTCCTTAAGGATAAAAGAGTGTATAGATGATTTGAAATTAGAAGCGACCATCACTTAGTTCTAATTATGATAATAATCAATATCACATCTTATATAAAAGAACAGTATATAAGAGTTTTAAAAAGAATTAAAGTTGAGCACCTTTCATTGATAAACTATCGACTCAACTTTCATTTTTTTTTAAAATATCATTGAAGAAATAATGAAACAGTTTGTAAACAAGAACCAAATGTTGGAGTCTCAGTGGAAATTCTGAAGAAAACACTGGATAATTCAGCTAGGGAGACATGTTGTGAAGTTGTCTGCAAGGAGAGAAAAATAGACCCCATAGTGGACACAGATGTTAGAAGCAGTCCTGGAGAAGAAGAAAAGCATAACAGCAAAAAATTTAAGAAAGCTAAGCTATGTGTAAAAGTAGCTAAAGGAAAGGCATGGGAAGACTTCAACAAGAATATAGAAAATAAAAATCAGCAAGGCGACAAAATGTTCTGGTGCCAATTAAAAAAGCTGAGTGATGGAGGAACAAATACTGTAAAAGGAAACAAAGATGATAAAAATGACATGAAAACTAAATATAAGGATATTCTAAGTGACTGCAGTGACAGAACAGTAGTAAATAATTGTCAAGAGGATTCTACTATCAATACTTAAGATAGATCTGGTGGTAAGGCCTATACATTGTACATTAATATGTCATATGTATTAATGCATATATTTAATATATTATATTAAATATTATACTAATATATTAGACAAATATTGTAAGTATTAATTAAATTTATTTTAGTTAATATATTAATCTGTGTTGTAATTTCCTTAAAAATACAGCTACTCGAGGTAGAAAACAAAGTCATCAAATATTTGAAATGTGTTAAGACAGCTGGGGTAGATGATGATATTCAATCAGAAACACTTGAATATGGAAGTATAAAAATTTCGTAGGTACTAAACTGCATAATTCAGAGGGCCTACTTGGATGGTCGAATTCCCAATTAATGGGGTGAGCTTTCATGGTTCATATCTAAAAAAATGTGAATAAAGATGAATGTTAAAATTACAGAGCAATTTCTCTAGCTGGTGTTCCAGGTAAGATTTATGCAACTATACTTAAAAAGAGGTTGAGAAAAATTGTGGAAGAGAAACTTGGAGAACAAGCTGGGTTCAGACCAAATAGAGATTGACAAGATCAGATTTTCACTTTACAACAAATATTTGGGAAATCATGAGAATATGACAAGAAGAACAAGCTGGGTTCAGTCAAATAGAGGTTGTCAAGATCAGATTTTCACTTTATGACAAATAGTTGAGAAATCATGAGAATATAACAAGGATCTTTACTTAAGTGTTTGTAGATTTGGAAAAGGCATATGACAAAGTATCAAGAGAAAAGCTTTTCAAAACATCACAATTATATGGAGTAAATGGAACATTACACAGAGCAAAACATGGTCTATATTTAAGTTGTACGACGTCAGTGAAGAATTAGAATTAATGCAGGAAGATGGTCTGATGGATCATATTATGAAAGAAAGTGGCATTAAACCAAATATTAGAATCAGAAATATGAAACTCAGCTCTTTGCTTGATGCAGAATCAGAAATATGAAACTCAGCTCTTTGCTTGATGCAGATGATATTGTACTCCTAAACACATGCAGTGCAAGTGCCCAAGGTTCTCTAATTCAATTGCATAACAGTTGCAACAAAGTTGGCATGAAAACCAGCAATAAAAAAACCAAAACTATGAATTGGCTTGAAACACTTTTATATTTATATTTTTTTATATTTTAATATTTGAACATGTTTCCAGATTATATAAAACAATATTATTAAATATTAAAGTAATTATAAAGTAAATTCATAAAAACCCTTAGCTCACCAGTGGTAGTAATGTAATATAAGTAATGTAAACCAATATTACTCATGTAATATAAGTGGAAATTATATATATATATAGAGAGAGAGAGAAAGAGTTAGAGCAGTGAAAATCAACCTTGAAAGAAAGGAAATCAAAAGCTTAGAATGATTAGTGGCTTTATAAAATTCACAGGCACAAATGAATTTGATAGAATAAAGCAGATTTTTAGACAAGCAAGATTAATAAAAGAGATTCTAACTGTGAAAATCACTGACACAGTATATGAGAGAAAGACCTGGATTCGATTCCCATCAATGACATGAGCCTTTATCTGATCTCTTTCAACTAAAGGTGAGTTAGCTGGTCTTACACAGAGGTGGGGGTTTTTTCACAGGGAAACCCTGGTTTTTCATCCCCCAGAACCAGGAAAACTGGCCCTGTGAACACACACGGATTTACAGCCATAAATATTTACGACAATATGTGGAAGAGATAGGGTCCTCACCGCATGCCGTAATGCCCATAGTAACCATGGCACTTAAATGGGATATGAGAAAAAACATATGCAAATGTCACCTTTGGGAGGGATGGGAGTCACAGAGTGTGTAAATGAGATGAGTAGTGTTTGAAGAAATTGATATTTGAGTTACTGGAAAAGTGGGTCTGGTTTTGTTGATTGGAATGGAAATGAACACTACTGAGTGGAATTATGATAACATATATGTGGAAAGTGAAGGTTTACCTTTTTTCTGAAAACTGGCAGGCATGTGTAATATAAATTATTGAATTTGTTACTAACTATACACATGGAACATTTCACCCAACTCTTCTGTAAATCTTGGTCTCAGCAATTCTGCTTACTTATCACTACTCAACCTAGGCATACTACCAAAATAGTGACAGCAAGATCATTCACAACCTGACTTCAAATCCTTCTCCTGAAGTATACCTGACTGAACCATCAGGTTCAGTCCAGTATACAATTTAGCGGCAACAATTTAGTATAAGAATAACCATTTTATAGTTTAAATAAAAAATAAAAAAAAACTGAATATCTCCAAAATGTACATAGTTTTGAAAACATGACTTATGCTGTACAGACAGGTGAAGAACTGGTAAGAAGTAAATTGCAACTTTACTTGAGATTCCAAACAATTTTTGGCTACTTCAAGCTTGTAATAATTAAAGTGACATATCATAGCGGGCCAGCCTTTTTTCTGAGTGCTGTGGACAGTACAATTCAAACCCTTCATTAGTCTGAATGCTCACTGAATGGAAAATGTATCCAAGATTAATAACTGGTTTAATAACATTAAAGGAAGAGGAAGATATGATTGCTACTTAATGACCAGACTCCACCAAAAGTTGCCAGATACCATGTCATGTTGCCTAAAAATCAGTTACATTTGAGTTTTAGCCTCACAAAGTTTAGTTCCATATAATGCAATCGTGAAACTGACTATATCAAGAAGAAAGTCTTCAGCTCCCCTTATAGGCTTAAATGAAGAAAACATCTAATATACAAAGAAATCAAAGGATTTACTAGGATGGTGTGCCTCTGATAAATTTAAATAAATAAATATTATGCAGCAAATAAGACTCAAAAACAGAGCAAAATGTTACCATCGATTTCTAATTCTAATGATAATTTATGTAGCAGAGACAAGACTAATTACCAAAAGAATAAGGCATAAAATGCATAAATAAAATGTGAAATAGAAGAAATATATTAAACATCAGATTATGACAGAAAAGAAATGAAGACAGATCTGAGACAAAAATATTCAGTGCATGAGAAAAATGCAGAAAATGAAATGGCAACAGGTAAGTCATTCCACCAGGTTGCAGGTTAACAGATGAACCAAAAACACAGAATGGATATCATATAAAGGATATATATATATATATATATCATACTGACTGTAAACTGTAAACAAAAGGTGATTAGTGATATCTCAAGAAACTGTGGAGCTGCAACTCTATATGGAAATGAGGAGGGGGGGGGGGTCTACAGTTCAAACCTGGTTATATAAAAGGTTAGGAAGACTACTACTTTTCTCTACTCAATGATGTTCTAATGGGTTTTCTTTGATTCTAGTAAATATGATAATTCTACATATGCATAATTTATTAATGACAGAACTTGTTTACCTGATCCTATCATGAGAAAAGTCACCATGCTGTATAAAATCTCTAAGGGCAGCTCGATGTGGATCATGGGCTGGAGTATTTTGAGTTATGAGAATCACACAGAGATGTTTACGAGCAGATATATTTTCTACAGGACACAACTGATCAAACAGTTCCTGTGAAGAAAGACGAGGAAGCAATAAGAACTTATTAGCTTCCAGGACATCTCTCATTGTCTGTGGAGAGAGTTCTGTCATACTAAGTGTGGCAAGAGGAGTGGATGGATCTTCGTTGAACACTAGAAGTGATTCCATTTGTTTATTAACATTATAGAGTTTTCGAATGTTTTCTGTACTAGATAGTCCAAGTTGAACATGGGCAAATGCAACTCGTGCACGGAACCGGTATGCAATCAAAAGGTAACGTAAACGGATAGACTCAGCCTTGCTAAGTAACAAAACACGAACCCGATTATCTGACCAACTTTTTAAGAAATCATCAACAGATAAATCATCTACATTAATAACAGTTTTTGAAGGAAATAAATGCCGGCTGAATTCGACAACACGTACTAGACTCAGCTGATCTTCCTTGTAGTGAATGGGATGTCCATCAACCATACCAATAAGATATGGTAAAGAGTTTACACCAATTTTGTGAGCAAGATTTCCTTCGTGTTGGGCATGGATAGCAGCAAAAGCCAATCCTAAAAATAAAATTTTAATATTAAACCTCAAATTAAATTAAAATAAAATTCTGAATTTATAATATTAATTTAAACAAAATAATTTTAAGTTATTTAAATCTGATATGAGAAAACACTAGTTCATCAAACACTATCAGAATTTGTAAGTTAAACAATATAATTTTCAATCAGTGGTTATTGATTGTTGAAGATTAATTTTGTAAAAATGGAACAAAAGCAAATTTCTCATAAAATAAAAAAATTAATTAAATAAAATGTACAGTAATTTAATTAATGAAACAAGCTAGATAACCAAGGACTCCACCATAGCACTCCACACGACAACTGGAGCTTCTGATCCAAAGTAAAAAATTGGGCAGCATGCTTATTTGTGCCTGGTCACATGAAGGTATCAGTAGAAAAGAAGTACAGTAATTCTTTAAGTTAAATAGCAAAAATAAGGAAAACTATTTCTTGTTAGAGACCTAAACAGCATAAATAAATCCTCAATCTATAAAAATGCTCCAAGTGAAGTTGGAGAGAAACAGCACAATGTGTGGTAAATACCTACTAGATGTCCTAACATAAATGATCTATATATAAAATATATAAAGAGAACACACACCAGTCTAAAGATAATGATACAGATGGGAAGAGGAATACAGGAGCTAAAGAAAAAGTTTGAAAAAAGAAATGGCATATTTTTATTACTATCGGTAATATGGAAAGCACTAATACTTCAAGATCCCAGTTAACATCCAAATTGCCAACAGTGAGTGTCCCACATAGGACGTCTAGTCTTTCATTCATGTGTTTCACTTAGTTTTGTGTGTGTGTGTGTGTGTGTGTGTGTGTGTGTGTGTGTGTGTGTGTGTGTGTGTGTGTGTGTGTGTGTGTGTGTGTGTGTGTGTGTGTGTGTGTGTGTGTGTGTGTTGTCTCATATTGTAATCCCTGATGATATCTCAGTGACTGAGATGAGATATTGGAAGAATTAAATAACATTTTTAATCTTCTTAGTGCTGGGAGAAACTTGAGTTTCTCCCAGCACTTAAGCTTTAACACACAAAATACAATAGTATACATACATCATTTCTATGTCATTCCCTAAGGATTACAACAATATGGTAAGGAAGTCTATTGTTTAAATACATTTAAGTTTCATTTATATCAATCCCACTGAACCACATGGCCATTGCAGTTATACTGATGTATATAATTGCATTAGTAAATGTGAACACATGTTTTAAAGATCACTTTATCATATAACAAAATGTAATTCTCGTTTATTTCCACATTAATGAAATTCAAACTCGGTTCACATTAAAATCTGAACATAACAAGTGAGAAATTATGTGAAATTTTTACACTGCTATTGTTTGCTTCTTCAAGAGAAATTTTTACACTGCTATTGTTCGCTTCTTCAAGAGACAATAGTGAATTAAATAAACAGTTAAGCTACAAGCAAGTAAGATAACGGTATTAAATATTTAAATGAAGACTGAAGGAAGAAGATAACTGCTGTATATGCAATAAAGTATATGCACGCAATGGAATGCATGCATATACTATATTGCATCTTGCATCACATTACTCACCTGATGGTGAGTAATGTGATGCACACTACTATGGTCTCTGTTCACTAGATTTTTTATGAGACAGGATAAGACTTGATGTATGAGCCTTGTTTTCTTTTAAATTGGTTTTGGTTTTTTTAATATTTTGGATGATTCTTTAAAAGCTCTGGAGTAGAAATTGTAGTCCACATAGATCATTTAATGCATTGCCACAATACCTGGTGTTTGGTGTGTTTGCACTGCTAATTCTGATTTCTTTCCTTTTTTTCTTATCCTGACAATGTTCTGACAGATATCTCTCCTGACATGTTTGTCTGTCCCATGTAACACATTTCATAAGTATACAGATCTTGTCAATGATAGATTTCTTAACAGGTCTAAACTGCTGGAAATCTCAAGTTTTGTCTAAACCAGGGGTCAGCAACTGGCGGCCCATATGCGGGCCCAAACGTGCATTTTTGGCAGCACATAAAAGGTTGACCATACTTACATGGCATGTGGCCCGTATGTTGAATTATTTAAATAATACATTTTATAATATGAATAATAAATTAAAAATAATTTTATACCTATACTTTGCGATATCACCTGTGCAACTTGGAAATACAAACAAAAAGAAACTTTTTTTGGTATTATTGAAGATTTACAAAGGAAGTTTCAACAAGATTTGTTGATTTTCATACAAATAGCATTGAAATGCAATTATTTTTGAACACTTTTAATGTCGACATTGATGATATACCAAATAAACTACAGATAAAAGTTATGGAATTACAGCACAATGAAACATTAAAGAATGCATTTTCGTTAGAAAATATCCAAAAATTTTATCGATGCTTACCAAAAAAATTTGAAGTATTAATCAGTTTCGCAAAGAAGATGATAGGCGCATTTGGAAGCACATACATTTGTGAATAAGCATTTTCTGCCGAGTTTTAGAAAAAATTAATTTTCTTCTCGACTGACTGATGAACATTTGCATGCTTCAATTCAAATTTGCACCTCAGGTTGTAAAGTGGATATAGATAGATAAACAATCATAAAAGTGTCACCTTAAGCAGGAGACACAGACATATTGTGATGCACAAACTATATTACTTTATTTATGTGATAATTTTTTATTGAGTTTCATTTTCATGCTTGTTTCATAAGACGCACTTTTTTACCTTAAAAATTCATCTTAAAAATGGGGTGCGTCTTATATAATGAAGGTAAAGATTGTTTCCTCTTTTCAAAGTCATACGCACTCCATTTTATGTTCCAAGATCTTTGTAGGCAGTTAAGGGTGCAATCAAATTGATGCGTGACCTTCACGTGACTTCTAGCGCGTCATTGGCGTGGTCAGAAGGAGATTTTGTACAATTTGCGTAAAGAAAAGCGTGCGGAACGTATTGCGAAGTGGCCGGAACTAGAGACCGAAGTTTTGAAATGGGTGCGAGAAAATCGGCAAAATTTTCTTGCACCCATTTCAGCAATCATTTCAATAAAAATGATTCGTACACATGCCGTCAAAGTAGCCTGTGAGCATAAAACATTGAAGATTTTAAAGGTGGTGCATCATGGTGTTACCGTTTCATGAAACGCAGTGGACTTTGTATGCATACAAAAACAAAAATCAGTCAAAAAATGCCAAAAGAATATGAAGACAAAATTATTTCTATATTATAAGAAATTAATGATGATAGAGAAGAGTCAGATGACAGTGACATGGGTTTTGAAGGTTTCTGAAAGGTCAGTTTACTATTAAAAATTACCTATTATTTTATCCATTTTTTTTTTAAATCATACTTTAAAGTTTAGGTTTTTTTCCAGAAAATTGTATTAAATTTCTTGGGTGCATCTTATATACCGGAAAATACGGTAATACAAATTGATAACTTAAGTATTTTTTCAGTCACTATTTTCTCTTAATTAAATGCTTGCAGCCTGATTATTAAAAATAAAAGTTGAATGTGGCCCGCGAGTCTGAAAAGGTTGCCGATCCCTGGTCTAAACTACTAGAGATCTTGTATTCTTTATATCTTAGGGTTCTTATAATGACAAGTTTTGGTACTAGATTGTGATGGGAATTTTATGTGCAGTTATCTTCTTGTGTGTGTGCTTTCTGTAAGCTGAACAGCAGAATTTGATTTGCTCTGACACTTTTAGGAGGGCATCTAAAAAGGTAAAGATCCACTGGTTTCTAATTCAATAGTGAATTTGTTTCAAAGTTAAATATTTAGGTGAAAGAAGGGCTAGTAATGGGCTTTCAACTGTCACCAGTGCTAGCTAGCTAGCTAATTTCTTCATGGAGTTGTTTAAAGAACAAGCCTTGGAATTGCTATGGCACATGACCTAACATGTAGCTATGGTATGAAAATGATGTTTTCATTATGGCAGGGCTCTATTAACTAATTACAGGAATATGTCACTCACTTAAACAACGTTGACCCTCAAAATAAATCATTATTGAATTAGAAAGCAACATATTTTTACTTTACACTGTCTCCTAGAAATGTCCAAGCAAAAGAAACTATGCTATTCAATTTATAAGAAGCTGATGCACATTTGCTGATACCTGCAAGCAAAATATCATCACTGTCTAGTACAAAAATTAGCATTATAAGGAACATAAGAAACAGTGCATGGAAGCTTTCCAGCAGTTTAGACACAAGAAATTGTGAATTAGAATATCTCAGTTCTGTCGAACCAAAGAATAACTACAACAGAATACCCATTAATAAAATATCAAAGCCATTCCTAGGCTGCCAAATGAACAAGGAAAACAAAAATATAGAGAAGCGGTACTGTAAAAATATGATTTTTATGGTTGTTTTTTTCTCAATTTTTATTTATACTTGATTCAAAACGTATCTTTAATATTTCTCTTTACTTGTCTTAAATTGGTTTACTCTAAATTATGTCTACTACATAACATTAAAGAAAAATGCTAATTAACTACAAGCAATTTGTATGAATTTTTCGTTCTCCAGTAAAATCAGCATATAAGGATGTTTGTACAAAAATCCTTCTATACAAGATTTTACATAGGTTTTCTCTCACCAATAAAAATTTTTAAACCTCATGCCTGCATGAGGTTTAAAAATTTTTATTGGTGAGAGAAAACTGCATATTTTCTGGAGGAGAATTGATTACAAACTTGGTTATTTCCTTACTTTTGAATTTCTCTTGGCCCTAAACTGTACCTCATTTTACTGTGTGCTCTATTCTCATGATTATACCTAACTTCTTCACTATCGTTCAAAGTTTTGGACCTAATTAAATCCCCGTTAAACTTATTCAAAAAACTTGCACAACCAGTTAGTAAGCGTGCAGCTTTTGTAGCAAAAGCTAAATTCCAATCCACTTATAGCCTTTCTAAGCATAAAAAGAAAACAGAGGAAGTTGACATAATTAAACTGCCGCTGAGATTGTACATGAACTTGAACTTTTCTATGCTTGTTTCTCCTCATTCTGTTATAGGAACTTCATCACCAAATTACTGCCATGTACCCTCAAGGGGCGTACAAGATATGATAGTACTACATGAAAAATTTACATCATTACTAACTTCTTATCTACAATTTTCCTCCAAATCAGTCTGTTAATTGTCAAGACTCCGACATTATCAGATCTAATATTTCTATCGTCTAAGGCACTTTGTACCGCATCAATCCACCTATATCTTGGTCTTATTCTGGGTCGTTTTTCCTGCCAACTTGGCAGAGAACACTTGTTTTTCTCTCTCCTCCTCCTGCCTTTCCACATTTCAAGCCTTTGATGGCTTGAAATGTGGAAAGGCAGGAACACTCAGTATTTCTACTTCTAGTAATGTATTCCTAACCGTATGCCTATTGATTGTTTTTTACCACTATGCTATCACTGCTTGTTTCATTTAGCAATTTTTCGAAGTAATCACTCCATGCTTCAAGATATCTTTTTCTCTCATTTTCATGTCACATTTATCATCTCTAACTCCAGAATATTTTGCCACCTTCTTGATATTTATTTTCTCATGTTCTTGCCAAAGTCCTCCCAAGACTTTTGTTTAGCTAGTTTTACAGTGTTTAGCTTTCTTACATTTGTCTCTGTATTCTCTAAGAGCACAAGCTAACTTATCTGCCATGGAGTTCTGAATTTTCTATCCTTGCAGACAACCTCACCACATGCCTCTTTAGCTGAATCAGTCAAGCTTTTCTCCAAGGTTTGGTTCCTGTTCTCAAACTTTTTCATTTTTTCTTCAGTAATCTTTGTGTATTTTAGTCTACAGTTCACATTTGAGAGCAGCTCAACTTTTTTTTGCTTTAAAACTTTCTTACATGTTATTCTTTTCAATATGAAATTCAATTTTATCCTGCTCAAGACTAAATAGTGATCACTTCCAATTTCAAATCCTCTGTACACACTCTGGTGTCCTGCACCAGGGAGAAAACATCACTATCAACAACATAATCAATGAGACTTTTCTTATTCCTTGCCTCTTCTCTCCATGTGAATTTGTGCACATTTTTATGTTGGAACATGGTGTTAGTAATAACCAGTCCATGTCCTGAGCAGAAATCCAACAGGTATTTGTCATTATTATTAGATTTGCTCTTTTCTCCAAATTTTCCCAAAATATTTTTGTATGTCTGACAATCATTTCCTAATCTGCTATTTAGATCCCCAACAAGGACCAACTTTTATTTTTTTATTATGTCAGTTGCTTTCCCTAAAGCCTCAAAAAATTCCTCCACTTCTACCTTAGTAGAACCTTCTGTGGGACCACAGGCACAAATAAGTCTCATTGTCCAGTTCCCCATTCTGATATTTGCCCACATCACTCTACTTGAGACTGCCTGCCATTCAAGAAGATTAGTCTCGTATCTAGTGTTGAATACTATGGCTACTCCTTCTTGATCTGGTACTTATCTAATTCCTCAGCTAGCTCCATTTCTTTGCCATTCAGGCTTCTTGTGTTGATAGTACCGATCTTTAACTCTGGCGATGTTGAGTTGGGGTGTGTTTTCAGATCTGTTCCAGTAGCTGACTTTTTGCTGTTAGCCCTGGTTCCCTCGTTTAACTGGGCTGAAACCCCAGCCGGCATGAAATTTTGTCATGTTGTACCATCATTTTGTATTTTGGTTTAAGCCCATAAGAATACAATTTGGTTGGCTAAATCCCAAATTGCCAGCCCATCCTCATTTGTTCAGTATCTAGGTAGATACCCAACAGAGTGCACCACGAGAAGGTGAGGATTGGACACTAGGTCAGAAGTACAATTATCCAATCGGCCTCTTCAACTTAGTAATGCCTCTCCATACCCTGGATTTTATTCATTGAAAATAATCTCCAGTTATGATAGATACGTGAGAACTAGTATCAAGCAATATGTCACAAGGCAATCCTTGAATCCTTCCTTTTACGATCATTTTCGATTTCCTTTGGTAATCTCGATTCTTGTCCTCTCTTCTCCAGGGTTTGTTTTCATGGTTATAAGGAGTGTGCCCAAAATTCGACTTATATCTATTATTTCTGTTGAAGGGTCTCTTGTTCCTGAAACAATTTCGAGCCAGACCAGATGCCCATATTTATTGCGATTAAAGCATATGGGAGGCTCCTTCCCATATGCTTTAATGTCTTTTGTCCCATATGCTCCTATCTTTTATCTCATTAGTCCTCTCTTTTTAAGGTATAGTTAATTCAGGGGTCTTTTCTGTTACTACCACCAGCTGCTTCAGTACAGCATCAAGCCGGTCCATCAAGGGCTGTTGTAACCGTTCGACTTCCTGTTTTATTATAGAACGTATTTCCTCTATGTCTGTTAGCCCTACTTCTTTTGGAATGTTCGTTTTATCGTCAGTCCTTTGATTAGTGTTGCCTGTTCTCTCTCTCTCTTTCTCCCTCTCTTTCATTTTGATCCTCATTAGTCTTTCTCTTACTTGTGCTTGAGTCTTGTTCACTCTCGCTTTTGCAAGAAGAATCATTAGCCTTTTTTATCATGTTAATATTGCTGTTAGCAGATGCAGGATGAATGTCTCCAAGCATCTGTTCCGTCTCTTTCACAGCGAGGAAACATTCCTCAAGATTCGTGATTTTCTTTTTATAGGCAGTCTCTTTCAATTCTTGCTTTACCCCTAGCCTAAACTGGTGAAATACTGCCAGTGTTACAAATTAGGACAATCTGTCCTACTTTGTTTGTCCAAAGTAGGACAGATTGCAGTTACAAGGAACTTAATGTACACAGGATGCTCTATAGAAAAAAGAATTCAAGAACATCAATCATACATTCTGTACAACAAATCCGATAAGTCTGGATTGGCTCAGTACGGGATAGAGACAAACCACAACATCCTCTGTTCCAAGACTTGGCTTCTACACAGATGTCACTATAAATTTGAATGCCTATTCAAAGAGAGTGCTGAGGCCTTACTTCAACACCCTAACTTGAATCGAAATGACTGTATTTCCTTATCAAAAATATGGGAAAGTTTAATCCTGATAACACATAATTTTTTTTATTTTTTAAATTGAGATTTTTAATTCCTACATTAGTCTAATGTTATTTATAAATTAAGATTATTATATGAAATTGTGAATTAATACTATAATATAGTCATCACTCTGATGAAATTTTTCCTCTCTTTAATGCTTAGCAATGCAACATCACGTGGCTCGTTTTACTTTTGAATGATCCATTGCTGGTATTCCACCTTGTTAAAAACTGTTCCTATGTAGCCACTGAAGATAGTCTGTTAATTTCAGACTGAAATATTTGGCAAATATTAAAATATTCTTGTGTTAAAGTGTCTATAATTCCTAATAATTACAAGTTATTACAATCAGGAAATAGTGATCGAGAAAACTGAGGAATAGCATTCCATACTAAACATGAATCATCTTGAGTAGCACATAATTTCAAGTATTTAACTAGAGCTGGCCTGGTTGGCCAAGCAGTTAGAGTTCCCACTCTCCAATCAGCAGACTGTGGGTTCAAATCCTGCCAAGGGCATGGATATTTACGATTGTCTTTAGGTGAAGGATGAATGTTATTGACATAATCAGCTCAATGGGCAATTGAGCTAAGTATGTTAGTGTTGCTGATACAAGACATCTGCAATAAGATGAGTTTTTTCTTCAACCACTTTGAAACACATTTTGTTGAGCCAAAACTTAAAAAGTGGAGAGGAATTTTGGGTGAAATTGGAAATCAAAGTCTTCATGCTGGCTATGATAATTTCTGTGATTCATCCAGAGCAGGTGTTTACACAAGTACAGCAGATGCAGTAGTCTGGCCATGGAAAGAGTGAATAGAAGTTCTGGAGATCATCTCACTTGGTGCCTTTGTAGCGCCAAAGGATATGAGGTTAGGAGCAGGCTGGATGAAGGTGTTCCATGAGAGAGAGAGAGAGCTTGCACAAGATTGTATTTGAGTTACTAAAAGCAGAGGATTCTGAATTCGTATTCTCATTGCTTTGTGTTATGTGGAAATTGAAGGTGGACTTGTAGTTGATGTATCTGCAATTTGGGTTTCTGTCAAGAAAAGGTAATCTGATTCATCTTTTGTGTTGAAATAATTTTTTTAGAGAGGTTTTTGTTAATTGCAGTGACACTATCACTATTTGTTTTCTGTTTAATTAATGATGAAAGGATAGAGTAGAGACATGCACTGAGAGGAGACAGACACCCATCATCTTTGTCATTATGGCCTTAACAGTGCCTTCCACACACTGCTACTCAGAACCCTGAATGAGCTAGTAGATTATGTGGCAATGGGATTATGCACCAGATGACTGGGAAGCTTTCTGGCTTGTTACCGACAGGTTCAGACTTGGGTAATATATGGTTGGCCAGCCTGTGACACAAATGTTTTTATTGCTATTCCCTTGAAATGGAGGTCTAAATTTATTTGGCATGAAGGGACTCCCGCACGTTGCAAGGAGAAAGGAGAAGCTTCTGGCAATTGTGCTCTGGAGGTCAGACATATCACTCACCACTTCAGGCCTCCAATTAATACAGTGAGGGATATCAGTCTCTTGATATCAGTCTTTTCCTCCAATTCTTCTTTACATGATCAAACCAACCATCCTCCTCCTATTCAAGAAACTACCCAAAGTATGTTTCTTCTGATCTTTCATCAGAAGGACATCAGAAAAATATTCAGCAGCATTGATACTCGTCCAGCCCAATATGGTATATATATATCAAGTTGTAAAAAAATTGCGCTTCAGAACCTACACCAATTCTGTATTGCCTCTACAAGCTGTAATACTCAATTGACATCTATTGAGAGCATGAAGGAAAGCTTTTATCCAACCTGTTTCTCTCTCAAAATAACGGCCATCTATTTCACTGCTTAGAGATACAGCATTTAATTAGTGATCCCATTATTAATTCTACCACTTTCACTACAAAAAATATCTCCAAGTTAACAAGCTGAGGAAACTCTAGTGGTTGCTTTTGATATGTCTAAGTCATTTGATGGCATTACAACCATCTCACCAAGATATCATATGGTCTCACACTTGCCCTTTGTGAGTGCATTGCTAGCTTTTTTCTGGTCATTCATCTCATGTCACAGGGGATGTCCTCTCATGATATTTTTCCATCTAACTTGGAATACTTCAGGACTCTGTTCTTTCACCTAAACTCTTTCTTCTATAAATGAGCTTCTCTCACTAACATCCAGTAATATTCATAAATTCACATAATTCATGAATATTCATAACCATAAAAGTAAACTTCATTCCTCTTCTTCATTTACAAAACCTTGTAGTCCACAAATGATTCAAGAAGCTTATTATACATCTTCTATAATCAATTCCATAAACAGTGATCTTCCGATCATTCTGTCTTATTTCTCAAAACAAAGATCATGATTCATTCTCTCTCAACTTTTGATAATATTCTGCTTACCAACTAAGATTAGGATTTTCTTCTTAGGTTTCACATCTAGCCTATACTGGAACAAGTAAATCATGTCCATAGTCTTTTCAGCCTCAAAAAAACTGTAAGCAATGTTTCTCTTTTGCTCAACTTCTAACATTTCATAAAACCAAAATCCACGCAACCTTGAAATATTATTCTCGTCTATTACAAACAAAAAATCTCCTACAGAATGCTTGAAGAGAGCCTTTGCTTAACAGATGAATTTTTTCCTCACTGACCCCCCCCCCCTCCAGTTGCATTGTCACAGATGCTGTATTTCTTTCCTATAGGCATTTCTATGTTGTTTAGCAAAGAAAATATGCGTCTAGAGCAGTATTTCCCCAACGTTTTTTGGATCATGCCCCACCTCAATGCCCCCAAGATTTTTATGTCCCTCCCCCTCGCCGACAATGGTGAGTGTTTTGAGTATATCAGTGATGAGGTGATGAATGCAACATCATTTTCTAACTGCCCCACATTGAGAAACACTGATCTAGAGATAATAATTAATAACTAAATTTATTTAGCAGATAAACACTATCAAAACAATTATCAAAAGTTGGGAGAGAATGAATCATAGTCTTTGTTTTGAGAAATAAGACAGAATGATCGGAAGATCAGCGTTTATGGAATTGGTTATAGAAGATGTATAATAAATGAAGTGAGGCAGCTGAAATTGTTCAGATTCAGCAAATGTTACGCTGTGAAGGAGCCTAGAAATGTGTAGCAATATAGAAATATGGATATTCATTTGGCACAACCGCTTCAGGCAGCAACTAACAACCAACTCAGAATGAGCACAGACCAGGTGAACCAGACTCTCTAATTAAAACAAAGCATTGGGATGGTTGGTGAGGTGTTGCCATCATGTAATCCTGCCCATTGTTGTGAATATTTAAGTGAAAGAATATCAATCAGAATCATACATAACTGGAAGGAGTAAACATGACTCTCACTGAGAAAGACAATATTAGAGATTGGATTGAACTTTGGTTCTACTGGTCAAATAAGCTAGCCAGCTTATAAAATTCCTGTCTGAAGAGAAAGTCTAGCATGCACCCTTAAGTGGATAATCCCATAGGGAAGACTTGAGTGGCTCCTCCTAGAAAAGTGGAGCAGGTCACCCACCCTGGAATATCTGTGTGCCCACCACATGCAATTAAGACAAATGCTGATGACAATTATAGTTGGGAGTGGCCAGAAGATCCCCACTGTGCCTCTATGAACACAATCACAGAGATTAACTTTCCGGCTCTCCAATGACAATGGAATTGTTAGAATGAGTTGGTGGACTTGATGATACCACTCACCATAATAAAAAACCACCAGTGATATGTTGCAAATAGATTCCAAAGGATAGTGTGGTAGTATGTAAGTTAGAATAAGCTAAGTTAAGATGCAATCAGTGTGTAAAAATAATCATAATTTACAATTATGATTTTTTTACAATTACTTCTCTATATTAATATATTATTAGTTTTGATTTCGCAACATGTACATCAGCACTTGCAATGTGCCTGTTATGTATATTATTACTGTCAAAATGAAATGTAAACCATTTGAAATTGATATACTTACTAGATTCGGATAATTAAGTTACTTTCAATCCTTTTAATTGTAATTTAAAATTATTATATGTTGTGTTTTGAAAAGACATTTTCATTATGCTAAAGGAGACAACGTGTCACCAATTATACATAACTTTTTGTTGGCCATTTACATGGAGTGCACATGCTCACTGAGGAGTTTGATGGGTGATTGACAGCTGACAGAGAGAGCATTAAGTATCAGAGTAACAAGGAAAACATGAGAGTGATAATGGAAGTTTGAGAATGCAGACCGGAGATTCTTATGAAGTTCTGAAGTTTTACGTGACAGTCAGGAAAATATTAATACAAGATTCCAAAAAGGAATCGTAGAACTGTGAGTCTTTAAACTAGAGGAGCTGAGGCTGTCAAAGTATTTAGTAAATAAAAGAAGATATTGAAGTCAATGTTCTAATTGAATGTTCGAGGAAACACTGAATGCAAAGTTTCATCTTCTGTTCTTAAGGATAGTGGATTACTATGGAAAAAGCAATTGGCGAAATTTAAAACTGTAAGGTGGCTTAACATGAAGAGCTCAACTTAGATGTTGTTCATGAAGTAGTAGAAGAAACTTCTTTCTCTAGTACAAACATTAGTCGATAGGTAGGGGTATTTATACATCACTGAGGTATAAATACCCCTACCTCTTGCAGTCAATTTGATGCACAATTTATGAATTTTTGTACCAGAGAAAGAAGTTTCTTCTACTACTTCGTAAACAAGAAATCTAAGTTAAGCTCTTCATGTTAAACCATCCTACAGTTTCAAATTTCGCCAATTGCTTTTTTCCATAGTAATCCAGTGTCCTTAAGACAGAAGATGAAACTTTCCATTCAGCATTTCCTCACACATTCAATTAGAACATCAACTACAATATCTTCTTTTATTTACTTTTATTGACAGTCTCAACTCCTGTTTCCTTGTCAAGCATGCTATGGGTCTGAATAGCTGCGAACAATTAGGAATAAATTTTCTATAGAAATTTAACTTGCCTGTGAATTTATGAACTTGCCTAACTGTTTTTTGGAGGTTTGGCAGATAATAAGACCCCATCTTGACTACTGTGCCCAGATCTGGGCCCTTGGGTTTCTTCTTGATGGGGAGGAGGTAGAGAGGAACCAGAGGTGGGTGACCAAGATGATAGCTGGTCTAATGAACTTTACGAGAAGAGGTTAAAGATCTGCGAGTTATAAAAAGTGGTTCATCATCATCTTAACATTAATTACGGGTATAGACCATGTTGGTCTGTTCCTGTCTCATATTCATTCAATATCCTTTTTTCTATCCTGCCTTCTCTTTCCAATCGGCTTATATTTTAGTATTTGTTTAGGATATCGGGTGTTGGCCATTCGGTTTACATGTTCAAGCCATTTTTGTTTATAATTGTTTAGTTTTTCTTCTATTGATTTTGTTCTTAGTTCTTTTAAAATGTCTTCGTTCCTTTTTTGATCTAATAATGTGCATTTTGCAGTTCATCTCATAAATCTCACTTCACTTGTTTTTATTCTTTGTTTTTCTTGTTTGTTTATTGTCCAAATTTCACTGCCATATAATAATGTGGGCACTACTAAAGTATTGTATATTTTCAAGTGTTTCTTTTTGTACTATATTTGGACTGAGTGTTCTATTTATCAGGCCTATAATCTGTAAAAATTTTGAATTTTTTAATTTTATGTCTTTTTCTCCTTCATATGATATTTCACATCTCTGAATAACTATTTTGCTTCTAACTGGAGTTTGTCCACAAAATGCCACAGTTTTAGTTTTATCTATGGAAATTTTCATTCCAAACTGTTCTGCTATATATTGCTCTTTGTAAATTGTCTTCCTTATTTGATATTATTACCTGATCATCTGCAAATAATTGCATATTTATTTTGTTATTCCAGGAAATTTTTATACCTTGATTGTTTAAGGTGTTCCACTGTATTAATATTTCATTAATGTAAATACTGAAGAGTGTCGGAGACAGAGAGCATCCCTGTCTTACTCCTTGGTTTATAGATTGTTTTTCAGACAACTTTTCATTTATTTTTATTTTATCTTTATATATATTCAATATTGCATATAGTAAAATATTAGGGATATTTATTCTTTGTAATATATCAAACAGTATATATCTTTTTACTTTGTCAAATGCTTTTTCGTAATTTATAAACAAAAGATGAGTTTCCAAATTAAATTCTCTTCTTTTTTTTATAAGTAGTTTTAAACAGAAAGCTGCATCCATTGTAGAGCATTCTTTTCTAAATCTATTTTGACATTCTAATAATATTTTTTCACTGTATATTTTTAGTTATTCATTAAGTATTCTGCTATATATTTTGTAGCATGTATTCAATAAACTAATACCTCTGTAGTTAGCAGGTTTTGTTTTATCTCCCTTTTTAAATATAGGTATTACTATGCTTGTATTCCTCTCTATTGATATTTGTCCATTTGGATATATTTTATTTAAAAATTTTAGTAATCTTGGATGAAATTTTTTTCCAGCAAATTTATACAGTTCAGAGTTTATTCCATCTTCTCCACTGATTTGCCATTTTTTATTTTATTTAGGTCATCCTTTAATTCTTTCATTGTTTTCATATCCTTTAAGGTATTTTGTAAGTTTCTGGTGTAATTATTTTTGATGCCAGTATTATCCGTCCAAAGATCTGTAAAGTAATCCAAGAATTCTTTCACATCTATTTCACAATTTATATTCGCAGTTTCTTTTATATCTGCTGTCTCCTTCTGGTTTCTGTTTTGGCTATTGCTCGTCTTTTTTTACATTCAATTTCATCTTCTTGTTTTTTGCTACTTAACCATCTTTTAAAAGCCAGCTTTTTATTTTCAATTATTGTTTTTATTTCATTGTCCCATATATATAATTTTTTATTTTTATGATATTTTTTGTGTGTTCCTAGACTTTCATATGCTGCTGATGCGATAATTTATTTTATTTTATTCCATTCTTTCTCAATGTCTTCATTTTCTTGTATTTTTTTAAGTAGTTATTAATCCCCTGTTGGTATAAATTTCTTATACTTGAATCATTTAGTAGTCTTATTCTGTAATTATATTTTGTTTCTCTAGTTTGTTTATTTTTTCATATTTTTTGTAGCCAGTTTGGTGGAATTCTTAGTTTTGCCTGTACTAAATAGTGATCTGTGTCAATTTCTAGCCTTCTTCTAACTTTAACATCTAGGAAGAGGTTTGTTGCTTTTTCATTTGCTATAAAGTAGTCTATTATTGATTTTTGTCCTCTTGCACATCATGTATATTTTTATATTTGTAAAATGTATTCATTATTTTTAAATTATTATATATATATATTGTATAATCAATGAGTCACTTTCAATTTTTGTTTATTGTTGGTTCTCCAAATTTTTGTATATTATTCTTAATTTTTTTCATTCCTATTCTGGCATTAAGATCTCCGGCTATTATTATATAGTCTGTTTTATTTAATTTTTCCTTGTAACTCTTTGTAAAAGTAATCATTTTCTTCTTCTTTTACTTCTTCAAGGGCATACACTCCAACAACTGTTAATTTTTCTTTATTTAATTTTAATCGCACCTCTAATATTCTTTCATTCCAGTATGTATAATGAGTTATTTTTGCTTTAATTGATTTATGGATCCAAATCATTACACCAGCTTTTTCATGTATTTTTGTCCAATCCACTATATATGATATTTTAGTTAGCTGTTTCTTTTGTTCCTTTAAGTTTCTGTTTTGTTTCTGTAAGAACTGCAATTTCTATATTTTCATCATTTAAAATTTTATCTAATTCTTCTTCTTTATGTGCTATGCTTCTAATGTTCCATGTAGCTTATTTCGCCACGTTTTTCTTTTTCCAAAGTTTCTTAACCTTTTCCAGTTTGCGGTCATTTCCCATGTTTTCTGTCCGGTTTGGATTTCGTTGAGACTTGAAAGTAATATGTTTCCCAATGTCAAGTGACTAGCATGATGATAGGTATCCAAGTGGTGGAGCTGCCACCTTAAGACAACTAGCCTGCATTTTTTAGTAGTTAGTGGAAACTACAGTTTGAGAGGAAAAAGTCACTCCTTGCCTTCGAATTGCTCTAATAGCACTTGGGGGACAGGAGGAGAGTAAGAAGGAGTGGAAACTACAGTTTGAGAGGAAAGAGTCACCCCTTGCCTTCGAATTGCTCTAACAGCACTTGGGGGGGGGGGGGGGGGGGTAAGAAGTAAGAGAGAATAGAGGGAAAGAAGAGTAGAAGACATATGATATGATACGATATATCAAGTGTATATTATATGAAGTAAGATCAGGTCTATCTTGGGTTTGCCATACCCATACTCACCAATGTGAGTCCCTGAGTGAAGAAATTGGTTGATAGGCGGAAAAGGGGTGATATGATTGAGATATTCAAATTACTGAAGGGTTTTTACAAGATTAGTTCAGAGGAAATGGCCCTTATTTCTCCCATCCCCTGGTGATGGGAGAAATAAGGGCCATCCATGGAAACTGAGCAAGGGTGTTAGAACTAGATTTCTTACTTTGAGAGTGGTGAATGAGTGGAATAAGCTGCCAGCATTTGTTGTGGGTGCCATGACTGTGAATGAGTTCAAAGCAAAGTATGATACATACTGTGCGAATGCCGAATAGTCGTTCTTGATATGATGTTTAGGGCCTCCCTCGATGAGTCTAAGGAGTCCTTGGAGTTGCCTGTAATAATAATATCTAGATCCTTTTGAATAAATTATAAGATCATCGTGAAAACAGATGACTCCATTTCCCAACATATCTGATAACACAGAATTCATTAAAGACTGGAATGACATGGCATAATTTCTTGCACCTTGTTGTAATCTACATAGCTGATACTTCTGCCATCTAGTAGTAATTGCAAAGTATTTTCTATCTTCTTTTTTCAAAGGGATCTGAAAGTAGCAAGAATTTAAATCCAGTTTTGTAAAATACTGTGCTCCTTCCATAGAGATCAATATTTCCTCAATCTTACACAGAGGGAAAATGAATAGGCTTTGTAAGCTTATTGATGGCTCTCAAGTCTAATATAAACCTTGGGCTTCCCTTTGTTTTTCAATTAAGATGAATGGTCTATTTATTCCATTGAGAATTCTTCTCACTTATTCCTGCCTTTTCATATTCCTGCAGTAGTTTCTGAAAACGGTCCATATTTTTCAGTGGAGTCTGATATTGCATAATGTAAATAGGAGATTGAGTATAAATCTGCACTGAGTGTTCTACTACATTAGTGCAAGACATTGAAACAATATCCTCTGTGAAAACACCAGAGAAAAATTTAAAGGCAGATTTAAAGAATTTCAGAATTCCATTCCTTTCTTTGCTAGTGTCAACTGATTTCATTGAATTCTGCACCAGGTTCTCTTTTATTGCCTCAGTGTTTTCCCTCTCATCTTTTTTTAGAGTCTCAATATTAAACACTTGATCGTTATCATCAGTGTGTATAAAAACTTCTGGAGACTGCTCTAATTTTCCTTTGTCACCTGTTGTCCTGTTCAATCAGTATTCTATTCCACACAAGGACACTGTACCATCGACAAAATTACATGCAAAAACATGACGTTTCAGAAAATCTATTCCAAATATTATTTGCATATTTGGACTAGAGGATTCTGGAAGAACTACTAACGGATGACAAACTTTCATTTGCTTATCGGCTGAAATTTCTGATTCAATATAATACCCTTCAGTTTAATTGGATAACTTAAAACTGAAATGTCATTTGGATTTAATTTTTAATTTAATTAAAGTTTTAATTTTGTTAAACTATGTACAGCTGTGTCTAGTAAGATTTCACAAGACATTTTCAATAAATCCTTGTAGAACTAACCATCAAAGGATTTTCTCTATTGGCATAAGGAGCTATTGATCATCAAACTCTCTCTTTCAAGGTTTGAGCTGCCTTTATCTTTACACATGTCTAATGAGTAGTTTGACATATCTGTTCTTGCTAATATGATATCGGAATAATAATTATTTCCAATATTTCCTATATTCTCAGATTTCTTATGTTGAAAATAAAGTTTATCCTTAACATTACAGTCTTTAGCAAAATGACCAGGTTTAATGTATAGAAAACATCTTAGAACATATCTCTTTTGAGATGTTTTATTCCTGTCTAGACCATTAGATTTGCAAGAGAAAGATTGATTATCTGTAGGATTCTTGGATATTGGTAAATCAGATATCATCTTAAACAAAAGTTCCTGTCCTTTTACAGTTGGTTTCTGCTGTCTTTCTGTCTCTTCACTAAGAAATGTTTTTAGTTCCTCTATTTTTCCCAAATCATGTGATTTTAATGGACTCAGATTCTGGAACATCTTCAATTAAATTTGCAGAAATTTCCTTAGACTGTTTCTTTTTCTTAGCATATATCTCTAATCTCTCTTCCTTTTCCATAACAAGTTAAAAACATTGTTCAAGATTTTTAAACTTTTTTTTGTATGCTATTTCTTTCAAGTTATCTTTAAGGCCATGCCTAAACTGATGAAACAGTAATCATTCGAAAGAGGATCTCTCTCTCTTCAGATGAAACATTAAATTTATGAGCAATGCTCCAAAGTCTGTAGTAATACTCTGAAATAGACTCCCTATTACCTTGAATACACTGAATTTTCCAAATGTTTGGGCCTAATTCTCTCACATTTAAAAATTCAGATATCAGTAGACTTTTAAATGTTGCATAACTGTCAGTGTCTCTCAGTAAAGCTTCTGTGCTTAAGAAGGTTTTGGCTTTGCCCAATAATTTATTACAAAGTATAATCAACAAATGGAAATCTGACCATTTTCTTAAATCTCTAATTTTCTCTGCATATTTAAATAATGTTGCTATGCTCTCGTGACTATCACCTGAGAATGAAGATATTACAAAGGTTGGATTAATTAACTTAAAAAATTCTTCATCTTTAATTGAAGAAACTTCACTACTAGAATTACTATCTCTCGTAGCCATTTTACTTGAGTCAAAATTAACTTTCTGCCGTCTAAAATAAAGTTAAGTCACAACCAATCCTGTCGACTGCACAGTCGGTTTAGAGATTATTTATTTTATTTCATCTCTATAAACATATTTTTACTCCGAGTGTTTAGCATTTATACAAGGGTTCAATTCCAATTGGTGCAATATTTATTTGTGGAAAAGGAGTAGCCATAGTATTCAACACTAAATACGAGGTTAATCTTCTTGAATGGCAGGCAGTCTCAAGTAGAGTGATGTGGGAAAATATCAGAATGGGAAACTGGACGATGAGACTTATTTGTGCCTGTGATCCCACAGAAGATTCAATTAAGGTAAAAGTGGAGGGATTTTTTGAGGCTTTAGAAAGAGCAGCTGACAATGAAAAATGAAAAGTTGGTCCACCAAATAAAAAATTTTTTTGTTTATTTGGTGTCTTGAGTCAATAATTTTCTGGAGTCTAAAAGAAATAGTGAAAAAGTGATTGTACCAATCAAAATTGAACCCTTGTGTAAACACTAAACACTCAGAGTAAAAATCTCTTTATAGAGATTAAATAAAAGAAATAATCTCTAAACAAGTGATCATGTGCTTGGCAAATTCTAAATAGATGATGGTGCAACATTAGACTGGTTGAATCCATAGCAGCCCTGACCTGCAATTAGTGAGGACTTGAACTCTACACTGCTTGGACAAATGCTTCCTATGTGCAGTGTAGAGTTCAGGTCCTCATGCATTCATTCAGTCATTAATTTTTCAGTGAAATGTTTCTAAGTCAGAATCCTGTTTAGCAAGACATAGACAATACTGTTTGTGTCTTGCATCTGCATACCATATCAGAATGACTGTAATGCAGGTAATGGAAATAGTTTCTGTCTTCCTTTAGATGGTTATTAGATGTTCTTCCTGTTTGTCCGAAGTACAAAGATCCTAACCATCTTGCAACTGCAGAGTGGTAAGTGAATAAGTGTAGCTAATATTTGGTAGTTTAGCTAACATTTTTTTTTTAATATGTGTAAAGCAAAAATAATGTAGGCATCCCATTGTCAAAAATTCAAATTACAAAATAAATAAATAAATAAATAAATAAATAAATGTTACCTTCAAGAAAAGATTAAGAAATTATAATTTAAAAGAAATTAAAATTTACACACACACCAATTAAATATATATAGATATAGATAAGTATACCTATAGGTTCAAGCTCATAGACAATTTTTTGCCATACTGGTTCAGCATGAATACATGGGAAACATAAATCACCATAGAATAAGATCAAATATGGCTGTGTACTACTACTTGGAATGATATTATTTTCATAAGCCCTTTAATGAAAAAAAAAAAATAGTTGTTAATCATTTTGTAAAAAAAAATACTGTTAATCATGTTAATCAAAATAAATTTGACACAATGGAAAAATCTTAATGATTTCATTATGATTTTTAAATAATGCATTAAATATGACATTAAGCAGATAAGCTTAGGTGTCGAAGGTTATTCATGAGTTTTTTTTTAATGGTATTAACAACACTAAACGAATAAAACATTGTTTTATAAAACAGTTCCTTTGGTGTTCTTAATACCATTAAAGAATGAGTCATGAAATGTGACATTTGATTATTCCATTAGCCCCATAGAATGAAGAGAGAGAGCCACCTAACTTGCAGTGTAGTAAAGCAGCTTAAATTCATTCAATCTGTGCATCCACCTGCATCTTTCGACTATTCCACTCGTCTAACCCCATGCACGCAAAACACTGTTATAAAATCTCCAGGGATCATTTTAATATTAAAATATAAAATTTTAAAACCACTTAATCCTGAACATCCAGTCAGAATTTGATGCTTGGAATAACTGAATGTGAAAAATCAAAGGGAGAAGCCCATTCTAATATCAAACACACTACTTTAAAAATAAATAAATAAAAGGAATTACAAAGCAATTACAAGGAAAATCCATGCTGAAAAGTTGGTTGTTAGAATCCCAGATCATGTGATTCAGTTATTCACATTACCAATTCTTGTCCATTATTTAAGGCACACCTCTGTAGTGCAAATGAGAGAACAACCGGATATTGCATTCTTCTCTTGGAAAAGAACTGAGTTCAATTCTCATCATGACAGGAGGAATCTTTATATGGGCTTTTCCAATTGAAGGAGAGATAGTGAATTTTTTCCTTCCTGCATACAAGCAAACTGGACATGAGAATGCAATTTACAGACAAAAAATAAATAAATATCACTAGCGATGGTGGTGGGTAGATGGCATTGGGTAGTGTCATTGTGTGTGTGTGTAGTTGGAGAATCAAGTTGTAGAAGAGATAGTGAAGTGTGTGGAGTAGAGTCCTCCCACAGTGAGTTCTCAGACACCTTGGAGGTATCACATAATAAAGGATGATGTAAATTATGTGAGGGAAAAAAATCTTGCATACAAAAAAATTCCACTATGAAAGATTATTATTAATAAGAGTAGGAAGCTCTCTTGATCACTCCATATGTCCAATTTAGTAGATACCACAAGTACAGAAAGTTTTGTATACGCCTAGTCTCAAGTGGTGAATGAGGCTGTTCAGGTGTTTCAGCATCATGGAGGCTTTTTGTCATTGTGTAAAGGCAACTTTTATATGGCATCTGAATGTCTCAGCTATCATATTAATCAGTGAATTGTCTTTATGTTAGATAAAGAAATTGCAGCTTGTAGTCTGTGTGCTCTTGTGCATTTGCTGACACATGCAATGACCTTTGCAAAATACTATTGATCATTTAAGATTAAGATTGTAACTATTCTTTTCATTTATTATATTATCATCAAGCATCCACAGAGTCAAAAGAATCATCCTGGGAGGTCCCACTCTTTCACATACCCAACTCACCATACCATGACTTAAATGCAATCACTACACTTTTTGGGCAATGCATTCCAATAACCTACCACTGTCCATGCAAAAAACATACTCTTCATCCTTTCTTGTAATGTTTCCACTCATTCAAAATCTCATCCACATAAATCTAGTAACAACTCATTACCAACTTATATGTCTCGAATGTCCACTACACTCTGTATATTGCATATCCTAACATCTTCATACTTAACATTCCAGAGACCAGAAAACACCTCACTCAACTATCTCTGAACCCTTTCCAACACCTGCTTATTGTTTTGAATACCAGGTGGCCAAATCTGCATCCAGAAACTTTAGATTTCTGTGGTCTGTTCAAAGCTTTACACAATGCAATCATAACATCCTTACTTCTACATGTCAGTGACTCTGCATCATTACTATAATCTGCTGTGCTGTCCTTGCAATTTTACCAAAACTGTCCCTGAAATTTCAGGCCTCTATCTACAATCATCCAACTCCAACACCTTTGCTAAGATATTCCAACCAATCTTATACTCTGCATTCCATCTTTACTTCACAAATTTTCAAACCTTACACTTTGCTATACTGGAACTAACAGTTGCACTCATTCATTTATTCATCAAGTCTATTCAAGTCCTCTGAACTTCCGTTGCAAGCCTACAATATCTATTTTAGTTCTTCCAACTTTGCATCATCTGCAAACAACTGTATTCAAGTCCTTAATGATATCATTTGCATACAAATTAAACAGCAATAGCCCTAAAACAGACTTGGAGCACACTGCTAATGATTTTCTTCTTATGGGACCTATCAGACAGCCAATCTCCAATCCAGCATATAAATCTACTATGCAACTCCATCTATTCCAGTTTAATTACCAGCATGTCATGTGACAATCTATGTAAAACTTGAGCAAAATCTAAATATACCATTGTGTATATTTAGATTTTGATTATACCTTGCCAATGCATCTGTCACCTTGTTATAACAAGTAGATTGCTAAAGGAAGATTAAGTTTTAGCAAACCTATGCTATCCATCAAAGAGAATGATGACTGTCATTCTGAATCCTGATTACTAGCCTCTCTAACACACTGACAACAATTTCGGACAAACAAATTAGCCTATAATTGAAAGCCTCAGTCTTATCACCCCTTATGACACAGAACAATTCAGCTTTCTTTCCACTCCTTTGGAACTTGGGCCAATCTTAAGACTTGCATTAAAGAGGAATGTTAAAGCTGCTATTAACTACCTGAAACATTCCTCTCAAGACACATAGTGATGTACCATCAATTGAGTCCTACAGCTTACTGACATCAAGTTGACTAAATTCCTTACATATCTTCTGCTCACTCACCATCAGTGGCTCCTCATCCTTTCTCACTGCTCTCAAGTTCTGCAAGATGTTACATACACACTATCTTTATGAATTGCTCAGTTAACATTTCTACAATATCCTCCTCTGTCATTATCATTCTACCAATTTCACTAACCAATATCATCAATATCTTTCCATAATCATTCTTTATCTAGTGGCCATGTCTCAGACACACTCTCTCTCTAGGATTTCTTTTGTAATTAGCTAACTGCTACTCACAATGCACTGTTGTTACTCTTACCAAGTGAGTCACCTTTCTTGCTTGCTCTTGCACTCCTCATTCAACTGGTAATTATCACTCATCCAGTGCTACCTCCATAATGCCTTCTTCCAAATTTCATGCCTCACCTCTTCATTCATTCATTTCACACCTACCTTATTTGATAGCCTTACTTTTGGAATGATTTAAGCCATTGCCTCTGCCAGACACTTCCCGAGTGTGCCCCAGTATCCCAAAGGATATCACAAGTACCCCAAGTGATATCCATTCCATCCAATTCCTCATTCCATGATATAGCTTCAAGTCATATCTTAAGTTTGTCATAATTACCAGTCTTATAGTTCCATATATATATCCCTTTCTCAGAATCTTTATACAGTTGGCCTCCTTCAAGTAAGCACTTCATGGTTACTTTCACCAACTGGAGGAAGACTTGACACCTCATTTACAATAACATTCTCTAATACGATAATCAAATCTGACATCCCTCGATTGTCATGTATCCTCTGTTTCATACTGCCTAATGAGGCTGTCCCTCAAAAACTAAAGAATTTCATTCTCTTTGTCTCCAGATACTATCTCTTCATTCCAATCTATACTACTATTATTAATATCACCCTTTTCTTATTAGCCACTCCAATTTGCCCATACATTTCCCTCTCACTGTCTTCCACATTACAAGGTCTATGGCAACATCCAACTAAATATTTCTCTACCTCCACCTATACTGCTTCAAAAACTTGGGATAGTTGAAAAACATCAAAGGTGGAGATGCTCCTTGCATCTTCACCTTCAATTCCCCCTATTTCTGCAACTGTCTCTCTTTCTTTATGAAAATAATCACATCTCTCCATCTTTATTCCTGTCAGAATGCCATCCTCATTCAATCATGTCCTTCTTATTCTGACAATTTTGGGGGGATTAACTCTATATCAATGCCACAATTTCATTCCCCTTATTTTGAATACTTCTGGCATTTGTAAACATACCAGCTCATTTCTAGTTCTACAATAAATCCCAGCAATCCCACCTCTCAAATTCGACTTCCCCATACTCTCACCCCACTCCCAGCCATTTCTCTCTATCATCACTGATATTAGACTTTTCACAACTTAAATGTTGCTTCAACATCCCTGGCCACCTCAATCCTTTTTGGTACACACACACACACACACACACTGCCCTATCCACACCCCATTTCCCTGTTTGTGTTCCTTCTCTCTCATTCTCTTCACTCATACCACTCACCTCTTCATTCATAAGCTCTCCCATACACATCTATTTTCCTGATCTTCTACATCACCTCTTGCTTCCTTGGATCTTTCATTCACTTTAAGCATTGCTCTTCTCTCTCTCTCTCTCTTGCAGTAAAAGTTTCTCCAGCTGACTCAAATCAAAATTACATCACATGTTTATCTATCTCTCAAATTTACCTCATATGTTCACAAAACAAACTCCTCCTCACACAGTTCTCCTAGCATACCATTCATAATCTACACTCATCGCTTCCTCATCTTTATCATATTCAGGCAACACAGTGACTACCTTTCCTACTACACTGTCATCTTTTACTCTCCTCAGCAACCTCCTGAGATCCATCCCTACATTCTCCTTGTTATCAATCAAATCGTCTGTGTCTACTACCACTATCAACACTTTCACCACTTACTCCATATCCAGTGATTTAATCACTCTGCTCATTTTCCAGAGATAAATCATTTTGTGTCCCATTTTTTGTTTTCATGAAACCCTGCTAAATAATGAAGATATCACTGACCTACCAAGCCATATTTTAGTCTTGTGTATTCTTGTAAACACGTTGGTAAGACATAACTGTCAGATTTTAGGGAAGGACAACATATACTACAATATTAATTAAAACCTTTAATTAATACTTCCTATATTTCAGTAATGTTACATTATCATCTTCAGGGAACACAAAATACACAAAATAATGATAAGTGCATGCAGACAGTAACACTAAATAAATATGGCTGAGGAAAACAATTGAAGTTGGTCTTGGAGTCTTAAAGGTACCCTTTTGCGTTCACTGAAGATGGTAATGTAATATTACCGAAATATACGCGGTATTAATTAAAGTTTTTAATTGATATTCTAGTATATATAGTCCTTTCCTAAAATCTGACAGTTGGGCTTCTATATAGCAGTTATAGGAAAATTCATCGAAAAACAGTTAATCGAAAGACAATTCATCGAAAAAGCAATTCACCAAACAGCCAATTCATCGAAAAAACAATTCACCAAAACGTCATTTTTCTTGCACAAAGTATTGTTTAAAAAATATTCAGTAACAATACGGAACGTTACTCATGATACAACAAATGGAAGTGGTCACTGAAACGTAATAATTATTTTCTTGCATTTTAGAACATTTAATGTAAGTGTACATACTGCTTCATCGTGCAGACAGCGATTTATCTGTAGAGAAGACATTTCGTTCTACCAAATTTTATCACAATAACTTCAGTCTGACTGAAATTAGAAATTTCATTAAATTTCATCCAGCCAGAATGGAATTGCTACTATCATTTCGGAACTTCTTTACAGAAATGTTATGATAAAAGTGATCTATTTGGAACTAAAACTGAACTGTGCAGACAGCTTCTTGTACTGAAAACTTCTGCGAATTCTGCTAAGTCAGCGAGTTATTGTAATACATAATTTCGACACTTTTCTTTGTAGCCCCGAATATAGCTGAACTGAAAACTGGAACTGTTCGACAATTTTTTGTAAAAGTTTCGAATACCAAATCCGGGTAAAATTTGTCCATTAATAAATGTATGAAGCACATAATTTTTATCAGTCCTCTTCAACTGAAGGTAAGTTAGTAGGCCTAACTTACCTTCAGTTGATAACTAGGCTTTTCCTCCTGGAAATAGGCAAATCAATCCCATGAACACACACACACACACACACACACACACACACACACACACACACACACACACACACACACACACACACACACATATAGACAGGAAACACTTATCGGACAAGAAAAGACAATAAGAATCCATACTGTTCTATAATTATGCCTTAGTAAAATAGCATTGCTATACCAACAATCATTATATTGAGGAGGATGAGGAAAAATAGTATTAATCATTAATATTACTACTACTAATAATAATAAATTGATTCTTTGATGTAAATATTTTTCACAATATAATAATAAAATATACAGGAATTCAGAGAAAACTTGAAAAAAAAAATCATTCCTGAAGATTTTTCAATCACGTTTCACTTATTTACTCCTCAATGACAGCAGTGACACATGCACTTATCTCCCGAATAACCTCAAAAGCAAGTACTTGCAGTTAATAAGGGGAGGATTAGGCTAAGAATACCAATGAGTATATGTATGGGTATATTTCTTGGTTTTGAGGAGGTGATCGGTGCAGTTTGTTAAAAAAAAAGAAAAAAAAGGTCAAAATATTCTCTAGGAAATTACTAAACCACTTAGCTGGTGATTAGTTTACAGAATTAACAACGCATATAAAGTATATTAATTAAAGTAACTTTAATGAATAACTTCTATATTTCGGCAACCTCACATTGCCATCTTCAAGAACATAAAGATAAGGTATGTGCACGCAGGCACTAACACAAAGCAAATGAGGAAGAAAGCAAGAAACTAATATTGTTCCTAAAGTCCTAATGGTGCCCTTTGGCAGGTTAATTTGGTAGTCTTGGCAGTTGGGCTGAAGTTCTCATAATGTAAGTCTCCCAAATTTGGGGTAGTTTCATGCACCCAAATTTATTTAGGTTAGGAACGTTTTTTAGAGCTGCTGAAGATTCTTTGAATAATCTTTCGTATTTAAGCTTGCTGCGATGAATTATTTTTGTTTTCTTCCAACGAATTTTATGGTGGGTATCTAAGGCATGGTCTGCCAGCCCAGAGCGGCTGTACTGGTGGAACCGGATGTAGTCTTGGTGTTCTGAAATCCTGATATTTGTTGTTCTGCCTGTTTGGCCAAAGTAGGACAATTTGCAGCTGCAGGGGACCTGGTATACACCAGGTAGGTCTAGGGGAAGTCGTTGGTCTTTGGTAGAGCGGATAAGGGATGCCAACTTTTTATATGGTCTGTAACAGGAAGTAAGGTCATATTTTTTGAGGATATTGGTTATTTTCTCAGAGGTGCCTGGATGTAGGGGATGGTGATAGACTTGGTGTAATCTTTACTGTGGAGGGGGGGGTTGTGGTTTACTGGTTTTAGTATTTTTTGGATTTTTTGGGGGTTATAGCCATTGGCTAAGAAAGTGTTGAGGATGTGGTTTAGTTCAGTAGTTAGGGCCTTGTCATCTGAGCAGATTAATTTTGCCCTGTTATATAGTGTTTTTATAACCCCATATTGTTGTGAGGGGGGGGGACTGCTGGTGAATGTATCTGCCAGTATGGGTGGGTTTTCTGTGAACAGAGAAAACCAAAGATCCATCAAGCTGGCGGGTGATTAAAGTGTCTAGGAAGGGGAGAGTGTTGTTTTCCTCTTTTTCTAAGGTGAACTGGACTCTGGGGTGTTGGTTGTTTAAGTGTGTTAGGAAGGAGTGGAGTGTGTCTGAGCCATGTGGCCAAATAGCAAACACATCATCCACATAACGAAGCCAAATAGTGGGTTTTTGTGGGGCGGAGTTTAAGGCTTTCTCTTCAAATGTCTCCATAAAGAAATTGGCCAAGGGTGGGGAAAGCGGTGAACCCATGGCTGTACCCTCTATCTGTTTGTAGAACTTTCCTTGCCAAACGAAATAGCCCGAGTTCATTGTGAACTGAAATAGGGCTGAGATATCGGGAGGAAACTTGGCTTGGATGAGCTCTAGGGTTTCTTTGAGTGGGACATTAGTGAATAGGGAGGAGACGTCAAAACTGACCATTATGTCAGTGTGTTGGAGTGTGAGGTTTTCTATACTGGCTTTAAAGTGGGCTGAGTTTTTTTATGTGTGATGGTGTGTTGCCAGTGTAGTGTGTGAGCGTTTTGGCTAAATGTTTAGCTAATTTATATGTTGGGGAATCAATGCCATCCACTATGGGACGCAATGGCACATTTTGTTTATGTATTTTTGGGAGTCCATATAATCGGGGGGGGGGCTAGAGTTATAAGGTTTTAGTTTGTTGGTGACTTCCACAGGCCAAGAAGTGACCTTCTTAAGGAGTCTGTGAAAAAATACGAAAACATGACAAAGAATTCTACCTCCTTACCACAGCCACCACTCAACACTATAGTCAACCTCTCGTCGGCAGTTTTAAAGCCTGAAGCACTCACCGCACTTTCACGTGGTCACAATTTCGCCCTAGCTCCTAAAAGAATACCTGCCGAAGATATCATGATCCATATAGAACGTGGGATTCGCAACCTGCCTAACCATATCGCCAACAACGTTAGACTGGATGTAGTCGGTGTTCTCACTAAAGCCAAACCTCCAAAAACCAACTTATCCAAAAACAAATATGCTGCCCTACAAGAATTGAAAAACAACAAATAAATAGTAATCACCAAGGCGGATAAGGGAAACGCCACTGTAGTGCTCAATCAAAAAGACTGCAAAGGTAAGCTAACTGCTTTAGTATTAGACCGTACGACTTACCTCCCCATTGAATATAATCCGACCAGCTCTCAGATTAGAACTCTCCACAGACTCCTTAAGAAAGTCACTTCTTGGCCTGTGGAAGTCACCAACAAACTAAAACCTTATAACTCTAGACCCCCCGATTATATGGACTCCCAAAAATACATAAACAAAATGTGCCATTGCATCCCATAGTGGATGGCATTGATTCCCCAACATATAAATTAGCCAAACATTTAGCCAAAACGCTCACACACTACACTGGCAATACACCATCACACATAAAAAACTCAGCCCACTTTAAAGCCAGTATAGAAAACCTCACACTCCAACACACTGACATAATGGTCAGTTTTGACGTCTCCTCCCTATTCACTAATGTCCCACTCAAAAAAACCCTAGTGCTCATCCAAGCCAAGTTTCCTCCCGATATCTCAGCCCTATTTCAGTTCACAATGAACTCGGGCTATTTCGTTTGGCAAGGAAAGTTCTACAAACAGATAGAGGGTACAGCCATGGGTTCACCGCTTTCCCCACCCTTGGCCAATTTCTTTATGGAGACATTTGAAGAGAAAGCCTTAAACTCCGCCCCACAAAAACCCACTATTTGGCTTCGTTATGTGGATGATGTGTTTGCTATTTGGCCACATGGCTCAGACACACTCCACTCCTTCCTAACACACTTAAACAACCAACACCCCAGAGTCCAGTTCACCTTAGAAAAAGAGGAAAACAACACCCTCCCCTTCCTAGACACTTTAATCACCCGCCAGCTTGATGGATCTTTGGTTTTCTCTGTTCACAGAAAACCCACCCATACTGGCAGATACATTCACCAGCAGTCCCCCCCCCCCCTCACAACAATATGGGGTTATAAAAACACTATATAACAGGGCAAAATTAATCTGCTCAGATGACAAGGCCCTAACTACTGAACTAAACCACATCCTCAACACTTTCTTAGCCAATGGCTATAACCCCAAAAAAATCCAAAAAATACTAAAACCAGTAAACCACAACCCCCCCCCCTCCACAATAAAGATTACACCAAGTCTATCACCATCCCCTACATCCAGGGCACCTCTGAGAAAATAACCAATATCCTCAAAAAATATGACCTTACTTCCTGTTACAGACCATATAAAAAGTTGGCATCCCTTATCCGCTCTACCAAAGACCAACGACTTCCCCTAGACCTACCTGGTGTATACCAGGTCCCCTGCAGCTGCAAATTGTCCTACTTTGGCCAAACAGGCAGAACAACAAATATCAGGATTTCAGAACACCAAGACTACATCCGGTTCCACCAGTACAGCCGCTCTGGGCTGGCAGACCATGCCTTAGATACCCACCATAAAATTCGTTGGAAGAAAACAAAAATAATTCATCGCAGCAAGTTTAAATACGAAAGATTATTCAAAGAATCTTCAGCAGCTCTAAAAAACGTTCCTAACCTCAACAAATTTGGGTGAATGAAACTACCCCAAATTTTGGAGACTTACATTATGAGAACTTCAGCCCAACTGCCAAGACTACCAAATTAACCCAGCCAGAGGGCACCATTAGGACCTCAGGAACAATATTAGTTTCTTGCTTTCTTCCTCATTTGCTTTGTGTTAGTGCCTGCGTGCACATACCATATCTTTATGTTCCCGAAGATGGCAATGTGACGTTGCCGAAATATAGAAGTTATTCATTAAAGTTACCTTTAATTAAAATACTTTATATGCGTTGTTAATTCCGTAAACTAATCACCAGTTATGTCTGACCAACGTATAAGCCTTGCTACTAAAATCGTAAACCACTTAAGGAATTGACAACGTAGATACGAATATAAATTAAATTACACTTTAATAAATATTTCCGATATTTTGGCAATGTCACGTTGCCATCTTCAAAAGGAACTTACAAAAAAAGACACGTGCACGTAGGCACTATAACACAGTAACTGAGAATGAAGTGATGAAGCTATTATTCTCCTAAAAGTCTTGATGGTGCCCTCTAGCAGGCTAAGTAGGCATTCTTGGCCGTTGGGCTGAAGGTCTACTGATGTAAGCCTCCCAAATTTGGGGCAGTCTCATACAACCAAATTTGTTGAGGTTTGGAGAGTTTCTTAGGGCTGAGGCTGATTCCATAAATAGTCTTTCGAATTTGTATTTGCTACGGTGTATTACTGTAATTTTCTTCCACTGTATTCTATGGCATGTATCCAGAGCATGGTCTGAATTCTGTCATCTTGTACCATGATTTGAAATTTTGGTTTAAGCCAATAAGAATACAATCTGGTCGGCTAAATCCCAAATTGCAAGCCCATCCTCATCTGTTCAGTATTTAGGTAGATACCTAACAGGGTGCACCACGAGAAGGTGAGGATTGGACATTAGGTCAGAAGACCTGGTCGGTTCTCTGCATCCTTTTGAAGGTTATGTGGAGGTCTCATCTCAGTTATATAGCTTTGACCCTTAAACAGGGAGTCCAAAGACTCATCGAGGCGAGGGAGGGCATCTACTCTACAAGTTTCTGTCTCCACCAACCGCAACTACCTTCATCATCTACACCAACACCATCTACCACAGACCACCATCACTAGTATTTTCACAGTCAATCACAAACATCCAAGCCCACTGCAGGATTCGGACCCATGGCCTTTAGGCTGGAGAGTGGATACGCTAACCACTCGGCCAACCAGGCCGGCATTTACATATATATACAATTATTTACATATCCAAGAAGACTAATAAATAATAAATAAATAATCTCTATAAGTAAAATTCAATGAATTAAAATTGTACAAGTATATGCCACAACTTCTTCACCCAGATGAAGAAATCGAAGAACTTTAAGCCAAACTAGAAGAAACATTAAATAATTACAGTAATATGAAGTTTATATAATTATCATGGGTGACTTAAATAAAAACATAGGTGAAAAATAACCTAAATTCAATTGGAAAATTTGGAATGGAAAAGAGAATAAAGACAGCTGGAATTTAGTGAAGAGAATAGATTCTTTATCATGAATTCATTCTTTAATAAAAAGAAGCATCATAAATGAACATGGAGAAGTTCAAGTGGCCAAATCTTTAATGAAATCGATTTTATAATAATAAATGGGAGTCGTATATGTATAATAGCTTTAAACAATTTTAATACAGGTAGTAATCACAGAATGGTAATATCTAAAATTATAATTAATAAACAAATAGGAAAGAAATAAACTAATCAGACAGAAATTTGATGTAATAATAACCCCATAAATTTAAAACTGAGGAGAGGAAAAAAAAAAAAAAAAAAAAAAAAAAAGATATGAAGCTGATATCTCATACTGCTAGACTTGAACATCTGATCTAGGAACACTAAGGGATTATTTTAAGAAATGGAGACTATGCTCAAATACAGATAAAATTGAAGTGTCCTGCTTCCATCTGAACATAGGCTTGGCAGTACAGAACTTCAGGTCACATTAGTGCTACTACATACGATATAACAAGTTTCCCAATTATCTAGGTGTCACACTGGACTGCAGTATTCTCCAGGAAACACATTGGGAATACAGTAGCTAACATCATTCAAAAATTTTGTAGATCCTCTTAGGGATCCTCTGCTACCACCTTATGCTCATCAGCTTTAAATCTGGTATTCTCTATAGCTGAATACTGTTCACCTGTTTGGCTGAGCAATCCACATACGCACAAAGCTCATTGATACCCAGCCTAATAACACACCCTGCAGATGATATCTGGAGCAATCATATCAACACACTTATTAGCTTCCTATCCTGAGCAATATCCTGCTTCCATACCTTCAGAGAGCTGATGCTCTCTGTCGAGAGTACAAGATAAGTAACAATCCTCTTTTCCCAGTGCACAAGGACATTCTAGTAATAATCAGTCAATTAAAACTAGATGACCACCAATATATGAAGCAGAAAACTTGATTACCAATGATTTCATCTCCAGAGAAGAATGGGCAAGATAGTAGGATACAAACACTGACAATCTTCAACTACAAATATAGTTTCGAGGCATTAGTGACCAATCTTCTGTCCTTGAACTTCACCATAAGACACGGATAACCCTGAATAGGATTCGTACAAACTATGGAATATGTGCAGACTTGTTATTTAAGTGAGGAAAATGCCTTTCTCCTCAATGTGACTACAGTGCTCTTAAACAAACCATTCATCACATCACCACTAAATGCAGTCTGCATGCTTATCAAGGAGTGGTTTGATTTTTGCCAAGTCACACCATCAGCACTAGATTGGATCAGAAACGTAGACATGCAAATGTAGTTTTTATATTATACTCATATGTTTTTTATTTTGTATTGTGCTGAATGCTAAATAAATAACTTCCATACCAGAAATGACAAACTTTCAAAAAGAATCTCTAAATATGTTAAGAAAACACAGAAATGTTATCACAACTTCAATAGAATATTCAGAATTAGGCAAAACAATCAGAAAAATAAAGGACACATAAAATCCAATTCTTTAATACCAGAAACATAAAATAAACCATTGAAAATAATAAAAAAATATGAGTTTTGAGAAGAGGGGGGAAAAAAAGAAATTGTTGCTCTAATGGGAAAGGATTAGAAAATAATCAGAGATAGAAATGAAATGGAATAATAAACAGAATTAAAGAATATTATGAAGAACTTTACATTGATAAAGAAAGAAATTCAGAGAGAGTTGTCAATTGGATGTGCCAAAAGTTATGAGATGAAGAGGTTGAGACAGCTTTGAAAACAATGAAGCAGCAAAGAGCTCAAGAAGAAGATGGAATTCAAGTATGAAGAGGCTTGCTAATTACTTGACATTGTTTAAAATAGAGAAAAAAATCCCAGAAACACTGAACAATGCATTAATAACAATTATCTATTAAAAAAAAAAAGGTGAAAAGGAAAATATTAAAAATTACATATTCATTAGTTTATTACCAGCAGTATACAAAATATTTACAAAAGTAATAAATAATCAAATAATGCAACAGCTTTGAGTATATGCAGTCAGAGAAGAAGGCAGTGTTTAGACATAATTCCAATACCCATATATCAGACAAATCATAGAAAACACAAATGATTAGGCTTTGCAGACTTGAAAAAGCATTTGACTCAATCAAAATCTCAGCTATAGAAGAAATATACATAGAAATTTTTAAGTACACATAGTCATACCACCTTTGTTATTAAACTGCAAAAGGAAAGTAAAAATTTTCCAATAAACAGAGAGATACATTATCTTCTAAAGTTTTTATGCAAATTTTGCCAGCATGTTAGCTGACTGGTTAGTGTATCTGGTCTCCCACCAACAGGTCACAGGTTCAAATCCTGCTGTGGCATTGATGTTTGTGATTGTCTTTAGGTGGGAGATGAATATCATCATGCAGTGTGTCTCTAGAGCAAACATGTTTCCGGACTATGTCAAATATAGCACAAAAATATAAATATATAAAATTGATAAAAATGGAAAAAAAAAAAATAATAATAATAATAAACAAAACAAAATAAATCCTTAACCCACTCACAGTACAAATGTACTATAAGTTTGCAAATAACCTTTTCCAGGTGGGAGCCACACAAAATCTACCTTAGAGGAAGTTTTTCATGAATTGAACTGGAAAAATGAATTAAAATTAATGGAAAAATTCTAACTCATCTGTGTTTTGTTGTTGGTGATATAGTTCTCTTGGCAGAGGATGCAGAAGACCTAGAAATAAAATTAAAAGAATTAGCTCAAGTGTCCAGTCAAGCTGGGTTGAAGACAAATTGAAACAAAAAGGAAGTAATGATGAATGACAATTTAACACCAAAAATTATACTGGAAGACAGAAGTGGAGAGAGAAGACTCATATGTTTATCTGGAAAAATTATAATAAAAAAAATAAAGCTGGACAAATAGAAGAAATAAAAAGGATACAGCTAGGCTGGATGGACTCTGGGAGGATGAGAGATATTTTCAAAGGTGATATTCCCATAGAGAAAAACTTTTGATCAGTGTGTCCTACCTATAATTAAATGTAACAGTGAAACCTGGAACTTAAATCAAAATATAATTCACAAATTGAAAGTTACCCAAAGAAGAGTGGAAAGGAATATGCTCAGTGTGACACTTAAAGACAGGATACCCTTCCATTTTATAAGATCAAGAACATGTGTACAGGACATCAGGTTACATTAAGCATTCAAAATGGTGATGGACTGTACAGACTTCAAGATGTCCTAAATTGGAGAGAGAGAGAGCATGGAAGACAGCAAGATGAAATTATTAGGATTGCTGGAATGCAATGGATGAGAAAAGTGAAAATAGAATGGAATTGAAAAAATTGGAGGAGGCCTTCATCTGATCAAGGTTGAAGTTGTAGTCTCACTGTTTCAACATGAAAAAATAAAAAAATAAAAATAAATAAATCATAAAAAATAGGTTTCAAGATAAAAATGAATATACTGAAAAAAAAAAAAAAACTAAGAATACATCTAAGAAAGAAAAGTGTAAGAATATAAAAGAGAAATATCTGGCAGGTAACAAAATGTAATGAAGGCATAAAAGCTTAGAAATTATTATGACATGGGACTCTCTATTAGATCCAAAAACTCATAGGATGTGCACACTATCCACACAGTACCCATCAAATCTGTCTTTGAACTCCAAAAATATGAGCAAACAAACAAACAAAGTATTCAAACAAAACTTTGAATACTTTTGTTGACAGAATGCTTCACTCATTCACCACAATCTGAGTAAAAATCAAGTCCACGCACCGCTTTTAAGAACATTCTTATTAATTTCCAGGGGTGATCCTTTATTCTGCCCTCTCTGGTCAAGTACTGAAAAACTTCTTTTGCATCAATGATTATTATCATACAGGCATCTTCATGAAGTAGGAAGATTGATCACCAGAGATCCACACTAACTTCTATATACACAATAAATATCATACTTCTCCTTAATTCATTCACTGCCATGGCACTCACGACTAATTCTAGCAATCCGATTCCCTTCTTTCTAAGTCTGTCATAATTACCAGCTTTATAGCTCAACAAAAAACCCATTTTTGAGAATTCAACATGTTTAGCAACCTCCAGGAATGAATGCTTGGTCATTTTCCTTTGACTAGAGGCAGTGTTTATCATGGATACATCTAATGCTACCAGCACTCTCAAATCAATAGTCCCACCCCTCCATTACATGCTGTTTCAGGTAATTATCCTTAGTAAGTAGACCAATTTTCATCTTGCTAGGCATGCTTTTCTCTCCCCATAGTTGAACTACCCTATAACAATTGCTTGGCCCACATTAGTTGTGCTAATCTGTTGATGCATCACATCCACATCTTTCTCTAGATCCCCTGGTGTATAGCATCAACCAACAATATATTTTGTTCTGTTGGCCTCTAGATCATACCAGACAGCTTCAAAATGAACCATCTCCCTCATATCTAAAATCCTCCTATTTCTGTCACTGAAGTTTTTCAGTTATCATCAGCAATATCCTTCCTCTTGACTTACTCTCTCTATCCTTCCTGAAAATGCAATACCCCTTACATTGTAACTCCTAACTAGATCACTTTACTATCAACCAAGTCTTGTTGATATCAATAATTTTTGGCATTAAAAACCCATTCAGATTTGAAACTTGTGAAACAAACTGCATGCAGCATTGAATAATCATTTCACTATGCCCACACTCATTTGTCCCAGGGGTGGCTGAACCCATACTTAACTGTGTCTCCCCTCTAGTACTTCTAGTTTCTTTGATTTTGCACAACCAACCTCTTACTAAACAACACTTTCTCCAAACATCTAACTCTAAAACCATTTAAATGCAGTCCATCAAACATATATAAGTCCTTTTGACCATCAAATTCACTCCATACATCTATAAACTGCATGCAGTCCTTCTGCAGAATTTTCTTATTGACTCATTAGCAATCATGACCTTTCTCAGCAGACTCTTAATCTTTACTTTTTCACTCTTCTTTTTTTGCTTCTATCAGTAACTTAACTCTTTCTTATCTTCTCTTATTATATGCATATTTCTCACCTTTCAAATCATTTATGGCTTAAACTAAACATATTTGGTTGTTTATATAATTAATTGATAAGAGGTGTACTTCATGAGAAAGTGATGAAAGCATATTTCCCAGGTGCATAGATAAATAATTCTAATGAAGCTGTTTGCAGAGTAAGAACTGAAAAGAATTGATTGTTTTAGCAGGTATAAATGATTAAAATACAAACTTATTTATTACTGACCATTACAAAAAACAAACTACATTAGAGCTTACCAGTTTCACCAGCAAACCGTCTGGCTTTTTCAAGGCGTTTACGGAGACATAAAAACTAGTAAATGCAAATTGAAAGGAACATAAAAAGACTGTAAACCAACTAGTAGCTAAGGTTACATGTTCGCGTGACAGAGAGGACTTGTTGTTTTTATTCATTATCACGCATGCGTGTTTGTTATAAACGTGTAATGCGATTACTGGCTAGCTGTAGTTCTGATTGATTTAGAGAGAGGATCAGGTTTTTCCACAAACTGTTTAGGATTGCACCCTGATTTTGGTTGAGGTTTCCACCGGTTATTAACACTATCGTGGCTTGCTTGAATAAACGATGTCTGTAGTCGTCATCCAGATATGGCATGGAGCTGTTTTGTCGTGGATAATGCTCATATAATTCTCAACTTGAAGATAAACAAAGATATCATTATTATAAAAGCTGATAAGGGAAATTCTATGGTTATCCTTAACTCTAAAGATTATTATGATAAGTTAAACGTATAACTATCAGACAACTCCACCTATAAGATCCTAGACAGAGACCCCACAATAAAAAATCATAATGAAACAAACCAACTAATCAGAAATTGTAACATTTGGCCAGAAGAAGTGAAGAGAACACTAAAATCCTCACATCCTATCACTCCAAGACTATACGGGACACCTAAAATACATAAACAGGATATACCTCTCCGTCCAATCATTGATGGAAGATCATCACCAACCTACGTTTTGGCAAAGCATCTTGCAAACTTATTAAATAATAAAATAAGATCAACAGAATCCTATATCAAGAATAGTCAACATTTTGTAAATAAACTCCAAGCCATTAAGATTGCACCAACAGACATGCTAGCCAGTCTAGATGTTGTATCCCTTTTCACCAAAGTACCAGTAGAAGAGGTAATAAACATCATCCAAGATCTCTTTCCTCTAAACATCACACAGATGTTTAGACACTGCCTTCAATCTAATTTCTTCAAGGTTAACAAAACACCATATACCTTCTAATTGTTGGTATATGGTGTTGATAGTGGGCTTCCTAGCAATGGGAAGCCCACTATCACCATCTTGTGCAGACCTTCTTATGGAAAAACTTGAAAAAGAAATTCTCTCCACAATCTCCCCTAGACCATCTGCATGGTGGAGATATGTTGACGATATCATCATTATATGGCAAGACAGCTTAGAAAACCTAACATTGTTTGTGGATAAAATCAACTCAATACATAACAAGATAAAATTCGCTCTGGAAGTGGAAAACAACAGCTAACTGCATTTTTTAGACATCTTGATAAAGAAACAATCAAATAGTGCAAAATTATCTATTTACAGAAAGCCCACAGATATTCGAAGATATCTTCATTATACTTCAAACCATCACAAGACACACAAACTGAGCATTATCCACATGTTGAAATATAGGGCCAGAAAGTTTATATCAGAAGAGGAGGATACACAGACTGAACTCTCACTAATAGCCAACACATTATCACAAAATGGATATCCTCAAAACATCATCAAAAATTATCTATACGGTGACAACCCCCAGACAAGAAGAATCACGCTCCCAGCACATGTCTACTGCAGTGATCCCTTTCATCAAGTCAATTTCTTATCAAATAGCCAGAATACTAAGCGCCTGCAACATCAGAGTGGTCTTCAAACCAACCACCAGCATCAGACAAGTTTTAGGGTCCCCAAAAGATAAGGTGCCTTTCTACAAAGATCCAGGAGTATATTACATTCCTTGCTCCTGTGGTCTTGCCTACATCGGACAAACTTCACGGAGTTTAGAAATCAGACAAAAAGAACATGTTGGTGATGTAAACCACAACAGAAGTATCTCTTCCGGCTTAGCACATCATTTCTGTACATCTAACCACACGATAGAGTGGCAAAACAGCTCCATGCCATATCTGGATGACGACTACAGACATCGTTTATTCAAGCAAGCCACAATAGTGTTAATAACCGGTGGAAACCTCAACCGAAATCAGGGTGCAATCCTAAACAGTTCGTGGAAAAACCTGATCCTCTCTCTAAATCAATCTGAACTACAGCTAGCCAGTAATCACATTACACGTTTACAGCAAACACGCATGTGTGATAATGAATAAGAACAACAAGTCCTCTCTGTCATGTGAGCGTGTAACCTTAGCTACTAGTTGGTTTACAATATGGCAATATGTTCCTTTCAATTTGCATTTACTAGTTTTTATGTCTCCGTAAACACCTTGAAAAAGCCAGACGGTTTGCTGGTAAAACTGGTAAGCTCTAATGTAGTTTGTATTTTGTAATGGTCAGTAATAAATAAGTTTGTATTTTAATCATTTATGCCTGCAAAAACAATCAATTCTTTTCACTTCTTACTCTGCAAACAGCTTCATTAGAATTATTTATCTATGCACCTGGGAAATATGCTTTCATCACTTTCTCATGAAGTACACCTCTTATCACCATACAATATCTTTTCCTTACTCCCAGTTTCTTGCTCTTTCATACTTTTGCCATTCACCTTTCTTGAAAACGAAAACCAGTATTTAATGGAGTGCATAAACGCTGTATAAAAAACAAGTATTTAAAAAAGAAAAGAAAAAGATCTTTATAATATGTACATTCCATACATAAAATGCACAACATACTGTATATATGCATACTATATACGTATAAACATCAATTATGAACTTAATAAATTAATGCTCTGTGGAAATTTAAATAAAACATGAATACTTGATAAATCTCAAAGTCTGTCTGTGTGTATAGCACTCCAACAGATTATTAAAATGACTAAAATGGTGACTGCATTCATTGATGCAATGAACGCTTTGTGTAATTTGTCTGATTTATGGATAAAATGGAATGATATGTCATTCCATTCGGCAAGTAGTCACCCCTCAATAGGAAGTGCCTGCATAGATTTAACTGCTACATTTTGATTTCAGGATTGGCGTGATAGGGTTGGTTGTTACTGCTCCATTCCACAATACTTGTCACTGGAACAAATTATTTTTGTCTTATAACCTGCCTATAATCAGTGCAGATTTTTAATATTCACATGGGAAAGAAGGGGGGGGGGTACAATATTTTGATCAGACATATGAATTATTCCGCAGATTTCGTTAACAGGTTTTCAAAAGAATGAGATGTTGGAATGGGTTCAGAAATGATTGACTGAAATGGTTTCTGGTCTGGATTAATTTCCTTTTTGTGTAGAGAATTGTGGATGGTTGGAATGCATTACCTGGAAGTGAGATCAGTTTGGGGACAATGAATACATTCAAGTCATGGTATGATGAGCTGTGTGTAATGGAGGACTTCCCACGATGAGTCATTCCTTCATGGAAGTCATCATCATCATCATCATCATCAAATTCCTGCCATGTATACCCTCAAGGGGTGTACAGGATATGACAGTACTACTTGAAAAAATTACATCATTACTAACTTCCTATCTACAATTTTCCTCCAAATCAGTCTGTTACTAGTCAAAACTCCAACATTATCAGATCTTATATTTCTATCGTCTAAGGCACTTTGTACCGTATCAATCCACCTATATCTTGGTCTTCCTCTGGATCGTTTTCCTGCCAACCTGGCAGAGAACACTTGTTTTGCTAATCTTTCCTCTCCCATTCTATTTAAGTGACCATACCACCTGAGATTAGCCCTGCTAACGCATTTCTGGATGCTGACAATGTCAAGTTCTTTCCTAATATCCTCGTTTTTAATATGATATTGCCATTGATGCCATCTGTTCACGCCTCTAATCTTTCTCAGGACTCTCATATCTGCGGTCTCTAGTCTTTGGTCAAGTGTTTTACTTCTGACCCAACTCTCAGATCCATAAGTTAAAACTGGTTTGAACACTGTCTTGTATACAGCTAATTTAGTGTTCCGACTAATTTCTTACTTTATTCAATTGACTTCCCACCATACCAGCTTTGTTGATTCTGTTGTCTATTTCTATATTTAATTTACCATCTTCAGTAAAAATCATGCCTAAGTAGCTGAAATGTTTTACTTTTCAGCTACTTAGGCATGAATGGAGAACTTGTTCCACAGGTTCTCCATTCACAACACAGTTGACATTTTCAATGATTCTGCCTATTTTCATTGTCTTTGTCTTTTTATTGCTGACCTTCATACCATATCTATTACAACAGCTATTCAATTTAGTCAGAGAATCTTGCAGACTTGCAGCGGATTTATTTAGAAGTATAACATCATCCGCATAAAGCAAAAAGCTGACATTAACATCTCCAATTTTGATATCAGGTTTAATACCACATTCCTTCATAATGTGATCCATATAGATAATGAATAACAGAGGGGATAATGTACATCCTTGTCTCACACCAGATTTAGCATTAAACCATCTTCCTGTACTTCCTTCAATTCTAACTGCTGACTTACAACTCAAATAAAGACTAAGTATTGCTTAATATAATGCCCCATTGACACCATATAACTGCAGCGTATTGAATAGCTTCTCTCTTGGCACCTTGTCATATGCCTTTTCCAAATCGACAAAACTTAAATACAGATCTTTGTTATATTCCCATGCTTTCTCGACTATTTGTCGTAAAGTGAAGATCTGATCCTGACAGCCTCTATTTGGCCTGAATCCAGCTTGTTCTTCACCAAGCTTTTCTTCCACAATTCTTCTCAACCGTTTCTCAAGTATACTTGCATAGATCTTGCCAGGAACACTCAGTAGGGAAATACCTCTGTAATTCTCACATTCAGTTTTATTTCCCTTTTTATATATGGGTACTATGAGAGCTCTACTCCAATCATCGGGAATTCGTCCCTATGTCCAGGCTTTCTGAACTATGCAGTGCAGCCACTGTAAGACTCTTATACCACCATACTTCACCATTTCTGGTAGAATATCATCCACTCCTGCTGCCTTTCCACATTTCAAGCCTTTGATGGCTTTTTCTACTTCAAGTATGGATATGTATTCCTGACTGCATGCCTGGTCAGTGTTTTTTATCACTGTGCTGTCATCACTGCTTGTTTCATTTAGCAGTTTTTCAAAGTAATTACTCCATACTTCAAGGATATCTTTTTCTCCTGTTTTCATGTCACCTTTATCATCTCTAATTCCTTTTACAGCACTCTTTCCTCCATTTCTAAGCTTCTTCAACAACCTCCAGAATATTTTGCCACCTTCTTGATATTTATTTTCTATATTCTTGCCAAAGTCCTCCCATGACTTTTGTTTAGCTACCTTTACACACTGTTTAGCTTTCTTACATTTGTCTCTGTACACAAGCTGACTTATTTGCCAGGAACTTTTGATATGCTTTCTTCTTTTCCTTCACTGCCTCTTTAACTTCCTGTGTCCACCATGGAGTTCTCATTTTTTTATCCTTGCACACAACCTCACCACATGCCTCTCTGGCAGAATCAATCAATGTTTTCTTCAGAGTTTGCCACTGAATCTCCAAGGTTTGATTCCTGTTCTCATTCTTTCATTTTCTTTTCAATAATCTTTCTGTATTTTAGTCTACAGTTCACATCTGAGAGCTGCTCAACTTTTATTCGCTTTAAAACTTTCTTATATGTTATTCTTTTCAATATGAAATTCAATTTTTCCTGCTCAAGACTAAACAGTGATCACTTCCAATTTCAAATCCTCTGTACACTCTGGTGTCCTGCACCAGGGAGAAAATATCACTATCAACAATAACATAGTCAATGAGACTTTTCTTATTCCTAGCCTCTTCTCTCCATGTGAATTTGTGCACATTTTTATGTTGGTGTTAGTAATAACCAGTCTATGTCCTGAGCAGAAATCCAACAGATATTTGCCATTATTATTAGCTTTGCTCTTTTCTCCAAATTTTTCCAAAATATTTTTGTATGTCTCACAATCATTTCCTACTCTGCTATTTAGATCCCCAACAAGGACTAACTTTTCCTTTTTCATTGTGTCAGTTGCTTTTTCTAAAGCTTCAAAAAATTCCTCCACTTCTACCTTAGTAGAACCTTCTGTGGGACCATTGGCACAAATAAGTCTCATTGTCCAGTTCCCCATTCTCATATTTGCCCACATTACTCTACTTGAGACTGACTGCCATTCAAGAAGATTAGCCTTGTATTTTGTGTTGAATACTATGGCTACTCCTTCTTTTCCTTGATTGTCATTGCCTGAATATAACATTTTGTATTTATTGCTCAGAAAGATCTCACCAGTTTTGGTCTTTTTTGTTTCAGTCACCCCTATTATGTCGATCTGGTACTTATCTAATTCCTCAGCTAGCTCCATTTCTTTGCCATTCAGGCTTCTTACGTTGATAGTACTGATCTTTAACTCTGGTGATGTTGAGTTGGGGTTTTGTTATCAGATTTGTTCCAGTAGCTGACTTTTCGCTGTTTGCCCTGGTTCCCTGGCGAAAACAACGGGGCCTTGTTTAACCGGGCGACGCCCCAGCCGGCATGAAATTTTGTCATGTTGTACCATCATTTTTTATTTTGGTTTAACCAATAAGAATACAATTTGGTCGGCTAAATCCCAAATTGCCAGCCCATCCTCGTTCGTTCAATATCAAAGTAGATACCCAACAGGGTGCACCACGAGAAGGTGAGGATTGGACATTAGGTCAGAAGCCCTGGTCGGTTCTCCGCATTCCTTTAAATGCTATGCGGAGGTCTCCTCTCAGTTATACAGCTTTGACGGAAGTCTAATAAAAATAATAAACTCCACAATTTACATCTGTTTCCTCAATCAATCTGTTTACCCATAATCAACATTCCAAAGTCCTGAGCTTTCATCACTAACATATGAGGGGTGAGCTGAGAAGTTTTGATGAACTTAGAACAAAAATGATATTAGAGAAACTGATATAACCACAAGAAAGAACTTATCTTAAAACCGTTTAACCACCATGTTTCATCAAATTGTAATCATTTGTTCTTTTTCTTTCTTGTGGTTATATCAGTTTCTTTAATATCATTTTTGTTCTAGGTATTTATCAGACTTTTCAGCTACCTCCCCCTCGTCATGTGATCTTCTCCAAAGTTTAATAATGAATAACTTTAATGCTCAGCAGGAAAAAGTTTTCAGAGTTTAATAATAAATATATTAGGTGGCACTGCATGCTCCATAAATGTCAAAAAAGAAATCATTCCCATCAATAAATACTGAAGACATTAGTAAAGAAATTATTGTAAATAACCGAATTCACTGATTTTTAAGTAGCTATTCTTTATAACAATTCTTAAAAAAAAATCTGTGCATTACTAAAAGAAGATTTGTAATAATTACATCTCAAATTTTCAACTTAACCAAAATTAATGGGAAGATTTAAGTCTAATTTTCACTTGATCTCTGAATGCTATCCAGTTTTTATCAAAAAGAAAAAAAAAAAAAAATCAGCTAACGCCTTTTTATTCCGATATAGGGAGTAGGCAAGGCCGTTTAGCCCTATCTAACTTTTGGAGACTGAGTGGGCAATTCAATCTTCACTGGCAGCCAATCAGAGATAGCTGGCCCAAGGCTATCACTAATTAAGCGGCACACAGTGAAGAGAATGGCTCAACAAGTGCCGCCATCTCGTGGTCCCTAACACAATATATTTAATGTCTGAAATAATGTGGGTTCTACGGTCGATTTTCTTGAGTTTAGGGGACAAAAAAACCCGAGTTTCCGGGAGAAAAAAACCCGCTTGCCCATGCCAGAGATCTACAAACTCGCGAACTGGTCAAAAAAGGCTTAGAAAAATTTCCTCTAATTGCTGACTAGATTTGAAACAGTCTTCCTTCGTGCAGTCAACCACCATGGTGTGCAAATGCCACATCCACTGAGCTACACAGGTTTTCCAGTTTTTATTTGAAATGAAATGTATTTTATTGAAGGGTGCCTAAATAAATAACACACACACACACACAGTAATCTATCATTTATGTAACCTTCAAAACAACGATCCTTTAATTAAATGACCTTTTAATTTCAACCGATGAATGGTATAGCACCATGTTATTGTACTTTATTTATCCAACTATTCAATTATCAGAAGGACAAATGGCCTTCCAACTGTGGTTGGATAAATGGTAGATTACTGTATATAAAGTATGTGCATACATACATATATAATAAAGAAACATATATTCATCCACACACACACATGTGTGTGTGTGTATATACAAACAGTAAAACCCCTTTTTACACTTTTCAGGGGGACTGATGGAAAAAAGTGCAAATAGCAGGAAATGTAAAAAAACATTAAAACAAGGCTAAAAGATGACTTACTGCTAGTATGTGAGTCTACATACTAGATTACAAAATTTAATAACTGAAAATAAATGAATTTACAATGTACTTACATTTATCTATTTAAAAAAATCTTTAATTGTTGATTGTTTTTCCTTTTCTTTTTTTTCACAGCGCCAGATTGCTTTACATTGAGTTCAATGTTTGACCTGTTTTTTTACTATCGTGTTCAAAGTGGACACGGAGAGTCCAACATCTTATGCTAAATGCACGTGTTCCGGCATGCCAATTGCAATTCTACGGCACGTCGTAGAATTGCCATCCTTTCTTCTACCGAAATACATTTTCTGTCTTTTTTCTCAATGTTACTAACATGGATAATCCACCACCGCAACTTGAAAGCAACTCTCACACACTAAATTACGTTGCAGAAATTCTGCAATATCAATTCGTACTGTGATTGAAAAATCACAGTATCGCTCATCACTACAGTACTGCTGCATGCGTGCAAGTCACCGTGATGGTGGAAACGAAACTACAGCCGAAAGCAACGCCACCTGAGAACAGAAATGCGCAGATTTCTGCTGAAATCGATTTGAAAATCGGTATTGCCACTGAGAAAAAAAAATGCAAATCACGGGAAATAATCCACATCAAGTTGTTAATGGTGGGAAAACAATACATCGTGAGAATAGGCCTTAAGACAGGACCAACAGAAAATGATGTAAATGGCAGGAAAACGTAAATTGCGGGAATGTAAAAATGAGATTTTACTGTTTATATATATATATATATATATATAATTTATGTATTAATGTTTCGTTTCTCACCTTGAAGTTATAGTGTGCTTATGATAAAACGATCCCTGATTAAAATTAAACTGGAAACGAAAACCACCTTGATTGAAAATTGATTCAAATGGATCAAAGTCAAATCTCTTAAACTGAGTATAATCAGGCCGCTGACGAAAATTCAATGCATCTTCTATAATACCATGGCGATCAAACTGCTGTCTCCTCTCTGGATCCATTAGGAGCTTTCAGAAAAGAAAGTATGAACAAATTAATATTTTATTCTGAAATGAAAATTTCCAAAGTTTAATAACAACATGAAATTTTATTATTACAAATCAGTAACACATCATAATGACTTTTGAACTGTCTGCGCTGTTAGCCTATTGGCTATGTGCTTCGCAACCATATGCCTGGGGAAGAAGTGTCCTAGGTTTTATTCCCATCGACGATGTGAGGAGCTTAAGGATCTTCCTCAGCCATAGTCAAGTTAGCCGCAAGCAGGCAAACAGGCAAACCGGTCCAGTGAACACACACGGATTACAGTCAGGAATACTAAACCAGCCATAGGTCTGATTCGTCAACTATGCCAGTTCCGGAGCCCAGATAAAATTTGGGGAGACTGAGATGGTGCTATAGCTCCCCCATAAAGGGGACTCACGGCAGTGTATCATGATACGATTATTATTATTATGACCTTTGAACTAATTCACAACACTCCAACAAAGAATTCCAGTTGTTCATCTCTGTTAAAAATTAATGACTATCTATGAGGCATTCTTCATCACAGCATTATACAAATTTTTAGAAATTGCCTTGTTCTTATACTCTATGCAAAATCACTTCAATATCAATCTTGTCAAACAAACAAGCACCTCAACCTTTCTTCAACTATCTCCCCATAACCAACATTCTGGGTCCTCCATATTGAAATCTGGATCCTCAGCAGAGTTCTTCATAAGAATGGATACCAAATGACAACAATTAAGGAGATAAAAATCCTTTGTTGTTATATAGCCAGTAAGTGAAACTCAAGATCGAGAACTACGATCTATGAGTTTCATGCCGAAAAACTATCGGCGAAGGCAATTCGAAGCAAAGGTGGAGCAAGCTCCCTCACTATTCTTGATATTCTCTCATAATGTAAAACACAGCTCCTAGGAGATGTAATACTGTCATTACATTATGAGGAGAGGTCACTACCCAGACCAGTTTCGACCTTTTTTGAGGTCTCATCAGTGAGTAGGTAGACCTGGAAGATATCAAAGCTTAGTGAAAAGAACTTACATACTCTCACTATACGAATGCCATAAAGGTGTGCTTATATTTTATAACTAAAATGAAAAGTATAGTGAAGGTATGCAAGGCTTTGATATCTTCCAGGTCTACCTACTCACTGATGAGACCTCAAAAAAAGGTTGAAACCGGTCTGGGTAGTGACCTCTCCTCATAATGTAATGACAGTATTACATCTCATAGGAGCTGTGTTTTACATTATGAGAGAATATCAAGAATAGTGAGGGATCTTGCTCCACCTTTGCTTCGAATTGCCTTCGCCGATAGTTTTTCGGCATGAAACTCATAGATTGTAGTTCTCGATCTTGAGTTTCACTTACTGGCTATATAACAACAAAGGATTTTTATCCCCTTAATTTCTATTAAGTTGCCAGAAAACCAGCCGTTTGGTTTTCATTTTAGTTATAAAATGATAATATTTGTGTACAACATGTGTAGTCTGATTAAGACTTTGTATATTTATAGAATCACTTCCTTGTCAACTGCTGAGTGGTCCTTATCATGCACTGTGCAATCTTTGCACTCCTGAAGAATGCCTTCTGAACTTCTGGGCTATATCAACTATCACCCTAAGATCACAAATATCAGTACATACCTCTTGGAGTAGTTTCACGAATAGAGTGCACAACCACACTTTGCATTACGCAAACCTTACGCTCTGCACAACAAGGTGCAACATAATCCTTTTCGACAGATAAACCATTAGGGTCAAATGATGTTGACATTAAGTCTTTCCAAATTTTATTTATCGTATGGGTACAGAGCAAGTTTTTTGTCATTCCAAATGTCCCAGTCACAAGCTGCATTTATGTCTCTTAGTTCTATCATTACAACATCCATTCATCTTTCTATGGATATTTCTGCAGGTCTTTTCTTGTTGATTTTGTTTATAAGTACTCCTTTGATCAAATGGTCATCCACACTCCTTTGCTAAGCCATTCTCTTCTTATAAATGATTGAATACTGGTTCTTTGATGTAACAAATGTAATAAATTTTATATCTTCATCTAATATTTTCCTTTAAAGGCCTTCATAGCTCAGTCAATAAATACACTATCCTTTAGTCAGAAAGATCTGAATTTGAATCCATCTAGGAAGCAAAGAAACTTTATTAGAGCTTTTCAACTGAAGAAGAGTTAACCAGTCTCGCATGAATGCATAAGTTTTTCCTCCCAGAAAAACATACACTATGAATAGACATTACACTCTATACAGATAGGATTAATCACCTATTGAATTAAGTAGGTTTCCAGGATGCAAAATTATTTCACTATGCAAGCCATAGTTTAACACATAAGGGAAAATGGGAGATAGTCAATAAAGGAAGATATCTTATGTTTCACAACCACAGGGTTAATACTGGACTCCAATAACTTAGATTTATGATTTTGTTGTTTTCCAATTGTATGTAAATTTTCCAATTTTATGAGTCTGGATTTCAAGACTCATAAAACTGGAAAGTATTTGCAGATCACAATAGGAAACTGGCCCTCAGCCAATTTCCTATTGTGATCTGATTCTGCATTCTTGATCATGCTTATTACCATTCTCGCTTTAACTCTGTACTGTCATGGGCTTGCTCATTATATTTTCTCTTGTATTCCTTCCACATTTTTTTTTTAAATTCATCTTCTACTCAATGATGCTATTATTCTATTTATCCTCCTGACCTTCAAAACATTCCTTCACCATTTCATGTGTATGCTAATACACATGAAATGGTGAAGTAGTATTCAAGTAGTATTCTTGATCCTGCAACGGAATTAGGATCCAGGACCTAGAATGTCTTGGATTCCCAAATTTTCTATTGCCATGATCTACAATTCTCTACTTTATACAATGAACAAACTACCATTGTAAAACAGAATAATCCTTGTAAATTTTCAATAAGTATTATTCCATCTTACAGCGATTCAATGAAGATCAACAAAACTGGATTATTAACCTCTGATATATATCTACCACCAAAGGAGATATATCATCACCATATCACTTAACCAAATTGCCAAACCATTTAAGATAAACATTTCATTCTCCTGTAGTATTATTAGGTAAATTTTGCATCTCAAACAGTATTTCATATTTAAATTGCCAGTGTTCATGTATACCCATTCACAAAATACGTATTAAGTTCTTCTGCAACTCCACCTTGATCATTCAAAATTATTCCCACTGAGTCAGTTATGCTTAATTCATTTCAATTATCCTTATACCTTTTAAAGCATTCTAAATGAATCTTAGCTTCCTAGTTAGTTGAAATTTATGAGTACATATCTTTTCATAGGTTTTTTTTTTTCTTACAATGCACTTCGTTATAAACTTGATTATTTATCCAGCCAACTCCACATTTATTATGAAATTTACTTCTCAGAAAAAAAGACATCAAATCATAAAGATTTCCTCCAGCACTGTTTATGCTTCTGTTTACTTATTTTTCCATGATTACAAGTGTCTTCTTGGTTCCATACACAATAATGGAAACATTTCTGTTCCTTTGTGCAGTAAAATATTTGCTGCCCAAAGAACACACTGCTTCAGAAAGAGCAAGGAACTCTGGTCTTGCAAGAGTTGGAAGAACATCTGGCAAACAGTTGAAAAAAAAAAGTCCCTGGGTATAATCTTCTGGCATCATCATACCCTAATAATTATCAATCTTTCTTTGTAAGCCATGCAGTGATGCTATGTTTGCAGTAAAACAACTGAAAGAAAAATGAATACCACATAATGCAATTTGAAGATGTACATAAAGCATTTGATAAGACATTCTGATTACCATTATTACAGTAACCTCCATCATCGTGGGAGGACCAGCAACCTTGAAATTATTTACACTACCTGCATTCACAACACACTCAGGCAATATGTTCCACTCACTCTCCATGTAAAAAATATACTCCTCACACCCCTTCTCTACATCCTTACACAACTTCCAGGGATAGTCTCTCATTCTTCCCATCTTACCCTCCAAATATAACAATAACATAACAGAATAATAAACTAATAAGACTGACTCCTACATAAATGTAATATTTCTTTTTTTAAAACATTAGAGGGCACCAACTTAGGATTTTAGATCTTTTGTCCCTTATAATTTGAAGTGTTTCAGTTACTCATTGTCGCATATAAACTATAACATGCTACTCTGTGCTCTGAAGATGCTGATATGAAATTCAGTGAAATATAAGCCACTTAATAAACATCTTTTTTTTTTTTTTTTTTTAAATAAAATAGTGTGCTTGGTGTTTTTAATACCATTAAAATAAGTTATGAATATCTGATGTTAGCTTCTTATTTACAAATATATCTATAACATATCCTTGAATTTTTTAAAACAGTTTCCTTTCCAATTTCAAGATTTATGTAAGATATCTGACATATCAAAGAAAAAATATTTCAAAAAGACAATTCACCACTGTAGGTTGGTGAATTGCCATTCACCAACCTATAGTGGGTTGGTGAATGGCAATATTTATGGCCTAATATAAAATTTATGGCATGGTGAATTTATAGCCTAATCTTCCAAGATGAATCAAACGGAAATAAAATGGCACTCATTCCCTGAAGGCCAGATTGTTAGCACCTACGGCAGCAGGCAGTAAAACACGAAGGCAGAAGGTGCTAAGAATCCCTGGATAACCAGATCATGCTGCCACTGGAAACAAGACCCTGGAACTTTAAGGACTCTCAGCAGTGAAGAATGTCTAACTGAACTGAAGAGCTAAAGCGACTAAAATGGAACATTCTCAGACTGTGTGAAATTAGATGTAATGGTGAAGAAACTCTTCAATTAAAAAAGGGAGATATACTGTATTATACAGGCCAAGATAAGGAAAGAATCAGTGGAGTTGGATTCACGATCAACAAAAAATTGAAGAACAGCATAATAGAATTTGACAGTATATCTGATTGAATGGCAAGTATTGTTGTTCGAATCTCAAAAAGATACACTCTTAAGATCACCCAAGACTATGCACCAATAATAAGTCATAGTGATGAAGAAATTGAAGCCTTCTATCACAATGTATCCCAACTTTAATAAAGGAAAACATCATTTCAGAATTTTAATGCTAGAATTGGTATACAACAATCAGATGAAAGCTCAATGGGAAATTTTGGATATGGCATGAGAGATGATAGAGGAGCAAGGTTAACAGAATTTGAAGAAAAAGAAAATCTGTATATCTTGAATTCCTTTTTGAAGAAAAAAAAAACAAAAAAAATATAGGAAGTGGGCATGGAGAAGTCAAAATGGAAAAACTAGTGAAATTTTCGTTATCCTCATGTTTTTCTTATTGACAGCAATAAGAAAAACATCTTTCAAGACTGTTCTGTTATAAACATCTTCAAACATTGGAAGTGACCATCATATGGTATGCAGTAAAATCCAAATAAACTGCCAAAAAGGAAGAAGAAAAACATAGACATAAACAAACTCAACATTAAAAAAAGATATATTCCAACATGAACTAAAACAGATTTAAACATCTTTTTATGGATGATAATGCTATGCTGATCCATCAGACAGTAATGAAATTATTATTATTATTATTATTATGGGCGACTCCAGGGAGTCCTTAGACTCATCGAGGGAGGCCCTAAACATGTCCACACAACTATACAACATTCTCACAGTATCTATCATACCTTGCCTTGAACTCACTCACCGTCCAAGCACCCACAACAGACTCTGGCAGCTTATTCCATTCATTTACAACTCTAAAAGTAAAGAACCTAGCTCTAACACCCCTGCTAACCACACTCTTGCTCAGCTTCCATAGGTGTCCCCTAGTTCTCCCACCACCAGTCCTGATCTCAAAAATATCCTCTGAGTTAATCCTATAGAAACCCTTTAGCAATTTGAATGTCTCAATCATATCTCCCCTTTTCCACCTATCAACTAATTTCTGCAGCCCACAAATCTTCAACCTGTTCTCATATGGTTCATTCCATAGACCTACTATCATCTTAGTCACTCGTATTCTGGATCCTCTCCACCTCCTCCTCATCAAGAAGGAACCTAGGTCACCAAATCTGGGCACAGTAGTCGAGATGAGGTCTTATTAAGGCTCGGTACAGAGGTACAATAACTTGCTTGTCTCTGCTCGTCAAGGTATTTTTCAACAACTGAGTTGATGAGCTGATTTAGCTACTTTTGCAATGTGCCCCCTAAACTTCATCTCCCTATCCATCAACACTCCCAAATCCCTGGCCTCATCAATCTCCTGGAGTACAGTTCTACCAATGTGGTCTGCTGCTAATCTTTTCGCCCCAAAATGCATAACCTTACATTTTGTCACATTAAATTGACATCCATTCTCCTTAGCCCAGAACTCCACTCTATCCAAGTCGTACTGCAAGATTTTGACCTATTGCCCTACCCAACTTTGCATCATCAGTGAATAAATGAACTGTTCCTCTTAGATACTTCCCTATATCGTTAGTGAACAAATTAAACAGCAGTGGTCCAAGAACAGAACCCTGCGGCACACCACTAGTCACAGGCCGTCTTTTGGACTCTACTCCTGAATAAACTACTCTTTGATATCTCTCCATCAACCACCCACCTATCCATCTCACCAATCCTATATCCATTCCCATATGTTGTAGTTTACGGATTAGAATTCCATGTGGTATCCTGTCAAATGCCTTTGCCAGGTCCAGCAGTATCACTGTAAACCCATTACCCTTATCCAGTTCAGCCGTCACCGTGTTATAAAACTCGAGCAAGTTACTGAGGCATGATCTACCCTTCACAAAGCCATGCTGTCCCCATGCTATTAAATTATTACCCAAAACCTTTTACAATGCTCACCTGAAATAGCTGGTACTACAGAACAGAAACAAGACAAAATTTCTGATGAAACAAAACAGCTTATGAAGAAACAAAGAGAAATGAAACAATCAAATAACCTACAGAATAAAATTGAATACACTGAATTGTGCAAAACGATCAGAAAATGTATCACAGAAGAAATAAGAAAATTCAATTTATTCAATTGTAAATTTATACAACAAACAATTGAAAACAGCTGTAGTCTAAAAAAAAAAAAGCCAAACAGTCATTGATGAATGCAGTCAAACTACAAGATGGGACCATAACCAGAAATAGATATGCCATAGCAAAAAGAGTTGAAGAATTTTACTCAATATTATATCAGGATGATGAATTAAATAAAGAAAAAGACAACTACAGAATTGCTTTAGTATCACAGATTCTACCAGAAGTTATATGGAGAATCCAAAGCTTGCAAAATGGAAAAGCTGCAAGTGAGGATGGAGTTATAGCTGAACTTCTAAAAGCAGGTGGAGAAATGATCTACAAACTCTTAGCAAAAACATTTACTTTATGCATGAAGAAAAATGATGTACCAAGAACATGGAAGAAGGTTCCCCTAATTCTGATACATAAAAGCATAAGGTAGAAGACTTGATGAACTACCAACCCAATGTACAACTTGAATATGGTCCATTCTACTAAAGCCACTTCGAAAGCCTGCTTGTTCTTTTGGTTGTGCTAGGTCCAGAGTTGTACAAAGCCTGCGAGCTAAGACTTTCGAAGTGGCTTTAGTAGAATGGACCATATTCAAATTGTACAGCAGATTACTGAATGGTGTAATGAATATCAGATATCATTGTGTTGGTTTTTGTTGATTACGAGAAATCCTTTGATTCAGTAAAAACTTGTGCAATACTTAAAGCATTACGAAACCAAGTGGAGGAGCCATACATCAGAACTATCAAATTAGCATACACCAATGTCATAACAGCAATTTATTTCAATGGAAACATCTCTACTATGGAAATACAGAGAGGCATAAACAAGATGACACAATATCTCCAAAATTATTCACAGTGTGCCTAGAAGATATATTCAAACTTCTTGATTGGGAAGGGAAAGATATGAAGATAAATGAAAGATATTTAAGCCAGTTACACTCTCAGATGACAATTATCTTTACTTCAACTGCATATGAATTACACACTCATATCCATGAACTCCAAATTGCTAGTAAAACAGCTGGCCTAAAGATAAACCTAAAGAAGATCCAAGTTATGTTCAATAGCTATGTCCAACCAGAAATAATAAAAACAATAATGAGGAAATTAAATAAGTACATTATTACATATACTTATGACAACAGATATCGATGGAACAAAATATCACGGATGAAATTTGTGGAAAGAATGTGGAAATTTACATTCAATATTCATAAGCCAACTACCATTATGCCTGAAGAGAAAAGTTTTTAACCAATGTATTTTTCCAATAGTCTCTTATTTTAGTTATATTGACATATGGCTATGACACATGGACACTAAATGCAAAGGAAATTCAAAAATTAAGACTAACACAATTTAGTATGGTAAGAAGTATGACTGGTATCACAAGACTGGATCACAAACGGAATATGTGGACAAGAAACCAAACCAAAGTCTCTGACGTCATAGGAGAAGTGAAACATCTGAAATAGCAATGGGCTGAGCATATTGCTCAAAGAAAAGAACAACAATGGACAAAAGAAGTACTGGATTGGATTCCATGAGAGGAAAAACGACCATGACATCGACCTAAATCAGGGTAGATTGATATCATCAGATTTACAAAAGTAAAATGGGAGAGCAATGGACAGACAGGTTTGGAGTAATCTTGGAAAGGCTTCGTGGATTGACGATGGCTGATAATGATGATGAATAAAATTTACTATGAGCAATAATCCAGTAATTCGTTACTGTCCTTTTTGTAATAAACTAATTTCCTGGTGGCTCTCAGGATGCTTTAAGTTTGCCTATCTTTCTATGAAAATATACAGTATATAGTTATAACAATTCTCAAAACCTTAAGAGCCACAGACCTTCATATCAAAACTGATGCAACAAACAAATACTATTTCATTCAATAAATAGTCAGTTATTTTAAAAATATGGCTGCAACAAGACAGACCCCCCCCCTTTTTTTAAAATAGTTATAGCAATTCTATTATCAAGAATGTGTTAACAAATTACACTCCTAGGGGAGCATCATCTAAACATGTTTGTTATATAACTATTCCTTATATGAAAGGAATTTTAGAGAAAATTATTCATACGTTAAAGAAACCTAATCTGTCCATTCACTAAGTATAATAACTGACCAATGGGCTTTTCTAGAAGTGATTCCTTTCCTCATTTATGAATTTTAATTAATATAAACTAACCAGGCAGTTTGTAGAAATAAGAAGCAAAGAACCATATATGATTTAAACAACTGAAAACAAATTACTCTTTATATCATAGTCTTTAAAGAGCATAAATAATTGTTACCAGATTAATGTGGCAACACAGTGTAATTATGCAACAGCATGAAAAAAACTACAAGATGAGTGTTACAAAAATGGAAATGGAATGTCAGAAAATGAAACTAGGGATTTGGGAGTGACAGCCAAAGTTGAAATTCAGAGAACATACTGCAAATGTGGGCAAAAATAGTCTTTCAGAGATGTCTTGCCAAGCCTAAATAACAGTGATTCAAGTGAACTATTTCTACGATAAAAGTGAGAGTTGAACTGGATAATGGAAATGATTATACCATGATACTGACAGGCTTTGCTAAGGCATTTGACAGGATACTATACAGAACTCTATTATATAAAATGGTGCAAATGGAGATAGATGTGAAGATGGCAACATGGATAAGACAGTGGCATATAGTGGAGATGAATTTGCACATTAATGATACCTCGGATAATCTGAGAGAAGAAGGCCAGTTATTTGCTAATGATGATAAACTGGAGAGGACAATAGTTAATAAAGTTGATGTTGAAATTCTGAATGGCAATTTGAAAAAAGACTGCTGGTTTAGGTGAAGGATAATGGTTACCAGATTAATGTGGCAACACAGTGTAATTATGCATCTTGTAATTATGAAAAAAGTTACAAGATGAGTATTACAAAAATGGAAATGGAATAAAAGAAAATGAAACTAGGGATTTGGGAGTGATAGTCAAAGTTGAAATTCAGAGAACATACTGCAAAAGTGGGCAAAAATAGCTCAAAAGATCACTTAAATATACCAAACACATAAACAAGTACGATAAAAAAAAAAAGTTATTATTCCTCATTATAAAGCTCTGATACAATTACATCTGGACTACTACAGAAAAATTTAGTTTGTCAGTTTTTTTATGAGAATGACAAAGTAGTAGTAGCAGAGAGGAATCAGTGGTTAGTGACTCATCTGTAGATCTTTGTTCTATCCTTATAAGATAGACTGAAAGTTACAAAATTTGGTTGATAGAGTAGATGAAGAAATTTTTCGAGGAGAGGATAAAACAAGAGATCACTTATGAAAGTTGTACAAGAGTATAGTTTTGAGTATGAGCAAAGTGCAAAACCTACATTTTTTGAATGGAGAGTGATGAATGAAAGAATAAATGGGACAAGTTCCCAAATATAGCTGTTAGCAGAGCTCAACAAATACACTTTCCCACTTGCTAATTTTAGTAAAACCTGGCAAGCAGATTTTACCAGTTGGCAAGTAGCAGACTGGACAAAACAGAATATTTTTATTAAAAACTTTAATAAGAGATTTTTGGACTGCCTTAATATTCATGAAAAGTGATAGAAAGGATCAACAACAGCTTCTTCACTATCTGGATATCAGAAATTACTTAGCTATCACCAACTGGGATTTTGCTATTCCTGTTCTACCACAGAGCTCTTGCTAACCTTACTCTTGGACACAGGCCATGGAAAGATTTGGAGAAGTCCATGTGGTCACTCTTGATATTTCAAAGTCATCTGACCATGTTGGACAATGAGGTCCTCTGAAAAAACTACCAATCAATTGTTTCCTTCCTGCCCTTTATGATTGGACTGCCAGCTTCCTCTCTGGTCATTCGTTGTGTATTGTGGTGAATGGCTTTCTTTCATAAGATTTCTTTATCAATGCTGTAGTATCCCAAGGTTCTGTAGTCTCACTCATGTTGTTACTCCTTTACATCAATAATACTGTCTCTCTCTCTCCATTTTGCTGATGCTCTTCATTTTTCTTCCTCATTCAAGAATCATGTAGTACTAAAATGATTGAAGCCTCAAGATCTTCAATAACCAGTAACTTAAATACTGATCTCCTCACCATTCTCAAGTGAGGTTGAAGACAACTCAGTGCTTCAATGCTATTAAAACTCAGTCCTGCCTTACTGTCCAGAAGAGAGATCCTACTTCGGATAATATTCTGATATCCTCTCGCATGCAACCCCCCCCCCCTCTTGAGCTGATTATCACGTGCAACTTATCCAGACACAAGTATATTACATTAATAGCCTCCTCAGTCTTTAAAAAACTTTGTTTGAAATGCTACTTCTCTCCTCTTCAACTCCTAACACTTCAGATCAGACTAGCCTTGGAATGCTAATCTCACATCTGGGGTGGTGCATCCAAAACCACCCTAAGAATTCTCAATGATATACAGAAGCAGATGATCTGCTTAACAAGTGACCCCTCTCTAACAGATTCCCCTTCAGTCACTTTCCCATAGGCACTGTTTCCACATGCCTTTTCTAAAGGTTCTTTCATATACGTTGCTCTGCTGACTGGCTGCTACTATTCCTCCATTTCTTCAAATCAAATAAGAACTTGAGTAGCTGCTAGTCAACACTCATAAGTATTCAACTCCAAACATATCAAACCAACTTATCAATTTCCTTCATTTCCTCTAGCTCTATTCTTTGGAAAAGTCTCCCCCATACTGTTTCACCCAATGAGAGTAGAATACCTAATTTTTTAAGAAGCATGTTAACATATCACTTCTTTCTCTCTAACCACTTGCCCACATATGGCACTGTCATGATGTAGGTCTTGTGACCTTTCTGTGTGGGATCATTATAAATAAAACATACACACATGCATACGGTAAGATCCTGGTTAATGACCAGGATATGTTCTTAGAATTTTGAAGTGCTAAACAAAACAGCACTAAATGGGGTTATTTTAATCTTATGTAAATAAGAACATGTGAAAACACAAACATGAATAGAACAGTACTGAACTTTTATTTAACAACATTTTTATTCATAATAATTTTAAATATAAGAATGTTTCCCCACCAGACACCAGGACTATTCAAACACCAAGGAAAATGCTTTTTTCATATTTCAAGACAAATATTGGGAACAAAAAGAAGGACTTGCCATTCCCCCCTTTCTTCAGCCTGAGCCCAACTGTTTATGGAAAATTTCGAAACTAATGCATTAAAACACTATCAGAAGAAACCAAAAATTTGGTTACATAACATCGATAACATTTTCATCATTTGGTCAGGAACGGTGGATGAGCTGACTGTTGTCAAAGATTATCTGAATAACTTGCATACTAATATAAAATTCACTCGAACTAGAACAACACAAAAAATTACTGTTCCTTGATATCCTTAAACGTGTGGACAGACTTATGTGTTCCTCGAACATGTTGTTTATTATTTTAACGGTATAATAGAACACAGAAACTAAGTAAATAATTAATTTATTGACTTGATGCTGATATTTCGCTGGTATTATAACCAGCATCTTCAGAGCACAAAAACACTGTTTGTCACAATACGCGAGACTAAAACAACATTGTGTACTTAACCAAAATTGTAGCAGCAACACAAAGACTAGAGTCCTGATTTTGGCGCCCTCTATTTTTCAGATAGAGGGCGCCAAAATCAGGACTCTAGTCTTTGTGTTGCTGCTACAATTTTGGTTAAGTACACCATGTTGTTTTAGTCTCGCGTATTGTGACAAACAGTGTTTTTGTGCTCTGAAGATGCTGGTTATAATACCAGCGAAATATCAGCATCAAGTCAATAAATTAATTATTTACTTAGTTTCTGTGTTCTATTATACCTTGATATCCTTGTTGAAGTAAACGATGAGGAAAAAAGGTTAGCCTTTTCTGTATACGGACTTACCACAACGGGAAGATTTTTAAATGCCACTTCACACCATCCATTGCAAAAGATAGGCATAATTAAAATTTACGAGATAGGGCATACAATATATCAAGCACATCAATTAAAAGGAATGAAGAACTGAACTACCTCAAACAGAACCTTATACTTAATGGTTTTGAACCCAAGACAATCAGAAAAATTCTTAATACATCTCCTGCAACTCTCTTATTTATACAAGATTTCAAGAATGCAATCATGTTGCCTTACATCAAGAATATCACAAACAAAGTGGCTGCATTGCTTGCTCCACGAGTACAACGTAAAAGTGGCTTTTTTACCATTACAAAAAATATCAAGATTCCTACATTCACCAAAACCTCCACAATACCTCATGAAAAAACCAGGTATCTATGAGATTCATTGCTTTTGTGGCATTTTTTATGTACACCAGATAGGAAGTTCAGGTGAGATCTGCATGTCTGAACACATAAAAGAGGTTGAAAAAGGAAGAGAGCATAAATCAGGCTGGCATTCCACGTAACTACCACTAGTCATCAAGTACTTTGGCAAAAACAAAAATGTCACATTTTGATCGTAACTGTTTTACAAGAAAATTTAAAGAAGCATTGCAAATGCTTAGGATACCTACACAATGCAATAAAAATCAAGGCTTAATTTTACATTAAGTATGGCTTGCTTTCATCAAACATTTAACTGCCATAGAACCTAGGATATAACGTGTGATACCACTAGCAATGTTCCAACACAAATACAGTAACGAATTTACCATTTATATTCATCAATTATATGTTACAGTTGTGAAGTTATCAAAAACACCTAATATGTGTAATTATTATCAGGATTTTGTTGTGTAAAACTTTTATTTACCAGTACCCCTGATGATGTAAGTCTTACGACTTACGAAACTTGTCAGGTTTTAATTCAACTCTTTAATTACACAATAATGTGGTCTCAATACCAAAAACTTCCCACAGAACTGCTAAACCACAGAAACTAATGTTTGCATAATTCAAGCACTACTACTATATATATTTAATAACTGAATGTACTTCATACCAAGTGCACTGATTTGCTAAGGGAGTCAGTTACATTCAATATTACTGCTTAAAGTCAGAGAATTTGAGGAATTTTGTACCATTACCTAGTGTTAATTCAGGAAATCAGGAATTTATCATTTTACTGAGCATTTGCAAACACATGCACTATAATGATAGTGTTGAACGGGACAGTGTTAACCAGGCCTTAATGAGTGTGCATGCATGTAATATTTTATTGACACAAAAGTATAATCTATAATATATATATATATACACGAGGTGGTTTGAAAGGTTCTCGGCCTCAACCATAGATGGCAACACTATCGGCAAGATTTTTTTTTTCTAAGTTGGTATATGTCATAAGCATCCATGTGAAATTGGCAAGTCATTCTATTACGTAGTTTGTTTTATACAGCTGTCTGAAGCAAAAGTGTTGTCTGTATCCCTTGAAACGAATAAAATTGAGTATTGTGCGATTATAAAATTCTTTGTAAAAGAAAGTTTAACAGCAAAAGAAATTCATTCAAAGTTCATAAAAGTTTATGGGTACTCTTCTCCTTTGTTTTTTGACAATTAAGAAATGGGCTGCCAAGTTTAGACGTGGCCATACCAGCCTTGAAGATGATCCAAGTGAAGGACGTCCAAAAAAGTGTAAAATAACACAAGAAATCATTGATCAAGTGTGCAATATGGTATTGGATGACCGGCGAGTCAAAGTGTGCAAAATTGCTGAGATTACAGGCATTTCAACACAATGTGTAGGATATATATTGCACGAAGAACTGCAAATGAAAAAGCTTTCCGAAGATGGGTACCGCGCTTGCTCACAGCAGATCAAAAATGCACTCGCATGGAAACCTCTGAACAGCGCTTGGAGCATTTTAACAAGAATAAAACTGATTTTGTGCGTCAATTTATTTTTACAATATATTATTACTATGGATGAGACTTGGATTCACCATTATACACCAGAATCTAAACAGCAGTCAAAACAGTGGACAGAAGCCAGTTGTTCAGCACCAAAGAAGACAAAGTCAGTTCCTTCAGCAGGAAAGGTCATGGCATCAGTGTTTTGAGATGCTAAAGGTATTTTGTTTATTAATTATCATGAAAAGGGTAAAACAATAACCGAGGAATATTATTCCGATCTTTTAGCCAGACTAGAAGAAAAAATTTGTGAGAAAAGACCCGGTTTGCAGAAGAAAATAATTATCTTTCATCAGGACAATGCACCTGCCCACAAAGGTGTTTTCGCAATGGAAAAATTAAGGGATCTGCACTATGAATTGTTGGAACATCCACCTTATTCTCCAGATTTGGCTCCCTCTGACTTCTATCTCTTCCCAAAACTAAAACTCTTCCTCGCTTTTCAGCATTTTTCTTCGAATCAAGAGATGATTGCAGCTGTAGGATATTTTGCAGATCTTACTGAAAACCACTACAGGGATAATGGCGCTGGAATAAATGTATTAGTCTTAAGGGAGATTATGTTGAAAAATAAAAATAATTTCGAAATTATAAATTAATGACTAAAAACCAGGTTTTGAGTAAAAAACTAATACACACGACTAGTTTCGTCTGAGAACAGACTTCATCAGGTGTAAATGAAAAGGACATAAAAAATATCAGAGAAAACCATACGAATACTGGATTTCTACACAGCAGAACGTATAAAACAACACAGGAAACATTTAATTGGAAGAAAGAACTCTGGCTGTAGCAACATGGCCATGTGTGCGTGTAAGTTCTTGTGATCTCCAGTACTGAATGGCAGAGCTGTGCGAGTCTGGCAAACTATCGTGCAGGTTGCTATTGATATGGATGGGATTAAGAACGATTTCCTTAGATGCTAGAATCCATCTCTCTAATTCGTCATAAGATCTGTGAACATTGTTAGTTAAATCCCAGCATATTTGATGTTATAGGCCTTCTTCATTAGAGTTTGCCGAAAATAATACATGGCTGGACAAGGCACTGGCCCGAGTTCTGTTGTAGGAAATGTCTCTTTTATGCTCTTCTAGATGGAGTTCGATGGATTTTTCCATTTGACCACAGTATGGTTTGCTGCAATCACAGAGGACTCTGTAGACATCAGGATATTAGAGATTATTATGTCTATCCTTTGGACGGCTTAAGATTGAGCAGGGTTTTTGTAAAGTAGTGAAAAATGTCTTGATGTTTCCTTAAAATTTTTGCTAAAACTGGGGATAGAAAGCTAATATAAGGTAAGGAAATAAAGCCTTTGGAATTATAGTATTTGCTGGCATATAAGACGCACTACCCCTTTTTTGTACAAATTTTTTAGGAAAAAAACTTTATCACCGAATATTCTAATCAATTTACAGTATTTCAAATATACAGTAATAAGTAGGTCTACTTTCAACAAATACCTAATAACTGTGTAGTGAGTTTTTTCGTGCCCCTAAATTTTAACAGTAACAGTTTTTGTGCCCTTGGAATCTACAGTTTTGTTTGAGGGCACATCAAAAGTCAGCGGAACCTCGTTCATATTTCCTATTTGTGCAAGTTCAAAAGTTTCTTGTTTCCTTGCGTTAATCACGAATAGATGAAATTCAATAATTTTTTCTTCATATTCAGCTGGCATTTTTTGTGATATTTTTGTTTTAGTCCACATACATAGCTGGTTTCTTTTCATGAATCTTGAACACCATGATGTTAATCCAGTAAAGTTGGCGATCCCTTTGTTAGCGGCTATTGCTTTTGCTTGATGAATAATCATTTTTGTAGAAAATGAAAGTCCCGCATTTCTACGTAACCGGAATGTTCTCACACATGCAAGGAAGCAAGAAAGAAATCGCGTAACTCGGAACAGAGAAAATTTCCAGAAATGAAAGTAATAAAACACAGAGTATCAGCGTATAAAACGCACCCTGTTTTTCAGACCTATTTTCAAAGAAAAAAAGTGCATCTTATATGCCAGCAAATACAGTAGTTGTATCTTCATCGTGTTTGATGGTGACGGCTAAGCAGTATTCTATTTATAGTACTCCTAGAGTATCCATTGTTTTTGAAAGTATTTTGAAGGCGTTTGAATTCATTTTGAAGTTCTTGTTCATATGACAACAAAAATCTTGCTCGGTGACCAAGAGTTGAGATGATGCTGAACTTCTGTGGTGGATAATAGTGTGAGTTAGCGTCAAAGTACCTATCGGCATGCTTTGGCTTTCTAAAAATCTAGAATTTAGTATGCTCAGCTGATTGGTTAGAAGCATATCAAGAATAATATTATTGGATATTCTATATCTATCTATCTATCTATATATATGTAGGAAGTTTTTTACCTTGAGTGTAAAATATGTTCAAGATACCAAGAAATTTTATACTTTGTTTTAATCCTTTTCCCAAGTAAGCAAAGCAAAGTTTTGCACGTGAAATATATATTCATGTCTGAGCTACTTGTATATAGAGGCTAATGACTTCATATCACTTGCCTTAGTATGCATTCCGTAATGTGAAGCACCCCCCCCCCCAACTTTTCAGGTGTGTTTAATGCAGTGCATAGTGGAAAGGGCCAGTATGCAAACTGGTTTTGAACTTTATTGAGGTCTCTTCAGTGGGAGCTAGATATATATATATATATATATATATAAAATATGTATTTTTTTTTTTTCTATTTTACAAATTATACTTCTGTGTTCTTTTGTACAATAAAACCACCAATAAAACTTGGCTCATTTTTTTTTTAGTTCATTGCTTCTCTACTAAAAATGATTTCATTGTGAACCCTAAATGTGTCTCCTTACGGATGATTCACTTCTGCTACAAGACTATTTGTGCACACTTGCTGAGAGATCATTAGCCATTAATGAATAGCAGCATATTTCATGATCTATACATAAACAAAGCATCATAACAGTTGTATGACAGGTACGATTTTCTGTTTCAGTAAAGTTCATGACACATTTTATGACAGAGTAACATGTTCACTTGTACTTACCATCACCACCTAATTCAACCAGTGAGAAAGGAATGGACTACAGATGGATAATCTATGGTTACTTGTGCTATCTATCTATCCCAAGTGGATTATGGCTGTGAATCATCTCTGGGGAAAGAGCACCAGCACAGATTTCATATTATCCTTAAGACGACTGTGTAAAAATCTCTATAAATGAAGAGAAATGATACCTGTGGCTGATTGGGTAGCACACCTAGCTTTGGAAATCAGTCATTTTAATTAAATTCTCTATAGAATCTATGCTTGGAAGTTTTGGTAATAGGAGAAGATATCCTGCTCATTATTTTTGCTGACAATCTTTGATAGAATTATTCAACTCCTTCCCAACACACTTAAAATCATAGTTTCTGTTCATCAACCAAATATTAATTTTAAAGATTTGTGTTACATTCATGCATCATATTTTAATCATGTAATAATTTCTTTTGCGAATAAAGTGTTTGGATTCTTTTTCTTCAAGCTGAAAAAAATTGCAGATATTTATTATTATTAAGAGAGACCTCCAACCAAGGAGTCGGGGATCATCAAGGGAGGCCACATGCACGCACCAGCTATCATACTTATGATTGAATTCATTTACGCTGCTTGAACTCACAACATCCAACGGCAATCCATTCCAATCATGCACCACCCTATGAGAGAAAAATCTAGCCCTCATCCCCCTTTTAGCAGCATTGATTCTCAGCTTCCAAGGATGCTGCTCTCGTCCTTTCCCCACCCTCCATAAATTGAAAAATTCCATAAACTGAAATCCTATATGACCCATTCAAACGTTTGTAGGTCTCAATCACATCACATCTCCTGTTTGCTAGTGTCTGCAGTGTCTATAAATAAATTCTCAATCTGTCATCATAATCAGAATTCCACAAACTTGATATCATTTTGTGCAGGAAACCAGACCTGCACACAATAGTTCAAGTGAGGTCTTATCAAGGTCTTGTAAAGAGGCAAAATGACATCCCTATCTTTACATATTAATGTCTGTTTCAGCATTGCAATTATCTTTTGAGTTGTATTTGCTATCTTAGCTATATGGCCCCTGAACTTCAACTTCCTATCTACTGACACTCCAAGATCCCTAGCCTCATCAGTTTCCCCAAGCATAATCCCACCAATATAATATAATACTACATTGGATATTTAATCATGCCGAAGTGCATAACTTTACATTTACTGACATCCATTATCCCATGCCCACAATTCCGGCACACTCAAATCATTTTGCAAGTACTGCATATCAGCAGCATTCTTGATTACTCTATTTATCTTTGCATTATCAGCAAATAGGTGTAGGTTCCTTGTCAAATCCTTCACAATATCATTAATGTATAGACTGAACAACAGTGAACCAAGCAGTGACCCTTCCGGTACACCACTGGTTACTTTAAATCTTGCAGACTCGCATCCCTCATATACCACTTTTTGATATCTTTCAGTCAGCCATCCTCTTATCCATGCTAATATTCTATAATCCAAACCAATATTCTCCAATTTATGCAACAGTCTACCGTGCTGTATTCTGTCAAAAGCCTTAGCAAAAAACAAAAGTATCATGGTGTATTCATTCCCTTTTCTAGTTCAATGTTATAGAATGTGAGCAAGTTGCTAAAACATGACCTTCCTTTAGTAAACCCATGTTGCTCATTGCAAAGTAGAGATTCACTGTCAACCCATTTCTGAATGAAAGCCCTAACCAATTTTTCCAAAATCTTCAACCACCATTACTGAGATACGAATTGGTCGATAGTTGGATATATATTGGTCTTTGCACCACCCTTATGCAATGGAATTACCACACATTCTTTCCATTCCTACATAATCTTCCCTGTTCTGAGACTCATACTAAACAGCCTGGTCAATGGAATAGCCAGTTCAGCTGAGCACTCTTTTAGACAACATGTGCTGATATCCCATTAGTCCCTATTGCTGAATTCGTATTCAATTTATGCAACATCTCTAATACTTCCTCCTCATATACCTGAATTTCTTCATCCAGTAAAGAAGTAGCAGTGACCTCAAAGTGACCTCTGTAACAGTAGCAGTGACCTCTGTAACCCTCATGCCATCTGCATTTATAAGAGTTATTCTTTCATGTTCATTCTTTCTTTTATTTGCATCATATCGATAGTATTAGCCTAGTGGCTGTGTGCTTCGCAACCATATGCCTGGGGAAGGAGTGTCCTAGGTTCGATTCCCATCAGTGAAGTGAGGAGCTGAAGGATCTCCCTCAGCCATAGCCAGTCTTGGGCATGGACAGTAGGGTTTTTTCCCGTTTATCATGGGATTTTTCATCCTGCAAAGCATGCAAACCAGCCTTGTGAACACAAAACTACGGATATAGGATACACTGGGGTGTAGGGCTGACCACCTTATTCTGTGAACGGTTTGATGTCTGATGATTAATAAAATCTTCGATACTACAAGGTAAAAGCAAGATGAGATATCAATAGTATTCTTGTGGGTTGTCTTTAGCATGCGGAGCCAGTTTCTTTTCATACTCAGACTTTGCTTTCCATACAACAGTTGTGACTATTCTAGCCTGCTGCTTATAACGTTCATCATCCTTATGCACAATGGTATTCCTTCCACATCGTCCTTTTCTTACGAATCTCTTGCTTAATAAGATTATGCATCCATTTGACTCCTACCCCATTTATTCTTCAAACTCTCAGGACATTCTGATATCGCATCATTTAAGTATTATTTAAATGCTTCCCATGTACTGTCGATATTCTATCCATCCAGCAACCAATTCCGTTCCACTGAACTTAGTATACTCCTCAGTTGATCATAATTTCTGGTTTGCAGTTAAGCATGCAACTTTTTCTAAGTGGAACATTCATAAACTTAGTCACTTCCCAAGTGAGTACCGCATGATCACTGTCACCAACTGGAGGCAGAAGAGTTACGTCTTTAACTGAAATGCCCTCTGACACTATAATCAAATCTAACACTCTTTGACCTCGAGTTCTTTCTGTCATATGGTGCTTGAGGAAGTTGTATTGCAACAGCTCAATAAATGCATTTTCATTCTTGTCATTAGATTCAACTTTTATTATATATGTATGGGGGTTCCCCCATTCCTCAACCCCCTCCCTTAGGACTGGCTGAGCCCTCCTAATGAGGGATTAAGTACTACATCATATACTGTAGCTTGTGTGTTCGCAGGGGCCGGTTTGCCTGCTTGCAGGATGAAAACCCCACATAAACTGGGGTAAATATCCTGCTGTCCATGCCCAAGATCGGCTAACTTGGCTATGGCTGAGAAAGATCCTTAAGCTCCTCACATCGTTGACAGGAAACTAACCTAGGTCACTCCTTCTCCAGGCATATGGTTGCGAAGCACATAGCCACTAGGCTAACTGCATGGACACGAGATTCTACTCCTACCCAATTAATATTTGGATAATTAAAGTCTCCCATTATGATTACTCATTTTGAACTCATCTTTTCTATTTGGTGATACATTTCTTAATCACTAGCAACCGATCCACCAGGTCTGTAACAACACCCCACTATGTAATTGAGATTGTTAGTATTCCACCTCACACCAAATGGCTTCAAACTGACTGCCACATGAAATACTGTTAGTAGTAGTAGTAGTACTACAATCATAGGTTTCAACTTTAAGTGGATTTAAGTCATCCGATATCATTAGCAGCATGCCTCCTCCTGTCCTATCATTCCTAAAAATACTGTACACTTTACGCTCGATACCAGTTAGTAGACCTGATTCTGACAGCCAGGTCTCACTAATGCCTATAATCTGAGGTACCAACATATTGACTAAGGCAACAAACTCTACCACCTTTGTTTCTGATACTCCTAGCATTCACGTATAGATATAATAATCTACCTGCATGTTCTTTTGTACTCTTGTCTGCATGACACAGCTGGAAAACTTGCAGATCTCTATTCGTCTCTAGTGCCTTATACATGTAGACACAGTTACATAACATTGTTGCTCATACACTCACATTCTCACCATTCCTCCCTTTATAATTTAGTTTCCTTGAACCCAAAATTTTCTGAAGACTATGTTTGGCTCATTTTCCATCCTCAGTTGTGATACAGACATGCTTATAACTGTAATTAATCCAAACAAAATCACTTAGCATTTAGTGGTTTCATCTGCAAAAGAATCTACTATTTTAAAGAAAACGAGAAAAATAAATAGTCTTGGGGGGGGAAATAAGAGAACACCTACTATAAAGACATATCTACTTACCTTTCAAAAGAATTATTCAAGGATGAGTTGCATATTTCAAAACAATTTAAATCTGCAATCAAAATAAAATAAAGTATTTAACTTATAAAAGGGTGAATTAGTGAATAAAAAACTAATAAAAAAAAGAACACAACTAAACATCATAATTTGACTCAATAAAGAGTCAAATTAACTAAAAAGGAAATAAGAAAAAATAAGAGGGAAATATTAACAAAGTGAAGTATATCAAGCAAATGAATGAAAAGGATAAGAAGTATAGTTTGGACAAAATTTTGGAAAAAATCAAAAATCATCTTAAAATTCTCTCCATGTTTTTAGGCTGCTAAGGCACTATTTCCTTATTTTGTTTCTTTAAAAGTTACATTCATTACATGTGTCATATGCTTAATATACTTTCTCTTTAATGTGATTTCCATCTGGCTTTCTTCACCTTTTTTAACGAGTTTTTCTTACTGACAAATTTAAATGTTTCACAATATGCAAACCATCCTTGAATATCAGGGCAATTCTTAATATAAAACAATTAATGAAATATAGTTGTCATTATTTTAGAGAAAAACACTCATGAAAAAAAAAATAATAATAATGAAAATTGTATATTTACAAAAAAATAAGTGACCATAACAAACACTTAAAAACAGTTTTTTCTTAAATATCTGAAGACATCAATATATAAAAACTAAAAGCAAAATAGTACATAGAATGGCTTAATATAAAAAAAATCCTAAATACAGCAGCAAATGAAACCTTAGGAAAAACCAAAAAATTCAATAAAAGGAAAAAAAACTGAAGATATGGGATGATAGAATCAAAGAAATAATGAAAATGAAAAAAGAAGCCTATTATAAATGGTTAAGCAGTAAAAGATTAGAAGATGAAATAGAATATAAAAGAATAAGAGCCATAGCTAAAAGAGAAGTCAGAAAAGACAGAGAATCCTGGAACAAATTTCTTTCTAATTTAGTTTTATATAAAATAAGAACCAATGTACTGTATATAAGATTTCAAAACACTTAAGTACAGATACTAAAGAAAACAAAATTAAACACTGAATTGAAATTAGAAAAATTTCTAAATTTCTATACAGAATTGTGAACAGATAAATATTTTAAAAAAGATACTGGCAAATATTTAATGAAAAAAAAGGAAATAACTAAACAAGAATTAGAAATCAGCCTGAAAGAAACAAGAAAAGGAAAATCACCTGGAGAAGATAAGTCAGGTTCAATATTATATAAATATGCAGGAATAAGTTCAAAGAAAGGCTCCTATTATTTTTAAATAAAATCTATTCAATTAGTACCCACCCCCAATAGAATGGAAAAAAGCAATTGTGATCCTTATCTTTAAAAAAGGTAGTAGAGATGAACAGAAGAGAATTTTAAATAACAAACTAATAAAAGATTCTGAGAAATTTATTTCAGAAGTACAGAATGGATTTAGAAAAGGATGATCATTTATAGACCAAGCCTTTTGCCTAAAATTAATAACAGAGAAAAGAAGAGAATACAATTTAGAAACACATATTACATTTATTGATTTTGAAAAAGCATTTGACAAAGTTAAAAGAAGCATTTTATTTAACACATTAAAAGAAAGACAAATACCAAATAATATTCTAAAAGCAATCGTAAGTATATATACAGTGGAACCTCGGTTGTCGAACCTGATTCGTTCCCAAAGACTGTTCGGAAACCGAAGTGTTCGAAAACTGAAACCAATTCCCCATAAGAATTAATGTAAAATGGATTAATCCGTTCCCCAACCCCAGATGATTGTTTATTTAAACCTTTACAACAGTACTTCATGCATAAGATCGTATACAAACATAATGAAAATGCATAAAATCTTATATGAAAAGAATAACCACAATAAATAGATAAAATATAGATGAAAATTGATCGCCTCTTTATTTTTGAGTATTGTATAGACAGTTGATTTTGCCATACCAAACTACATAGCAAGATCCAAGGCCATTTTCATGTTTGGAAATGATTTATTTTTTCATCTCTATCGTGGTTCTAACAACTTTTCTTTTCGCTTTGCTGCTATCACTATTCTTCTGCGGCCCCATGGTGCCTTAATTATTTTTACTAAATAATTTCAGGAAATTACAATGTAAACTAGGATATACATTAAAATAAATTTTAATATACTCTCAATATTTCGGCAACGTCACGTTGCCATTTTCAAGGAACTTAAGAATGACACGTGCATGCAGGCACAACAAAACAGTAAGTGAGGAAGAAGCAGGAAGCTATTCTTTCTCCTAAAGTCCTGATGGTGCCCCCTAGTGGGCAATGTTGGTATTCTTGGGCGATTGGGCTGAAGGTCTTCTGATTTAGGTTTCCCAAATTTGAGGCAGTCTCATGCAGCCAAACGTGTTGAGTTTTGGATTGTTTCTTAGGGCTGAGGCTCATTCCATGAAAATCCTTTCATATTTGTATTTACTACGGTGTAAAATCGCGGCTTTCTTCCACCGTATTCTATGGCAGGTATCCAGCGCATGGTCAGCAAGACCAGAGTGGCTGTATTGGTGAAACCGGATGTAGTCCTTGTGTTCTGAAATTCTGATATTTGCTATCCTGCCTGTTTGGCCAAAGTAGGACAGCTTACAGCTGCAAGGGACCTGGTACACACCAGGTATGTCTAGGGGGAAGAGGTTAGTCTTTAGTAGAGCGGATAAGGGATGCCAATTTTTTATATGGTCTGTATTAAGTCTGTATTTTATATTAAGTCATGCTTTTTTAGGATTTTTGTAATTTTTTCCGAGGTGCCTCAGATATAAGGTATGGTGATGGATTTAGAGTAATCCTTGTTGTGAGGAGGGGAGGGAGGGGGGAGGGTTGTGGTTTACTGGTTTCAATATTTTTTGGATTTTCTTTCGGGGGTAGCCATTGGCTGATAAAGTGTTGAGAATGTGGTTTAGTTCTGTGGTTAGGGCATTGTCATTTGAGCAAAGTTTAGCCCTGTTGTGTAGTGTCTTAATGACTCCATATTGTTGTGAGGAGAGGTGGTGGGATTGTTGGTGAATGTATCTGCCTGTATGGGTGGGTTTTCTATAGACTGAGAAAACCAAGGTTCTATCAGGCTAGCAGGTGACTAGTGTGTCTAAGAAAGGAAGGCAGTTGTTTTTTTTCTTCTTCCAGGGTGAATTTGATTCTGGGGTGTTGGTTGTTTAAGTATGTTAGGAAGGAGAGGAGTGCATCGGAGCCATGTGACCAAATAGCGAACACATCATCAACATAGCAAAGCCAAATAGTTGGTTTTTGTGGGTTTAAAGCTTTCTCTTCAAAAGTCTCCACATAAAAGTTGGCCAAGAGTGGGGAGAGTGGAGAACCCATGGCTGTCCTCTCTATTAGTTTGTAGAATTTTCCTTGCCAAACAAAATAGCCTGAGTTCATTGTGAACTGAAATAGGGCTGTGATATCGGGAGGAAATTTAGCTTGGATTAGCTCTAAGGATTCTTGGAGTGGGACATTTGTGAATAAGGAGGAGACATCAAAACCGACTATTACGTCAGCGTGTTTGAGTGTAAGGTTTTCTATTCTGGCTTTGAAGTGGGCTGAGTTTTTTTTATGTGTGAAGGTGTGTTGCCAGTATAGTGTGAGAGAGCTTTGGCCAAATGTTTAGCTAGTTTGTATGTGGGGGAATCAATGCCATCCACTATGGGACGTAATGGCACATTTTCCTTATGGGAGTCCATAAATACAGGGGGGTATGGAGATAAATGGTTTTAATTTGTTAGTGATTTCAACAGGCCAAGAAGTGACCTTCTTAAGGAGCATGTGGAGTTTTCTAATTTGTGAGTTGGTGGGATTGTACTCGATAGGGAGGTAAGTAGCCCGATCTAACAATAGAGCTTTCAGCTTACCTGTGTAATCCTTTTGGTTAAGCAATACTGTGGCGTTCCCTTTATCAGCTTTGGTGATTATTATTTCCTTGTTTGCTTAATTAATAATAATTTATCAAAAAAAAAAAAAAAAAGAAAGAAAATCAAAAAACTCACTGCAAATTCGAGCAGTTGTTTGCATTGAACGAAGGCTGCTGCGTAACTGATGCTTTCCTGCCTTACAGCTCAGCATGTGGGCACGTTGCTACCTTTTGCCTGTTCGGGAACCGGGGCATTTTTTGTTCGGAAAATAGGTTCGGGAACCGAATTGTTCGAGAACAGAGGCTTTCGACAACTGAGGTTTCACTATATATATATATATATATATATATATGAAAATAAACAAATACAAATAATATTATACCATGAGCTATCATATACAATAGAGATAAACCAAGGAGTCTGACAGGGATGTCCCCTTTCACCAACTCTTATTAATATTTATCTAAATGAAATAATAAAATTTTCCATCAAGGTATTACACTTTCTACTGTGAACATAAACACTCTCCTTTTTTTGCCAATGACCAAATAATAATTACAAATTCTGAAGTTAACATAGAGAAAGATATTTTAAATTTAAATAGCATAGCCAAAAATTACGGAATGATAATATCAACAGAAAAATCAAAAACAATGGCCTTTAAAGGACAAGATCTAGTAAAAACTAAAATAGTAATAGATAACAAGATTTTAGAACAGGCGGATTCATTTAACTACCTAGGATGTATGATTACATATGAAAATGAAAAAGATATAAATCTAAAAATAGCAAAATATTTAAAAATAACAGGTGTAATTAACTCTATATTTAAACCAAACCTAGTACAAAAACAAACCAGACTAAAAGTATACATTAAAAGATTATACATTAGCCCTACGAGTTCTATTGTATGGAAGTGAAATCTGGACAATAAAACAAATAGACAAAGATTTAATAACTGCTGAAATGAAGTTTGAGAAAAAGAAAAACTGCAAAGTATACTCTATTTGATCGCAAAAGAAATGAAGAAATTATGAAAGAATTAAACCAGGAATCAGTAAGAGAAAAAATTAAATAATATAAACATAAATGGATGGAACACTTTGAAATAATGAAAACAGAAAGATTACCAAAACAAGTCTTAAATTACATACCATTACGAAAAAGAAAACCAGGACGTCCTCCTAAGAGATTCAACGATGACTTCTAAGGCCGGAAAAGGCCACTCTAGGCCAAAATACTTGACAGGCATGATTATGATGAAAATAGTAAATTCGAATAAAGGTTCAAATTTAAAGCATGATTATACTGTCCAAACCATGACTGTAATGATCGATATTTACTTCGAAAGTTTGAGAAATTACACTTCTTCAAACAGTTGCATTTGATTTTAATATTATTATGCAGACTCCTAGAGGACATCCAAGCACAGTGAGAGGTTTGAACACCTTTACCAAAGATGCACCTAACATATCATAATCTACTCCACATTCCTTGGTCACCTTAGTCCTAAAAAGGGAGATGACAATATGCTTCTAAGGGTAACTAAGTAGTCTGTACAATCACAGGGTCTAAGACTAGAATCCAGAAATCTAAAGCACTGATGTGCTGGCTACCACGAAGCACCAAACACCAGTGAAGTCCAGTCCATCTGCAGCAACCAAATCCCCTGCTTGACCTATGCACTGGTGAGTTAGATCCATTAGTAGCCATGGATATATATCCCCAGCCAATAGGCATTAGATCATCACATTACAGGAAACTACTTAGGAGTGAACTATTGTACGTAGGGAGATCAAGATGTAGCATCCACACCCTTCAGAGGAAATGCCAAGCCTGTTGTGCTAGGAATCACTGGGTGATATAGGTGTTTCATCACCTGGTGAAATATCACTACACTTTGCTTCGTGGAATCCAGACATGGATTCCACTTAACCGTGGAATCCATGTCTGAATTCCACAGTTAAGTTCTCCCTCATTTTTTTCTAACATGTTATGAATGATGATAATGCATTCAGAAATGTGTCAATCATGGAGAGGCTAAATACTTTTTTGTGAGGATACAGTTTTAAAAATTATGCTGCACACAATCAGATAAGTATACTGAACTAAAACCTGATGGTAATACTTTAGGAGGCTAAAGCTCAGCTAGCAAATAATCTTGCCACAACTATTTCAGAGCAAAATTATTCAATTAAAGTGTGACTAGAGGCAGCCAATCCATTCCTGTATATCCCAAGTTCCTCCCACAAAAGATCAACATAAATCTTCCAAAGCTTTTCTAAGATTTTGCTTAACAAATATATATATCCTTGGTTATAGCTTCAGCCATGTTCATTTCCACTTAGTGTGCAAAAGTCACATTTTCTAATAAAAACTCATAATTACAGCTTCTTCAAGCACTATTAACCTAAATACGAAAGAAAACATATATGTTTGCTTTCATATACCATGTCAGAGAGTTTAACTTAGAATCTCCTCTAATTATTCTTCTTCAGCTAAAAATCTCAGCTCCTCCTTGTAGGATTATTTTGCATGAATAATTGCAAATGTAAAAGCTTTGCACAAGATGGGTGCTGTGCTTGCTCACAGCAGATCAAAAACACACTAGCATGAAAATCTCTGAACAGTGCTTGGAGTGTTTTAACAAGAATAAAACTGATTTTGTGCATCAATTTATTACTATGGATGAGACTTGGATTTACCATTACATACCAGAATCCAAACAGCAGTTAAAACAGTGGACAGGCATCAAAGAAGACAAAGTCGGTTCCATCAGCAAGAAAGGTCATGGCATCGGTGTTTCGGGATGCTAAAGGCATTTTGTTTATTAATTATCTTGAAAAGAGTAAAACAATAAGGGAATATTATTCCGATCTTTTAACCAGACTAGATGAAAAAAATTTGTGAGAAAACACCCGGTTTGCAGAAGAAAAAAATTATCTTTCATCAGGACAATGCACCTGCCCACAGAGGTGTTTTGGCAATGGAAAAATTAAGGGATCTGCACTATGGAATTGTTGGAACACCCGCCCTATTCCCCAGATTTGGCTCCCTCTGACTTCTATCTCTTCCCAAAACTAAAACTCTTCCTCGCTGGTCAGCGTTTTTGATTCAACTTCAACTTCTCATCCAATATACCTCTGTGCTTCGTAACCAGCTCCAAAACACAGTTTTTCCTAAGGATTAGTATTACTTCCAAGTCTCAAAGGCTAGGGACTCATCACAGGAGGTCAGACACTTACAGACCAGAATAACTATCATACCTTGCTCTGAACACATTCAATGTTGAAGAACTCATCACCAATTCTGGTAATGCATTCAACTCATTCATCAACTGAACTGTCCGTGGGGTTCAGTTATGACTTTGGGCTTCACAACCATATGCCTGGGAAAGGAGTGTCCTGGGTTCGATTTCCATCGCCGACGTGAGGAGCTTAAGGATCTTCCCCAGCCAGAGCCAAGTCTTGTGTAGAGGCTTAAGTGCTGTGAGGACATTATGTTGGAGGTTTAATGGATTTTTTACAACACTCAGAAAGAACTAAATTAGAATTTAATACTCCTATATTTCGTCCTAGTCACTAGGACATCTACGGGGATTACAAAAACAATTAATGTAACATGCACACAAAAACTTACAATACTAAGCCCAACCACATGGGTGACACTAAAGTCCTATCTAGGTGGAGCGCCCTCTATGGGCGGTAGTAGGTGGCCTGGAATGTAAGGTGGGACCTCTGGTGATGAGTGTTTCCCAAATCTTCGGAAGCTTAATGCAACCGTATTTGTTAAGATTTGGTTGGTTCAGTAGATTTCTGATCTTTCTTTAGTCCTGAAGTAGAGATAATGTTTTTATTGCTGTCTTTCTCATTCACATCTTCTAAAACTTTAGGATGAAAATGCTGCAATTGTCTTTTTAAATTTGATACTTTTGTAGGAGAATTTTTATCAGAACTACAAAAACTGCTGATTTTTGCATCACATGTTTTTCACAATCAGTACACACAAAGTATTTCTCATCTGCTGTTTTTGTAAAGTGTTCAAACACAGTGGGCTTTGTTGACATTTTTTTTTTTGCAAACTGTGAATTTTTTCATGGGACACTGTTTTCACTAATATAATGTATAAATTATCATAAAATATGTTTTATTTTGAAATTATAAAAGAACTTAAAATTAAAATATATCTTGAAAATATAATCAAATTATCTGTAAAATAGGAAATTTTAGCATATTTATATCATCATCATCAAATTCCTGCCATGTACTCTCAAGGGGTGTACAGGATATGATAGTACTACATCAAAAAAAATTACATCATTACTAACTTCCTATTACAATTTTCCTCCAATTCAGTCTGTTACTTGTCAAGACTCCAACATTATCAGATCTTATAGTTCTATCGTCTAAGGCACTTTGTACCGTATCAATCCACCCATATCTTGGTCTTCCTCTGGGTCGTTTTGCTGCCAACCTAGCAGAGAACACTTGTTTTGCTAATCTTTCCTCTCCCATTCTGTTTAAGTGACCATACCACCTGAGATTAGCTCTGCTAGCGCATTCCCGGATGCTGACAATGTCAAGTTCTTTCCTAATATCCTCATTTTTAATACGATATTGCCATTTATGCCATCTGTTCACGCCTATAATCTTTCTCAGGACTCTCATATCTGCGGTCTCTAGTCTTTAGTCAAGTGTTTTACTTCTGACCTAACTCTCAGATCCATAAGTTAAAACTGGTTTGAACACTCTTGTATACAGATAATTTAGTGTTCTGACTAATTTCTCTCTTATTCCATATGAATTTATTCAATTGACTTCCCACCATACCAGCTTTGCTGATTCTGTTGTCTATTTGTATATTGAATTTACCATCTTAACTAAAAATCGTGCCTAAGTAGCTGAAATGTTTTACTTGTTGCACAGGTTCTCCATTCACAACACAGTTGACATTTTCAATGATTTGCCTATTTTCATTGTCTTTGTCTTTTTATTGCTGCCCTTCATACCATATCTATTACAACAGTTATTCAATTTAGTCAGAGAATATTGCAGACTTGTAGCGGATTTATTTAGACGTATAACATCATCCGCATAAAGCAAAGAATTGACATTAACATCTCCAATTTTGATATCATGTTTAATACCACTTTCCTTCATAATGTGATCCATATAGATAATGAATAACAGAGAGAGGATAATGTACATCCTTATCTCACACCAGACTTAACATTAAACCATCTTCCTGTACTTCCTTCAATTCTAACTGCTGACTTACAACTCAAATAAAGACTAAGTATTGCTTGATATAATGCCCCATTGACACGATATAACTGTAGCGTATTGAATAGCTTCTCTCTTGGCACCTTGTCATATGCCTTTTCCAAATCGACAAAACTTAATGTATTTAAGTTTTGTCGATCTTTGTTATATTCCCATGCTTTCTTGACTATTTGTCGTAAAGTGAAGATCTCATCCTGACAGCCTCTATTTTGTCTGAATCCAGCTTATTCTTCACCATGCTTTTCTTCCACAATTCTTCTCAACCGTTTCTCAAGTATACTTGCATAGATCTTGCCAGGAACACTCAGTAGGGAAAAACCTCTTCAAATTCTCACATTCAGTTTTACTTCCCTTTTTATATATGGGTACTATGAGAGCTTTATTCCAATCATCGGGAATTCGTCCCTATGTCCAGACTTTCTGAGCTATGCAGTGCAGCCACTGTAAGATTCTTATACCACCATACTTCAACATTTCTGGTCGAATATCATCTACTCCTGCCGCCTTTCCACATTTCAAACCTTTGATGGCTTTTTCTACTTCAAGTATGGATATGTATTCCTGACTGCATGCCTGGTCAGTGTTTTTTACCACTGTGCTGTCATCACTGCTTGTTTCATTTAGCGTTTTTCAAAGTAATTACTCCATACTTCAAGGATATCTTTTTCTCCTTTATGTCACCTTTATCATCTCTAACTCCTTTTACAGCACTCTTTCCTCCATTCTTAAGCTTCTTCAACAACCTCCAGAATATTTTGCCACCTTCTCGATATTTATTTTCTATATTCTTGCCAAAGTCCTCCCATGACTTTTGTTTAGCTAGTTTTACACAGTGTTTAGCTTTCTTACATTTGTCTCTGTATTCTCTAAGAGCACAAGCTGACTTATTTGCCAGGAACTTTTGATATGCTTTCTTCTTTTCCTTCACTGCCTCTTTAACTTCCTGTGTCCACCATGGAGTTCTAATTTTTCTATCCTTGCAGACAACTTCACCACATGCCTCTCTAGCTGAATCAATCACGGCTTTCTTCAACGCTTGCCACCGAATCTCCAAGGTTTGATTCCTGTTCTCAAAGTAGACTAAAATACACAAAGATTATTGAAGAAAAAATGAACTTTGTGTATTTTAGTCTACAGTTCACATCTGAGAGCTGCTCAACTTTTATTCGCTTCAAAACTTTCTTACATGTTATTCTTTTCAATATGAAATTCAATTTTATCCTGCTTAAGACTAAATAGTGATCACTTCCAATTTCAAATCCTCTGTACACTCTGGTGTCCTGCACCAGGGAGAAAACATCACTATCAACAATAACATAGTCAATGAGACTTTTCTTATTCTTGACAGAAAAATGTGCATGAATTCACATGGAGAGAAGACTCCATGTGAATTCATGCACATTTTTCTGTTGGATCATGGTGTTAGTAATAACCAGTCCATGTCCTGAGCAGAAATCCAACAGGTATTTACCATTATTATTAGCTTTGCTCTTTTCTCCAAATTTTTCCAAAATATTTCTGTATGTCTCACAATCATTTCCTACTCTGCTATTTAGATCCCCAACAAGGACTAACTTTTCCTTTTTCATTGTGTCAGTTGCTTTTTCTAAAGCATCAAAAAATTCCTCCACTTCTACCTTAGCAGAACCTTCTGTGGGACCATAGGCACAAATAAGTCTCATTGTCCAGTTCCCCATTCTCATATTTGCCCACATTACCCTACTTGAGACTGATTGCCATTCAAGAAGATTAGCCTCGTATTTTGTGTTAAATACTATGGCTACTCCTTCTTTTCCTTGATTGTCATTGCCTGAATAGAACATTTTGTATTTATTGCTTAGAAAGATCTCACCAGTTTTTGTCTTTTTTGTTTCAGTCACCCATATTATGTCGATCTGGTACTTATCTAATTCCTCAGCTGGTTCCATTTCTTTGCCATTCAGGCTTCTTATGTTGACAGTACCTATCTTTAACTCTGGTGATGTTGAGTTGGGGTGTGTGTTTTCAGATTTGCATATTTATATTACAATTTAAATTCATTAGGAGTTATAGTCAGTATATTTATACCAACTCCAACTTCAGCAAACCAAGAATTGTTTCTGACTCCTACAACTCTACTATAAAGGCTGGATACAATAAAGTTAATTTGGAGAAGTTAGGCTATATTTGATCTCAAAATGACCATCTCCCAGAACTTTGACAAATTAATGTAGCCATACTTGTTGAGGTTAGGGGAGTACTTTGTAGACAATGCTGATTCTCAAAGTAGTATCATAGACCTATAACAACTTTCTGGGGTGTATAAAGAATATTCATAGCATAGTCTGACAGTCCCATTGTGTCATGTAGATGATCGCAGGTTAATTTTTGAGTTCCTCAAGGTGGATGTTACCAGCCTCTCCAAAGTAGGCCAAATTACAAGCCCAAGAAAACTTATACACCTCAGGATGTGCAAGGTTTGATTTGATTTGAATTTTTATGGTGGGATTCGAACCCATAACCTCTTGGCTGGAGAACAGATTATGCTAACCACTCAGTAGGATGCGCAAGAGTATGATGATGATCCCCATGAGAAATAAAGGTAACTAGATGAATAAGTAATTTGAAAGCAAAATGAAGATTATATTTGTGTTGAACTAGCTATCTTTTAAAATATACTGTGAATATAAGAGATAGGGGTGGTTTTGCTGATTTTGTGTGTTGGTTGCATGCAGTATTTTATCTATTTTATAAGGATTGTAACCACTGGCTCAAAAAAGGAAAGGTATAAACAACCTGTTTCAAGAGCTGTGTCATTTGAACAAATAACCTTTTAGGATGCCATACCATCGGGATGAGTGGTGAGGTGATTTCTTATGTAAATACTATCCCAAATTAGATAGTAAGAGTTTTTTTTGGGGGGGGGGGGGGTTTGCCGTGCCATCTAGCTATTTGTATGTTTTTCCTTTCCATGAAAAATAACCAGAATAAATAGTGTTACGTCGTTGTTTTTCTATATTTTTACTACTATTATTTCTCTTGTGCCTACTAAGAATATCTCTAAACTAATTCACTGGGACCCGTTCCCCTTTTCAGACTCTGACAATATTTGTTTGTTTCAGCTGCGCCAGTCAGAGACTAAGGACAGAAAATTCTTGTCCTAAGAAGGTTTCCCAGAATTTAAGTGTTATAACCTTGTTAAAGGAATTAAGTAGCTTTAGAAATCTTAGCATACAGTCATGGCCAAAATACTCTTAACTCCCCTTATATTCCCCTTATGCATAGGTCCGTAATGTTTGTGAGTTGTAAAATCAGTCTCATGCTCAGACAAAACTCAGGCTTACATAGAAAAACATATTCAATAAATGGCTAAAGAGATTACAATTAAGTTTAACATGTCAAAGGCATATCATTGAAATCATTACTAAATCACTAGTTAAGCAAATAGGAAATATTCAAACTGAGAAGTATACTATTCACATTCCATGGGTAAATTAAGTTCACACATAACACAAAATATAAGATCAATTTCTAAACTAAACTTTCTGTCATTTTGACCCCTTTACATTAAATTAGGAAATGTACAATCTTAAGTTCTCAGACTACCAGCCCAACACAGTCACTAAATCACTGAGTACAAAGTTACTTTAAAGTTCTTTTTCTTCCTAGTCAGAATCTTGTACCTTCTTTCCTCTAAAGTTAATTATTACATAGGTAAAAAAAAAAAAAGTTTCAGTACTTTTCCACTTTGACGTGAAGATGTCGTGGTTCTTTCGTCCGTCCTTTGTGAGGGGGATATCTTTCTGCTACGGTAGACTGTTGCCATGTAGAAGTCACGTGCTCGTTTTGAAATGGCCACTTTTCTTTGCTGGACACTCACTCATCTCATGGGATGCTGTCACTAGCTCCATCTCCATCAAGAGGAATCCTTTGCTGTCTCACATCAGCAAAAGCTTTACCGATGGCCCAGTTTGGAGAACTGCCGTCATCTCACGTGTAGTCTTGTCCGACATGCTAGTCAGCAATGGGAAAAAAGCTGCAGCTCGCCATCATCAAGCCTCCTTCCAGTCATCAGCATCACTGGTCCACACGAGAAAACAGGAACAGAAAAAATGGGGGGGGGGTTTCGAACACGCGTGAACTCGTATTTATCCTCTGTCACAGCGCCCTCTTTCTGCATTCGAATCTTATTCACGGCACCATCCTATTCGCTCTTACAAAGTGGCATCACATTTCTGCTCCTCGATGAGCGCGCTTTTTGTGGAATGCGAATTCTGTTCACTTTCCACAAGCGCCTCTGCCTCGGGGTTTACATCATCGACGGTGGTCAGCAAGCAACCTTTCGACTCATGTTAGCACTTAGATACATGTTTTTGTATAGAGCATAATTAAACATTAACGTTTTAAACAATATATTTATGTTTAGACGTACAATCTTCTTCTATTTTTACTTCTTACTAAGGTAAAAATGTGACACGTTCTCTCATATAATATGCTTACTTTGCTAATAGTACAAGTATTTTATTACTTATTGTGTTCTTGTTAAATCTTGAATGAATGAATGAATGATTCTTTTGTTGCAAGGGTCCTCATTCAAGATCTAACAATGGTGAATAACTATTTATAACTAGACTGTACTTTGTTAGGACATTGGTTCTTTTTCAGTAATAATCTGAATTGTTTCTAGAACTATCTAATTAAATGCTATGTGCCATCACAATTGTATTTTAGGCTCTGAAGATGCTGGATGGAAAACCAACAAAATATTAGTTAGTTCAATATTTTTTTCCTCTCTTGGTGTTGTTTATACTGTGAAGCACTGTTATAATAAGCCTACTAATACATTTCATTCTCGTAGACAGGCTTATACGTTGGTTATGCATTTCTAAATCACTTAGGGAATTGAAACAACGTAGATCCGAATATAAATTAAATAATACTTTAATAGATATTTCCGATATTTCGGCAATGTCTCATTGCCATTTTCTAAAGGAACTTACAAAAAGGCAGGTGCACACAGGCCCTAACAATACAGTAACTGGAAATGAAGATATGAAGCTATCGTTCTCCTAGAAGTCCTGATGGTGCCCTCTGGCAGGCTAAGTAGGCGCTCTTGGCCGTTGGGCTGAAGGTCTGCTGATGTATGCCTCCCAAATTTGGGGCAGTCGCATACAACCAAATTTGTTGAGGTTTGGAGAGTTTCTTAGGGCAGAGGCTGATTCCATAAATAATCTTTCGAATTTATATTTGCTCCGGAGTATTATTGTTGCTTTCTTCCACCGTATTCTGTGGCGAGTATCCAGAGCATGGTCTGCAAGACCAGAATGGCTATATTTGTAAAACCAGATGTAGTCCTTGTGTTCAGAAATTCTGATATTCGTTGTCCTGCCTGTTTGGCCAAAGTATGACAGTTTACAACTGCAAGGGACCTGGTATACACCAGGTAGGTCTAGGGGAAGTGGTTGGTCTTTGGTAGAGCAGATAAGGGATGCCAATTTTCTGTAAGGCCTGTAATCGGAGGTGAGGTCATGTTTTTTTTAGAATTTTGGTAATTTTTTCTGAGGTGCCTCGGATGTAGGGAATGGTGATGGATTTAGAGTAATCTTTTTTGTGGAGGGGGGAGGAGGGGGGCTGTGGTTTGTAGGTTTTAATATTTTTTGGATTTTTTTGGGGGAGTAGCCATTGGCTGAGAAAGTGTTGAGGATGTGATTTAGTTCAGTGTTAAGGGCTATGTCGTTAGAACAGATTAGTTTAGCCCTGTTGTATAGTGTTTTTACCACTCCATATTGTTGTGAGGAAGGGTGGTGGGATTGTTGGTGGATGTATCTGCCTGTATGGGTGGGTTTTCTGTAAACTGAGAAAACCAAAGTTCCATCAGGCTGGCGGGTGACTAGTGTGTCTAGGAAGGGGAGGCAGTTGTTTTCCTCTTTTTCCAGGGTGAACTTGATTCTGGCGTGTTGGTTGTTTAAGTGTGTAAGGAAGGAGAGGAGTGTTTCAGAGCCATGTGGCCAAATAGCGAACACATCATCAACGTAGCGAAGCCATATGGTTGGTTTTTGTGGGGCAGAGGCTAAGGCTTTTTCCTCAAAGGTCTCCATAAAGAAATTGGCTAAGGGTGGGGAGAGTGGTGAGCCCATGGCTGTCCCCTCTATTTGTTTATAGAATTTTCCCTGCCAAACGAAATAGCCTGAGTTCATTGTGAACTGAAATAGGGCTGAGATATCGGGGGTAAATTTAGCTTGGATTAGCTCTAAAGTTTCCTTGAGTGGGACATTTGTGAATAAGGAGGAGACATCGAAGCTGACCATTATGTCAGTATGTTGGAGTGTAAGGTTTTCTATGCTGGCTTTGAAGTGGGCTGAGTTTTTTATGTGTGATGATGTGTTGCCAGTATAGTGTGTGAGCTCTTTGGCCAAATGTTTAGCTAATTTGTATGTGGGGGAATCAATGCCATCCACTATGGGACGTAATGGCACATTTTCTTTATGTATTTTTGGGAGTCCGTAAATACGGGGGGGGTATAGAGTTAAACGGTTTTAATCTGTTGGTAACTTCTACAGGCCAAGAAGTGACTTTCTTAAGGAGGCTGTGAAGTTTTCTAATTTGTGAGTTGGTGGGATTGTAATTGATAGGGAAGTAAGTAGCCCTATCTAACAAAAGAGCATTCAGCTTACCTTTGTAGTCCTTTTGGTTAAGTACTACAGTTGCATTTCCTTTATCCGCTTTGGTGATAACTAATTCTTTATTATTTCTCAATTCCTGTAGGGCTTCAAATTCCTTGTTGGATATATTGGTTTTGGGTGGTTTTGCTATGGAAAGGACACAAGCTACATCCAGTCTTACACTGTTGGCGATTTGATGTGGAAGGTGGTGGATTCCTCTTTCAATCTGGATCATAATATCCTCACTTGGTATTTTTTTGGGAGCTATGGCGAAGTTGTGGCCACGTGAAAGCACGTTGAGAGCTTCAGGCTTCAGGGTGACTGAAGAAAGGTTGATTACGGTGTTGGTAGCAAGTTTTGGATTGACGGTGGAATTCTTTTTTAATTTATCGAATTTCTTCATCTGTCGGCTTCGTATCTTTTCAAACTCTTTGTCTGCGGAGGTACACGAGATGTCATGCAAAACTGTCCACAGTTCTTGATTCAAAGTGCATGAAAGTTCATCTTCGAGGGTACGAATGGCTTCGTTAATTTTGGCTAAGCCTAACCGCGTGGCGGTGATTTGTTCGCGAAGTAACGCGTAGCTAGCGCGGTTGTATATACGGAGCGCTTTTTGCGAAACAAAACGGTGCTTCAATTTTACACAGTTCGGGATTACCTTGTTATCCCGGCAGCGTTTCAGGAAAGTCAGACGATTTAATTGTCTAGACATCGGAAATATCTATTAAAGTATTATTTAATTTATATTCGGATCTACGTTGTTTCAATTCCCTAAGTGATTTAGAAAAGAAACTAATACATTTCAGTAAGTACAGAGAATATGCTAAAGCCTCTTTTCATTAAACGTTTGACTCACTTAATAACAGCAAGAAGTTATTCACCATTAACAGCAATCAGGGCAATTCTCCATCTCACTAAAAAAGTTTTGCTGAAATGACTCAAAAACTGCCAAATAAGTTGAAATACCCAACTTTACAGTGAGCAGTGGGAATGGTACATGATCTCAACAAACTTCTTTTACTGTGCATACAGTTTCCAGCTGCTTTAAGTGTCTTTCTAAGACAGTTATAAAAACACACACAGAGAGAGACCTTTTGCGCCCACTAGACAGCAAACAGGAAGATGATGGCACAGAGAGGATACAAAAAAAGGATGATGGATTAATGCAGTAACGACTCCTTGGAAGTAGTAGTTCCATTGTTTCCAATCATTCAATATCTCCAACAAACAAGATAGCAGTTTCACACCCCAGCAAATGAATATCATTCTATCACTTCATAAGTTTATGCAAACATTCATGAGCAAGGTGAGATTCAGTCCAAATGGACTGCTAATGGTTTGAACATCAGATTTGGAAAATCAAAGCAAATCAGATACATATAATGTTAGCTGTAAGAATATATGAATAAGGGAATCTACTCAGCAGAGTCTAGTAAAAAGAAAGTGGTTTTAATTCCTGGTGTCTGGTAACAGGAAAATATTTCAGAAGCAATGAGACTATCCTATCAAAGGAAACTGCATAATGAAGAAGTGGGGGGGGGGGGAAGCCAAGAGAATATACTACAGATGGTGAAGTTAGGAAAGGCACTGCAATACTTGTTTGACCTTCAGAAGTGCTTCTTGACTCATGGACAAGAGTTAATCACAACAACAATGCAAATGTTTCAATGTTTAAATATTTGCATTAAATGTTTCAAAGATAGTACACTTACATAAGGCACTTTCTACTACTAATATATATTCCACTTAATACAAAACATTCATCTCTACAAACAGGCAATTTCATGGCTTCCTGGGAGCTATGAGCCAGTCATGAAGTGACTTGTTGGCAGAGATGACCAATCTGCAGCGAAATTGAAAATGCACAAATTCTTACCACACTTACTTCATATGCTTTGTTTATCTCAATAAACTTTGCTTCTGCACCTGCATTCTTGTTTTTATCAGGATGCCTAGAAAAGTAAGCAATGCACAGAAAAAATAATGTTAAATATGTTTATTAATAAAAGAGAAATTTATGCAAATATAAAAGTATGTAAAATATTTAATGAAAAGCAATTGTAAGATCTTCAAATCTGCAAATAAATTTACAAAAATATTGTATGAAGGAACTCCAAGTTAATGGATAGATATCTTAGTTCTTTAGCATGAAGATTCAGTTTGATTGGATTTCATCCAATTAACTTACATAAAACTCAATAAAAAATTAGTCAACGTCTAATAGCTGAGAGCTGGACTAATATAATCCAAAAGAACTAAAACTTTAGGATGCAAAAATAGTCCAGACTGAAAAGAATGTGTTTTCCTCGACACACTATCAGGCTGATAGCTAAACTTGTACAGGTAGCAAGAAGCCACAGTAAGAACAGGTATTGGATTAACTGATTGGTTTCAGGTTGGAAAGTGAGTTAGGCAAGGATGTCTACATTCTCCTCACTTGTTTAGTATCTATACTGAGGACATCATGCATGTAGCATTGGATGAGCTCAAGATAGGAATTAGGAATGGTGGTGGATTGATCAGTACTCTGAGATATACTGGTGATACAGTACTCCTCTGTAATGACAAAGAAGAAGAATTAGGAGAAATTCTTGATAAAGTTAGCGAGATCAGTAAGAACAGAGGACTTCGGCTCAATCCTAGCAAGACAAAGATTATGTTTCTCAAAGGAAATAATGACAGGGAAGCTTCTCAGAAATAAGTGTACATTACTGGAGAAAGAACTGACAAAGTCAGCAAGTTCGAGTACCTGGATTCCATTATTAATGTGAAGAATTGCTGTTCAGGAGACGTCACAACAAGATTAAGAATGGCTAAAACATCAATCAAAGAGTTGTCTCAAATCTGGAAGGATGGATTTATCTCCATGGGAACAAAGTTGAGGATTTTGGATGCAGCTATTTTCCCAACAGCAACTTATGGATGTGGACCCTAAAGCAGTCTGATAGGAAAAGGATAGATGCTTTTGAGATGTGGTGTTACAGAAGGCTGTTGAGGAAGGCTCCTTAAGGATAATGACAGAAGAAAGTTGAAATACTTTGGACAAATTGAAAGGATGGAAGGAGGACTTCTCAGAACAGTTATAGAAGGATTTTGAGGTATTGGCTGTTTAGGTAGATGACAAAAGCATCCAAGTATCTTGTCCATGGCTAAATGGCAAACACATCATTAACAATGCATAACCACACTATTGTGTGTAGCTGTGGTAAGTATTTTGTTTTCAAAGTGTTCCATGTAAAAGTTTGCTAAAGGGGGAAACCCATAGCAGTACAGTTAATCTGTTTGTAGATTTTACCTCCCTATGTAGACCTGCATACATAGTGAATTTGAATAATTCAAAGATGTCAGTGGGAAATTTTGAGTTAAGTAGATGAGCAATGATAATGAATGATATGATTGCAAGAATGTGCAAAAAAACGAGGTCTGGAATTTGTTGATGTCTGGAGTGTGTTCGAAGGCAAAAGATAGCTGCATGCAAGAGATGGGTTGCATCTGAACATGGAAGGTCATAAGCGCTTGAAGAAGTTACTGTTTTCTGAACAAGCTGAAGTAATTGGGCAGGGAAACTAAAATCGAAAATCAGTGTAAGAGGGGAAAACTTATGCAGTGAATGTATATTTGTTGATCCTTTTTCACAGAATAAATTGAAGAATAGAGTGGATAAAAATCAGCATGGGTCTACTGAAATTAGTAGCATGTATATCAGTTCTAAAGCTAGTACAAGAACTAAAGGGAATCTGCAATTTTTGTATACTAATGCATGAAGCATTCGAAATAAGAGGGAAGAATTTTTGGCATTAGTCTCAGCAAAAGTTGTAGGCATTAGTGAAATTTGGCTGTCAGCAGAAGATGTGGTTACTGGAATTGAATGTCATGGGTACAGTATTTTTAGGGAGGATAGAGAAGATAGAACGGGGGGACGAATATACTGTTGATGATAGCTGATGAGTTGCAGCCAAAGAAAGTAGTATATCAAGATGATAGACATGTGAATGATAGTTCATTTGAGGCGGTCTGTGTGAAATAGTGACCAATGCAACTAAATATACAGTTGGTTGCTGCTAGAGGCCAGGGGATACAGGGGGGGGGGGAGGTCACTGAATTCATGCATCAGCAAATTAGTGCAATGAGTACAGGGTTAGTGATTATTATGAGGGGGATTTTAATTATGGTGATATCAATTGGAAGGAGGAAATATCACATGGCAAAAAGGAAATGGAATTCATACACCTTCTTCTTCTTCTGCAGCTTCTCCCACTTAAGTGGGGTCACTGTTTGTTATGAGTCTCCTCCACACCTTCCTGTCTTGGGCTGTCACCACATCCAAGTTCTTCATCTTCAAGTCCTCTTCTACCAGCTCCCTCCATCTCTTCTTTGGCCGCCCACGCTTCCGCCTTCCTTGCACATCCATCTGCATGACCCTTCTTCCCACATATTCGTCCTCCCTCCTCATCACATGACCAAACCATCTCAACCTTGCCTCCTGTATTTTTGCTCCTAAGTTCGTAACTTTCACTGTTCCCCTGACATAGTCATTTCTCAGATGATCCTTTCTGGTCACACCGCCCATCCACCTAAGCATTCTCATCTCTGCTACTTCCATCCTGCTAATGTTATTTTTCCTCAGGGCCACAGTTTCTATAGCATATGTCATAGCTGGTCTCACTACTGTCCTATAAATTTTGCCTTTCAGATTGATCGGCACCCTCTTATCACATAACACTCCAGCCATCTCACTCCAGTTCCTCCAACCTGCTTGTATCCTGCATCCCACTTCCTTCTCACCTCCTCCATCTTCTTCCACTGTCGAACCTAAGTATCTAAAGTCTCTCACCTTCCTGATGACATTTCCTTCCAGCTCCAGGTCTGTCTCCTGGCCACCGCCCACTGCGCAACACATATACTCTGTCTTACTTCTGCTCAGTCTCATACCTCTCTCTTCCAGTACTTTTCTCCATCTTTCCAGTTTAGTTTCCGCTTCTTCTCTTGAATCTACACACAGCAAGATGTCATCTGCATACAACATTGTCCAAGGTGCATATTCTCTCACCTCCTCTGTTACCACCTCCATCACAATATTAAACAGAAACGGACTTAATGCTGACCCTTGATGCAAGCCAACTGTTACTTGAAAACTTTCTGTCTGTCCCAAACAGGTCCGAACACTTGTCTTCACATTTCTGTACATTTCCTGTACCAACCTGACATATTTCTCCGGCACCTTCTTCTCCCTCAGACACCTCCAGACTTCTTGCCTTGGCACTCTATCGTATGCTTTCTCCAGATCAATAAATACCAGATGTAGCTCCCTTTGTTTCTCTCGATATTTTTCCATCATCTGTCGTAACCCAAAGATAGCATCTGTTGTTGATCTACCAGGCATGAATCCAAATTGTTCCTTTGCAATCTCCACCTCCTCCCTCAATCTACCATCAAGAACCCTTTCTAGGATCTTCATTGTGTGGGACATCAACTTTATTCCTCTGTAATTTTTACAGTCTTGTGCATCCCCTTTACCCTTGTAGATGGGAACAAGAGTACTCTCCCTCCATTCCTCGGGTATATTTTCCTGTTGGCAAACTTTCATGAACAGGTCCCACAGCAGGTCAATTCCCTCTTCCCCCAGTGCCTTCCATGCCTCCACTGGAATTCTGTCGGGGCCCACCGCTTTTCCATTCCTCATCCTCTTCATGGCCTCCATCACTTCCATTCTACTGATGTTCTGCACCATCCCCTCAGAAGGCTGCCCATCTCCTCTGTTAGTCCTTGCATTTTCCTCATTCAGAAGTCCCTCAAAGTATATTTTCCATCTGTTTCTTATGTCCACATCCCTCCATAATACTCTTCCTTCAGCATCTTTGATCTGCCTCACATGTAAGATGTCCTTAGCTGCTTTATTTCTACATTTCGCTAGTTGGTAAATTTATCTCTGTCCTTCCTTTGTTTCTAATTGATCATACAGATCTTGATATGCCATGGCCTTCGCCTGTGCCACAACTCTCTTGGCTTCTTGCTTTCTTTCTTTGTACACCTCTCTGTCCTCTTCCACTCTTGACTCATCCCACTTCTGCTTTGCCTTCCTCTTAGCTGTCACTGCCACTTGTACATCATTATTCCACCACCAACCCTCCTTCTGCTCTCTAATCTTTCCAGATGTCTCACCAAGCACCTCGATTGCACAGCTCAGGATTACTTTTGAATTATGTTTCCACCAATCTTGTACACTTTCCAGTCCATCCGAAATCCTCTCTAACACTCTCTCCCTAAAATGATTCCTCACACTCTCTTCTTTTAAGCGAAACCACTTAATTGTCTTCATCCCATGGCAACCAGAAGTTCTTATCTTCGATCTTAATTTAAAGTCTGCGCACAGCAGTCGGTGTTGTTGTGCTACTTGATCTGTTGGAATTACCTTACAATTTGTCACAACCTTAAGATGTTTTCTTCTAGTCAAAATGTAGTCAATTTGTGAGCTGTTGTTACCACTTCTAAATGTTATCAAATGTTCTTCCCTCTTGAAGAAAAACGAGTTCACAATTGCCAGATCAAACGCTACTGCAAAGTCCACAACCCTCTCTCCTTCCTGGTTCATCATTCCCACTCCGTGGCCACCATGCACCCTTTCACAGTCTCTATTCTGTCTTCCTATGTGCCCGTTCAAGTCTCCTCCGACAATCACCATCTCATTTTCTTCCAATTCCCTCATTTCTTACACCTTCTAAGAGATAATTATTTGAAACAGCACATAACCGAGGGGACTTGTGGTGTGAGAGTGTTGGACCTGGTCATTGGCTCAGAGAACATATGCATAAGTAAGGTGTCCTCATTACCTCCAATTGGCGAGAGTGATCATATGGTATTGACTTAGGAGGTTGCAAAATTTGTGGATTTCTTTCTTAAGAAGGGGTATACGGAACTACAGGTTAGATAATTATAACAAGCTTTGGAGTGAGCTTACAGCCATCCCATGGCAGAACATATTGTAGGGGAAAGATGTTGGCAGTGCATGGGATATAATCAGCAGGTATCTGAGGAAGGCAATATCAGAATGTATTCCCCTGGTCAGGAAGACAAACAAGGTAAGCGTTAGATGGATGAGTGGTAGTATCAAGCTTGATCCGGAAAAAAACGAAAATGTTATAGAGAATTTACGAGAAAGGCGATCAGTACACCCATGAGCAGTACAAGGCTCAAGCTAGGAAGGTTACCAGCATAGTAAGAAAAGCTAAATCAGATTATGAGAAGACCTTAGCCAAGGAGATCAAGGGTAATCCCAAAGAGTTCTTCTGCTACGTGGCAAGTAAAAGGAAAAATGACCTTAGTGGGTGCAAATGGTATTGAGGTGACCAACTCAGATGTAATAGTAGAGTTACTGAGTGATCACTGTTCAAAGGTCTATCACCCAAGTGAGGATATCTCTGTACTTGTGGCAATAACTAATGTGAGAATTTAAGTTAATAAATCAGAAGTACTTAGTATATTGCAGAATTTAAATGCAAACACTGCTGTAGGTTTAGATGGAATATCAGCTCGGGAGTTGCGTGAATGTGCAAAGGAATTGTCAACGCCTCTTACTTGGTTATTTAACTTAAGTTTGAATTCCGGTATGGTCCCTAGGGAGTGGAAGGAAGGCAAAGTGGCTCCTTTGCATAAAGGTGGCTCTAAAGACTGTGGTAGTTAATTACAGACCAATCACCATCTCAGGAGTGGTGGTAAAAGTATTGGAAAAGTTGGTGATTTTGTTAAAGGTCGATCCTACCTTAGAATTTATTAACTTTTTATAATAGAATGACATCTGAGTTGGACAAGGGAAATGGCTACACAGTCATACTTCTGGATTTTGCTAAGGCTTTTGATTACCCCATGGAATACTGTTACACAAATTAGAACAGATGGGGATGGATGCTAAACTGGTGATATGGATAAGAGAATGGCTCACGGAGAGATACCAGAAAGTGGTGTATGGAGGAGTAGAGCCCAGGATGAGGCAGGTGACCAGTGGTGTGCCTCAGGGCTCTGTGATTGGGTTGTTATTGTTTAATTTGTACATAAATGATATAGGAAATGGCTTGAAGGGAGATACTCAGTTGTTTGCTGATGATGCAAAGTTGGGTAGCGCACAATAAAAATCAAGCTGATGTTGAGGGTTTGCAGGATGATTTAAATGAGCTGCCAAAATGGGCAAAAGGTAATGGATGTCAGTTCAATGTGGAAAGGTGTAAAGTTATGCATTTTGGGATTAAAACATTACCAGCTGTGCACTGCATTGATGAAACAATACTCCAAGAGATTGATGAGGCTAGGAACTTGGGGGTGTTGGTGGATAGGGAGATGAAGTTCAGAGGGCACACTGCGAAGGTATCCAAGATTGCACATAGGATTACTTGGTTATTAAAGAACACACTAACATACAGAAGTATCCATTCCCTTTTATAAGGCATTGATACTTCCACATTTGGATTATTGTGCTCAACTCTGGTCACCTGGTTTCCTTAGAGATGAGAAGGTAGTGGAAGTTGGTAAGTGATGTAAAAAATGCTCCCAACATTGATAGGGAGCTTGTGGATTGCAGAGGTCAGTTGATAGACAGAGAAGAGGGGATATGATAGAAACATTTAAATTACTAAATTATTAAAAGCAGGGGAAATATTTCAGCTGTGTGATAGTGGCAGAAGAACAAGAGGTCATCCCTGGAAATTAAGGAAAAGTGTGGTTAACAAGTGTGTGAGAACTAGATTTTTCACATGGAGGGTGGTGAATGAGTGGAATGCATTGCCTGACTCAGTTGTGAGTTCTTCGCCTGTAAAGGAATTCTAGAGGAGGTATGATAGATATTGTTTGATAGTATGGGTCTCTCGCAATGAGTCTACTGACACCATGGAGATACCTGTAATAATAATAATAAATTTGGACTTTATCAAATTAAGAGTGTCTACTAGTAGTGCATTGGTAAATAAAGAAGTGACATCAAAACTAACCATTATGTCTTGGAAGTTTTTCCGCTTGGCTATATTATAAATTAAAGATGCCAAGAAATTATATTCTTGGTTTAATCCTTTTTCCAAGTGTAAGCAAACAAAGTTTGCACCTCAAGCAACTTCAGGACTGGGAAACTCATATATAGAACTAATGACTTCACATCACTTGCCTTAGTATTCCATAATACAAAGCACATATCCTTACAGACATGTATAATATTATGCATTACGGGAAGGGTCACTATCCTGACCGGTTTCAACCTTTATGGAGGTCTCCTCAGTGGGAGCCAGACCCAGAAGTGACACCAAGGTTGAAGTAATGCAGGTCATATATCCATACACAAATACCCAAAAGGTATCACCTTATTACTAAAATATTCTGAATTAGAGACAGATGTTGAAAATTTTTCTACTTGGTTATACTATAAATTAACCAAGTATAACCAAGTGGAAAAACTTTCAACTTTAAAAATTTTGTTTAACATCGATTGTTTCCCCAATGGAAAATTTATAGAACAAGTAAAACAATTCAGCTATTTAGGAACAATTTCTAGTGAAGATGATAAATTAAATATGGAAATAGACAACATTAGTAAAACTTGTATGGTAGGAAGTCAGCCGAATAAAATTAACATGGAATAAGATAGAAATTAGTCAAAACACTAAATTAGTTGTATACAAGGCAGTGTTCAAACTAATTTCAACTTGTGGATCCCAGAGCTGCATCAGAAATAAAACACTTGATCAAAGACTGGAGACCACAGATATGAGTTCTGATAAAGATTAGGATCATGAACAGATGGTATCAATGGTAATATTGCATTAAAAAAGAGGATATTAGGAAAGAACTTGACATTGTCCTGTTAGGACAATGTCATTCCTGTTAGCAGTCAGGAATGTATTCCTGAAATACATTCATGGCTGCTAACAGGAATGTATTAGCAAGGATAATCTCAGATGACATGGCATGGTCACTTAAACAGAATGAGAGAGAGAAAGGAAAGATTAGCAAAAAAAAAAGCATTCTTTGCCAGGTTAGCAAGGGAAAAAAAAGACTCAGAGAAGACCAAGGTGTAGGTGGATGGATACAGTAAAAAAAAGTGCCTTAGAAGACAGAAATATAAGATCTGATAATGTTGAACAGTGTAACTTTTCATGTAGTCCTATCATATTATCCTGTACACCTCCTGAGGGCACATACCAGGAATATGATGATGAACCAACTTTTATGGGAGTCAAGACATTTTAAATCATCCCTAACTTTTTATGTATATATAAAAAGTTAGGGATGATTTAAAATATATTGACTCCCATAAAAGTTTGTTCCTTATAAAGATCTTTATAAGGAACCAACATTGTTTTAAAACCGAATAAGAAACTCAAAGATAAGAATCAGAGAGTTTCATGCCAAATATAGTAAAAACTATAAAGTATCGGCGATCACTAGCATGAGCTAGTGATTGCTTTAGCTCACACTAGTGATCGCTGATACTTTATAATTTTTACTATATTCGGCATGAAACTCCCTGATTCTCATCTTCGAGTTTCTTATTCGGTTTTAAAACAATGTGGGATTTAATATTCCATTAATTTAAATAATGTTTATATCGCCGAAATGAAGCTTATTAGCTCTTTATATTTAAGTAACTTAATGGTTGCACCTGTTTGGAAACTCGTATAGCAGAGTATATAAGTTCTTTTCGCTATACACTTTTGTATTAATTTGGTTTAGCTACTCACTGATGAAGCCTCAAAAAAGGCTGAAACCAGTCTGGGTAGTGACCTCCCACCACAATGTAATAACAGCATACATTTCCTAGAAAATGTGTTTTTACATTATGGAAAATACCTAAGAATAGCGATCAGAACTTTACCGCCTTTGCTACGAGTTGTCCGGTATTGTACTACGTACTAGGGTCACTTGCTTCAGCTCACGCTAGTGATCGTCGATACTTTATAGTTTTTACTATATGAAACTCTCTGATTCTTATCTTTCAGTTTCTTATTTGGTTTTAAAACAATGTGGGATTTAATATTCCCTTAATTTAAATAATGTTTATATCGCCGATATGAAGCCTATTAGCTCTTTATATTTAAGTAAGGAACCAACTTTTGTGAAGGATTCTCGTCTTATTCCAGTGAACTTTATGTTTAACTTGGATGCACAATGAGACCAAACCATTCAAAATTCATGATATTTAATATAAGACATATATTCTTCATGATGAATAAAAGCAATCATCTAGTTTGTCCATTACATAAGATAAACTGCAAGGGCAAGGAATCTGGTACACACCTAGGAGGCGGAAGCTTATCCTTAAATGTGAGAAAGGTGGAGATTTTTCTCACAGAATGAAGGGCAGCAAAAAATGTTCAGCAATTATAAAATTTCTGGCATGCATTTGGAAGTTGGAAATGCTTTGCACATAAGTATTGGAATGCAAGTTATATCCTCTGGAGTAGAAGAGGCAGAGATTCAATAACTTCTTTTTTTTTTTATTATTATTATTCAGGCCTCCAAGGAGTCAAAAGACTAATCGAGGGAGGTCCTAAGACATAAAGTCTGTCAAGACTCATCGAGGGGAGGTCCCCCCCTGAGAAACACAAAGTTTATCATACCACTCTTTAAACTCACTGACCGTTCTCGCTCCCACCACTCCATCAGGCAATGCATTCCATGGCTCAACCACCCTCCACACAAAGAAACCACTCCTTACCCTCTTGCTCACAGTTTCCTTTCGTAACTTCCAGGGATGGCCTCTTGTCATCACTCCTTCCTGCTGATCAACCAAGCGAAAGAACTCCCCAGTGTCAACCCTGTAACCACCTCTCAACAGTTTAAAAGTCTCAATCATATCACCTCTCCTTCTTCTATCCACCAAACTCTGCAGTCCACATTCTCTCAGCCGATCCTCATAACTATCCTTGTACAGTCCTGAAACCATCTTTGTCATCCATCTTTGTATCCTTTCCACAGTTAATTTATCCCCTTCAAATCCTGGGGACCAAATCTGAGAACAATAGTCCAAGTGTGGTCTGATCAGAGACTTATACGGAATGATAACCCTCTTATCTCTGCAGGTCAGTGTCCTTCTCATAATAGCAGCAATCCTCTGTGTTACCTTCACCACCTTTGCAATATGTCCCCTAAACTTCAGGTTTCTATCAATCATCAACCCCAGATCTCTTGTCTCCCCTACTTCCTCCAGTATAACTCCTCCCATAGAGTATGCAGCATCCCATCGATGTTTCCCAAACCTCAAGACCTTACATTTTGCTGCATTAAACTGACACCCCCATTCATTTGCCCATCTATCTAGCTTATTTAATCCTCTTGCAGGGCTACCACATCTGCACTATTACTAATAATCCTTCCCAGCTTCGCATCATCCGCAAAAAACTGAATATCCCCCTGCAATCCACTGGCTATGTCATTGATATAAAGGTTAAACAATATAGGTCCTAGTACTGAGCCCTGTGGGACCCCACTTGTAACCCTCTGCCTCCTGGAAACTGCTCCACCATACACAACTCTCTGATACCTATCAGACAGCCAATCCTGAATCCAGTTGACCAATCTGACATCCAGACCCATGTGCTGCAACTTAAATATCAGCTTATCATGTGGCACCCTGTCAAATGCCTTCGCCAAGTCTAAGAAAATTGCAGTATATGCCTTTCCCTCGTCTAATGCTCTTGTAACTTTATTATAAAAGGCTAGCATATTGCTAAAACAAGAGCGTCCTTTCACAAATCCATGTTGATTCTCACAGATAACATTACCCTCATCTGCCCAATGCTGTACACGGTCCCTCACTACTTTCTCCAAGATCTTAACAACTACTGATGACACACAGACTGGCCTATAATTAGACACTTCCAGTCTGTTACCACCCTTATGCAATGGCACTATCTTACCTTCCTTCCATTCCCTGGGCACCTTTGCCAAAGCCAGACTTTCATTGAAAAGCCACGTTAAAGGTACTGTCAATTCCCTAGCACATTCTCTCAAAACTCGTGGCGAAATACCATCCAGTCCCACAGCTTTACTGACATCCAGAGTACTCAGTATCTGAAACACACTCTCCTCCTGTACCTCCAGACCTCGTACCAGTCCTATCCCTCTAGCATTAAAACTGACTCCTCTAGGATGAAATACTCCAATAAAGTGTTCATTGAACAATTCCACTATGTCCTCTGCATCAGTCACTCTATTCCCATTTTTATCCCACAATATCATTCTTCCACAGTCATTTCTCCTCCTACTGGCCACATAGCTAAAAAATTCCCTAGGATTTTCTTTGGATCTTAGGGCCAATCTCCTCTCATATTCCAGTTTCGCTTTCCTTACCACACGAGTCACTCTTCTGGCCTGTGTCTTATATTCCTCATGCATCTCTTCACCTGTCTCCTTATATCTCTTCCATAGCCTCTTTTTCGCATGCAATTCCTGTTTAATATTGTTTGTCATCCACTTTACTCCAAATTGCGCCCTCTTCTTCACTCGTGGTATACAACTTACCATTGCTGATAACAAATATTCTTTCACAATTTCCCACGCACTGGTGATATCCCGGCCTTCCAATTCCTCCCTCCATGAAACTTCCCGAAGTTGACGTCTAAGACTATTATAATCACCTGCCTTATAATTCCACATAAGTTCCCGTCTCTTTGATACTCCTGCATGTCTATTCATTTTCCAAGTCAACACCATATGGCCACTCTCTCCAACTGGTGGGAGAGACGTCAACTCAGTTATTATCAACTCTTCTGATGCTATAACCAAATCCAAAATTTTTGAACCTCTTGTTCCCTCTGTTACATGTTGCCTAAGACATTTGTCCCTCAAGAATTCTAGAAATTCCATTCCCCTATTGTTACATGCATCTTCCTCTCTCCAATTTATACTACTGAAGTTAAAATCTCCCATAACAATCATTCTTCTTGCACTTGCCAAACTTAGCTGTCTAAACACCTCCTGGTCCCCATCCTCTGTGCTCCTGGGTCTGTAGCAACACCCCACTAAATATCCTGTCTTGCCTACCTCTACCTCACACCATATGCTCTCAAAATCATTTGTCTCACTTCCTTCCAAATTCTCCACTCTTAGAGGACATAGGTCATCACTTATCATAAGCAGCACCCCACCACCACGCTTTCCCCTCCTATCCTGACGAAAAATGCTATACCCAGCGACTTCTATTCCTGTTTTTATATCCCCTTCTGTCAACCACGTCTCAGTGATCGCAATAATTTTTGGCCAGGCTGATGCTATCTGCGCCACCAATTCCTCTCCCTTATTCAGGATACTCCTGGCATTAGTATACAGCATATAAATGCCATTGTTTCTATACCCAGCATTATCCCTTCTAGACTCCACTGGGCTCAGTGTTACCTGACATTGTCTCCCTTCTCCCAAGTATCCATTCCCACAAGAGGCCACCCCCTGCTATCATCCTCCCTGGGACACACTGACTCGTTCAGAACAGCAATCTCTCCAGATGCCTACGTCCTTCCTCATTCAAATGTAAACGGTCTCTCGTATACAACTCCTCTCTTTCCTCAAACGCACTCCAAGCATCCACATATACCAGTCCTCTCTTGTCACACATTCTCGCTATTATGCCATTCAATACCACCGCTCTTCTGCTCAGCTCATCATTATCATACCTAGGCAACACGCACACTATTTTTCCTCTCTCTGTCTTCTTCCGTACAGTCTCAAGCAAAAATCTCATATCTCTCGCTACCCGACTTACATTACCACTCAAGTCATTCGTTCCTACCATCACAATCATCTCATCCACCCTTTCACCTCTCTTAATTGCCATAGCCACCCTTTCTATTGTTCCTCCTGGCAAACACTCCTCACGCATCCTATCTTGAACACCACGGATCATTGAGTCACCATACATTATACCTCTTACCATTCCCTCGCTCCTATTGTTTCCATTCTCTCCTCTTCTTTCATTCCCATACCTCTCTCTTCTACTGTTTCCATTCTCTCCTCTTCTAGCACTCCCATACATCTCTCTCATTCCCTCTCTCCTACTGTTTCCATTTTCTCCACTTCTAGCACTTCCATATCCCTCTCTCATTCTGTCTCTCCTACTACTGTTTCCATCCGCTCGTCTTCTAGCATTCCCATACCTCTCTCTCATTCCATCTCTCCTACCGTTTCCATTCTCTCCTCTTCTAGCACTTCCATATCTCTCTCTCATTCCGTCTCTCCTACTGTTTCCATCCTCTCGTCTGCTAGCATTCCCATACCTCTCTCTCATTCCCTCTCTTCTACTGTTTCCATTCTCTCCTCTTCTAGCACTCCCATACCTCTCACTCATACTCCACTGTTAAATGTTTATCGATTTTTTCATCAATAAAACATTTAACAGTTAGAGAATCTCTGCCTCTTCTACTTCAGAAGAAATAACTTGCATTCTTATTCCTTATGGGCAAGGAATTTCTGAACACAAAGCAAAAATTTTAAAATCACTGAAAATTTTTTGTCTTCTTTCTCCCTGGCATTTTTGAAAAACCTCCATCTTTCTCACATCTCCTATTGATAAGATTCCATCTCAGTTATTCAAGTGTCTATGAGATTCCTTGCTCTTGTGGCCTATCTTACTGGAAGACCTGCTTTTATTCATCATAAAGAACAATCATGTCTTATGTTAATAATTTTCCATTACTGTTTAATTGCCATTTATTTTATTTATTTTTGTTTGTGTGTGTGTGTGTATACTGAGGACAGCCAAAATGTTAAATAAATACGTTTTAACTTATATTTTCTTCTGTTTATAGTTTGTTGTTACCATCAGCCAAGTGAAGAATGTTGGCAGAGGGGATGTGAACATTGGCAAGGTTGTTAACGAAAGTGGTGTAGTGAAACATAAGGAGAATGACGAAGACACCATGAGAGAAATGGTGCTTATGTGAAATTCTTTATAGGAAAAAATGGGCTCAAATGATTATTATTATTATTATTTGACACTTCCAGGGAATCCAAAGACTCATCGAGGGAGAGTGTGCCAACAGCATCGAACGATTGGTCCCCTTCCAACTACTAACCGCACTCAAACTTACTTAACTGAGCCATTAGTAGCAGAGGCTCTACCAATCGACCAACATTTCCTAGTGGCAGAAGCCTCTGACAAGTAGTAAAGCCAAAAACAGAAAGAAAGCATAGGAGTTAAGGAAGAGAAATTTATGAGAAAATTAAAGAAGATGAGATCATTTTTAAAGTTAATTTATGGAAATAGGATTTCTTAACACGTGGTGAATTTTTTTTTTTTTCTTAGATAGGAAAATTAATGAAATTAGAAATGTTGTCAGGATGCAAAGAGGTAATGTAAAAGAGTTGGTCGTTTTGGCAAGCACAAATAGCTTGAAAAGTATGGTACAAGAGATGATATGAAGTTGCTATAAGAAGCAAAAATAATGTGAGAATAAGACCACGAGTCTTACAACCATGAATTGTTGCCATGAAATGATGACACGAGTTAAGGACGGCCATGACTGCAAATGAGTCAATGCATAAATTGTGCAGGAGGAATGGTGTACAGTTTGTAGACCTATTGGCTGAATCTGATGGATAGAATTTATCATGCTAATGGATTGTAGTTAGGAGTCTGGAGAAAATGTTGTTCACCGAGAGTGGAAATGTAAAAATCAAGAAACCCAGAACTATCAGAGAAGAGATGTGCACAGGTACTCATGTCACAGGAGAGGGTTGGAATGACTAAAAACTGCTGAATTTAGTCTCTCAGGTAAAAATATAAGTAGGAGACCTATACAAAGTGTAGAGGTAGTTGTGGACCTAACGGATACTGCAGTTTATATATACTAAAGCCATAAAACAAAGAATAAAAAAAGAAGCACTGGCTGGTTGGAACCTCACAAATTTATACATATCAGTGAAACTTGGTTGACAGAGGATGATGTACTTATAGGAATAAAATGTGAAGGCTACAGTATTTTTAGGGAGAAGGGGGGGGGGGGGAGATTGAGATGGGGGAAGAAGGGACTGCAGACTGATAAGTGATGAATCTCTCGAAGACAAAGATGTGGAAGGCAGTCCACATGAGGCTATATGGTCAGAAATAGAGCCACCAGGACAAAACATGTAGTTAATTGCAGCCATATATACTAGATGTGCAAGTGAGCAAATGACATTCACTAGCAAATTTGCATGGTAAGTAAATATTATGGGAGACCTTAATTATGCAGACTGGAAGAAGGAAAGACGTCCTCTTCCAATCTACTAAAATGATCATACAACCTGATATTAGCTAACACATTCCTGAATGCTAACAATGGAAAGTTCTTTCTTGATATCCCCATTTTTGCTGCTATTGATGCTATCACTCCACTAATCTTTCTCAGAACTCTCAAATATGTCCAGTCTCTGATCAAATGTTTTATTTCTAACCCAGCTCTCATATCCATAAGTTAAAATTGGTTTGACACTGTCTTGTATACAATTAATTTAATGTTTTGACTAATTTCTTTCTTATTGCATATAAATTTATTCAGCTGACTTCATACCATACCAACTTTATTAATTCTGTTATCTATTTCCATATTTAATTTGCCATCTTCACTAAAAATTGTGCCTAAATAGCTGAAATGTTTTACTTGCACTATAAGTTCACCATTCAGGATACTGCAGATGTTTTCAATGTTTCTGCCTATTTCTCCTGTGTTTTTATTCCTGATTTTCACACCAAATTTATTACAAGTAATTCAATTCAGTATGGGAATCTTACAGACTTGTGATGGATTTATTCAGAATTATAACATCATCTGAATAAAGTAAAGAGTTAAGCAGTGGCAGCTTGTACATAAGCACTGCAGCACTGCAGTACCCCCGAGGAAAAAAATGAAAAAATTAAATTTTGTTTGTGTTTATAAATAATAAAAATGCTTGCAACATTATATAAATGCAATACAACATGTTAAAGGTTACAGCTTATGTTTCGACACTGATTGAATAGCTAATAATTGGATTTGTTCAATTAACGCTTTAGATTACGAAAAAAATGCACTGTGATCTAACGCAGTGTCAGAATTATCACATTCGGCCAATTGTAGCTAGACTCGTCGATATTTGTTTGCGCTTGTCACTGCACGTAACAAGTGAATCCGACACTGCTCTCTGAGCTGTGTCGCTATGGATAAATTGTATGCTTGTGCACGTTATTTCTGTGAGATACGAAACTTGTATTATTGGTGTGTGTTTGTGGTGAGGGTGAAATATTTTTAATAAAGCAATTTTTTAACATGTAAATTTATTTATTAATAAAATTGGTCTGATTAGGGGGAAAAAAAGAATTATTGTTTTTTTTTTATTTTGTATATGCAGCACTCCCGCTTTTCACCTGCCACCACTGGAGTTGAGATTAACTTGCCAATTTTGATATCAGATTTAATACCACTTTCGTTCACAACGTGATCTATATAAATAATGAACAACAGTGAAGATAATGTGCACCCTTGTCACACACTTGTTTTAACATCAAACCATCTTCCTGTACTTTCTTCAATTCTAACTGCTGACTAACAACTTAAATAGAGACTATGTATTGCTCAATATAATGTCCCATTTGCATCATATAACTGTAGCATTTCAAAGAGCTTTCCTCTTGGCACTTGTCATATGCCTTTTCCAAATCAACAAAACTTAAATACAAATCCGTGTTATGTTCTCAAGATTTCTCAACTATTTGTCTTAAAGTGAAAATCTGATCCTAACAACCTTTATTTTACCTGAATTCAGCTTGTTCTTCACAAAGCTTTCCTTCAACAATTGTTCTTAACCATTTCTCAAGTATACTTGTATAAATCTTACCAGAAACACTTAAGAAAATACCTCTGTAATTATTCTCACATTCACTTATATTTCCCTTTTTAATAAATGGCTACTGAAAGCTGTGCCCCAATAATCTGGAATTCGATTCTTATCCAGGTCTTCTGAATTACGCAATGTAATTCAGAAGACTCTGTAAAACTTTTATACTTCCACAGTTGAGCATTTCTAGTTGAGTTTCATCTACTCCAGCTGCCTTTCCACATTTCAGGTTTTGATGGGTTTTTCAACTTCATGCATGGTCCTGACTGCATTCCTGTTGGGAGTTTTCTATCACCATGCTGACACTGCTTGTTTCATTTAGCTGTCTTTCAAAGTAATTACTCCATCAAGAATATCTTTATCTTCAGTTTTCATGTCACCTTTATCATCTCTGATTCCTTTTACAGTACTTTTCCTTCTTTTCTAAGTTTTTTTCATTAGCCTCCATATTTTTTTATCACATTCCTGATATTTTCAATGTTCTTACCAAAAGACTTTCCATGACTTTTGTTTAGCTGCTGTACACGGTGCTTCACTTTCTTACATTTTTCTCCGTATTCTCTAAGAGCACAAAACTGACTTACTTGCCAGGAACTTTCCATATGCTTTCTTCTTTTTTTCCTTCACTGCCTCTTTAACTTCCTGAGTCCACCATGGAGTTCAAATTTTTCTATCCTTACAAACAACCTCACTACATGCCTCTCTAGCTGAATCAATCAAGGTTTTCTTCAGAGTTTTCCACTGAATCTCCAAGGTTTGGTTCGTGTTTTCAAACTCTTTCATTTTGTTTTCAATAATGTTGGTGTATCTGAGTTTACAATTCATCTCTGAAAGCTACTTAAACTTTGATTCATTTTAAAACTTTATTACAACTCTTCTGTTTAATATGAAATTCGATTTTGACATAATTCATTCATTCATACCAGTGTCCTCATGTATCATCTTTTTCATGACCCCCTGGCAAAATTTTAGCCACGTACGATGCGTAGTTCTAGTTTGGCAAACATTTAAAATGACCGTGTTTGCATTTTTCAAAAAAATGGAGAAAAAATGAGTTTTGTGCATTGAAAAAGTGCTCTTTCATCAAGACAATGCACTGTCCCACACATCGGCCATTGCAATGGCAAAATTGCACAAATTGAGGTTTGAATTGGTTCTACATCCACAGTATTCCCTGGACTTGGTCCCGTGTGACTTCTTCTCGCTTCCAAACTTAAAACTTTGCTCGGTGAGAAAAAAGTTTCTTCGAATGAAAATGTCATCAAGGCTGTCAATGACTACTTTGCACAATTTGACAAATCCTACTTTTTAGATGGGATGAAAAAATTGGAAACTCGCTGGACCAACTGTGTAGACTTCGATAAATAAAGGTGATTTTATCCAAAATAATGTGTTTAAATTAATTTTTTACCAAACCTTTCAAACAACCCTTGTATTTAGTGTTGAATACTATGGCTACCCAGTCCTTTCCCTGATTGTTATTGCCACAATATAACAATTTATATTTGTCGATTAGAAAGATCCCTGTTTTTGTCTTCGTTTCAGTCATGGCTATTATATCAATCCGGTACTTATCCAATTCTTCCACTAGTTCCATTTCTTTTCCATTGATTTTTACATTGAGAGTACCAATCTTGAACTCTACTGATGTTGAGTTTTGATGTGTTCTAGGATCACACAATTAAAAGCAGCATATAATGGAGAGGACTTGGGATTTGAGAGTGCTAAATCTGGTGATAATAAGATTTGTCCATGACCAAGCTAGGTCACTACCTCTGATTAGGTTCACGTAGTCTTGATTTGGGGAGGCTGCCAAACATGTAAAAAGTTCAGTTAAGAAGTAGGCATATATAGAACTAGAGAACAGATGATAATCACAAGCTTAGGAGGCAGTTTGAATCATTTCCATGGCATAAGACTCAGCAAGGAATGGAAGGATACTACCAATACATATGGGAGATGGTCAATGATGGCTTAAGAGAAGCCATATCAGAACATACACCCAAGATCAGGAGGGTAAATCAGGTAGGAGTTGAATAGATGAATAGTATCATTCAGCAGGATACACAAAATAAAAAAGGGAGGACTAGAATAAGGAAAAAATAAATTATGAGATGAAACTAGCAATGCAGACCAAAGCATATTCCAAAGCATTATTTCTCTATGTGGATGAATAAAAGGAAGAATACTGCTGATATTGCTAACATCATGCCTTAGTAATTTATTTACTTTTTATAACACAGTGGCAGATGAGGTGGATAAAGGGAATGGACAAATGATGATACTATTGATTTGCAAAGCCATTTGACAGGATGATGCATGGAACTTTATATAAATGGTTGCAAACAGGGAAGGATATAAAGCTGGTATAATGGATAATGAGATTCTAATAGGTAGATAGCAAAGAGGGGTCTGAAACGTTTTCCGCGTCAACTATACATGGCAACACTAAGATTTTTTTTTTCTAAGTTGGTACATTTGTCATAAGCATCCATGTGAAATTGCAAGTCATTCTATCAAGTAGTTTGTTTTATACAGCTGTCTGAAGCAAAAGTGTTGTCTATATCTCTTGAGATCGATAAAATTGAGTATCGTGTGGTTATAAAATTCTCTGTAAAAGACAATTTAACACCAAAAGAAATTCATTCGAAGTTTATAAAAGTTTATGGGCACTCTTCTCCTCCCTTTTCGACAATTAAGAAATGGGCTGCCGAATTTAAACATGGCTGTACCAGCCTTGAAGATGATACACGTGAAGGACGTCCAAAAAGTGTAACAACACCTGAAATCTAATAAATTTAGTTTAATCCTTTATCTAAGTATAAGCAAAGAAAGTTTGTGCCTGAAGTATCTTCAGGACTGAGGCAACTCTTGGTAAAGGTGGACTAAGTTCTCATCACTTGTCTTAGTATCTGCTTGCAGACATGTATAATGCCATGCATTAAGGGAAAGGTCACTACCCAGACCAGTTTTGACCTTTATTGAGGTCTCATCAGTGGGAGCCAGACCCAGAAGTGGTGATACTAAGATGGAAGTAATGGAGAAGTTATATTTACCTATACGAGTTGTCAAAAGGTGTCTCACCTAATTATTATCACGAGTTGCCTCAGTCCTGAAGATACTTCAGGCACAAACTTTGTTTGCTTACATTTGGATAAAGGATTAAACTAAATTTATTATAGTCTACCAAGTGGGGTAAAGAAAAAAACTTCCAAAATCTTTCTCTAATCCAGAGATATTTAATAATAAGGTGGTACATCTTTTGGCAACTCATATAGGTAAATATGACTTCTCCATTACTTCCACCTTAGTATCACCACCTCTGGGTATGACTCCCACTGACGAGACCTCAATAAAGGTCGAAACCGGTCTGGGTAGTGAACCTTCCCTTAATGCATGGCATTATACATGTCCACAAGGAGATGTGCTTTGCATTATGGGAGATACTAAGACAAATGATGAGAGCTTAGTCCACCTTTACTATGAGTTGCCTAAGTCCTGAAGATACTTTAGGTGCAAACTTTGTTTGCTTGCACTTGGACAAAGGATTAAACTAAATTTATTATAGTCTAACCAAGTGGGGGAAAAAAAAATGATTCATTCATTTTTTTTTCATGAAATCATTGATCAAGTGCACGATATGGTATTGGATGACCGGCGGGTCAAAGTGCTGAGACTATAAGCTTTTCAAAAGAATGTGTAGGATATATTTTGCATGAAAACTTGCAAATGAAAAGCTTTGTGCAAGATGGGTGCCACGCTTGGTCACAACAGATCAAAAAACGCACTTGCATGAAAATCTCTGAACAGTGCTTGGAGAATTTTAACAAGAATAAAACTGATTTGTGTGTCGATTTATTACTATGGAAGAGACTTGGATTCACCATTACACACCAGAATCCAAACAGCAGTCAAAACAGTGGACAGAATCTGGCTGTTCAGTGCCAAAGAAAACAAAGTGGATTCCATCAGCAGGAAAGGTCATGGCATCAGCATTTTGGGATGCTAAAGGCATTTTGTTTATTATCTTGAAAAGGGTAAAACAATAAGGGAATATTATTCCGATCTTTTAACCAGACTAGATGAAAAAATTTGTGAGAAAACACCCGGTTTGCAGAAGAAAGAAATCATCTTTCATCAGGACAATGCACCTGCTCACAAAGGTGTTTTGGCAATGGGAAAATTAAGGGATCTGCACTATGAATTGTTGGAACATCCACCTTATTCCCCCAGATCTGGTTCCCTCTGACTTCTATCTCTTCCCAAAACTAAAACTCTTCCTTGCTGGTCAGTGTTTTTCTTCGAATCAAGAAGTGATTGCAGTTGTAGAGGGGTATTTTGTAGATCTTACTGAGAACCACCACAGGGACAGATAATGGCACTGGAGCATTGCTGGAATAAATGTATTAGTTTTATGGAGATTATGTTGAAAAATAAAAATAATTTTGAAATTATAAATTCATTTTTCATTGTTAGGCCGAGAACCTTTCAGACCACCCTTGTATACAGAGAAGCAAAATACAGGGAAAGGCAGGTAAGGATTCTATACAAGGGTTGCTGCTATTTAACTGCTTCTTTTTCTTCTTGCTTAAATTTTGATGCATTTGCAATACTTCAATGAAGCAATCTGTCCATTTGTTTTTTTAGTACATTTATGGGTAATTGACAATCTTCATAAATCTTATCATTCTCTCAAATTTTGCTTTAACTCAAATTTTTTCAACACTACTTTCTGCAGTCAATATACCCCAATAGGGAGGTCATCCTTCTTGGGGACTTCATTGTCCACAACTCATACTAGCTTCTCTTCTCCAGTTTCACCGATCAAGCAAAGGATGCTGAGGTGTTTGCCATCAGCAATGACTTATGTCAGATCTTCAATCTTTTTACCAGAATACATGACAACTCATCCAATTTGCCAACACTTGACCTCTTCCTAACAAGCTCCCCTTTCAGGAATACTGTGGTTGTCGGTTCTCCTCTCGGTAACTTGGACCACAACCTCATACAATTTTTTTTTTTTTTTCAGAGAAACCTTCCAACAGTTCACAATATCATGTCCTTTGCCACTACAAGGGTGTCAACTGGGAAAATCTGTGATTTCTATTCCTCTTTCCCATGATCAGACTACTGCTTCAGTTCTTCTGATCAAAACACATGCTCAGACTGGATAATAGAAATAATCTCACAGGAATGAAAGCTTTCATCCCTCATTCCACTCCAAACTCTCAGCCAACTAATCCAAGCCTTGACTCTCAAAAAAAGTATGCCAATGCTGTAAAAGAAAAAAACCCTGCTTACCACGAATGGCTCAAGACCAAAACTCTAGCTACCTGCTCTGCAGACAGCAACAGTTGTAAAAGAATCATCAAAGTCCAAGTCAGACTTTGAAAGAGCCAAATGATACAAACTCGCTTCCTGCCCAAATGGCAGTCGCTCCTGGTCAATTGCCAAGGCGCCATTTGGTGCAACTCTGCCCACCCACTCAGGTTTCCACCACTTTCACATCCACATGGTACTGTAGTTACCTCACCTAAAGACAAGGCCAACTTACTGGCATCACTTTTCTCTTCCAATTACTGCATTGAAGACTGGGGCAAAGTTCCCTCCACTCTACCAAGAACGGCTCCATTCGTGTTACCCATAGTCTTCCACAAAAAGAAATCGGAAGAATCCTAAACAAGGCATCTGGTCCTGATGGTATCCCACCAACTGTTAAAAAAACTGTGCCCTCCCCCCACCCCAGAACTAACACCTATCCTGCATCGCCTCTTGAATCTATCCTATTCAACTAGTATCTACCCGACAACACGGAAACAGGTCCACATCCAACCCATCTCAAAAAAAAAAGGTGATCATAGTTAACCAATGAACTACTGTTCAATTGCTCTCTCCCTTCTGTTCTCTCTAAAGCTATGGAGGTTATCAACAACCAACTCTTGAATCACCTGGAGTCACACCAACTAATCAGTGACCAGTAGTATAGATTCGCCACTCACAATCTACAGCTGATCTTCTTGCTTACACCACTCATCTCTGGCCGAGTCCAGAGATGAGTGGTGAAATTTGGTGAAATTTGAAGAAACTCACATGGTTGCCCTCGACATTTCAAAGTCATTTGATTGGGTTTGGCACAGGGACCTACTGAACAAACTGCATTCCTCACTCTGCAACTGGATTGTCAACTTTCTCACTGACTGTTCAACTGTGTCATGATGGACGGTTTAGTCTCCTCAGATTTCCCCACCAATGCAGCAGTACTCCACGGTTCTGTTCTTTTACCCACACTCTTCCTCTTGTATATAAATGACTTCTCTCAGACATCCAATCTTATCCATGGCTTTGCGGACGACAGAAAACGATAATCTTGTAAACTTCAACATCGCCAAAATTCATTCCTGTCGGATCTCTCACAAGAAAGAGCTTGCATGCCTCTCCCTTTACCTTCAGCAATACAATAATATCTAAGCACGACCAGATTTATCTTCTTGGTATGATCTGCACCTCATATCTTTCGTGACACAACTACATTTCAACTGTAGATTTTGCAGTGGCCAAAAAAAACTTGTGTACTTCTTTGCACAAGACATTACTTCACGCCCGCTAACTCTATACAAAGCCCAAATCCACCCAGCCATGGAATATTGCTCCCATATTTGGGGAGATGCACCAAAATCCTCTCTTAGATTGCTTGATTCTGTCCAGAAGAGGGCAATCTGGTTAATTAATAACTCCTCTCTCACACATACCCACTTCCCTCTCTCTCTCTCTCTCTCTGATGTTCAATTTTTGCCTTGTGCCTCTTCTATAGATACTTTCATGGACAGTGATATGCTGAATTGGCTACTATTATTCCCACACTCTCCTCCAAATCATTAAAACAGGAGCCAGTGCTAACCAATACCCTTTTAGTCCATCTAGAAACTTACCGAACCAACTTCATTGCCCCCTCTTTCATTCCATCTGCTTATGTCCTTTGAAACAGTCTCCCACTCTGCCTTCCCCAAAGATTACAATCAGCTGTTCAAGCAAAATATGAACAGATTCTTCCTTTCTTCTATTCCTCTTGCCCACACATGGCACTAATGTGCTATAGTTCGTGTGACCTTTCGTGTGTGAATTAGATATAAAAACATTTTTCTTAATGTTTTCATATCATGTTACATTTATGCATTTGGCTCTATTCAATAGTTAGATGAAGATGATACAGGATGATGGTAAAATCATTGTAAAATCAACATCTCCAATTTGGATATCATTAAACCTGATTTGAAATTGGAAATGTTGATCTCTGCACTTTATTTATGCAGATGTTATACTCCTAAATAAATCCAGTACATGTCTGCATGCTTCCTTAAATTTGAAATGAAAATCACCAATAAAAGGATGGACTAAGAAAACAGGCAGAAATTGAAAACATCACCTGCTGAACCTTACAGAATAAATAAAACATCTCAGCTATTTAGGTGCAATGTTTAGTGAAGATGGCAAATTAAATATGGAAGCAGACAATAGAATAAGCAAAGCTAGCATGGTGGGTAGTCAAATGAATCAATTTATATGGAATAAGAGAGAAATTTCTCAAAATATTGAACTGGCTGTATACAAGATAGCACTGAAACTAATTTTAACTTATGGATCAGAGAGCTGGGTTTGAACTAAGACAACTGATCCAGAACTAGAAATCATGGATATAAAACTCTGGAGGAAAATTATGAAATTATGGGTATGACAGATTGCATTAATTAAAACATTGTTTTTTTAATATTAATTACTTATTTTGAAATTAATATCTGACTGTTTTCACTCTGCTAAAACTGGTGGCTTCATCAGGGTATTTAAATAGAGCACAAAAATTATATAAAAACAGATAACAACAAAGTTAGCATAAACACTGAAAAATCGTTACAAAAGAGGATAAAATGATTCATCCTAAAACAGGAACGTTAAGTTGCATAAAAGATTTGGCAAAATTAAAATGTAAGATGTTAAAGGATTTGATGAGAGATTTCCAGATGTCATTTAATATAAGCCCTTGATTCCTGTTCAAAGATTGTGTGAATGGAAAACAAATGGATTCTTTTAGAAGTTTGGAATAAAAATTTCCAAATAAAGCACAGTGGAAATATCCCAGTTTACTAAATTCTTTCTTTTATTTTATGCTCAAAATCTCCAACATGGTATATTTTTCTCGCTTAAAATCCATGGCATGTCTGCTTGATATAAATAGGACCAGATGAGCATGGTGTTCTATATACACCAGGGTGTTTGTAAAAAGGGATACTGTCCTTAGACGACCTGAGCAGGCTTCATGCTGTTTGAATTGGCTTGAAAGTCACTCTGATGTTATGATCTTTTGAAAAGAAAAGCAATCCTAATGGATAGATTGTCAATGTATGGAATGGTGAATGAATCCCTATACTGGACATTTTAGTTATGAAGCAAGAGATGATTCGAAAATAAAATCTTGTTAACAATTTTTTCTTTTTTTTTTTTTTGGAATAAGAATAACCATTGAAAACAAATAAATCTGAGGGCTTGGATTTCCATCTTATCTTCATTTTGTAAAATTGAACATGATCAATTCTTGAAGATGTGGATGATGCCTAGCTTTTGGGAAATTTTCATCATTGGATGAAGTATGAAAATAATGTCCCATGTGAGTAAGCTTATGATGAACCTCTAGAGTGATGCCACCACCAGATTTCTTTATGAGAATGACATCCAAGAAGGGAGTTTACCAAAATAATTGTAGGTTTAAAAGAGTTAAGAGAATGAAGACAGTTGTACATTTGGGAGATTTGTGTTTCTAAATAATGAATATGTCATCGCATTATTTCCCTCAAAAAGATGGTTTCAAAGTGATTTCAGCTAGGAATTCTTTTCAAAATTCTCCCTGTAGAAATCAATTGATGGAGAGAGAGAGAGAGGGAGGGAGGAGGGACTGCCCACTGCTCATACAAACTGTTTTGTAAAAAAACATTGTTCGACCTAAAGAAACTGGGTTAGAGGCAATGTTCAAACAATTTTATAATGTCTGGTATGAAAAAAGATCTCCAATAAGGTCTAACACATCATTCAAAGAATTTTAGTAAAGAGAGAGAGAGAGAGAGATGCTATATTGAGACCAGTAATGATGTTAGAAGATATGTTTATACTACATAGTTTTTGACAAAAATGGCTGAATTCTTTTAAGTAAAAGAGGATCTGATGTAATGTCCAAAAAGGCAAGCAAAATTGATAAAGAGAGCTGATGCCATCCATGATTTGTCTTAAGGAGACTGCATGTTTGTGTATCTCAGACCTGTAAAGTCAGAGGGATAGGATGTACCATTTTTTAGAATGGATTTTTCTCAGCATGAAAGGCAGTGGTTGAAAAGGTTAAATACACTTTAACAGAAGGTAGGGAAACTCACAGCTCAAGTGAAAATAGAAAAACAAATCAAATATCTTTTTGTAATCTATTCTTTTGTAATGATTTTTCAGTGATTAGACAACTTTATCTGTTGTTATATATATTTTTTGTGCTTTATTTAAAACTCTGACAAACTCATCATAATGTGAGCAAAATTAGTCGAATATTAGTTTCTAAATAAATGACTAATATAAAAAACAAAATGTTTTAATTCTATATTTTTTTAGCCATAAAAATATCTCAAATACGATTAGTCTACAAAGATGGCATCAATGGCAGAATCATAAAATCATATTAAAAATGAAGATATTAGAAAGGCGCTTGACATTGTGTGCAATTAGGAATGCAAGTCGGAACTAATGTAATATGGTATTTTCATATAAAGAGAATGTGAGAGGAACACTTTGGAGGCAGCACAAGATGAATAATAGTAATAATCAGTTGCATAAAGAGTATAAAGAGCAGGCCAGTTGAGTGACTCAGTTGGCAAGTACAAAAAGTGCAGTCAGTACAAGCAGAAAATAGCAAATCAGGCTAAGAAAAAAACCCTCAGGAGTTTTCCCTATATGTCAGAAATAGAAGGAAGAATGATTATGGTAAGCTACTGTTAATGGATGAAAGTGGAAGATTGGTGACTGCTACAGACTGCTACTGTTAAGAAAGCTAGATGTCAATGTTTCCAGGGAGTTAGCATTAGCCTCAGCCTATCTGTTTAACAAGTATTGCAACAGCAGAAGTCCCAAAGGAGTGGAAGTGGGTTTTGTTAAAGGGAGGTTTGTAAAGCAAGTTATATATACTTGCTTATGTACTATAACAATGTGGGAATGTACTGAACAAGGAAGATGCATACAGAGCGGTATACAGCAATCCCTCGATTAATGCATCCCGATTAGTGCGTCATTTTTTTTCTATACCCAAATTCGATTAGTGCACCTATATGTCTTCAAAATAAATATTACAGATTTTGAACATTTTCTATCTATACATTATTATTATTATTATTATTTGTGACACCTCCAAGGAGTCCGAAGACTCATCGCGGGAGGACACTTACTGTACAACTCTCCGTATCCATTACTACAGAACATGTACTACCAATCATCTACATCAACGCCATCTACTGCCCACCACCAGCACCACAGCTAGCATTTTTTGTCTGTAAACTGTGTGTGTTCTGAAGGGCCGATTTGTCTGTATGCGGGATGAAAAACCAGAGTTTCCAGGAGAAAAAACCCTGCTACCTCTGTATGAAATCGGCTAACTCACCTTCAATTGAAAAAGTCCATATAAAGTTTCCACCTGTCATGACGAGAATCGAACTTAGGCCTTTTCTAATCGAAAGGTGCAATGTGCCATCGTTCTTCCAATTGCACTACGAAGGCGCTTATGGCTAACTATTTTAAAAAAATCACTCACCAGGATAAAATACTTTAGTTACCAATATAAAACATTTTACAAAGTTACTTTTTAATAGCATACTACACTATTTCCATGTACACTATGTTCCAAATTTACTGCCAAGCATTTTGCTGATAGTAACTCGTTCCTACTTTGCAATTGTTTTCCTTACTTTTTTATTTGAAGGTATTTTCCCAATCTTTCATCACGAGTAAAAGAATAAGTGAACAGAAAAGTGGAAGCGTGAAAAAGATTCGAAAAGTAATCTTGTTGAAAGAAAAACTTGAAATAATAAAGAAAAAATGAACAAGGCAAGTCCAGAGCAAAGATAGGACAAGAACACAAAAATGAGTGAATCAATTATAAGAGGAATTTTTTAAAATTCCTCTTATAGTTGATTCAAAAAGAGAAAGGAGAGGCTGCTTCAAGTTCATCATGCATGCACTCGAAATCAAAGTATTATAATGATTGAATTAGAGACTGTTTTCTACTTGGATTGAAGATTGTAACCAAAAACGGATCCCGGTAAGCAATGACCTTATTAAATCAAAAGCATTAAGCTGTTTGCAACCTTGAAAGAAAGGGCTATGAATGATGGAAAAGAAGAATTCCATGCTAGTGCTGGGTGGATTGAGGTTTCAAAAAGAGAAATAGCTTACATAATGTTTAATCATCACAGGCACAGCTGCAAGCACATATAAGAAGGTGGCTGCAAATTATCCAGAAATTTTTGAACAAAATTGTGGAAAAGGGGGTGGGGTATTGTGTCCAACAAATATTTTAATGTCGATGAAGCCGGCCTTTTTTTTTTTTTTTCCCTGGAAGCAAATGCTTTCCAAGACTTTTCTGACCAAACCAGAGAAATCTCAGCCTGGTTAGAAAGTCGCAAAATCGAATGAAATTACTGCTAGCAATATGCGAGCCTTTGGATGTACATTCTTCCAGAATGTGCAAAAGATTTTGAGCGATTCCGATCTGCTAAAGCTTCTTTGAAATCTGCTAAAGAGATTTCAAAGAAGCAATTTGAAAACATTTTTGGTACAATCGAAGTGTTTAAGTGGCAATGCTTAGAGACAGACCCTAATGAAGAGAGAAGCAGTAAAATTTGCAGAAGTAGTAGAAGAGGCAATAGGACCATACCGTCAGTTGTATGAAAAAAAAAAAGAAATGCCTAGCGTGTTTTCGATTAATGCGCCTGTTTTAAAGAATGCATTAGGCGCATTAATCGAGGGATTGCTGTACTTAGATTTTGCAAAAGCTTATGATAGATTGCCAAACCACAAGTTGGTCACTAAACTAAAGCAGACGGGATTGGATGATAGACTAGTGAGTCAGGTGACTCACTAGTCAAGCATAGAGAACAAAATGAGAGAGGACTCCATGATTAATGGACTTACAGGAGGACTTGAGTAGATTATATAAGTGGACAACAGTATGGAACTGTCAATTCAATGTTTCCAAGTGTGAGGTTCTGAAATTTGGTAGGCAACAATGGGATACAAAGTAAGGATGCAAAATTTCCCCACTTGGTGGGGAAATTTTAGAGGAAATTGAGGAGATAAGCTACCTTGGAGTGGTGGTAGACAATGATCTGAAATTAAAAGGTCACATTGCACAAGATCTTAACTTTTAAGATCTTGTGCAATGTGATCTTAACTTTTAGAAATAAAGACGTTCTGGTTCCAGTGCACGGACTTGATCAGGCCTTGTATGGATTATTGTGTGCAGATTTGGTCCTCTGGTTTTTATGAAAATGAGGATATGTTGGAAAGGATCCAGAGAAGACCAAGGTCATAACTAGTCTTTGGGATGTGGGATATGAGTACAGACTAGGGGAATGAAGTTTGCAAAGCCTTGTGAATAAGAGGAAGAGAAGGGGATATGACTGAGACATTTAAGTAGGTAAAGGGTTATTACCAAGTTAATGTGGAAGACATTTTTTGTAGAATGGGGAAAGGGGGTAGAACTAGGGAACCCACCTGGAAGTGGGTTCTCCTTATGCCCCTCCTCACACCCTCCTTATAGGGTGTGAGGAGGGGCATAAGGAGAAAGTTCTTTGCATGGAGAGTGACTGGTCAGCAGAATGCTTTGCCTGACACTATGGTGAATGCAGATACATAACATGAGTTTAAAGCACAATTTGATGGGCTTAGTGAGTAACAGTGTTTTCCCCCCCCCATGATGAGTTCTTAGGCTCCACAAAAGTCTGGTGTTAATAATAATAATAACAATTCCTTATCTGCACTGACAAACCAGACACAATCATCAGAAGCTTCAAGATTTTATATAACCAATTCCTTAAACTCTGACTTCCACTTGTGCTTCAGTGAGGCAAAGATTACCTCCTCAATTTCAGTGCTACGAAAACATACCGTCTCTTATTTCTCACATGTAAGATCTCATTTCTCCTAACTTTATTCTTGATAATATCTAAGTTGCCAAAACATGATCATATTTTTCTTCTTGGGCTGAAAATATAAATCCCATATTAGCCCAACCTTGTAATAATTATTTCTTGCACATAAAGTTTTCCTAAGAATGTGCGATGCTATCAGAAGAAGGCAATACAATGAACCGATGATTCCCTCTGATGAATCTATGAGAGATTCACTCCAATAACTCTGTTTCTGCTTGTCTTTAGAATAGGTATTTCTATGGAGAGTTCTGCTGAACTGGCGATTATCATTTGTTCACTCTATTCCAAACTCTTTTGCTCATCAACATGCATTTATGGTTCATCATCAAACATGCCAAAACAACTTCTCTTCCTTCTTTTTCATTCCATCTATTCAAAGAAACATATCAAAAAATAAATTTGTGTACCATCTTTACACAAAAGGCACTAATGTGCTATAAGTTATGTAACCTTTCACATGGTTCTGACATATAAAGGAATACTACGTAACACCACAATTAACCCTAGATAACTAAAAAAATACTTCATGCTTTAGGTTTTTGTTCAGTTTTGTTGTGTTATGCATTTGATGAAAGCACTAAATAGTAACAAAGTACTCCTTACTGTGCTAGAGGTCAGTAAATTGAACTGAACTTGCTCACGTAAAGAGAGCACTGATGTGGTTCAATCAACAAAAAATTAAAAATTAATAACATCACCGATGGAAGTGTGTGAACCGGAGATGATAATATTGCAACACACACATAAAAAGCAAAGTATGCGTCCTTCTACCCACAGTTAGAAATAAATAAAAATAAAAACAAAAAAGGCCTTTTTTTTTTTTTTTTGGTAAACCTAAATATGAAACATAACGAACTCCAAGATTTTTTACTCAATCAACATATTCACATTCCGAAACTGATAACTTACCATTCTCTTGCCAATTTCTTATAGGCGCGTTTAATCTCTAGAATCGCTGCTCCCTTTGAAACACCTAAAGTTTTATATGGATCTTTGAGAATGGCGGTAACTAAAACAAATGGGAACGCGAGATACGCTAAATATATCAACTTCATGATTTTATAAGATATACTGTATATGCAGATATCATATCATACGCGTCAATTAAGCAAACTCTATGATATTATTGTACTTCACAACTGAATTTATTCTGGTGAGCGGTACTATAGCCACATAGTGTATCACCAATAAAAATAGCAATATACAAAATATAATAATAATGATCTTTATCTACCAATATCACTGTACACATCTATTTATCTATTTAGCAAATTTTTAACTGTGTTTTTCTTATCATATAATTTAAAAACACATACTTTACATACAAGATAACACTACACAGTAAATCAAAATAATACACACTTTACGTACTAGATGGCAGCAATACAGAAAGTAACCATACTCTCACTTTTAAAACAAACGTCAAATAAAATATTATATACAGTTAATTTATTTCATGGTTGAGATCTGAAGATTTATTAATACAGATCATTATTATAAAAAAAAATCATCTAACGCCATTTTATTCCTGTATACGGGGAGTAAGCGAGGCCATTTAGCCCTATCTAACTTTTGGAGACTGAGTGGGCAGTTCAATCTCCAATGGTAACAATCAGAGATAGATGGCACAAGGCTATCACTAATTAAGCGGTACACAGTGAAGATAGACGGCTCAAATGTGCCGCCATCTCGTGGTCCCTAACCCTAACACGATATATTTAATGTCTGAAATAATGTGGTTCTACGGTCGATTTTCTTGAGTTTACGGGACGAAAAACCCGAGTTTCCGGGAGGAAAAACCCGCTTGCCCGTGCCAGAGATCGACTAACTCGGGAACCGGTCGAAAAAAGGCTTAAAAAAATTTCCTCTAGTCGCCGACTAGACTCGAAACTAAGTCTTCCTTCGTGCGGCCAAGCGCCGTGGTGTGTAAACGCTACATCCACTGAGCTATTATTTAACACTTCCAGGGAGTCCAAAGACTCATCGAGGGAGAGTGTGTGTGCCAACAACATCGAACGATAACCCCTTCCAGCAACTAACCGCGCTCAAACTTTCTTAACTGATCCGGCTTTTTGTCTTTAAACTCAAACTAAATGAAATACTGAAAATAGAATATACTCCGCATGGCCGCCTTTTATTAGAGATATAAAATTATCAATATAAGGCGTTTTAAACGTGATTGAAAATCTTTGGTATTGATAACAAGGCCTCAGAAATACCACTGCCAAACATCGCTGTTACAAGCAGTAATGTCAGCAAACTGGCAAAGCTACCATTCTTTTTTACTATATGTATAATATCCCATAGAGAGGGTACATTCAAACTTTTTACACAGGTAAAAAGTGAATATATATAATTATGGCGCATCCTAAAATCTGCTACAGCCTTTTATTCCCCCATAAGGAGTAGGAGGCCGTTTTCTCTTCTTTCGTGACATTTCTCTCAGCAAAACATCGTGTGGTAGATATAGGCGATGACATGACATGTGCACTGGGGAGAACAGGCACCATCTTTCAGAAATAAGATTAATCCACTAATTCATCATCATCTTCTTCAACCTGAATCACTCCAGTGCTGGACTAAGGTCTCCACAATTTTCTAGGCTTAATTCTATTTACAGTTTTCCTCATTCATTGCATTCCAATAATCTTTATAATTGAAACTAACTATACTTTCTTGGAATTTCATCTTTGCTTGCTGTCATGCATAGGTCTACATTCTGTTAATAAATCAGACCATTGAATAGTTATATGCAGGCCTGGTTGGCCGAGTTAACAGATTATCCACTCTCCAGCCAAAAGGCTGCGGGTTCGAATCCATCCCTGGGTATGGATGTTTGTGATTCTCTGTGAAAATACTAATGGGGGTGGTCGGCGGTAGACGGCGTTGATGTAGATGATGAAGGAAGTTGCAGTTGATGGAGTGGTGGAGATGGAGAATTGTAAAGTAGGTATCCCTCCCCTCGATGAGTCTTTGGACTCCCTGGAGGTGTTAAGTAATAATAATAATAATCTTGCAATATATTCAGCCTATCTCCATTTTAAGCATAATGTAACCAATGAAGTCCTATGTACACCTTCTAGATTTTATCAGATAGGGAGATATCCTGTCTTTAATTATCACACCCAGTGCATCCCTTTCTGTTCTTCCCTGGATAATTTTACCTTTTAAAGGATATCTAATTAATTTCCAGGTTTTCATATGATATGTAATTACAGTTAAGGTACACTAATCGAAAGCTTAGCGCCTTCAAGCTAATGGAAATATCAACTTTGAGGATAAATAACACCTTTTCAAAAAGCCGTCAAACTAGCTCTATCGTCTTTATTTTAGTCATTATTTCTATTTTTCTATTTTTAAATTTTATTTAAAAGGCGAAGGTGTGGGCGAAGCTGTTTTAGCTATATCTAACTTTTTGAGACTGAGTGGGCAGTCCAATCTCCACTGGTAGCCAATCCGACATAGTTAGCGCAAGGCTATCACTAATTTAATCACTAAGTGAAGACACGCCCAAACAAGTGCCGCCATATTTTAGTCCCTAACCCTCACACAATACTTTTGTCTGAAGGTTATTCTAGTCGGCGATAAATGTAAGTCTACCTTCGGACGATTTAGTGCTGAGGAGTGGAAACACCACTTCCATTGAGCTAACACAGGCTCCCTGTGTAGCTTGTGTTAAATGGAATTTTACGATTTTCGTTTTGTTTAAATTTATCTTCAATCCAATTTCACTGGATGTGAGATTAATCCCTTAATTTTATGTCTAGGCTCCTCAATCTTCTGCCAAAAGTTTGGATCATCAGAAAAACACAGACGTGTAAGAACCATTCCATAAATTTTACTTATTTTCTTCTGGTTAAATTAATGGAAAAAAAAATCTCCCAAAGCAAATCTAAAGAGTTTTGGAGATAGCCTATCTCCCTATTTTATTACAATTGGAAACTTTTGACTTTACTTTTTACTTTTCTCATGCACATTAATAACAGAATTAGCATTACTTGTTTAACAGTGATTCCAGGAGGGCTAAGGTTCTCCTGTCCATTCAAATTCCAACAAAGGGTAAACAGTGACAATTACTATATTTGATTTCCTTTAATATAATTTTCCTAAGAGTGTGATGATCAAAGGTACTGCGTGTAAACCTTGCTGCTTCTCTGGTTGCATATGCTCAAGTTATTGCATTAATATGTCTCATTATTTTGGTAAATGTTTTGTATACTCGGTAATAATCGAATGCACCTCTAAGTTTTAATTTCATTTTTACATTTTAGTTTTTACATTTTAATTATTATTAATGCATTATATAATTATATAGAAACACCTGTGGAGAATTCATGACTAAATTTAACACACGTGAACCACAGTAGTATGTTTTTTATTATGTATAAAATTTCGCCGTAGGTATCTTAGGACATCATCAGAACAGTATAGCAATACTAGGAATGAAAAAAGAAAGGGCGAGTATGTATAAAGGAATCCAAATTGCGTGCAGTGGCGCGTTGCGGCCATAAATTAAGTTGATGATAGCTGATTGACTGCAGCCAACGAGAATTGAAGTTGTATTGCACAATAGTGAAAAGAGCTAATTTGAGGCTATTTGGTGTGAGATTGAGATGGCAGAACAAAATATACAGTTGGGTGCTGCTATAGACCAGGTGATGGAATAGATGGTGGCGATAAAATGCATAAGCAAATAAAAGCAATGAGTGGAAGGAGGGTAATTATTATGGGAGATTTCAACTATGGTAGCATTGGTTGGAAGGAGGAGACGAGGCATGTGAGGAAGGAACTGGAGTTTATTCCATTATTAAGGGATAACTATCTGAGACAGCATGTAATTGAAAATACTAGGGGTTTAAGAGTGCTTGACCTGGTAATAGCTTCTGAGAATTTGACTGTAATGAATATGACCATGTTACCACCTATTGGTGAGAGTGATCATAAGGTCTCATCAATAGGTGGGAGGTGGTTGACCTGGGAGGTGGCTAAAGGTGTGGAATTTTTGATTAAGACGGAGTAATTGTGGAATTACCGTGCTGGCAAGTATGACAAGCTTAGGAGATTGCTTGGTGCAGTGCCATGGCATGTAAAACTGCAAGGGCTGGATGTCGATAGTGCATAGGAAGTGGTCAAGGAGCATTTACAGGAGGTTATGGCTGATTGCATACCTAGGGTGAGAACAGTAAAACAAGCAGGGGTTAAATGGATGAATAACACCATTAAGCTTGAGCAGCAAAAAAATAAACAACTGTGGAGGGAATTTAAAGAGAAAGGAGACCTGCAGGCACATGAACGGTATAAAGCGCAGGCCAGAAGGGTAACGAGTGTGGTAAAAAAAAGCAAAAGCGGATTATGAAAGGAAACTAGCTATGCAAGTTAAAGAGAATTCCAAACAGTTCTTTCAATATGCTGCAAGCAAAAAAAAAAAAAAACTATAAACGGGAGATTTTAAGGAATGACAATGGTAAGGAGGTCACTGAATCAATCGATATAGTGGGATTACTTTGCAAGAGTATATCATCCAAGTGGTGACATTGAAAAAATGAAGGAACCATTAATTTATACGGGAATCGTGATGAATGAAGTGGAGGTGAATAGTCTATTACAGAACCTTAATGTGAATACATTTGTGGGATTGGATGGTATACTGGCATGGGTATTAGGTGAAGCGGGTAAAGAATTATTAGTGCCCTTGGCCTTAATCTGAGTCTGGTTTAGTCCAGAAAGTGTGGAAAGAGGGGGAAAATATTTCCACTGCATAAAGGAGGATCCAAGACTACTGTTGCAAATTACCGACCAATCAGCATATCAGGAGTTGCTGTCAAGTTCTTGGAGAAAGTAGTCAAGGGAAAAATACAGGAATGGATTGATGAAAATGATATACTGTACGGGGGCAGCATGGCTTTGTGAAGGGTAGATCATGCCTCAGTAACCTGCTCAAGTTTTATAAAACAGTGACAGCTGAATTGGATAAGGGTAGTGGATTTACAGTGATACTGGTGGACCTGGCTAAGGCATTTGACAAGACAGCAGATGGAATTCTAATCCGTAAACTACAACATATGGGAATGGATACAGATTGGTGAGATGGATAGGTGGGTGGTTGATAGAGAGATATCAGAGAGTAGTTTATTCAGGAGTAGAGTCCAAAAGACGGCCTGTTACTAGTGGTGTGTCGCAGGGTTCTGTTCTTGGACCACTGCTGTTTAATTTGTTCACTAACGATATAGGGAAGGATGTAAGAGGAACAGTTCATTTGTTCGCTGATGATGCAAAATGGGGTAGGCAATAGTGAATGCAGAAGATCTCAAAATCTTGCAGGACGACTTGGATAGATTGGAGTTCTGGGCTAAGGAGAATGGATGTCAATTTGATATGACAAAATGTAAGGTTATGCATTTTGGGGTGAAAAGATTATCAGCAGTATACCACATTGGTGGAACTGTACTCCAGGAGATTGACGATGCCAGGGACTCGGGAGTGTTGGTGGATAGGGAGATGATGTTTAGGGGGAACATTGCAAAAGTGGCTAAATCAGCTCATCAACTCACTTGGTTGTTGAAAAATACTTTGACTGGCAGAGACAAGCAGGTTATTGTATTTCTGTACCGAGCCTTGATAAGACCTCATTTCGACTACTGTGCTCAGATTTGGTGACCTAGGTTTCTTCTTGATGGGGAGGAGGTGGAGAGGATCCAGAGACGAGTGACGATGATAGCAGGTCTATGGAATGAACCATATGAGAACAGGTTGAAGATTTGTGGGTTGCAGAAATTAGTTGATAGGCAGAAAAGGGGAGATATGATTGAGATATTCAAATTGCTAAAGGGTTTCTATAGGATTAATTCAGAGGATATTTTTTGAGATCAGAACTGAACTGGTGGTGGGAGAACTAGGGTACATCTATGGAAGCTGGGCAAGAGCGTGGTTAGCAATGGTGTTAGAGTTGGTTCTTTACTTTTAGAGTGGTAAATGAGTGGAATAAGCTGCCAGTCTGTTGTGGGTGGTATGACAGTGAGTGAGTTCAAGGTAAGGTATGATATATACTGTGAGAATGTCGTATAGTTGTGTGGACATGATGTTTAGGGCCTCCCTCGATGAGTCTAAGGACTCCCTGCAGTCGCCCATAATAATAATAATAAGTAGATGGTCACTAAATTTCTTTTTTTTCTGACTGTAATTTATTCGTAATATTCCTTAATTCTATTTAGCATGTCATTTCAATCTCTGATTTTTGTTCATTCGTTCCGTTTGTGCAACAATTTTTATCTTATTACTGAATCCTTTCTCATACCTTTCATATTTTTATTACTTGCAATGTTTTTTTCTATTTTCTAGTATCAGATGATCCCATTTCATGTTTCATTCGTCTGCGATAGATTTTTTTCGCAATTCTGAGCATTCTACTGAATTTCTTATGGTAGTATACCCTTAATAAGAGTTTCCTTTGAAAATTTTGGCAGTTCTTGCAAATTATTCTCCCCTCTTTGGCCCCTGATTTCACTTGTTTAAAAAAATAATATCTGCTTTTTTTTTAAGTTTAATATTTCTAGGTTTATTCCAATGAACTTCTGCTTATTTGATTTATTCCTATTTGATTATAATTTTTGATCTCACCATTATGTGATGACATCCTGTATTAAAATTGTTTACATCATTACAGTGGTAGAGATAAGAGATATTGTTGATAAAGGGCTAAAATTTAGGAAAAATATTGCAAGAATCGTAAAGACAGGACAACGGATCATGGTCCTGATCTGGAAGACACTAGCGCGTAGAAATCACGATCTTATGGTTCCAATAAATAAGGCTTTGATTAGGTCACATATGGACCACTGTGCACAGATTTGGTCACCTGGTTTAATTCGAAAACGTTCAGAGACATTTGAGTAAAGTGATTTCTGAAATGTTGAGAATGAAGACAAATTAAGGAAATATAAATTGCAGAGCATAGTGGATAAGAGGAGAGCGGGACATGATTGAGACAAATAAGATATTGCAGGGATGTTTTCAGATTAATGTAGATGATGTTTTACATAGAATGGGGAAGAAACAAGGGAAAACAATATACCATTCGTAGAAGCTTTATGAGGATGTGAGCAAGGAGTGAAGAGTAGATCATTTTTTCCATCGAGAGAGGTAGGTGATTGGAATGCATTGCCCTGAGAGCATGAATACGGAGACAGTGAATATATCTAATGCAGAATATGATAAAGTTTTTAAGTCACTTGACTCCATAGTGGTATGATGATGATGTTTTTTGCAGAGTATAAAATAATATAATAATCCAAAAATAAAATAATACCATTTTTTAAATTAATTAAATATTTATCCGCGGTATAAACATATGAACTGGCATGAATGTGTATACAGCTCACTATATAATGTAGTAATACAACTCACAGGTAAATAGTAATAATAATAATGGAATGCTTTTATTAATATAAAAGCATTCCATTATTATTATATAATAGTCGAAATTTTTTTACATTTTGTCCTTTGTGTTTTTCAATATTTTTTTAGAGATTTCTGTTTTTAATACAGATATTTGCTTCTCTACAAAAACTCAGTATACAAGTTACTAAATACATTCTTTCTGATATACTTGTTTGTTTGTTTAGGTGGCATTTCTGCTTTCTTCCTCGAAGCTTCTGCAGAGATTATCTGAGAAAAATAATAGCTGGCGGCAGAGGCGTAGCTAGTGGGCGGCGGCCCATCCCAGGTGGCACTTTGAACCTCTTTGATCTTAAAAAAAAGCTGTAACTGTTGACAGTTGTGAGAGAAGTTTTTCTAAATAAAATTAATTAAGAATTACCTACATCAGTGAGCATTGGAGTGACCACGCGGCATCTGTGGATGTCCAGTGAACATATAGATAGAATGCAGTGGCGTAGCTAGAGCTTTTTCCTCCGGGGCGGTCCCTGAGTTTGTCACCCCACTCAATGCACACCAAAATTACTACAAAAAGTCAAATGACGTATAAGGAATTAAATTAAAACACTGTGTTCATTTTTAAAGTAAAACTTCAATTTCAACATTCTAAAATGTTATTTTTCTTGCCATTCTGTTAGCAAAATCGTCGATTACATGAGCGAAGTCTATTTCATAGTAATGTAGGTAATTCTTAATCAAATTATATTTAGAAAAGTCCTCTCACAACTAACAAAATTTACAGCAATTGTGAGGAAAATTTGCAGTAGTATTAACATATTTGGATTTGGAACTGATTTCTCGGGACAGAATTTTAGAATTTAATGCAAAAAGTTCAAACTGCCGCCCGGTGAGGACCGCCCCCTCCTCAGCTACACCACTGATAGAATGTCATCGACGATTTTGCTAAGAGAAAAGCAAGAAAAATAACATTTTAGAATGTTGAAATTAAAGTTTTCAAAAATATTTCAAAAATAAATAGTGTTTTAATTTATTTCCCAATACATCGTTTTGACTTTTTGTAGTATTTTTGGTGAGTACTGAGAGGGGGAGGTAAACTTATGGACCGCCCTAGACAGCAAAAGCTCTAGATCCACCACTGGCTGGCTGGAGGTGGATTCGTGATTTTGTTTCAACACTGGTCGCAAGCCATGTGTAAATTTATCTGTTTGTGTGTGCTTGGAAACTTTAAATATAAACAAACACATATACAGGGTGTTCGGGATAAATTTGACAGTTTCGTAAGGAAAAAGAAAATCTTCTTTGTATCTATTAAATTTAATGAATTGACAAAAAAACATTACAGGCAGAGTTAATTACAATACTATCAACAAGATTTACTCAAAATAACCACCATTAGCATCGATCACAGCTTCAATTCTGCTTCGGAACCTCGAACAAGCTGATGCTACAGTCTCCCTGGGAAGGGCCGCAAAAACTGTTTTAATTTTATCCATTAACTGGGCTTTTGTATTACTGGAAGTGCGATTGGTGTCTTTTTCAACTGCGCCCCATACAAAATAATCCATGGGGTTAAGGTCTGGGGAGTTTGGAGGCCAAACATTTGGACTGGTGAAGTCGTAGAAATTTTCAGACAACCATTTTTGACTTTTCCCAGAGGTGTGGCAAGGGGCCGAATCCTGCTGCCATTGGCTACCCTTGTTATCCAGGGCTTGACTACAGTTAGCAACTCCACGAACAAAGCCCGAATTCCAATGCCAGGGTTCTTCAACACCTGTTCCTGCAGATTTGCGAGGAATTCTGCTGTACGAACGCAATCAGATCGTCTGCTAGGGATCTTTCTTCTTGCTACATCCTCGTAGTCACCATTGCAAGTCTCTAGTTCATGCCTGATTGTTTTTACTGTATTCAGGGAGCATTGGGCAGCAGTCGTAATATCCTTATTTTGATGGCGGGCACGAATCATCATGATACAAGTTATTCTCTTCCATGATTCAGGTGGGTTCCAGCTATCCATCCTTTCTGACATCTTGTATATGAATGAAGAAGGGTCCAAACTTTTAAATGAAGAGAAGTGTGTGTTAATACATGTAACTTACGGAAAAATATAATTAATTATAAATATGTCAAATTTATCCCGAACACCCTGTATATGTAGGAAGTTTTTTACCTTGGGTATAATATACGTTAAAGATATCAAGCTATTTTAGACCTGATTTTAATCCATTTCTCAATTAAGCAAACCGACAAAGTCAAGTTTGTGCCTGCAAGTAACGCAAGTCTGGGTGACTCCGCACACAGTGCAAGTCTTAGGAAACTCGTGGTAAAGGTGGAATAAGCTCTGATCACTATTCTTGGTATTTACCCTTAATGCAAAGCACATCTCCTTGAGGAGATGTATGAGGCTATGCATTAAAGACATGGGGGGCACTACCCAGACCGGTTTCGACCTTTATTGAGGTCCCATCAGTGGGAGCCAGGCTTAGAAATATCAAGGTTAAAGTAATACAGAGCTTATAAATATTTTACCAAAACAAGTTACCAGAAGGTGCTTTGACCTTATTAAATAAAATTCTGGATGAGAGATAGTTGTAGAAAGTTTTTTACCTTGGGTATAATATACATTAAAGATACCAAGCTATTTTAAACCTGGTTTTAATACATTTCCCAAGTAAGCAAACCAACAAAGTCAAGTTTGCTCCTCATGTTAGAAGATGATGATACAGTGTGAAATGGGCCTCCTCTAATGGATCAAGTATTCTCACACAACACACAACTGCTCTCTACTTAAACCTGGGATACAGCTACTTTTATATTGTGAAGTGTTGTGAGAACATGCAGCATTGTCATACTTGGTGCAGCAGGACGATAATGGTCCCTGGCTTAACTATGACAAGTTACTTTTGCTTTATATTTTTTTAAAAGAATGAAAGACTTAGAAAGCAGGTTGTGCATTTTATGTAATGAACTTTTATATGTTAATATTTTCATCATTTGTTTCTGGAAATTGTGATTGTACTTATCACTTACCAGTTTTCATATAGCCATAAGCATAAATAAATATATAAATAAACCAGGTCTACACTGTCATCCTGACTATGAATAATTATAAAGGGCATCCGGCATCCAGAGGAAGTTGACAAGTGCTGCAATCTCGTGGTATCTAATCCTAATACGATATTTATTGTCTGAAGTAATGTGGATTCTACAGTCGATTTTCTTGCGTTTAAAAAAAAAAACAACAAAACAAAAAAAACAGAGATTTCATTACAAAAGTACGCTTGCCAGTGATGATAGAGATCGACTAACTCGTGAACCAGTTGAACAAAGGCTTCTAAAACGATCTAGTCGCCGACTTGAATTGAACTTGATTTCTGGTGCACAAGCCACTTTCCCTGACCAGAAGGCTCTTAATGTTATTAAATTTCTTCAATGATATTAATTATTGACTGCCAATATACTGTATGCTACAGGGTTATAAATACAAAAGTACAAAAATAAAACCAAAAATAAATTCTCTGCTTCTGTAATTTTCAATAATTAAATTCTACAAGCTAAAATATATGTAGCATATTATGGAATAGAATTGGATGTTCTGATCCAGATTAAGTTCAGAAAATTCTAGGTTACTTTGTTACTGACAAATTTATAAATGGCGTGATTAAATAATAAAGATTTTCATATATTTTGTATTATGCAAGCTCGTGCTCATCCATACGAGGCAGTAGAAGCTGCAATAACAGAAGTGAGTGTGCCTAAGTTAGGAAGAAAAGCAACTGTTGATTTAAAGTTTCATTAATGGCTGAAGAAAATATGCTGTAGTATATAATATTTTGACTGCAGCAAGTAACGCTACATGACTGAAAATTGTCTCTTTCTCACATTTCGTCTCTCTTGCAGGATATAAAATCCTCAGATTCAGTGAAAGAAAATCATTTACCTCGGCCTGTGACTGACTAAACGTATCAGCTGGAAATTTCTTCAAGCGCTAGAAGGTATTGAATCCAGACCAAAAGGATACCATCGTTCGTTATGAGATAAAAATTCATATATATGAGGTATCTATATATAGATAGCCAGCTATCTATCTATATATATATATAGATATAGATAACTGGCTGAACAATACCACTGAATATACACGGCATCCGGTGAAAAGAGGCGATCTACAAGTGACGGCAACTCGTGATACCTAATCCAAACACTATATATATGTGTGTGTGTGTGTGTGTGTATGTATATATATATATATATATATATATATATATACACGGTCAATTTTCTTGAGTTTACAGATGAAAAACCCGTTTTGGGGAGGGAAAAAAAAAAAAACAACAGCTTCCCCTGAGTAATAAGTGAAGATGGAATGAAATAGGAGGAGTATTGTATAATTCTGAAGCTGAACTGCGTATGATATTGACCAGCAGCATGTGTTTATGATTCTACATAGAAGGAAGGTGAAGGAATCATGGGAGCCATTTCTGTTAGAAACGAAAAAAAAAAAAAATCTCGTAATGCCTTTTATTTCCGTAAGGGGTAGGTGACGCCGGCTATTTAACTTTAGAAGAACAACTGAGTCTCCACCTGTCAGCAACAGAGACAGATTGCTCAAAAATACCACTGATTATACACAGTATCCGGTGAAAAGGTGGCGATCGACAAGTGACGGCAACTCGTGATACCTAATCCACCTGAATTCTACGGTCGATTTTCTTCAGTTTACGGACGAAAATACGGTCGAAGAAAAACAGAAAAATTTCGTGTAGTGAGTGACTAGAATCTAATACACCTGTCGTCGGGAAGCCTAGCGTTGTAGACGCACATACCGCTAACAGCATAACAGACTTTTGTGGGAGAAACAACTCTGAAAAGCACAAGGCAGATGCAGACCAGGGGAGAAAGGGTAATCGTAATATAATAAGATGTCTGCTTCTTGTGGACAGTGTCAAGCATTCATAGCAAACCTTTTTTCTTGCACTAACCGATACATGAGAACTTTACCATTACGTTGGCGAATATTTTGCAAGTTTAGAATTCATACAATATTTCGGAATTCTGTTCTAGATTCACCAATGTGCTGTCTTAACAAAAGTGGGCAAGAAGATTTTGTAGACTGCGAAGGTTAATAATGTAATGTGTTGTGCAAAACAAGAATAGACGATCGAGAATCCATTAAGAAAAATTTAATTATAGTACTAAAATTTCTCCTCTTAGAAGACCGTTATAAGTTTTGTTTTCATTGCTGGCGTGAGATACAGAGCACTTTACCTTGGTGCTGTTGAATATAACTTTCCTTTCTACTGTCAATTTTGAATAGTTTTTCGTTGGCCATTGCATCTAACTGAAAGCTGTCGCGTTAATGAATCATGATCATCACATCTGCGGTAAAAGCTATAAATGTTGTTTCAGTAGAAAGAAAGTTGTAATAAAGTCGTACTGCATGTTACAGAAGCCTCATTCATAGCAAGAACCCTGCGAACAGCCGCGTTTGAATTCTTTCATAACAGTTGTGGTTTTCAATGTCATGGTTGCTTTTCTGTCTAAAATCATTCTTTATAAGGAAGAATACGTCCTTTGGACATTTCAAATCGCTTAACTGAGTTGTTATGCTGGCCTGGATGCAGCATCGACGGCTCCTTGCATATCATCGAGTGGGATCAGCAGTACGTAAATTTTTGCTGTGGTGACTGCTTTGTATGAACTTCAAAAATTCCAAAACAATGTTCACAGTGCTTGTTGGAGGCCTAAATCTATTTTCATTGCGGATTCATAGATCTCTTGATTAGAAAAAGTGCATTATTTGCTTTATTAAAAGATTTTCAAGCACCTTACAAGAGACATTTATTTGGGCCTGTAAATACTCATTTCATCAGCTGCTCCTTCCCGGGTTTGATAGTCATTGTAATATTAGAACGTCCCCAAAATGAAGGAAATCATCGTTCTTCAGGCATTCGTTGTAAACTGTTATAAAATCGGAGAATTCAATAATATGTCGCTATTTATCCCGTCCTCCACTGTTCTCACTATACTGATTCAATTTTGAAAAATAATAAGCTAACGTCTTTTCTTCCCTTATAGGGAGAAGGCAGTGCCTAACACTATCTAGCTTTTGGAGACTGTGTAGGAAGTTCAATCTCATCCAGTAGCGAATCAGTGATAGCTGGCCCATGCCTATCACTAATTATAGACAGCCGCCGATGAAGAGACCGGCAAAGAAGCAGTGCTTCCATCTCTTGATACCTATCCCTAACAAGATATATTACTGTCTGAAATAACGTGGGTTCGACGGTCGATTTTCTTGAGTTTATGGGATGGAAGACCCGAGTTTCCAGGAAAAAAATCCGCTTTCCAGAGATTGACTAATTCTGGAACCAGTCGAAGAAAGGCTTCGAAAAGTTCCTCCAGTCGGCAACTAGATTCGAAGTATACGTGCAGCCTAGTGCAGAGGATACAAGCGCCATTTCCATTGAGCTACACAGGTCTTAGTGATGATTCAATAACATTAGCCGTAATTTCATCGTCGTTAGGAGTGTCCATCTCTTTTGTCAGTCTTCTGTAGGTTTTGTAATTACTTCATCTAATGATTCGCTATCATTAGGAGTAAACTTGTTCATGATATTAGCTGCAATATCTGCTAAGTTTTTAGTAAGAGTCGTTTTTTTTTTTTGATAGTTGATAATATAGGTGTTCTTTTATTTTTGACTGCTGCTAATTATGTATACATTTCCAAGAATTCGATGCAGGAGAAACAGTACAAAATATTTCCCACGATTCTGTTTTCATATTTGTAATTTTTGGCTGGTAGCTCTAATTTGCATTATAATTCTGTCATCAAGTTTGTCTTAAATATCGATGTAGGTTCTCCGATTATAACCGTATGAGTAAGTTAACGCCTTTGATTTTCTACCATCCATCTTTTTTAGATATTCTGAGTGTTTGGTTGCAGGATTCTTCCAGACATAATGAAAGCTCAGAAACAATTCTATGGTGGCCGATGTTGAATCCCAGATGGCTAAGTGCTTGTCCAGAATAAGCTGTTCTCTTGTAACAGTGACGTTATGCTTTGAAATTAGACACACAAATTCTCGTTTTAATGCTTTTTTGAATGTATCTGCATTCAGTTTAAAATTTTGTTGCTCATGATGAAATTTAATATTCGATGATCAGAAAAACTTTCTTCTTCCTCGCATCTTCAATCAGAAATCCGGTATAAAATAGCATCGTTTTCTATTATTGAGTCAATGCTACACAGGCTCTGTTTTCCCTGGTATTTTTAAACGATGGGATATGTTGTCATCGTTTAATATATGTAGGGAATTAGAAGCTAAAAACTCTTCCAGATTTTACTTCTATCATTTGTGCACTCATTGAATTCTACTATATCGTAATTCAAGATGTTCGAAATCGTATTTTATGTCGCAATGATAATCGTACACACTTGCAACATAAGTTTTGAATCCAGGGTGCGTAATTTCAATAGGTATCAAGTCCTCGTTGCTGTGCTAAGAAATTGAGATTATCTCGACTGCAGGCTTAATTACAAGTACTGCAGCCCACTCTTTCTTTTGATCTTGAGACAATATTTTATTACTTTGAAATGCCTATATTTTGTTAATATTTTAAGCATTCTTTAATTAACAATAATCTAATATCTCGCCTGTGTACGAATTATGAGAAGTTATTTACAACCTTGATAGTGTATTGAAGATTTATTTGTAAGCATACCAGAAAAGTGATTTTGAATATGCTAAGTTTATTATTGCTTTCCATAATCGACATTTAAAATTTTGAGCTGTACTCACATTTTTACAGTCATTGTTGGTCTTGGTATGCTTAATATGACTGTAGCAGTTTATACAGTTAACCCAGACTCATTTCTTGGGCAATGGCTAATCTTGTGTTCCTTAGAGCAGATGGACAAGTGGCGTTTTGCCTACAGTCTTGTGAGTGATAGTGTTGGAATTATTACAGTAAATTAAAGCAACTCTGAACACTTAGTCTATACAGTGTCAAATTCGCCACAGAATTTTAAATTTTAACACCGGTTTTCAGGAATTTAATAATCAAAGTTAGATCAGCTAGAACTTCAAAAATTAATATCCTGTTGTTCGTTTTTTTCATTTGACATGATAATTATTTGTGTAATCTTTGAATCTCCAGTGAAGAGCCCTTTGTTCTCTAAGGTGCCTTTGCATTACTTAGAGATTTCGTTAGTCAACATCGTCTATCCTTGGGTTTTTCGATTAAAACTCCTTTATTGTTAATACTTTCTTTTTTGCGATTCCGATTTCTTTTGCATCTACTTTATATTTTACGATATCCTTCGTTTCTTGGCCGTTTAACTGAGCTGATAGTTTGACAATTAATTTAGAGCAAGGATAATTTTTTGGTTGATCGTAGAGGTTCGGTAATGGTGGAGACGGAGAGTTCTACACTAGGTGTCCTCCCGCGATGAGTCTTTGGACTCCTTGGAGGTGTCACGAATAATAATAATTTTTTGTTTTTGGTTCTCCTTTGTTTTCATGTTATTTTTAACAACTTGTGAATATAGCAGAGTTATGTTGATCTAAATTAGCGCGAGCCTGCCCTGATTGTTCCTTAAATTATTTTACTTTTACTACAAATACAAAATACTCTGGTTTTTGTTTTTCACTTTATTCAATAATTTCGTTAGTTCGCTCATTACAGTTAGTATGTTGTTTCTTTAAATCATATCTTAAATTTCCAGTACCTTACTTAGGCAAATTTAACAAATTGAAATTTTCAATTTGTTAAAAACAGATAGTTTTTGTTTTTAAAAACAAATTGAAATTGTTCAATGGTGGTTCCGTCACCCTCCCCAAACTATTTAAGTAAATATTACGGTGGCTGGTAGTGGTTAGTAACTGCATTACTTGCACAATTGGAGCGTTCGCTGGTAGCGTAGAATTGATTCTGTATCACGAAATTGTGATACAGAATCAATATCACACAACACCCCCCTCCCCCCTTTCGCATCCCATGAAATAATCGTACCAATTCCTCCAAGGGTGCGAAGTTAGGAACTGAAATTCCAGAATGTGAAGCGAGACAGGAGACTAAGGTTTTCAGAGATAGTTGGGGCTCATAGATTTCTTCTTTCACTTGGTACAGTAGAGGGAAATATTTAACTGCAGTTCAAAATGTGGAAACCATGGATGAACTACTACATTCCAAGGTATCAATTATTCCTGTAATGGTTGGCAGCCAGGTTACAATGGTAAAAATGGAGAAATTTCCAGTGAAATATATAGAAAACAGTAACGAAATTATCCATAGATTGCCAAATTGGGGTAAAATTAGGAACATATTTAAGGGTATAACAGGTGAAGATCCAAATTAGTTTTCTGCTCAGGTTACCTTTACATTGGTTATGAAACTGCCCTTACCAAATTTGTCTCAATCATAACTTGAGTCATGAAGAACTATCCTGGAGTACAGTGAGTGCCTACATTGTAGTTCATATGATCACTTGGGTGGCAAATGCCCAAAGCAGTGGTGGCCTGTACATAAGCACTGCAACACCACAGCATCCCAAGAAAAAATTTAAAAATTAAAATTTTGTTTATGTTTATAAATAACAACAATGCATATATTATATAAATGCAATACATGTTAAAGGTTACAGCTTATGTTTCGACAGTGATTGAATAGTTAATAATTGGAATTGTTCGATTAATGCTTTAGATTATGAAACAAATACACCTCGATCTAACGCAGTGTCGATATTATCACGTTCGACCAATCGCAGCCAGTCTCGCCGATATTCGTTTGTGCTTGTGATTGCACATTAGAAGTCATTCTGACACTGCTCAAACAAGCAGTGTTTCGTATGGTTATGAATGGTTATGAACGTTATTTCTGTGAGATACGAAACTTTTATTAGTGAGTGTTCATGGTGAGGGTGAACTATTTTTTGCAAATGTTATTTTATTTTGTTAAAATAACATATAATTATTTATTATAGATGAAAAGCTAAAAAAACGAGCGTCACGGTTGGAAATATGAAAAGAATTATATTTCTCAATTATCGTTACACGAAACAAATACACTGCAATCTAACAGTGTCAGAATTATCACGTTTGGCCAAAAGCAGCAATCTCACCGATATTCATTTGGATTGTGATTGCACGTTACAAGTCATTCCCACACTACTCAAACGAGCAGTGTATCATATGCTTGTGTGCGTTATTTCTGTGAGATACAAAACTTTTATTATTGGTATTTGTTCATGGTGAGGGTGAATTTTTAATAAAGCAATTTTTTAATATGTAAATTTATTTATTAATAAATTGGTTACTGATTAGGATAAAAAGAATTTTTTTATTTTTATTATTTTGTATATGCAGCACCCCCACTTAAAATTTTCACTGGCCACCACATTGCGTGGTCTCTGACTATAACACAATATTAAAAAAAAAAGCATAGATAGCAGAGGCCATCTGCATGGTTAGCCTAGCGGCTTTGCACTTTGCAACCATATGCCTGGGGAAGGAGCGTCTAGGTTACATTCCTGTCGACGACGTGAGGAGCTTAAGGATCTTCCTCAGCCATAGCCAAGTTAGCTGTCCACGCCCGAGACCAGCAAGATAGGGTTTTTCCCACCAGTTCATCTGGGATTTTTCATTCCGCAAGCAGGCAAACCGGTGCAGTGAACATAAACAGATAACAGTCAGTAATACTGACCCAGCCATAGACCTGATTCGTCATGCCAGTTCCAAGCCCAGATAATATTTGGGAGAACTAAGATGGATCGTACCTCCCATAAAAGGGACTCACAGCTGCTGTATCATACGAAATAAAAAATAAAAAAGAAGGAGAGGCTGTTTTAGTCCTGTCTAAATTTTGGAGTTCTTGTGTAGAGGCTTAAGTGCTGTGAGGACATTATATTGGAGGTTTAATGGATTTTTTACAACACTCAAAAAGAATTAAAATAGAATTTAATACTTCCTATATTTCATCCTAGTCACTAGGACATCTACGGGGATTACAAAAACAATTAATGTAACATGCACACAAAAACTTACAATACTAAGCCCAACCACGTGGGTGACACTAAAGTCCTATCTAGGTGGAGCGCCCTCTAAGGGCAGTAGTAGGTGGCCTGGAATGTAAGGTGGGACCTCTGGTGATGAGTGTTTCCCAAATCTTCGGAAGCTTAATGCAACCGTATTTGTTAAGATTTGGTTGGTTTCTGAGAGCTTCTACTGCTTCTAAGAAAAGTCTCCCTTTCTTGAATTTGCTGTGGTGGAGCATGGTGGTTTTCTTCCATGATACTCTGTGGGTGGTGTCCAAAACATGGTCAGCCAAGCCTGAATGGCCATAGTTGTATTTAACGATGTATGACTTGTGTTCCTCCAGGCGGATGGATGCTGATCTGCCTGTCTGTCCAAAGTACGCAACTTTGTAAACTCCAGGCAGAGAGAGAGAGGAGGGAGCTGATCTTTCGTAGAACGGATAAGGGTAGCAAGTTTGCGGTAGGGCTTATATGCTGTGTGTAGGTTATACTTTTTTAGTATCTTGGCTATTTTTTCCGAAGTGCCATGGATGTAGGGTATGGTGATGGCATTTTTAAAATCTTGTTGACGAGAGGGATGGGGAATGGGGAAGGAATTGATTATTTTTTTGATACTGTGTTCGCTGTAGCCATTGGAGAGGAAAGTTCTGTGTATGTGGTTAAGCTCAGTAGTGAGGGCGGTTCCATGATACACTTGCCTTCACTGTATACAGAAAACCCACACACACAGGCAGATACATTCACAAACTCTCCCACCACCACCACCCCTCACAACAATATGGCATCATTAAAACCCTTACCAAGAGAGCCCACAATCTTTGTTCCAGTGGAACCGCCCTCACTACTGAGCTTAACCACATACACAGAACTTTCCTCTCCAATGGCTACAGCGAACACAGTATCAAAAAAATAATCAATTCCTCCCCCATTCCCCGTCCCTCTCGTCAACAAGATTTTAAAAATGCCATCACCATACCCTACATCCGTGGCACTTCGAAAAAAATAGCCAAGATACTAAAAAAGTATAACCTACATACAGCACATAAGCCCTACCGCAAACTTGCTACCCTTATCCGTTCTACGAAGATCAGCTCCCTCCTCTCTCTCTCTGCCTGGAGTTTACAAATTCAAAGAGAGACTTTTCTTAGAAGCAGCAGCAGCTCTCAGAAACCAACCAAATCTTAACAAATACGGTTGCATTAAGCTTCCGAAGATTTGGGAAACACTCATCACCAGAGGTCCCACCTTACATTCCAGGCCACCTACTACCGCCCTTAGAGGGCGCTCCACCTAGATAGGACTTTAGTGTCACCCACGTGGTTGGGCTTAGTATTGTAAGTTTTTGTGTGCATGTTACATTAATTGTTTTTGTAATCCCCGTAGATGTCCTAGTGACTAGGATGAAATATAGGAAGTATTAAATTCTATTTTAATTCTTTTTGAGTGTTGTAAAAAATCCATTAAACCTCCAATATAAATTTTGGAGACTGAGCGGGCAGGTCAATCTCCACTGTATAAAATCATAGATGCCTACCACTAATTTAAGTGGTTCGCAGAGAAGAGACGTCTCAACAAGTGATGCCATCTCTTGGTCCCTAACACAATATTTTAATGTCTGAAAATTGTGTGGATTCTACGGTTGATTTTCTTCAGTTTACGGGATGAAAAACACCAGTTTCCAACAGAAAAAACTGCTTGCACATGCAAGTGATCGAATAACTCGGCAACCGGTTTAGAAAATGTTCCTCTAGTCAGCGACTAGATTTGAACCCAAGTTTTCCTGCATGTAGTTATGTGCCATTTCCTCTGAGCTACACAGGCTCTCAAACAAAGTATATTTGGTAAAATCACAGGGGAAAAGAAAGTGAAATATCAGAAAGAGCTTAATATGCAAAAAAGATTATTATAAAGAAAAGATGAATTAATAAAAAAAAATTGAGGATAAATCAAAAAAAAAAAAAAAAAGAAAAAAAAGGAACAAAATGAAAAAGGCAAAGAAAGGATAAAATATATAAAGATGGAGAAGGTCATAGATCGGCAAATGAAGACTTGTAAGGTTCAAAAGAAGTTTTTGGTTTATAGGTTGCAAGGAACTATGTCATGCTAATAAAGGGAAAGATAGAGATACAATTAAAGAAAACATGATAAAGTGTACTGATGCAAATTTTTTTTCAGTACGATTATGATCTGAATGAAAATAAAATAAATAGCGTCCAAATCAAGAAATGTAGTCATGAAATTGAAATAATAGTAAGCAACTATAAAAAGACTAACAATTTACAAGAAGCAGGTCATAAAATTCCTCCTTCACGGATTGTAGAACTAATCAGATTCATCCAGAATCTAAAAGTTAATGACAAACCAGTGACACTTTACAAATCATAAAATCTGTTTTCTGCATTGCCTTGTTAAATGTACGAGGATTTAAGGGGCCAGTTGAACAAGAGCTGTGTGGAAACTTATGCTATGCTATAATATCAGGTTTTTGTTTCTCCAAGAAACACACTTCTGCAGAATGAGCATGGAAAGATATAAAACCTTAAACATCCATTTCCTTCTTATTGAAGCTTTAGAACATTTCACAGGACAGGGCTGGAGTAGGGGTTCGTATTCTCCCCCCCTTCCTCGGGTCATTCTGTAATATTCAAAGAATGCAGAAGGGATAATCTTGAAAACAGATTGGAAATAACGTGGATGTGTAAAAAGTTTTATGCTCTATCCGATGGAAAAGTTAGATGAAAATTCTTCCAGGAATTGCAGCGATATTTACATGCCGCCCACTACAACACTGCAGGTGGAAACTGGAATTGTGCTGAAAATCCCACGTTAGACAAAATAAAACAATACCCCAAAATTCAAAAAGTGGGATAGGCATTTAAAAATATGTTTTCATAATGCTCAACTAGCAGGCATATGGAGGATTTGCAATACTAATTGCCAGACCTACACATACATGAATCGAGTTATTGGTACCTGTCGTGATCCAATTTATATCTCTTTGATAAGTGGTTAAAATGTGAACAATATGACTGAATGGGAAAAGGAACAGACTTTCCTCAAAAGAAAAATGTTGAAAGACTCTATAAAGAGAGAAGCTAGTTCATAGCAAACCAATGGTATAGAATGCAGCAATGTCAATAAACACATTAACATAGCGACAAAAGAAATTTTAACATAAGAATATAGCAACATTTACCAGATTGTCCTTCTGCTGCATTCTTCAATAGATCGTTCACCAAATTTTGTGAAGGACTATCACCTAAATCTGTATTGATGGTAAAGACATATCTTTCACTCCTTTCAAAAACACTATAAAATCAGTTTGAAGACAATAGTACTGTGCGCAATTATAACTTTTGGAACATTAATGACTTTTTTAACTCTGCCATAGCTGTTCTCAAGCCTACACAGGATCACCCAAATATCATTGATAATGAACAAATTCCTCACAACAGGTTCAAATTTAGGCAAGTTTAAACCATTCGTGTATTTCTGTTGGTAATTTTTTTTAAAAAAAATTATCCCGATTTTCATTGTAACAGTATACAATTCACTCAAGTAGTGCTGTGGAGTTTACTATGTTTTATGAGACAACACAAATATTGTTTTTACTGACAGAATAGCTCCCGAAATAATGCAACTATAGGGATGGAGTAGCATCGTATAAATGATAAGATAATTAGCCGGTGTTTATTTTTTATATTTTTACAATTAGAGATCATTTAAGAACAGATATATAAATATCTTATTTTCTAAAACTGATTTTTTAAAAAATCTGTGCACCTCCCCTCCACCATTTTGTATCACTTCCAGCACAATTATTTTAAAGTGAACTTTTTTTTTTTTTTATTCTAAAAAAATATAACTATCGCGAAATAAATTATAACAATAACGGTCATGTGTATATTGCAAAAAGAGAAGAGTGACAATCAGCATCTCAGGAGTGGTGGTTAAGGTATTAGAGAAATTAGTGAAAGACAGAATTCAGGACTGGGTGGATAGGAATATGATACTCTATAAGAGACAACATTGTTTTGTGAAGAGTAGGTCTTGCCTTAGTAATTTACTTACTTTTTTATAATCAAGTAACAATGGATAATGGAAAGGAATAAGGGACCTGGTTAAGTGAAATGACTACTAAGTGATATTGCTACACTTTGCAAAGCATTTGACAGAATTCCACATTGAACTTTATTGCATTAATTGGAGCAAATGGGGAATGGATATAAATCTGGTGATTTGGATTAGAGGGTGGCTGATGGACAGATATCAATGAGTAGTTTATGGAGAAGGCAGGAAACTAGTGGTATTCTACAGGGCTCAGTACTTGGTCCTCTGTTGTTTAACTTGTATATCAATGATATAGGAAATGATTTAACAAGGATATTCAGTTGTTCTGACGATGTTAAATTAGGAAAGTAATGGAAAAGGTGATGCAGAGATCCTGTAGGAACAGACTAACAGTAATCAAAGGAAAATGGCTATGAATTTAATGTGATCTAGTGTAAGGTCACTTTGGGAAGGATCAGAAGCTGCATATTATACTGATGGGACTGAACTGCAGGAAACTGATAAGGAACTTGGACAAGAGTTTAGGGGGCATATTGCAATGAACTAAAACAGCACATCACATTGCATGGTTATCGAAGAACACACAGGCAGCGATAAAGAGGTTACTGTTCCCCTATATAAGGCTACATCTAGATTACAGGATTCTGTGGTGATGAGGAAGTTGTGGAACAGATCCAGAGGCGAGTGACAAAGATTGTGGCAGGTCTGTAGAATGCTCCCTATGACAGATTGACAATCTGTAGGCTTCAAAATTAGCTAACAGATAAAAAAAAAAAAAGAGATATGATAAAAGTACTGAAGTTATTAAAGGGGTTTTATAGGATTGACACTGAAGACTTTTTTTAGTGCATGACTAGAAGGGAGGGAACAAGGGATCACCAGTAGAAGTTGTATAAGTGTAGTTAGCAAGGTGTTAGGGATAAGATTTTTTATTGGAGGGTGGTGAATTGTGGAATGGATTTCCAGAGGTGGGTGTTTCTGGCCAAGCGGCTAGGCATCTTTTCCTTATGGAGTATATGCATGTAAGGAATTATCCTTTAAAATACTTATGTTAGGTGGCACAATACGCTTTGCAAAAATGTATCCAAATCTTTATGTTATGGAAATCAACAGCTCCATTGTTTCTTTGGACAGAAAATATCAGAGGCATCTGAATGTTTTATGGCTCTCCCCTTTACTGTCATAAATTCCAGATTAACATCTTTGGCCGACAGAGAATTTAAACCTTCGCACATGATCACAATCTTACTTCCCCCCCCCCAGTGTTCTGTAAGAATAAGATATGAGACCAGTTGTGAATTTACAATGATGACATCACCATTCAGTTCCTCACTTAGCTCCCAAAGGAAGTGGCCAGCGAAAAACTACCCGGTTTTTAGGTGATAATTAGAGAATCAATGCTTGTGTAAAAAAAAGACGTCACCGGAAATTCCATAACCTCCTTAACTTTATCTTGCCATAGGGACCTAGGAAGCATAAGAAAACATGCCCATGATGTCATCTGTAGATGTTATATTTTAAGAAAAGGGAAAAGCCTGACTAGACTGGGAAAGACTTGTGAGCACATTCAGTTCAAATCACATCAGATCAAGTTGTGTTGTGTTAACAGAGATAAAAGGCGAGCCACAGAAGCAACTGACATTTTCTTTTTTTGGGGAAAATAGCAAGAGAAAACACTCCATTTAGCTCTAAAAGAAGAGTAGCGAACTGTTATTTCGGAAGAAACTTAGAATGTGATATGGGTATCGAGGAGAAAATGGAAAAAATCTGCAATGAAGATATCTTTGGTTATCTGCAATGTAGGATAGATTATGAAGTTCCAATTTTTCCATCAAATTGGAACTTCATAATCTTACCTTACAGATAGCTTCATAATCTACAGATTGCTGGAAATTTAAATTCCATGAAAAAGAGATGACTGTCAATATATCATGCATTATGAGTAAAAATTGGCGTTTCCTCACAGCTCAACGAGAAACTTAAAAAAGTAAAAAAACAGCTAATGCCTTTTATTCCCTCATAGGGAGTAGGTGAGGCAATTTTAGCCTAACTTTTGGAGACTGAGTGGGTAGTTCAATCTCCACTAGTAGCCAAGCAGAGATAGCTGGCCCAAGTCTATCACTAATTTAAGCAGCATGCAGTGAGAGACAGCTCAAATGTGCCACCATCTCATGATCCCTAATCATAACACAATATTTTCCCTCTGAAATAATGTGGATTCCATGATCAATTTTCTTCAGTTTACGGGATGAAAAACCCACTTGCCTGTGCCAAAGATAGACTAACTCGGGAGCCGGTCTAAAAAGGATTAGAAAAAGTTCCTCTAGTAGGAGACTAGAATTGAATTCAAGAAACTCTTTCTTTGGCCGGTCAAGCACTGAGGAGTGCATATATCACTTCCACTGAGTTACACAGGCTCTCGTGAAAAAAACTTATCTTCCAAATCTACTGTGGCATTGATAGTAAGTTCACCATCTTCATAAATACAAGATGGTGAAATTATCTTTGATTTAAGTGTCTTGATACACTTTGGCAGAGAAGCACCTACACCAAACCATCACTGATGATGATGATGTGTGACCTTCAAGGACCTTTACCAGATCATTTTAGTGGTTAAATGACTCTTCAACAGTGAAAATCTTCTTAGCTGAGAAGAGGATATCCCCGTTGTTTGCATACCGGCAGAGAAGTGCCTTTGATTTTATCACTGTCTGCCACACAAGTTGTATTAGGAAATATCCAGTATAATGACAACAGGCTCTTGCCCAGTGGCGTAGCTAGAGCTGTTGCCACCAGGGGCAGTCCCCGAGTTTGCTGCCCCTCTCAATATACACCAAAAAGTCAAAACGACGTATAGGGAAAGAAATTAAAACACTATGTTTATTTTTGAAGTAAAACTTTAATTTCAACATTCTAAAATGTTATTTTTCTTGCTTTTTGGTTAGCAAAATCGTCAATGACATTGGCAAAGTCTATTTCATAGGAATGTAGGTAATTCTTAATCAAATTTTATTTAGAAAAACTCCTCTCAAAACTAGCAACATTTGCAGCAATTGTGAGGAAAATTCGCAGTGGTGTTACAATATTTGGAACTGAGTTCTCGAGACTGTATTTTAGAATTAACTGCAAAAGTTCAAAAAGGTTCAAAGTGCCGCTGGGGCGGACCACCCCCCTCTGCACTCCCCTATCTATGCCACTGCTCTCGCCCCAAGGTCATCAGTTAGTACATGAGATATTGTTCTCTGCAAAAGGTTCATCTATCTGAACATCACTTTCTGCATTCTCATAGGTGTGCCTTAATAGCCCTCACAAGCTGTTGTGTACGAATGCATAGTGGTCAACCTGTTCTTGGTGGTCAGATACATCTTCATTAAATTAGATACATTAAATCATTATAATGGTTAATAGTTCAATACACAAACATCCTATGATCTCGAATATTTTTAGCATGTTGAAAATAACAGGGAGCTGCATTCCAACCTTGTGAAGTGCTACTAAAGCTACTTGGTTTTCCTAATCTCCCCAATGCATCATTATAATGGTTAATAGTTCAATACACAAATATTCTATTGATCTTGAGTGTTTTAAGCATGTTGAAAATAACAGGTGGCTGCAATCCAACCTTCTGAAGTGCTATTAAAGCTACTTGGTTTTCCTAATCTCCCCAATGCATATTAATCTGTACAGCTAGACAACTCTCTCTATCTCTCTACTGATAAACACATGAATATTGACCGTGCACAGCACCACTAACAGAACTGGGCTTGTGCAATTCTGTGGGTAGCACAGTGGTGTGTGGAAGTTGTATCCGTAATTATTGGCAGGATTGTGTACATGCAAAATATATATACAAGTGAAAATTACCAAATTCTGGTGCCATCTGTCAACAGTACAGTGAGATTATTTCAGAGAATAGAACAGATGAAATCCAGTAATTATTTTAGAAAAATTATTCTGCCACCTATTGACAATAAAAACATTCCGTAGCTCAGTTGTTTAGATGAAGTCCTTCGGTCAGAAAGACCTGGGCTCGATTCCCGTTGATGACATGAGGAACCTTTATCTGATCTTCTCGACTAAAGGTGAGTTAGCCGGTCTCATATGGTGTAGAGGGTTTTTCACTTGGAAACTCAGGTTTTTTGTCCCTCAGAACAGGCAAACTGGTCCCATGAATGAACACACACAGATTACAGTCAGGAATACTTACGACAATATGTGGAAGAGATAAGGTTGTTACACCAATAGTTAACCATAAGTCACATCATGGTAATCAACCTCCTTGATAGGAGACGGCACATGAATGGAATGGAATTGACAATAAAATGTGAAAAAAAAAAAAAAAAAAAAAGACATTTGTTGTGCCATGTGTTGACTCTAAAAATTCCCATAAGCAAAAATTTGGGGTGAAATACCATACTTGAATTATTTTTAAACCTCCTACTGCCATCTATAGACAAATACCAACCATCCTCACTCATAATTCCACATTCCAATGACTACATTTCACTGCTCAAACAGTTACCCATGATTCCACACTCCAACCAAAGGTCCAACATATGTGAACAACACCTGATACCCCCAGACATTCCTGTGATATCAAGCACAGTTGGTTCCCCAAGGGCATCTCATAGAAATTCTACAGTAAAACCAAAAATGACAACGTAAAATTACTCATAATAAATGACTCCAACCAAACTACAGAAGGTGCTGACACATGTAACCACTGACTGATGACCAAAGCATACACGACTTTAACTCTTATTCTGGAACCTTTATCCTTAACCTCAACCTCTCTATATATAGCCATCAGCTGATAGCCCATAATTCTTCAGTGATATCACTAATCACCAGCTGACAGGGGCAAATTCTCCATGCTTGCTATGCATGCTGCACAAGCTCGTTAATTGAGAAAGAAGTAATATTTATTTCTTAATAAATGCATGCATTTAAAAGCATTCCATTTAGGCTTTTATTTTTGTAGACAGAAGTCTTAAATTTGCACGGCAATAATTGAGCTTTGCATTGTGTATCGAAGGTCGATGCTTGCTTGTCTAGTCAAAGCTACTTTGGCTTGCTCGGTTGTAGGAGCTTCCAGGTATTCGCAGCAGCACTGTGATTTCATGCGCGTGCATAGCCATTTCACGTCATCTTACTCTATTGCTTAAACACAGGCCATATGCAATCAACGTAGCTCTAGCCAGTGAGCTTCAGCCAGCCTTTACAAGTGTGCGTGTTGCTTGGGAAAATTAAGTACAACCAACTTTTTATGACGATGTTATTGACCAGTTCAGAAAGAAGAACCGTAGGGTAGAATTTGTATTCAAGTAGCTAAATTGTAAAAGATAGAATATCATTTGTAAAATAAATGTTGTATTTGTATGATTAAATGTACATAAATTTCTAAATATATAGTTTTAAATGGTCAGTAATTCATTATTCCGCTAATCAGACTTCAATCACACCTCATACTTCCTGAATAATAACAAGAGCAAGCATGAATTTCAAGACCAGCATTCGCCCCTGCCAGCTGATACCCTCAGGCACCCAGTGACACATGTAACACTGACTGATGCCCACAGCATACACACGACTTTAACTCTTATTCTGGAACTTTTATCCTTAACCTCAAACTCCCTATATATAGCCATCAGCTGATAGCCCATAATTCTTCAGTGACATCACTATTAACGAGTGACGTCACTGATCCTGCCCCTGCCTTTCCTCTATCACTATTTGAGTCCAAGTTATCAATAATATTCTTGAACACATCTGATCTCATTTCAGAGAGGATAAAGAAGCTGTGGAGGAGGTGCAAAAAAGAACAAAATATCAAGATTGTAAAATGTAGACCATGAGTACAGACTGAGAATTTATAGACTGCTGACACTAGCAAAAAAGGAGAAAGAAATGGAGTGATATCATAGAGGCCTTGAAACTTCTGAAAGAGTAAAATACTAGCAGATTATTTTTTATTTCATTTTATGGAGGACTGAAGGAGGACAAAAGGGCATCAATGGAAGAGATGAGATTGCATGCAGTCAAAAATTACAGAATTCAATATTTAAAGAACATTTACAGAAGCATGTTCTCTTCCTTTTAATGGCTTATTCTCAGTATATGCACATATGACAGATAACCAAATTCATATTACTTAAAGATATGATTTTTAATCACAGGCCTGTGTATCTTAGAATAATCAAAAACAGGAGGGTTGCATATTTATGTGGATCAGAGGAGTTATATGAAGCAATAATCAGAATATTATTATTATTATCTGTCACCTCCAAGGAGTCCAAAGACTCATCGAGGGAGGGCATCCACTCTACAACCTGTCTCCACCACTCACAATCCACCAACTGACAGCAACTACACCAACGCCATCTATTGCCAACCACCACCACTAGTATTTCCACAGACAATCACAAACAATGCCCACGGCGGGATTCGAACACGTAGCCTTTTGGTTGGGGAGCGGATACGCTAACCACTCAGCCAGCCTGACTGGCTGAGTGGTTAGCGTATGAGGCTTCTACTCATATATGCAATATGAGTAGAAGACAATTTTCTGTGAGAGGCAAAAAAGCCAAGACTTGTAACATATACCTAGGATATGAGTGTGGCAGATGTCTGGTGAATGTCTCATACCAGACCTCAGTTTGTGGTGCCACGAACATTGAACTCTGAGAGGTATCTGAGCATTCTAGGCAATGCAATGCTTACTACTTTATGGCGTTTCTATGAAATTGATTCTCACTGTCTATTTCAACAAGACGTGTCATAAGGTTGCTGCTGTAACTGTGTGGTTTGTGGACATGAATGGCACCACAATTGACTGGCCTCCACTGCAGTCCTGACCTCAACCCTACTGAACCTCTGTGGGATGAACTGGAGTTTCATAGGTATGTAATGTTGTGGGGTCATCTTCCCCACATCCAGGATCTCATTAGATGCCTACACAACTACAAACCTATAAGATACATACACAACTCTCTCTGCTACCTATCAGACAGCCAATCCTGAATCCAGTTGACTAACTCAACATCTAAACCCATATGCTACAACTTAAGTATCAGCTTATCATATGACACCTTGTCAAATGCCTTTGCAAAATCTAAAAAATGGCAGTATAAGCCTTTCCCCTCATCAACTGCTCGTCACTTTATTATAAAAGACAATCATATTACTAAAGCAAAAGCACCCCTTAACAAATCCATGTTGATTCTCACGGAATCAACATGGATTTGTTACGGGGGAAATCCCAGTGGATATTAAGTGGTTAATATCCACTGAGAGTGCTAAAAGAGGGGAAAGCAAGTGACTAGTGGTGTGTCACACGGTTCAGTGCTGGGACCATTGCTGTTTAATTTATACAAAAATGATATAGCAAATAATCTGAAAGGAAATATTCAGTTGTTTGCTGATGATGCAAAATTAGGTAGAGTAAAAGATAATCAAGGCGATGTGGAGAACTTGCAGGATGATTTAAATAGGCTGTCAGTATGGGCAATTTTAACAGCTCTTTGTCAGCAAATTTGGATCACAACTACATGGCCTAGAGAATAGAAAAAATCAGTTTATATACCTTTATTGAAGAAAGGCGATGCAAGAGAGTGTGAAAATTACAGAACTATAGCATTGATTTCTCATGCAAGTAAAGTCTTACTCAAGATCATTCAGAAAAGACTGGAGACATTCATGAAGAGAGAAATGCCAGATTAACAGGAAGGGTTTCGGAAAGGTAGAGGAACAAGAGATCAAATTGCCAATGTGAGATGGATAATAGAAAGAGCACAGGAATATCACAAGAATGTCTACATTTGCTTCCTTGACTATAGCAAGGCTTTTGACTGTAGATCATGTGAAACTGTGGAATGTGTTAAGAACAATGGGAGTCCCAGAGCATTTCATTATCCTTCTGAGGAATCTTTATTATGAACAAGAAGCTACTGTCCGAACAGATCTTGGAGAAACTGAGTATTTCACAATAGGTAAAGGGGTGCGACAAGGATGTATTTTGTCTCCATACCTGTTTAACTTGTACAGCGAATACATTTTAAGAATGGCAGGGCTGGAGGAGTCTTCAGTTGGAATTAAAATTGGTGGAAAAAATATTAATAATTTGAGGTATGCAGATGATACCACCTTACTAGCACAATGCAAAGAAGATTTGAAGGAACTTATTATGAAAGTTAAAAGAAGAAAGTGCTAAATATGGTCTTAAACTTAATCTCAAAAAGACAAAAGTTATGGCAACACGTGAACTTAATGATTTTGAGGTAGATGGGGAGAAAATGAAAGCAGTTAGCAATTTTGTGTTCTTAGGTCTTTGCGATCTCGAATTGATAAAGATGGTTATTGTACCGAAGAAGTTAGAAAAAGATTATTACTTGGAAAAAAAGCAATAACAAATTTAAGCAAGATCTTTAAAGATAAAGATATTAGCCTCACAACAAAAATCAGGATCGTGAAAGCAATGGTATTTCCTGTGGTGCTGTATGGATGTGAAAGTTGGACCCTGAGAAAAAGTGAAAGAAGAAAGATAGATGCATTTGAATTATGGGTTTAGAGACACTTACTAAGAATACCATGCAAAGCAAACCAATAAATCAGTGATAGACAGAATAAAGCTAGATTGCTCCCTTGAAGCTATGATCACACAAGCAAAAATTGTCATACTTCGGACATATTATGCGAGCAAATGACAGTCTGGAGAAGATGATGATGCTTGCTAAAGTTGATGGAAGCAGGAGAAGAGGAAGACCAAGAATTAGATGGATGGAGTTAAAGAAGCAACTGGAGTGCGCTTGGAGGTTCTGAAACACATGGTCAGGGACAGATCGGAATGGAGAGTGTATGTTCATGGAGTCACCAGGAGTCGGAAACGACTCGATGGATCTTAACACACACATGGACAAAAGTTAATGGGTGTCAGTTTAATGTCGTGAAATGTAAAATTATGCACTTTTGGATAAATAGATTACGAGCCGTTTATCACATTGATGGCACTATACTCCAGGAAATAGATGAAGCTAGAGATTTAGGGGTGATGGTGGTAGACAGAGAGTTAAAGTTTAGAGGACATATTGCTAAGAATGTTAAGGTAGCACATAAGATTACTTGGCTAGTGAAGAACACATTAACAAGTAGAGATAAGGAAGTTGTAATTCCTTTTTATAAGGTTTTGATACGCCCACATCTGGATTACTGTGCTAAGTCTGGTTGCCTAGGTTTCTTGGGGATGTGGAAGCGGTGGAGAGGATTCAGAGGAGAGTGACCTGTGGAATGTGCCCTATGAGGATAGTTTGAAGGTGTGTGAATTGCAGAAGTTTGTTATTAGAAGAAAAAGAGGCGAATGATAGAAACATTTAAGTTGCTTAAGGGATTTTATAGGAGAGATGTAGGGGAAATGTTTCAGCATATAGCTAGAGGGACAAGAACAAGGGGTCATATCTGGAAGTCGAATAAAGGTGTAGTAAGTAGGAATGTGAGAACTAGATTTTTTTTTACTTGGAGAATGGTGAATGAGTGGAATGGGTTGCCAGAGTCAGGTGTGAGGGTTTTTTTTTTCTGTTAATGGGTTCAAGAAGAGGTATGATAGATTGTGTGGATGGATTGGGTCTCCTGGGACCTAAAATAATGGGGCCACATTGCAAAAATTGTGAGGGAAAACAGATTACTTCTTCCACTCCACTGTTCTTTGTATACTTAACCTCAAGTGCAGGGATTTTTCCTCCTCCTGGCATCTGTTCCAAAATGAACGGGGAAGTTCCGGGGTATCCCTCAAACTAACAATCAGTGGTCGCGACTAACGTTTGCAAGCTCTCTTGCAAAAACAAGGCAAAAGAAGTTGGTCTGAGAAGTCGGGGATTATGTCATTCATTTTCTCACAGAATCAGTTCAGTTTATTCTAAATCAGAATAAGAATGCCATGGGAATTTTCATAGAATTGCAGTGGCAGGGATTCTGATTGGTAGTATTCATGAAATAAAACCTCTGATTGGTCTTTCTCTTCGCTCCCTTTACTTGTCATCATCCCCACTCCGGCATTCTTCTACTAATTTCAGATTAGTTTGGTCAAGCTTTTTCGTAGGTGACAGTTGAGTCTGATGGCTAATAGTTTTGGTACTTGTGTATCTAACATTCTTACAGTGGATGAAGAATGTTTGTGGCCAAAATAGCCAGCGTTCTCCATAGAGCAGTATTTCTGTAAGTAATACCCGTCTATTCATTTCGTATAATTTAAACATTACTAAAATCAGTAAAATTTCCGAGATCAAAGCTCAATGAAGACGATATTTATGAGAGCGGCATACAGTGCGCTCACCTCTGGCGGTACTTTTTAATGATTTCCAAGCATTATTTCAATAATAAAACGAGGTACGATGAAATGAATGAATGCGTGAAAAGATTAATGACGAAATATTAAAAAGATATTGATATTAAATGTTTTAAAGATGAAGTTCTTCATTTCATAAAATATGCTTGAGAAGAAAAAATCTCTAGTGTACAAGTTGTCAACTGATGGACTGCAATCTACATTTTCTAGCATAGAAAGTTTCTACTATATTTATGTAGTGAATTACAAATAATAGCAAGGCGAATTCCAGAAAATACTTCCTCATTAGATGTCCTGTCATACATATGCAAACATAATTTAGAAAATAGCGTTCCAAATATGTTTTTGCTCTGAGAATTTTTCGACATTGCCAGTATCGGTAGCAAGTTCAGAAAGGAGTTTCTCGAAATTAAAACTTTTAAAAACTTACACTTGCTCTACAATGGCTCACTGGTCTAGCAATAATATCTATAGAGTATGAAAGTGCATCTACAATCAATATAGATGAATTAATTCAAAACTGTGCCAAAGCAAAAGCCTGAAAGATTAATTTTTCATAATTTTTGTATTTAAGATGTAATAATTTTCTTGCTATACAGATATTAGGAGTAATCATGTATACAAATGTATTGGTTTTGATTAATAAATTTTTTAATGTTCATAATGATATTATTTTCATAAATATCCACATGTGTAGGTGTATGTGTGCTTGTGTGAGTATGACAAAATATATATAGAGAGACAATGTATAGGGGCGCCTAAATTTTCTTTGCCTAGGGGCATCAGATACTCTCGGACCGGCCGTGGTTATTACCGTATTAATGTGCATGAGGTTTTTCATAGAATAGAATTAGACAAGTGGAGGAGGAGATGCCATTCCTGGAGGGTATGAGAAGCGGGGGAGTGGAGTAAGTATTTTTCATCAAAATGAGCAGTAGATGACTGGAATCAAATACCCGAGAATGCGAATACATTTAAGACATGATATGATGTGCGGTACTTGTGTGTGTGTGTGTGTGAGACAATGGGACGTCCCACAATGAGTGTTTTGACTCCACGGAGGTCTGATGACGATAATAATAATAAATGATAATGAGTATATTCAGAGTGAAATAGCTATTGCAAAGGCCTGTGTAGCTCAGTGGAAGTGGCACTTCCATTCTATGCACTTGGCCACACAAAGATAGACTTATAGTTCAAGTCTAGTCACTGACTGGAGGAACTTTTTCTAAGCCTTTCTTTGATTGGTTCCCGAGTTAGTCGATCTCCAGCGAGTTTTTTTCTCTCAGAAACTCAGGTTTTTCATCCCGTAAACTCAAGAAAATTGACAGTAGAACCAACATTATTTCAGACAATAACATATCATGTTAGGGCTAGATACCAAGAGATGGCAGCACTTTTTGACTGTCTCTTCATCGGTGCACCTATAATTAGGGATAGATATGGGCCAGTTATCTCTGTTGATAACTGGCCCATATCTATCACTATTGGTTATGGGTGGAGACTGAATTGGCTTCTGATTGGCTATGGGTGGAGACTGAACTGCCCACTCAGTCTTCAAAAGCTAGATAGGGTTTAAAGGCCTCACCTACTCCCTATAAGGAAATAAAAAGCGTTAGCTTATCATTATTATTATATAGCTATTGCAGTTGGTAGAGAGTAAACCTCCGATAATTAATCTTATGACTTGCTAGATGTCTGGAAGAATAGTAATAAGCTAAATATCAAAAGTGCTGATGATATCCCTGAATTGCGTTCAAAAGGAGAGATATATGTCTCACATCAAGCTATTGATCCAAATGTTTTCACTTGAGCCTTGTATAAAATAGTGGAGATGATTACTAATATTAACTTCTTAACATTTGAAGTCTCACAGTAGATATTCTGCTGCTCTAGATCTTCTTGGCTACATCAACTGCACATGTTTGGAGAAACTTGTGCAGTTGACTTTGATGTCAGATTTAAGTTTTAATGAATAGGCCTGAGAAATAAACAAACTATCATCATATGCCTATCAGGTGATCAGATTGCCAGTTTCCTCTATGGCTATCCATTGTTCTTCCTGTTTAATGTGATTAGCATCAGATGCTTAGTATTGATTAACAGCCCAACTGCAAAGCCCAATGAACTATCTTCTCTTGTTTGATTTGATCTACCACTTCTCTGGAACGGCTTTCCTTGCAAGAAGTTTCACAGAGAGTACATAATCAGAAGCGGGGCTATTCAAAAAAAAAAAAAAAAAAAAGAACACTGATAGATTTCTTTTATCAGCTCACACATGATGTAAATGTGTTACAAGTTTCTGTGGCCTCTCACACGTTGGTTTATATATATATATATATATATATATATATATATCATATAAAATCCCATATATGAGAGGTTGCAGAACATATGTACGCATATCTTAATGTTCCTTTTTATGTTCTTTTTTTTGAATACATGTGAAAATAAGAGTGATGGAGTAACTGAAGATAGCAATGAAAGAGAGATGAAAAGTGCTGATCGAAAGAACAGTAGTATGTGGAGGAAGAATTGTCAATAATCAGGAAGACAGTGTTGTTATACAGAGTGATACACACAGGATGAAGTGTTAGCTGAAGTGAATGCAGAGACGTTTAGCTGATAACAGAAAGAAAGTGTAAATAAAGAGAAATGAATGCTTGACTAAGAGAGAAGGAAAAATTAAGAAGAGGCTTGTATGATGATTGTATCATAAGAGGTGCAACTGGTAAGAGATAGTGAAAAAGTTGTGCTTCCCAGGTACAAAATTTAATTTAGTACAGCTGTGTGAACTAAATTAAACTACTGGTAACAAACCAGTAGTTTAATTAAGGGTTATAAAGTCAACTGCACAAGTTTGCACTCTATATACACTAATGCTAGGAGCATTCAGAACAAAGGGGGAGGTGAGAGGAGTTTTTGGCACTGCTTAGTTCATCCTGACCAAAGGTTATTGGCATTAATGAAACATGACTGACACGTGATGATATAGTTAGTGGGATAGAAATGTGAGGGGGAGCGGTATAGTGTGCTCAGGGAGAACAGAGAGAAAAGAATGGAGGAGAAGAGGAGAGGTATTATTGATGATAACCAATAAACTGCAACCAAAGAGCATAGAGGTTCAACTGCAGGCCAGTTAAAATAGCACATTTTAGGCCATCTGGTGAGAGATAGTGGCCGGCAGAACAAAATATACAGTTGGATGGGATGTAAAGGATGATGGGGATAGTGTGCATCGGCAAATAAGCTAAATGAGAGGGGGACAAGTAATTATTATGGGAACATAGATTTGAAGGAGGAAGGAAATGGAATTTATGCAGTTACTAAGGAATAATTACCTGAGGCAGTGTGTAATGGAACGTACTAGGGGTTTGCATGTGCTAGATCTAGTAACTGCATCAGAGAATTTGTCTATAACCAATATGACCACATGATGACCAACTGGTTAGAGTGATCATATGGACTTGACCTGGGAGGTGGCTAAATGCATGGAATTTTCAGTTAAGAGGAGGTATACCTGTAATTACACAGGTATTTATTATGACAAGCTCTGGGGGATTGCTTAGATAAATGCCATGGCATGTGAAAGTGGAAGAGCTGGAAGCTGATAGTACATGGAAAGTGGTAAAGGAGTGTCTGAGGGAAGTAATAGCAAACCGCATACCTAGAATCAGGAAAATAAATCAAATGGGAGTTAAATGAATGATCACAATCATTAAACTTGAGGTACAGAAAAAGAAAAATTTGTGGTGGGAATTGAGCAGTACAAAGAATAGGTGAAAAGGGTAACCAGAATGGTAAGAAAGGCAAAAGCAGAGTATGAAAGGAAATCAGTAGTGCAGGCCAAAGATCATCCCAAAGAGTTCTTTGAGATTATCTTTTACCCATAATAATTACCTGCCCTCCTGCCTGAATGTTTATGGCAGTATGATTTTAATGAATGGCGATCTTAGGGAGGTAACTGAATCAGGCAAAATAGTAGAATTACTATTCATTTTAGAAATTATGGACCTATAAAAACTGCGTTAAAAATAACTCTTTTAATATCCCGATGTTTCAATTTTCATATTAAGATCATCATCTGGAGTATATACAAATACACAAGCACAAGCTGAGTTATATTACATACAGTGAGTAAAGAAACAAGGAAGTTGATCACAGGTTAATCTACAGTAAAAATTAATTACAGTCAGGTCTCTTTTTATGCGGTAGATACGTTCCACAGAAAACCGCATATAAAAAAATTGCACAAGAAAGGCCTAAGTTATGTTGAAAAATTAGGGGTACATTCAATAATTTTTTAAACCACATAAAAAATGTTTATGAAAATTCAGGAAAAGAATTATTGAAAATTATTATTGAATACAATTCAATACAATTATTGAAAAGTAAATTTTTTTTTTTTTTTTTATATTTTATCATCACTATTAGACCATATTCAGCAACGTTCGTAAACTGGTGCAAAATCACTTTCATCACCAGAAGAGATAGTCAGCGCATCAGATCTGTATGGAAAAGGCAATGGTTCTTTACAGACAGAATTAGCTTCACCCTCGTTCTGTGCTGATTTTTTCTTTTGACAATGTAATCAGTGATTAAACTTTGCGATGATGATTTCACTCATTTTTTATACAGCTCGCGATATCCAGACATACAGTTCTTCAGCTCACATTGGAATTTAAAGGCATGTTCAGAATTTGTGTCATTAACAAGAAAATGATTTTCCAATTTATTACACAGTTCAAGACCTCCTAGAATTATATTCGCAGTGAGGGAGGGGGGGGTTTCTTCCATTTCACTATTGTTTTCTGGATCTTCAACGATATCTAAAGTTAATCGATTCAAATAATATCATCGTCACTTAACACATTATCCACATGCTTGTTTTGAAACCGTAGTGCCGTGCTTTTTTAAAAGTAATAGGCCTACAGATTTAAATTTTAATATGAATAAGAGACAAGGGACTTTGTTTAATTTTGGTGTTAAGAAATCTCTTATTGAAGGTGTTTGTGATGCAACAGATAGTAATTCATCCATCTCCAGGATCTACAAAAGGAGGGGAAAACTATCAGGACACAGGAGAAAAAGTCTGCATTCGCTCGCAAGTACAGTACTCATAATAATATTATAAATTTTTAGTGATCAGAATGGGATATGTCAATGAAAATCAGTACAAATTAATTTAATGTTTGTTTAATTAATTATTAATTAAAAATAATAAATCAACTAAATTAACAATTAGTTATTAATTAATATATTACAAAATAACCAAGGTGTTAAATGAAAATTTTCAGGATTTGTGAAGTGGTCCGTCATAAGAAAAGTTTGGAAAATTTTGGATTATCCTATTATCGGAATGGATTCTCCTTTTGTTGAGATGCGCAAAAGTGTTGAAAGGGCTCGTTTCTGTGGGAGTGCTATACCGTATAACTTCACTGCATAAAAAGAGACCCGAGTGTATTTAGAAATTACATCAAGTTAAATTTTATTTATGATAACATGGAATAACATTCTTTCTTACAGATAGTTTTCTTTTAGTAGCAATGATGTCCTATTTTTAGCATTACAATTGTTATTTTTGATTTAGGATCCTGGATTTCTACAGTCCTGTTTATAGTTGCTCTTAGAGAGGAAGGTACCATGGGTCGAATATGTGCCTTCCATATGTTTGGGATTTTTAGACCATCACTATTGTTCAGATTGGGGTGGTTGATAATAATCTCACATGCTTCCTTGAATTTGTGTTCATACCATGTTTTGGTGTGTTGTAGACAACTAGTGCTTTTCCAATCAATTATATGTAAAGTGTTCAGGGCATGATCAGAAAGGCCAGCATCACCATAATTATTACTTTTAATGTGTCGTTTATGTTCTTTTTGTCTCATAGGAATTGTGCATCCAGTTTCCCCTATATATGGTATGTTACAAGTGCAATAAATATGGTATACCCCAGGGTGGGCCAGGGAGAGAGTTTTGCAGGAGGTTTAAAGGTGGCTTTGAGGTTATATTTTTGTAGTATTCTGTTTATTTTATCTGATGTCCCTTTAATGTACAGATTATAGTTTTATTGTAGTCTGGTTTGTCTTTGTTTTTAATTGAGGTCTTATAGAAAATTCTGTTAATAGTGTTTTGGCTGTACTCATTTTTTTTGAAAGGTATTGCTGATCACTTTAAATTCGTCTTTCAGTGCATGTTCACTGGAGCAGATCTTCAGAGCCCTGTTTTTTAGAGTATTAATTTAATGACAACTAGTTTTTGCGTTGGGTGGTGGTAGGAGTTTAGGTGTATATATTGGCCAGTATGTGTCGGTTTCCGGTAAACAGTGAAGGAAAGATTGCCAGAAGGAAGATGTGTAACAAGTTTATCTAGAAATGGAAGTGTGTTCTGTTTTTCAATCTCAATTGTGAACTGTATGCGTTTGTGTGTTTGTTTAGGTGGCTAAGGAATGTGTCTAGTGTCTAACGGCCATGGGACCAGATCGAGAAAACATCGTCAACGTATCTAAGCCAGACTTTGGGTTTTAAAGGAGAGGAATCTAGAGCATGTTGCTCAAAATGTTCCATATAAAAGTTACCAAGACAAAGCCATGGCTGTGTCTTCTTTTTGTAGGTAGAAAGTGTTTTGCCATACAAAATAACCAGAATGTAATATATGAGCAAAAAGCGCCGTGATGTCTGGAGGGAATCTGTTCTGTAAAAGAAGGATTGTGTCATTCATTGAGACATTTGTAAAGAGGGCAGAGACATCAAAACTGACTAATAAATCATCTTTTTCTAATGTAATGTCTTTGATGATGTTTATGAAGTGTTATCAACTCCTTGAGTATTGCCGCTAATCTCCTGTCTTCCTTCTGGCAATCTTTCCTTCACTGTTTACCGGAAACCAACACAGACTGGCCAATATATACACGTAAACTCCTACCACCACCCAACACAAAAACTAGGCATCATTTAATACTCTAAAAAACAGGGCTCTGAAGATCTGCTACAGTGAACATGCACTGAAAGATGAATTTAAAGTTATCAGCAATACTTTTGAAAATAATGGGTACATCCAAAAAAACACTATTAACAAAATTCTCTACAAGACCTCAATTAAAAACAAAGACAAACCAGACTACAATAAAACTATAACCATTCCGTACATTAAAGGGACATCAGATAAAATAGAATACTACAAAAATACAACCTCAAAGTCACCTTTAAACCTCCTACAAAATTAAAAGCTTACTCAACTCATCCAAAGACCCACTCCCTCTGCTGGCTCACCCTGGGGTATACTGTATTTATTACACTTGTAACATACCATACATAGGGGAAACAGGATGCACAATTCCTATGAGACAAAAAGAACATAAACGACACATTAAATATAATAATTATGGCGAAGCTGGCCTTTCTGATCATGCCCTGAACACCTTACATATAATTGACTGGAAAAGCACTAGTTGTCTACATCACACCAAAATATGGTATGAACGTAAATTCAAGGAAGCATGTGAGATTATTATCAACCACCCCAATCTGAACAATAATGATGGTCTAAAAATCCCAAACATATGGAAGGCACATATTCAACCCACGGAACCTTCTTCTCTAAGAGCAACTATAGACAGGACTAGAAAATCCAGGATCCTAAATCAAAAATAACAATTGTAATGCTAAAAATAGGACATCATTGTTACTAAAAGAAAACTATCTGTAAGAAAGAATGTTTATCCATGTTATCATAAATAGAATTTAGCTTGATGTAATTTCTATTTTTTTTTTTTTTTCTTTACTAGAGGTCATGCCAGTAGATTAACCTGTGATCAAATTCATTGTTTCTTTACTCACTACATGTAATGTAACTCAGCTTGTGCTTGTGTATTATTTGTATATACTCCATATGATGATCTTAATATGAAGATCGAAACGTTGGGATATTAAAAGAGTTATTTTTAACGCTGTTGTAAAGTCCTTAATTTCTAAAATGAATGCAGATCACCGTGCAATACTAAAAGAAAGGAGTGGAATTATTACTATTGCACTTTGCAAGAACATATCATGCAGGTGGTGATATTGCAGGAATGAGAGAGGAAAAGGCTCATATTAAAACTGAGGTAAATGAAATGGAGATGCACAGCATATTACAGTGACAGCTGACAGTGATACTGCTGTACATTGCAAAAGCTTTGGGCAGGATACTGCATTCAATTCTAATCAATAAATTGCAGGACAAGGCAATGGATTAAAGCTGGCGATGTGAATAAGAAGGTGGAGAGATATCAGAGAGTGGTTTATTCAAGAGTGGAGTCCAGTACAAGGCCTATGACTAGTCGCATGTCACAGGACTGTTCTTGGACTGCTACTATTTAATTTGTGCATTAATGATATAGGAAAGGATCTGACAGGAATTATTCAGTTGTTTGCTGATTGGGAAGAGCAATAGTTAATGCAGATGATGTTAAAATTTTACAGGATGATTTGGACAGACTGGCAGTCTGGACAAAAGAGAATGGATATCAGTTTAATGTGGCTAGCATAAGGTTATGCATTTTGGGGTGAAAAGAATACCAGCTGTGTACCACATTACTGGAATTGTACTGCAGGAAATTGATGAAGCTAGGGGATGATTTGGGCATGTTAGTAGATAGGGAGTTAAAGTTTAGAGGGCAGATTGCAAAAGTAGCTCATTGGATTACTTGGTTACTGAAGAATACCTTCACGAGCAAAGACAAGCAGGTTATTATACCTCTTCATAGAGCTTTTGGTAAGACCTCATCATGACTACTGTGAACAGATCTGATCACCTAATGAAGATGAGTTGTGAGAATCTGGAGGTAAGTGATCAAGATGGTATCAGGTCTATGGAATGAATCTTATGAGGATTATTGAAGATTTATTTGGGGTTACAGAAACTGGTTGACAGGCAGAAAAAGGAGTGATACGATTGAGACATACAAATTACTGATGGCTTTTTTACAAGATTAATACAGGGGAAATTTTTCAGAACAGGTCTGGTAGTGGGAGAACAAGGGGCCATCCTGGGAAATTGAGCAAGAGCAGATGTTTTGTTTGGAGAGTGGTGAATGAGTGGAATAGGCTGCCCAAGTTTGTTGTGGATGCCATGAATGTGAATGAGTTCAGAGTAAAGTAAGGCAGGTACTGGCAAATGTTGGATAGTGCCTGGCATGATGTTTAGGGGCTCTCTCTCTTGATGAGTCTAAGGACTCCATGGAGTATCTTATAACAATAATAACAGCTACTTTATGATTACATAGTCCTTGTTAAACTAGTGAGGAAGGCTGTTACAGAAAACAGAGGTATATTCAATAAAAGCAGAAGAATGATGGATGCCAGCTCAGTGGATCTGAGGAAACTTGTGAACTGATTATATGGAAGACAGAAATAGGATGATAGTTTATATCTGAAACTGTATACCAAATGTAATGCTCAGGTCTACTTCAAAGACAACTCTGATGCCTTTGATGTAATCATATCTTATTCACCTGTATTTCACACACATACCAAAGCAAAACATATATGAATAATTATTGCAGTTTTAACAGAAATTTCATTACCACAAAAAAACTATGCATGGTATATTTAATAACATTCTTTACAAACACTAGCAGATAACATACACTTTCACAAACTCATTATTAATTTAAATCTTTTTATTTTTAGAAATTAAACATATACACTACTTTCTATTTTCTGAAGGAAAAGTGGAAGGCAACATCATGTATCTGAAAAAAAAAAAAGTCAACTGAATTTGCTAGACAATGTTTGTAATAGGTCATGAATATTATAGTTTAAGTCCATGTTAGGATCACAAAACCGTATATGATAAAGATAAGGAGAAACAGGATGAATTTCTCTTACAGGACTGGAAGCAATACTGAGATTTAGCCAAACAATATCAGGATCTATAAATATGAGATACTCCAGTGCTTTCATTGATGCCTGAAATTAAAGCAGGGAGAAATTTAATAAAGGTAAGTTAATTCAATAAATTAAAAATATATAGTGAGAAGGCCAGCAAAAGATGTAATGCAATGGGTTTAAGGCATCTGCATCTTAAAAATGTTAAAATGCCTGTTGATTATTGATTTTTTAAAACAGAAATTTAATTTGAGGTTATTAAAAAGTTTTACTTAATAAATAAATAACACATCATGAAGCTAGTAACAGAACACATAAACACACAAGTAAGAAATTATGATTCTTACTAGTTTGTTTATTAAACAGTTGAGCAGGCTAAGGAATTTCCTGTTCTCGCTTTTGGGAATAAAATGCAATAGAAAATTTATTTGGTTGGTTGCATGCAATGTCTACTCAATGACTGCTGATAAATAACATTAAATTTCCTTTTTAAGCAACATTTGCAGTTTAATTATTTTACAACAAATGCAGTAACCAAACTTCATCTGGAGATACATTTATACTACCCTTCTTAAATCTTTACTGTTTTGTCAGATAATATGATTACTATCTTATATATAATTAGAATATTATCTAATCATGTAGTATTGTCCTTGACATTCAAAACATTCTAAGTAGATAATTGTGCCACCCAGCGTTGAAGTTTAAATTAAAAAAGAATGCATATTTTTCAAATAACAAGACCACAAGAGGCATGTATATGCGAATGGTATGGCTATCAATCTGTACCAGGAGAAAGAAGATATTCAATTTAATGTTAGTTTATAAATAATTTTTTTTTCTTCTCTCTCTCTCTTTCTTTTTTTTTTTCTTCTTTTTACTTGAAAAAAAGAAAGGCATGCAAATAATGAAATGCTTTAACACATGTCACAAAACTGAATTTAAATAAAAACACACGGAGAGCAGTTATTATTTACAGCTTCTCCATGGAATCCAGAGAATCATTGCTGGAGACCCAACTCAACCATCATACACACAAATTCTATCATACCTCTCCTTGAATCCATTCACAGTTAGGGAACTCACAACCAATTCTGGCAATCCATTTCACTCACTCACCACTCTCCAAGCAAAAAATCTGGTCCTAACACCTCTACTAACCACACTCTTATGCAAATTCCATGGAAAGTCCCAAGTTCTCTGACTGTTTGTCATATATTGAAAAATTTCACTTGCATCAATTTTATAAAACCCCTTTAATATCATGAAAATTTGCATCAGGTCCCCTCCTTCCTGCCTAGCAACTAAACTGTGTAACCCACAATCCTTTACTATACCTTCTGTGGAATACTCCCTATTAGGATAGGGAGTATTCCACAGAACTCACCATCTTGGTCACTCATCTCTGAATCTTTCAACCACCTCCTGGTCCCCAAGAAATCCAGGTGATCTGTGTGCAGTAGTCAAGATGTGGCTGAATCATAGCTTTATAAAGAGGAATAATAACATCTTATCTTTACTTGTTAGTGTTTTTCAACATCCAAGTAAGTTGTTGAGCTATTTTGCCAACTTTTGCAATATGCCTTCTATGTAACTCTTTGTCCACTGTTATCCCCAAGTCGCTAGCCTAGCAATTTCCTGCAAACCAATACCATCAATATGATACACAATATGCAACCTTTTCAACCTGAAGTACATAACCTTACATTTTACAATATTAATTTTACAATCCACTAGCTCACAATGCCAATTATTTAAATCATCATGCAGGATATATACATCACTTTTATCAATTATTGTTCTCCCTAGTTTGTCATCGTCAGCAAACTGAATATCCTCTCTCAATTCTTTCACTATGTCATTAATATACAAATTAAAGAGTAGTCGCCCTAGTACTGAACCCTAAGGCATTCCACTAGTCACCATCATTCTCCTAGACTCCACCACGTACTACTCTCCATGTGGTATTCTGTCAAATGCCTTGGCAAAGTTGAGCAGTATCATGGCATAGCCATTACCTTTACTCAATTCTGCTGTCACTTTATTATAAAATGTGATTAAGTTACTACAGAACCTACCCTTTACAGTGTCATGCTGCCCACACATCCTTATCAACGCACTGTTGTATTTTACCTTTCACCAACTTTTCCAATACTTTATTTAACAAACCACTCTCGATATATTAATTGGTCTGTAGTTTGCTACCACTGGCTTGAAGCCACCTTTATGCAATGTCACTATCTTACCTTCTTTCCACTCCTTTGAAACCCTGCTAGAGCTGAGACTTAGATTAAACAACTTCATCAAAGGCAATTCAATTCTCATGCACATTAACGTAGAACATGGGCTAATATACCATCCAGTCACATTGCTGTGTTCACATTCATATTTTTTAATATGCTGAACATTTCCTGTTCATCTACCTCAATGTTGATATGCATGGCTTCCCTGTAACATCAGCAACTGTAAAATCATCACCTGGATGATACACCATTGCAAAATGATCAATTAGTCAACTATTTCTTTTGGTTCAGTCACCTTCCTACCATGGGCACTGTTTAAAGTCATTCTACCAGTCATTTTCCCTCTTCCTTGCTACATAACAAAAAAAAAAAAAAAAAAAAAAACTCTTCTGGATTTATTTTGGCCTGTTTAGCTAATTCTCCCTCATAGTCTGATTTGGCCTTCCTTACCATAAGAATCATCCTTCTTGCTTGCACTTTGTACTGCACATGCATATGTTGATCACTTTATTCTTTATATTTCCTCCACAATGTTTTCTTTTTTTGCAGCCCTTGCTTTATACCCCTACTCATCCACTTAATTCCAACTTGGCTTGGAATTAAATGGATGACATGGGTATGCAGTCTGATATTGCTACTCTCAAGCAATCTCTGACCACTTGCGATGCACTACTGACATTCTTTCCATGTAGCTTCTGAAGTGATGGCACTGTTCCCAAGATGACTCCCGAGTCTCTCATAATCACTAGCCTTATAGTTGAACACAACCCCCCCCCCTTCTTGACAGAGAACTGCAAGTTTGGCAACTTCCCAGAACAAGACTGCATGGTCGCTCTCCATATTGGATGCAGAGTGCCTACTTGGTTATGGATACATCTTTCAATGCTATTATCAGATCCAACACCCTCAAACACCTTGTCCCCCCCCCCCCCTAACAACATGCTTCATGTAATTATTCCTTAGCAACTACATAAATCTCACTTCCATCTTGCCCTGCCCCTTTCCTCCCTCCAATCAATGTCCCCCATAGTTAAATTCTCCCATACTAACTGTTTGGCCTACACTCATTGTACTGATTTGCCAATAAATGGCATCAACATCTTCCTGTGGTGGTCTATATAGGGCAGCACCCAACAACAACAACAACAACAACATATTTTGTCCTATCTGCCTCTATCGCAACATCGGACAGCCTCAAATGAACCATCTCCCTCAGACCTCATTAACTTCTAATTTTGTTGGTTGTAATTCTGTGGCTATCATCAACAATATCTCACCTCCTGTCCTGTTAGTTCTATCCTCCCTGAAAATACAATACACTTTGGATTCTATACCTAACTACATCATTTTCAGTCAACCAAGTCTCACTGATGCCTATAATTTTTGGCCAAGTCGAGTTTACCAATGCCAAAACTCCTCACCCTTATTCCTGATACCTCTTGGATTCATGTGCATGCAATTTCAATGTCCCTTTGTACCCATAGTTACACTTGTGTGATGTCGTTTCCAACCCATTTAAATTGGAGACCTGTGAAATCCTGTTCAGCATTGCATAATCATTACTGTACCCATGCTCGTTTATCACAGGGGTGGCCAGACACGTGATTGATTTCATCCTCCCTAATATCTCTGGTTTCCCTTGGTTTTCTACTATCATACACTCAATAAACAACTTCCTCCAAATATCTAACTTCAAAACCATTTAAATGTAGTCCATCAAGCACATATAAGTCCTTTCGTCCATTAAAGTCACTCCATACATCAATAAATTGCACACCACTCTTCCTGCACAATCTTTCTTATTGACAATCATGGCCCTTCTTAGTTCTGTCCTATCATACAATGCAGCAGACTCACAATCTTTACTTTCTTGCTCTTCATTTTCACTTCCACTAACAATTCTTTCATATCTTCTCTCACTGCATTTTTTCACCTCTATTTCTTTTGGTTCAGTCACCTTCCTACCATGAGCACTGTTTAAAGTCATTCTACTACAGTCATTTTCCCTCTTACTTGCTACATAAAAAAACTCTTCTGGATTTATTTTGGCCTGTTACAGCATCACTAACATCCTGTATCTTCACATCTAAAAAATATTTTCTTCACTTTCTCATTAAATACACCTACCTCTTATCATTGAATCCCCATACAATACTATTTAATTTCTCCCAGTCTCTCACACTTTCTCCATTCACTTTTTTCTTTCATGCTCCATCCATCTGTACCACATATCAATTGTTCCTTCAGCTGCTCAAGCTCACATTTTGTCCTGTGAAGGGGGGGGGGGGGGTTCATGTGAGCATGCAATTTCTTTCCACGCTAGCATGTCATCATCTTCTTTCAAACACACTCATTCATATTTTGTGCACTATCACTCACTGCTTCTGCTACATTCTTCCCAACACTTTGACAATCCTGCCTTATATTCTTATTATCAGTCGCTTTGCTCAGTAATCTATGCATATGTGTTTCCATACTTTCATTCCTTCTCCTTATCATGCTTTCCCTTTCTGCACTTTCACAGCATCTTCTCATTATCTCTCTTTCTAATAATCTTTCATTCTCTCGACTGCCTGTAACTCCACTCCTCTATCCCTAAACGGAAAAGGCAATTCTAGACACTACACTTAGTGTCTATAGTTGCTGAAAACTCAGGATTCTCAAGGTAAAATAATTAAGATTGTTTTTTCTGCATCATTCTTAGCCAAAAGTGCATTACATAATTTTGAAATGAGGGTCATATTTGAGCAGAAGCAGTCACAGAGCAGACTTCAGGGCACTGTTTGGAGATGAGCTGGATATCCATTACAGTTGGAATTTATTAGGTATTGTATGGTTAACCATATTTTTAAAAGCACGCAAGGTAAGCCCATTTTCTTCATGTAAATAATGACATGAATTTAAAACTTAAAAATTAAATTATTATTATGCGTGTTGCATAATAATAAATTATTATTATGCAATCCTCAATGAATCTTTGGACTCCAGGGAGTCCAAAGATTCATTGAGGGAGGGCACCTACTCTACATCTCTCCGTCTCCACCAACTGCAACTACAGCTGACCACCACCACTAATATTTTCACAGACAATTACAAACATCCATGCCCAAGGTGGGATTTGAAACGGTGGCCTTTTGGATGGAGAGCAGATATGCTAACCAGTTGGCCAACCAGGCCGGCTAATTTAATTATAAAATGTGAAAATGAAATCAACTTTTTTAAACTAGTGTTTCTAAAGAGGGAACTCTTTAAGATTTATATCAGGATATAAATAAATCTTATATCAGGAATGGGTCCTAAATTTTGAACATGGCCAAAATGATTAAAATTTTCACTTTTGCTAATGTATTTCATTTTATATATAAAAATCTTTCCATTCATATGGCTAATCATTTGCAAGCCATCTTAAATGAGCACACTCCCATATATATATATATATATATATTTTAGAGAATAAATTTTAATGATACAACTAGTTTCAGCCTTTTACAGACTTCTTCAGGTATCCACTAAAGGTAGAACACAGTAATAAAAAATTGAGGTTACAAAAAACTGAGAATTACAGGCAAAAAATGCAATACATAATTAACACAAAAACGTTGTATTTTTAAGTCGTTCTATCTAACGTGCTATTGTTTGTTGTATGTGTGCTTGCAGGTTCTCGTGAGCGCCAGTAGTGAACAACTGCAGTATGGCTATCAGGGATGTTATAACTCAAATTGCTGTTCAAATGTTCAGGATTAAGGAGGATTTCTCTGGATTCCACGATTTTTCTTTCAAACTCATCACTACAGCGAAAAATGTTTTCGAATTTATCCCAGCAAACTGAGTGACTCTGTAGATCGTCATGAGGGTTATTAGAGAAAAGAACATGACTGGATAGCGCAGATGCATGTGATCTTTTATAGGAGATGTCTCTCTCTTATGCTCCTCAATACGCAGTTCAACAGATTTGTTAGTCTGTCCAAAATAAGGAATATTACAGTCGCACCATAACTTGTAAACACCTGGATATATTTCAGGTTATGATGAATAGCCTTCGGATGGCTTATAAGAGAACGGACTTTAGGGAGTGTAGTGAAAAACGTCCCGATGTTGTATTTTTTAAGGACTTTAGCCAATTTATTGGAGACTAAACTAATGTAAGGTATTGATATGCTACCTTTAAAATCAATAGTTTCCGTAGTACGCTGCCTAGGAGGATCCAGAAGAAATTTCTTAATTGTTTTTTCAAAATATCAATTTTGTTTAAAGATAAGAGAAAGTTGTTCAATTTCTTTTTGGAGTTCATCTGGTTCATTTAAAAGAGATCGTGCTCTGTGTCCTAAGGTAGAAATAGTTCCGAGCTTTTGTGGTGGAAAGTAATGAGATTGACAGTGCAGATATCTGTTAGTATGAGTTGGTTTTCAGTATATCAGAGCATCGTGTAAGAATTACATCCAGGAAAGGAAGGCAGTTATTTTGTTCTAGTTTGGCAGTGAATTTTATATTAGGATGCTGGTTGTTAAGATGTTGAAGAAAATCCATGCGAGATGTGTGGCCATGACTCCATATAATGAAAATGTCGTCAACATAACGTCTCCAAAGTTTTGGCTTAAAGGAGAAGGACGATATGGCTTTTGCTTCAAAATCTTCCAGGAAAATGTTTGCAAGAACTGGGGATAAAGGGTTGCCCATTGCTAGGCCTTGGTTTTGTTTGTAAATAGAGTCCTTATATCTGAAGGAGCCAGATTGAATACAATGCTTTAGTAAAGCAAATATCTTTTTAGACAATTTGTCCTCAAGTAATGTTCATACCTCCTCAGTAGGGACGTTAGTAAATAATGAGATGTCAAAACTTGCTACGATATCATTTTCACTGATTGAAATATTTTTGATATGAGAAACGATCTGTGGTGTTTTTGATGAACGATGAAGATTTATTGGAGAAACACTTGAGGTATTCTGCAAGATGTTTCGAAAGCTTATAAGTAGGACCATCAATTCCTTCCACAATTGGGCAAAGAGGGGTGTTTTCTTTGTGTATCTTCGGAACTCCATAAATGCGTGGAATAAGAGGATGAAGAGAATGTAAAGAAAGGCGCATATTGTGAGGAGGTTCAAATGTAGTCTTTAACAGATTGTTTGTGCGGTTTTGTAGTTCCCTTGTTGGATCATCCTGAAGAATTGAATATGTAATGTTGTCTTCAAGCAATTGAAGCATTTTATTGTGGTAATCTTCAGAATTGAGGACGAATATGGCATTGCCTTTATCTGCAGGTAAAATAACGATGTTTTTGTTCTTTTTAAGATTCTTTAAGGCCTGTCTTTCTGCAGGAGAAAGATTATCTCTTGGAGGTTTAGCATTATTGATAATGAAGATGGATTCAATAGTTTTGCCAAATGATTAGGAATAAGTGAACTGGATTTTTCTATTTTAGTAAGTAGAGATTCTTTTGGAATAAACTTAGGTGAGGGAATGAAATTTAGACCTTTTAAATATCCTTTTCTCAGTTTTTTGCAGTCTACGGTCAAGCACCATAGACTGCAAACGGCACTTCTACTGAGCTACACAGGTGACTAAATTTATATATAGTGTATATAAATTTATGTTCATAACACGGTGATATAAACAACAGGTGTCTTTCCAGTCAATTCTATGTAGAGTATTTAGGGTATGATCAGAAAGGCTGGATTTACCATAGTTATTAAATTTAATGTGCTGTTTGTGTTCCTTTTTTCCGGATAGGAATTGAATCAAAAAAAAGGAACATAAATGGCACATTAAGAATTAATTATAAATAGGACTGTAAGTAACCCAGGATCCTAAGTCTAACATAACAACTCTCATGCTAAGTTAGGACACCACTTTTGCTGTCATAAAACTATCCATATGAATTTTTTTCTCTGATAATGTTATAAATAGAATATAGCTTTCATGTATTATTTTTTTATACACTAGAGGTCAGGCCAGTAGAATAACAGCTCATCAAATCATTGTCTCTTTGGTACACTGTTTGAAATGTAATTTAGCTCATCTCAGTATACCTATTTGTATATTCCAGATGATGGCCTTAATATGAAGGTTGAAATGTCGGGAAATTAAAGTAATTATTTCTAACACTGTTGTAGTCTCCATAATTTGTCTGAAATGAATCCATATGTGATACTCTGAAAAGATTTTTTCATTCTCCATGACATCTCTGACCCTTTCTGCTTCCAATCTCTTTCACTCCCACTTTCCCCCTTTTCTCCATCCCTTTCCATGCTCCTCCCACTCTCTTGTTGATTTTCTCCAGTTACCTCTCTCTCTTTCCAATTCTCTAGCTTTCTTCTCTTCCTTGTTTACTCATGCTCTTCTCTCACGTCTAAGTTCATTCTCCTCACTTTCTCAGCAGTTCTCTCTTTTTCTCTTCGCACATCCTGCTTTCAATTTTATTTGTCTTTTTAGATTTTTTTTTTATTTTCCTTTTGTCTTGCATGGAACACTGAACAGAGAAATTCCGCTATAATTTTCATTTGTATAATACTCAGGCTTATTTCCTTTTTTTTTTATATATATATATTATTGCTTTTATTTTCCCTTTTTATTTACTTTTTTTAATACTGATGGTGCTATAAGAACTCTGCTCCAGTCATAAGGAATTTCACTTTCTGAATGTGTCTGGCTGCTATAAAACTTTAATTAATACCTTCATATTTTAGTAATTCTCATGGAATGCCATCTACTTCAGCTGCTTTCCCATCCCACATGTTAGGTGTCTGATGGCTTTTTCTACTTCCCATGTCATTCCATTGTGAAGAATTTATGGAGACAAAAGTACACATGTTGGAGTAATTACTTTACTTATAATTATGAAAATAACGTTTTGTTATTAGTATATATAGTAAATATAGTAAAATTATGTATAGTAAAAGTTATGTATAGTATTAAAGTATGTGTATAAAAATTATGTATAATATATATAGTAAAATTATGTTTTGACTTCTGTATTGAGGTCATCATCAGGAAAACATACATATGCACAAGACACAAGCTTCATGGCACTACACAAAAGTAGCTAAATGCTTTGTTTACCTTAGTCTGACATCTGGTTGGGAAAAAAAAAACTAATAATAAATAAAAAATTATACACAAATATAAATTAATTAACAAAATAAAATAAAAAACGGGTGATAAAAAATATATAAATAAAAATTTAAAAAAATAAAAATAGTTTTATAGTAGAACTAAATTAAATGCATCTCTATAGTCCTTTTATTAAGGTTTTCTTGTGTTGGGATTCTTCCATCAAGTTATGGATGCTATATAGGTTGCAGATGGGTCCTCCAGATTCTTGAAATTGTTCATCCATCATTCTTGTTGAGATTCAGATGATGTTTAATGTTCACATAATGATTTATATAAGAGGACTGTAGAGATGTGCTTAATGTAGTTCCACTATAAAACTTTTTTATTTTATTTAATTTTTTTATCATCAGTATTATTTTTTATACTTATATGTATTAAAAAATTATTTTATTTTGATAATTAATTAATTTATATTGAGTGTTTATTTTTCACTTGGTTAGACTATAATAAATTTAGTTTAATCCTTTATGCAAGTGTGAGCAAACAAAGTTTGCACCTGAAAATATCTTCAGGACTGAGGTAAGGTAGTACAACACTGGGCAACTCGTAGCAAAGGCGGACCAAGCTAACATCACTCCTATCTCAGTATCTCCCATAATGCAAAACACATCTCCTTACAGATATGTATAATGTTATGCATTAAGGGGAAGGGCCACTACCCAGACTAGTTTCGATCTTTATTGAGGTCTCTTCAGTGGGAGCCAGGCCCAGAAGTGGAGATACCAGGCAGAAGCAATGGCAAGGTCATCTTTACCTGTAGGAGTTGCCAAAAGGTGTGCTACCTTTTTATTAAATTACTCTGGATTTAGAGAAAGACGTTGAAAGTTTATTTGTCACTTGGTTAGACTATAATAAATTTAGTTTAATCCTTTATCCAAGTGTGAGCAAACGAAATTTGCGCCTGAAAATATCTTCAGGACTGGGGTAAGGTAGTACAACACCGGGCAACTCGTAGCAAAGGTGGACCAAGCTAACATCACTCCTATCTCAGTATCTCCCATATCTCCCTTAATGCATAACATTATACATATCCGCAAGGAGATGTGTTTTGCATTATGGGAGATACTGAGATAGGAGTGATGTTAGCTTGGTCCACCTTTGCTACGAGTTGTACTACCTTACCCCAGTCCTGAAGATATTTTCAGGTGCAAACTTTGTTTGCTCACACTTGGATAAAGGATGAAACTAAATTTATTATAATCAATTTATATTTGTGTAATTTTTTATTTTTTTTCCCCATCAAAGGTTAGGCTATGCACTAGGCATTGGCAGCTTATACACCTGCAAACAGAACAGGATGCATGTCAAATCCCTAGAGTTCTATCTTGGTGATGCACTAAGAGATTACTCAGAACAAAGAACACAATTAACAAAGCATTTAGATTTATCTTACTTTTGTGTAGTGTCATGTAGCTTGTGATCTGTGCATATGCATTGACTATGTGTATCATATCAGTGGGTAATTTATTACCCATTGGTATGATATTTCAAAATGTTGCACGAACATGCTTGGTCAGTTTAGAATGCAATTTTGCCAGAGGCCATATGCTGCTATATTTCTGCTGAATGTGGTACATATTCAAAAAATTGCATTTTTGAATATGTACCACATTCAGCAGAAATATAGCAGCATATGTGAACAGAAATATAGCAGCATATGTGAACATAAAATTCATTTTACATTTTACACTAAAGGAAAAGAAACATAAAATTCGGATTTTACTCTTAAATTTACTATATGAAAGATATGTAATAAAAACTAGCTCCTATCTGCCAAAGTAAAAAAAAAAAAATTATTTTTTGTGCTATTACACAAAATACAGTAAAACACTCACTATAGTGTTCAGTGTTATAACAAAATAACATGCTCTTATGTCCTAGAAAAAAGTTATGGCTCAATGTTAATAGCAACATTTCTGTATTTGTGAAAAAGAATAATAAATAAGACTTAATTGCATAAAAAGAATATTTTTTTTTATTTATGCAGTTTTCTTCTGGCATAATAATTAATGATGCAATTATAGTAAAATTATGAATCCTAGCATGGTCAGTAAAACAGCAACAATAAAAAAAAAAAAACTGATGATTATGTTAAGTAATAACGCTCTCCACATTAAGGAGACTATCTGATCTGTTCTGATTAGAATGATGTCTTTTTATAAAGAAACTGCTCGTAATTATGTTAATCTTTAGTCTTTTTCTTCCAAACTCTGCATATGGAGGATGATACCTTATTCCATAAACTCACCCTCATTATGGTTCTTGGTACTTGATCTCTTTCATTGAAAAGCTTGTCTCCCAAAAATGATTAATAAAGTTAGAAGAATCACATGTTCATTGAATCTAATAAACACTAGGCATTGGCAGCTTATACCTGCAAACAGGACAGGATGCATGTCAAATCTCTAGAGTTCTATCTTGGTGATGCACTAAGAGATTACTCAGGAAAAAAGAAAAAAAAACTCTGCTCTTCAGCAATTTTTTACATCTCATCTCAAAATGTAAAATCTCTTTTTACATTTTGAGATGAGAATTACAGAAGAATTTCTTTGCTCAGTGTTCATGCAAGACATGTGCAAGCATATTTGAAAATAGGCTAAGGAGAGTTGTGGATGAGAAACCTGTTGAAGAATAAGCTGGATCAAGAACAAACACTTGTTAGTTACCTTATATGTGTAAATAAAAAATGTAAAATAAATTTTGGATATGACAAACATAAATGGTGAATGGTAGATTGTCTTTATTTTTTGCAAATTTCTCTATAACAGTCATATTGGCATGCCATGTCACTAAATTTGATAAATTTAATCTTAGTATCTAAATACTGTCTAGAAACAAGAGTACCCTTACTTTAATTTTTTACTAGCATTATGAATAACAATAACATAAAAAAATAGCTAATGTTTAAAAAGTTTAAAAGTCACAGTAAAACAGAGAGATGCTGAGAAATGATGCTATAAATAAACTGAGTCCACAAAACCTGTGCAGTGATTGATTCATAGCAGTGTCATGTTACTAAAATTATTAGCAAATGCAATGTTGTATAAATGGGCACTGGTAATAAATGAAAATCACTGTATGATCAAATGTAGTGTCATATAAACAGGCATTATTCATAACTAATTATTGTCATATGAGCAGATAGTCATAAAGGGAAGTGTTATAGAGCAGGGCCTTATTTTATGGTCAATATTTAAGTTGTAAGTCAGAATTGAAGAAGGCACAAGAAGATAGTTTGATGTAAGAGCTGGTGGAAGATGACGATGTATGTTATGTTATGTTCACTGTTACTCATCATCGATATGGATCATATTAGAAAAAAAAGTGGTATAATTAAACCCAATATCTGATATTATGATCAAACTTAGTTCATTACTTTATACTGATGTTCAATGAACCAGTCAGAAAGTTGAGGCTAAGTTGGCATGTAGCACCAATTGCGAGGAGGGAGAGAGAGAGAGACAAGACAGCTAAAAATTTTAGGATATTTATTTTAAATTTAGAGTGAGTCTTGCCTAGATTGGTCACTGTTTCATGTAGACAGTTTATATTTTGGAGTTTTCAGAATTTCAAATTTTTTTTTTAGTATATCTTGTCTGTACATGGTACTGTATTTTTAAATTATGACTACCACAATAAGTCAGGTAGCTGATATGTTATCACTAGCCCTCCACTGTTTAAGGACTATATTCTGCACAGTATCCTACAAGATTTTGTAGCATGCAGTGCTTGTGGCATGTCTGCATTCTGATGATTAAAAATGTGGCAGTAAGACACCGGGAAGTGCATGTCTACCTAAAATTTGATGATCTGACAATAATAATGATATCCTGAAAACAGCAGATTAATTTTGAAGAATGATAGGACTTGACTATCATTATACATATACTAATAACTCTAAAATAGGAGAGAGAGAAGAAGAAGACACATTTGAAATAAAAATACATCTATCAATTTTGTGCTTACACTCCTTCATAAAATTTCCTTGGCACAATGAATTGCCCAAGGCTGCTAGGGAGTGCATAAAAAAGAAAGAAAAACACATACTGGTTGTTAGCATGGGTGTCAATTCCTTGCTTTTTGACTGATGATAAAAATTATAATAATGATATTATTAGAAACACTTACTTTTTGAAGGGCTTTTGGTTGATTGATGCTAAGATATGGAAGACATGCTAAAATCATCATCTGAATTTCTCCATCTTTTAAATCAAGCTACGTGACAGAGAAAAGGAACATTAAAAGCAGATTAGTAAAATATATATTCATTATCATTCAAAGAAATTTATGATTTATTATGAAGAATTCATAATACATTATAAATAATTATAATTCATATAATAGTAATAAAAACTTTTAGTTCATAAAGAAATGATAAATTCACCTTCACTAGTGATTATGAAAAATGCATATTGTTTAGTATAGAAAAGTGATATTTTTGATCACATTCTTGAATACTTACTATTTTTTAAGGTGGTTCACAAAATATATGATCTCACAAGCAGGATCACCTACTCTCTTCCTCAAACTCACTCTCACCTCCATATGGTGGTGAACCCAGGAACCTGAGCAATCATGGGGAAGATTGGTACCAACCCCTGTAGGAAGTTTGGTCAGATACAAACAAGAAAAGGGAGACTTAGGGCAAGTGTGGAAGGCTTATGGAGGGGCTGCCATCAATCAAGCTAGGCTGCAGATCGCTGATATCCAACCCAGCTGAATTTTTTTTTTTTTTTTACTCCAAAGTCTGGGATAGAAGAAACTGAACTGTCACTCTGGAAAATGACTTAGACAGGGTGATAAGCAAAAGCAGAATAAGGAAAGGAAAAAGAATAAACAAGAATATCTGGAATGTTTTGTGGGATGTGAACAGTATTCATCAAAAACATTAAGATCTAGACAAAACCCTATATGAAAGAAATATCAAATTAGTAGTAATGACAAAAAGATTCAGGTGAAACAGATAATTATATCCATGTCTACAGTGAAGTCAAAAATGAAGAAAGAGCAATAGCAGGATTAATAATTTTTATTTATTATTACATGACACCTCAACTTCACTACTTGACTAAATACATCTCATCACCTCCACTACTACTTAATTCTCAAAAGTATAATAGCTAACTATATAACAGCTAACATGGTACTAGGTAGAAGGGTATTTAGAGGTGCAGAAAGAGAATCAGATCATCATCATCTATTCTTATTTATCAAAGGTGGTTAAAAGGAGGATGGGCATGCAATATATGATCTCTCAGCAGGATCAACCACTCTTTCCTCCTCAATCCCACTCTTACCTCCACACAGTGAACCCTGGAATTTCAGGTATTGATCATAATATCAAGAAAAATTAGGAATATCCCGAAGATGATTTAAAATTAACCACATCTAATGAAGAGAAATTCCCAGGAATAATTTACAGTTCAACTTTTGGATGACAAAAGTATTAAGTAATTCTATTTGTAAAGAGTATAAATGAAAAAACTAGAACAAATAAAAGGAAATTATGATAAAGAAATAGAACAGAATAATTTAAAAACCATACAGAATGTGATGGAAGAAAAGTAAACAGAAGAGGAAAAGAGAAATAAGAAAGTGGATGAGATTTGAAGAAATAATTAAAGGTAAGAAACATACATATAAACAATGGATAAATACAAAATCAATCAAGGTTAATTGTGAAACTAATAGAGAAATAAGTCTCCTTAAATAGTGGTTATAAGTTATTATATGCATGAATATTAACTTCAAAATTCAAACCATTTATAGAAGATAAACTTTGTGCAGAGCCAAGAAATATATATACGAGGGCTGTTCAATAAGTAATAAGACTAATTTTACTGTGGCGAAACCACTCATCACAATATTAATTTCTGTGGAATAAAGAAATGTTGCTGTCTGTATTAACAAAAGAGTTTGATAGATGGCGCATATGGGCTGATGTGCCAGAGTGTCACGTGACAAAACGCAAGCTTGTTTCGGCGTGCCTACGAGCCGCGACCAGTTGTCGAAATGGAAGCGTCCTTGGAACAGCATTATGCGATTAAATTTTGTGTGCGTTTGCAAAAATCAGCATAGGACACTTTTAACATGATACGCGAAGCTTTCCACGATGAAGCGATGTAGAGGGCAAGTGTTTTTCGCTGGCATAAAACTATTAAGGAAGGAAGGCAAAATGTGGAAGATCTTGAACGTGAGTGAAGACCTTCAATGTCCATCACAGCAGCGATTATCATCAAGGAGGATTGCAGAATTACAGTACGCCAGCTGCATGTTGTCCTGAATATTTCTGTGGGAAGTGTTCACTCAATCATGGCCGAATATTTGGGACTGAAACGTGTGTTTGCACCCGATGAATTCCCAAACTCTTGACACCAGAGCAAATGCAGCATCGAGTGGATGTGTGCACAGAATGGAAAGAAAGACTGGAACAAGAAGGCAACAACTTCTTAAAACACATCATTACAGCAGATGAAGCTTGGTTGTATCACTATGACCCTACAATGAAACAACAAAGCAGTGAATGTAAGCATCTGTCTTTGCCTACCCCCAAGAAAGCAATAACTGTAAAATCGGCTGGTAAAGTTATGACCATAATGTTTTTTGACTACGAAGGCATTGTTTACCATCACGCTGTAGAACCCGGGAATACTGTAAACGGCTCATACTATGCGGATGTTTTACGGACAATGGTACAGCAAGTCAAGGAAGCGTCCAATGCTGAAGAATGGCTTCTTATTGCACCACAATAATGCAAGGCCACATATTACTGGTTGTGTAGTGGACGTTTTGCAAAAGAACGGCATAGATATCCTACCACACCCTCCATGCAGTCCTGATCTTGCAACGTGCGATTTCTGGCTGTTTCCTCAGCTCAAGAAACCACTAAGAGGCCACCATTTTGAAAGCAACAAAGCATGTGTAAAAGATGTGGAGGCGGTTTTGAAAGAACTCTCAAAAAACGGACTTTCACATGTGTTTAAGAAGTGGATGCAATGTTGGGACAAATGCATCGCGTCTCACGGTAGTTATTTCGAAAAAGACCATGTAAATGATGACGATTAAATGTAATTTGTTTTCTGTATAAATATAGTCTTATAACTTATTGAACAGCCTCCGTATATATATATATATATGATGATCATTAGTTACATTGACTCGGTGATTAGATATATTCATCTTTTTTTGACTGACTGAAACCGAGAAAATACATAACAAGTTAATTTAATGGAGCACACAACATGTTTCGTCAAAATCGTCAATTCTTCAGTTCACGGGTGTATATAAAATAATATGTGATTTTATTTAAGTTAAGGGATATTATATCCCATATTGTTTTTTAGCCGAATAAGAAACTCAAAGAGTTTCATGCCGAATATAGAAACTACATAAAGTTCGGCGATTCCAAGTGTAAGCAAATACCTGGATAGTGCAAGCTGAGGCAACTCATAGAAAGGGTGGAGCAAGCTCCGTTCACTATTCTTGGTATTTATGGGATACGGGATATAATATCCCTTAACTTAAATAAGTTCATGTCTCTGAATTGAAGCCTTTGGCTCTTCATATAATTAGTAATTTATTAGGACACCTTCATGGCAATTCTCATAAAAGGGATGTAGTTCTGTTCGCTACAAACTTGGTATTAGATAGGTCTACCTGCTCACTGATGAGACCTCGAAAAAGGTTGAAACCGGTCTGGGTAGTGACCTTCTCTCATAATGTTGAACAATAATACAGCTCCTAGGAGCTAAGTTCACATTATGGGTAAATACCAAGAATAGTGATCAGACCTTGCTCCACCCTTTCTATGAGTTGCCTCAGCTTGCACTACCTTAATGGATCAGGTGCTGCACTATCCAGGTATTTGCTTACGCTTGGAATCGCCGAACTTTATATAGTTTCTATATTCGGCATGAAACTCTTTGAGTTTCTTATTCGGCTAAGAAACAATATGGAATATAATATCCCTTAACTTAAATAAGTTCATGTTGCCGAATTGAAGCCTTAGCCTTTGGCTCTTCATATAATTAGTAATATGTGATTATTTTATACGGACTATAATATGCGATTGTGTGAGGACATACTATGACTAGACTGAGAAATCAATCATCCTACGGCTAGAGGAACATCAGAGAGACATTTCATACAATAGAATCAGAGCAAGAGTGCTCTCGTCATGTCTTATTTTCAGTGAACACAAACAATGAAGGCCGCCAACAGGAGTAGTTTGGAAAGCAAAATCAAAAGTTTATATTTGTCATGATGAAGTAGAACGGTGCATAGTTAAATCCAAAGAAATAGTCCTAGACTCTTCTCACATCAACAGCAACCTCAGTTATAGTCTACCTGACTCGCATAGTTCTGCCATTAGATATTGGCGTATGCATGAACTCATACCCTCACATTTGAACAACAATAGAACTACAGGAACATACTATAATGACAATTCAAACATAACTTCAGTTTACAAGTTATTATAATGGCACAGTGTTTTTATGTTTTTTTTTTTTTTTTAATTTGCTTTAAGTGTTACTACACTTGAAGAAGTCATTTTGATGATTTTCTATTTTCTCAGTTTCAGTCAGACAAAAAAAAAATATGAACATATATATATATATATGTATATACACACACACTTATATCTTTCTCATTATATAAGAAAAACATGTGAATTTCACATAGAAATCCACATTGTTTTGTAGATAACAAAATCATCTTTCATAAAAAAAAAAAAATTCAAATCAGATTCAAGTAGTACAACATTCCATATCAGCTTCACTCAGCAATAACTAACATGCATCGAAACATTCAAACAGTACTAAGAATTAATGAAAAAGTTACAGAATGAAAATCAATAAACACAGGAGTCAAACAAGGATATCTAAATATCATCAATATTATACAGGGTGTCCCAAAATTCACGCAACATTTAAATTTAGCGCCATTTGTGCGGTAAAGCTTTGCCAATGAGAAAAAAAAAGACAGCGTGACAGCTGACAGTTCAGGGTTATTAAAAATGGAGCGCTACACGAAAGAACAATGCATTTTCATTGTTGAGCAATATTTTAAAAATAATGAAGGTTTGGCAGCTACAGTTTGCAATTTTCATACAAAATATGGTCGGAATAGTGATTTAACTTCATCAACTGTGAAAAGATTAATTAAAAAATTCAAGGAAACTGGATGAATTAGTGATCTTTATACACTCTGGCTGTCCTTCAACAAGTTGTTCAACAGAAAACATCGAAACAGTTCGTGAGTGTTGCTGAGAGTCCAGGAACATCAATTCGGCACCGTGGTCTTGAATTGGGCATTTTGAGAAGTTCTCTACAGCGTATTCTCACGAAAGATTTGCATCTTTATGCTTACAAAGTTCAATTGACTCAAGAACTGACGCCTACTGACCACACACAGCGAAGAGAGTTCGTTGACTGGATTATGAAACAACAACAAGTGGATGCTTATTTTTCGAACAAAATCATCTTCAGCGATGAGGCTCATTTTCATCTTGATGGCTTCGTTAATCAACAAAATTGTTGCATTTGGGGTTCAGAAAAACCATAGTGATTGTTGAGAAACAAATGCATCCACAACGTGTCACTGTTTGGTGTGGATTTTGGGCTGGAGGCATCATCAGTCCATTCTTCTTCGAAAATGCGGCTGGGTAAGGCAATAACAGTTAATGGTGCTCGCTATCGCGACATGATAATCCAGTTTTTTGTGCCTAAATTGCAAGATATGGATGTGGACGACATGTAATTTCAACAAGACGGTGCCACATGCCATACAGCCCGAGAAACAATTCAGTTACTGCATGAGTCATTTCCTGGTCGTGTAATTTCCCATTTTGGTGATCGGAATTGGCATTCAACTTGATTTAACACCGTTGGACTTTTTTCTTTGGGGTTTTTTGAAGTCTAAGGTTTATGCCAACAAGCCCACAACCACCCACGCCTTGAAGGAGGAAATTGAGCGCTGTATCAACGAAATTCAGCCACATTTATGCAAAACGGTCATGGAAAATTTCGACAAAAGAGTGCGTATGTGCCAGCAAAGCCATGGAAGCCATTTACCCGATATGCTATTCCATGCATAACCCTATACTGTATACTTTATGAATCAATAAGAAATTACAATTTTTAATTAAAAACCTGTGTTTTCTATCAAAATTACTTCTTGCATGAACTTTGGGACACCCTTTACAATAACTATATCTATATAGATGAAATATAAAGGAATGAAAGAAAAATATGCGAGGGTGGTCTGAAAAGTTCTTGGCCTCGGCCATAAATGGCAACACCATTGGCGAGATTTTTCTTTTTTTTCTCCTAAGTTGGTAGATCTATCATAAGCATCCATGTGAAATTGCAAATCATTCTATCAAGTAGTTTGTTTTATACAGCTGTCTGAAGCAAAAGTTCCCTTGAAATGGATAAAATTGAGTATCGTGTGGTTATAAAATTCCAAAAGAAATTCATTTGAAGTTCATAAAAGTTTATGGGCACTTTTCTCCTTCCTTTTCGATAATTAAGAAATGGGCTGTCAAGTTTAAACATGGCCGTACCAGCCTTGAAGATGATCCATGTAAAGGACGCCCAAAAAGTGAAACAACACCAGAAATCATTGATCAAATGCACGATATGATATTGGATGACTGGCGAGTCACAGTGCATGAAATTGCTGAGACTATAGGCATTTCAAAAGAACGTGTAGGATATGTTTTGCATGAAGAATTGCAAATGAAAAAGGTTTGAGCAAGATGGGTGCCACGCTTGCTCAGAGCAGATCGAAAACGCACTCGCATGAAAATCTCTGAACAGTGCTTGGAGCGTTTTAACAAGAATAAAACTGATTTTGTGCATTAATTTATTATTATGGATGAGACTGGGATTCACCATGACACACCAGAATCCAAACAGCAGACAGAAGCCAGCTATTCAGCACCAAAGAAGACAAAATCGGTTCCATCAGCAGGAAAGGACATGGCATCAGTGTTTTGGGATGCTAAAGGCATTTTGTTTATTAATTATCTCAAAAAGGGTAAAACAATAACTGGGGAATATTATTCAGATCTTTTAACCAGACTAGACGAAAAAGATTCACGAGAAAAGACCTGGTTTGCAGAAGAAAAAAAAAAAATCATCTTTCATCAGGGCAATGCACCTGTCCACAAAGGTGTTTTGGCAATGGGAAAATTAAGGGATCTGCACTATGAATTGTTGGAACATTCATCCCTATTCCCCAGATTTGGCTCTCTCTGACTTCTATCTCTTCCCAAAACTAAAACTCTTCCTCGCTAGTCACCATTATTCTTCGAATCAAGAGGTGATTGCAGCTGTAGAGGGGTATTTTGCAGATCTTACAGGGATGGGATAATGGTGCTTGAAGCATCACTAGAATAAACGTATTAGTCTTAAGGGAGATTATCCTAAAAAATAAAAATAATTTTGAAATTGTAAATTTGTTTTTTGCATTGTTAGGCCGAGAACTTTTCAGATCACCCACATAAAATGAACAAACGGACATCAATTGGATTGTGAAACTATTTTTTTGTTCACAGATGGCCAAATAATCATGGGAGTGAAAATTAATTCCTGAGATCAATATTTTTCTAAAACAATGGCTAAAAATTTGGAAAGCAAATAGGAGCAGATAAAACAAAAACCTTAGCTTTTAAATGACTATCTCCAGTCACAAGTAAAATCATGACCAAAAATAATCTTAATACAAATTAACTGCTTCACAGATGCATTATAGCCTGGTATAAAAGAAGCTAACAATGACAACAAAATTTCAAACTTCTTACAGATTAAAGGGAGAATATTTTCAGACCAGAGCTTTTTTTCAGCTATTACATAACTTACTTTGATGCATGCTTCGCTCTCTTCCCTCTGCCTTTTAAAAGTACTCTGCTTGCATTTTAAATCAATTTGGAGACAGTTCACTTTATCCACACGAAGCTGCCCTTGAAGATGATTGAAATTGGATGCATGCTTTGTCTCAAATTAAACACACTGGCTTATTGTCGATCGGCACAAAAAAAGTACAAATTGGTCCACTCTTCATTAAAAACCTGACAAGAATCACTTGATTTACGCGTTTTACTTGTAGACGCCATAGTGATGGAAGGTGAACTCCAAAAATGATCCAAAATGGCCACGTAACGGTTATTATCCACTGAATATGTCTCACACTAATGAAAAGAGTGTGGCAATATAAAACCACAATAGGCTATGGCTGACATGACGAACCTGCATGTGCTTATACACGAATATCACACTGTTCATGATTGACTGACTGTGGATGAGATCCTCTTGTATTTATATGAAAATAACGAAGTATCGAGAACCTTCGTGGAAGGCACTAGACAGTGCACTCGAACAAACTACTGCTTCAGCCATCCATCTACGATGTTAGTACTAGTACTTCAGTACCACTTGGTGCTGGTAGATGGCTGAAGAAGCATGTCTATTTAATATTTATTTTTATAGGATTTTATGTAAAGTATCAAATGCACAGCATTCCTTGTGAATCTGGAAAGCATCTTACAATTCTAAATACAGTAGTATAGCTTAGTGCCCTGTAGGCTTCATTGAAATTATTTTTTATTTAATCGTGTTTAATATTAAGTAGTTATTTTTTCAAAATGGCCGGTGGGCCATGCGTTGAAGACCCCTGGTATAGCCATTTCCTTCATCAACTTACACTGTCACTGTATTATAAAATGCTTCATAATTTCCACATTCTGCTTGGTCACTTTCCCCGGTTAGCGGTAGGGCTTCTACTATAGTTTTATAGATTTTCTGAAGCTATTTCTAGATCCAACTCTCTGAAACCCCTGGTCCCCTTCATCACATGCTATTTCAGGTAATTATCCCTTAGAAACTGTATAAATTCCATTTCCATTTTGCCACATGTCCTTTCCTCCTTCCAATATACATCTACATAGTTGAAGTCTTCCATGATAATTGCTCAACCTGCACTCATTGTGCTAATCTGCCGATGCATGTGATGCACATCTTCTTCTCGATGTGTATCACATGCACATCCAGAAGAAGATGAATTTCTTCTGGATCCCCAGATCTATAGTACAACTAACAATATATTTGGTGCTATTGGCCTTTATTTCACACCAGAGAGCTTCAAATGAACCTTTATCATATATAACTATCTACAAACTTCCTTGACTTCTATTTTTGTTGGTGGAAGTTCTTCAAGTATCTTTAATAATACCCCTCTTCCTGCTCCATTTCCTCTATCTTCTCTGAAAATACAATATCTGTTACATTCTATCCCTGTAAGTACATCACTCACTGACAACCAGGTCTCGCTGATGCCCATAATTTTTGGCCAAGTTGAGCTGTGCAATGCAAAAAGTCATTACTTGCTCATTCAGATTCAAAACTTGGAAAATTGCACCCAGCTCTTCACGATCATTCCTGTACTCACACTTATTTATCTCAGGGGGTGGCTAGACATATGTTTGATTGCTCCCCCCCCTTCTAATATCTCTAGATTACCTGATTTTGCACTTACAAATTCTTACTGATCAACACTTTCTCCAAGCCCAAACTCCAAAACCATTTTTAAGTGCAGTCCATCGGCATATATACAGGGTGGGCCAACATGAAGGAGTTTCAATATTTAACAATCCTTTATTTTTTGTTTTAAATTTACAATACCATTGCATCATATACAGTATATAAAGGAGATAAATTTACACTAGGTGTGACAATCAAATATTGTAAATGGCATCCATTTTCTGCTTCGCACAAACGTGCCCTTTCCAAGGTGTTGAACACCTCTTAGTGTTTCAGGTTCCAGTGCTCTGATTTCGGCCCAAATATTGTTCTTCAGTTGTTGAAGTGTCTGAGGGCTTGTTAACATAAACTTTTTCTTTGAGATAGCCCATAGGAAGAAATCAGGAGCCATCAGATCTAGAGAATGTGATGGCCAGCTTATGTCGCAACTGCAGGAAATTATTCTTCCCTCAAACATTTGCCTGAGCAGTTGGATTGTGGCCCTTGCTGTGTGAGCTGCCGCTCCATCCTGTTGGAACCACATGTCATGTTTATCTGGAACTGCTGGGAGTAAGAAACATAGACTGATATTCATCTCCTGTAACATTGACAGGGTTACCAACGCGGTCTTCGAAAAAGTAAGGTCCAATTACTTCTTTTGACTTCAACCCACATCAGACCGTACACTTAAGGGGGTGGGGGTGGCAATTCCCTTTACTGATTTGCCCTAGGATTTTCCGTACACCCAAATTCTGCAGTGTTGTTTGTTAATGAAGCCATTCAAATGAAAATGTGCTTCATGACATTATCAGCTTGTGGATAAATTCAGGATCTCTCCTTGCTAATTCTTGAAATCTGACTGCATATTGAAATCTGTGGCCATAATCTGGTGGCTTCAGCTTTCACCAACAGGATTTTATACAGAAACAGGTTCAAGGTTTTCAGAATACGCCAGAGTGACGTCCAAGAGACTCCAACCTGTCCAGACCGCCTTCGAGTTGACATGCTTCTGGTCTTCTGCAACATGCTCAACTGTGGCTTCGTTACTAATCGAGCACAGTCTGCCTGTTCGTGGAAGGTCACTTACTGGCATGTTCCTCGAAACGACCAATCAAACATCTAATCATTAATTCGATTGGAGAATCTTTCACCCTGTAATGACGACCATATGCTCTTTAGGCCAGAATTATCAATCCTTGGTTTTTGATAATAAAATTTCACAATTTGTGTATGCTGTTCGGTCGTGAATTTTTCCATGATTAATCTCCAAGATCTTCTTTATAAAAACTATAAAGAAAAAAATAATAAAAATAATTAAAAAGTTATTAAAACTTCAGACCCCTTCATGACTTTTGGCCCACCCTATATTTCCTTAAATCCATGAAATTCCTTCCACACACATCTATAAACTGCACACCATTCCTCCTGCATAATCTTCTCATTGACAATCTTCGCCCTTCTTCTCAATTCTGTCCCATCATACTGAGGCTGCAGACTCACAGTCTTACTCTTCATTTCTGCTTCTTATAACAAACTCTTTCATATCTTCTCTCACTGCATATTTCTCATCTTTCAAATGATTTGTACTTGCCAAAATGATTAAATCATTCACTTCTTTCTTCACCAAACTTACAGCTTCACTAACATCCTTTATCTTTGCACCTGGGAAACATGCTTGCATCATTTTCTCATTAAGAATCATCATCATCATAACTGTGACAAACACACAAACACTACACTAAAATATTAGAAACAATTCAATAACCAACACAGAATTCCCTCTATGGGCAAGTTCACTGTATAGTTAATTTGGAGGTTAGGGTACTGGTTTCATAATCGCAGTGTTACAGATCTTTGGCAAATTAATGCAACCATAATTACTGAGGTTGGGGAAAGTTTATTTTTTAATTGGTTAGACTATAATAAATTTAATTTAATCCTTTATCGAAGTGTGAGCAAACAAAGTTTGCGCCTGAAAGTATCTTCAGGACTGGGTAAGTTAGTACAACACCGGACAACTCGTTGCAAACGTGGAGCAACCTAACATCACTCCTATCTCAGTATCTCCCATAATGCAAAACACATCTCCTTGCGGATATGTCTAATGTTATGCATTAAGGGAAGGGCCACTACCCAGACTAGTTTCGACCTTTATTGAGGTCTCTTCAGTGGGAGCCAGGCCCAAGTGGAGATACCAGGCAGAAGCATTAGCAAGGTCATCTCTACCTATAGGAGTTGCCAAACGGTGCGCCACCTTTTTAATAAATTACTCTGGATTTAGAGAAAGACGTTGAAAGTTTATTTTTCACTTGGTTAAACTATAATAAATTTAGTTTAATCCTTTATCCAAGTGTGAGCAAACAAATTTTGCGCCTGAAAGTATCTTCAGGACCTGGGGTAAGGTGGTACAACACCGGGCAACTCATTGCAGAGGTGGAGCAAGCTAACATCACTCCTATCTCAGTATCTCCCATAATGCAAAACACATCTCCTTGTGAATATGTCTAATGTTATGCATTAACGGTGTTGTACCACCTTACCCCAGTCCTGAAGATACTTTCAGGCGCAAACTTTGTTTGCACACACTTGGATAAAGGATTAAACTAAATTTATTATAGTCTAGCCAAGTGAAAAATAAACTTTCAACATCATTCTCTAAATCCAGAGTAATTTATTAAAAAGGTGGCACACCGTTTGGCAACTCCTATAGGTAGAGATGACCTTGCTAATGCTTCTGCTTGGTATCTCCACTTGGGCCTGGCTCCCACTGAAGAGACTTCATTAAAGGTCGAAACTAGTTTGGGTAGTGGCCTTTCCCTTAATGCATAACATTAGACATATTTTGCATTATGGGAGATACTGAGATAGGAGTGATGTTAGCTTGCTCCACCTTTGCAACGAGTTTCCCGGTGTTGTACCACCTTACCCCAATCCTGAAGATACTTTCAGGTGCAAACTTTGTTTGCTCACACTTGGATAAAGGATTAAACTAAATTTATTAAAAAGGTAGCACACCGTTTGGCAACTCCTATAGGTAGAGATGACCTTGCTAATGCTTCTGCCTTGGGCCTGGCTCCCACTGAAGAGACCTCAATAAAGGTCGAAACTAGTCTGGGTAGTGGTCCTTCCCTTAATGCATAACATTAGACATATCCGTAAGAAGATGTGTTTTGCATTATGGTAGATACTGAGATAGGAGCGATGTTAGCTTGCTCCACCTTTGCAACGAGTTGCCCGGTGTTGTACCACCTTAACCCAGTCCTGAAGATACTTTCAGGTGCAAACTTTGTTTACTCACACTTGGATAAAGGATTAAACTAAATTTATTATTGAGGTTGGGGAGTGCTTCAGAGCAGCTTTTGATTCTAAAAATAGTCTTTTGGATGTATAGCAACTTCTGTGTAAAACTGATGTCTTCTTCCATTTAATCCTATGTGAAGGAGTATCCAGAGCATGGTGAGCTAGATCTGACTTGCCATAAAGATAATTGCAGATGTAATTTTTATTTAATTCAAGGCAGATGTTAACTAATTGACAGGTCTGTTCAAAGTAGACCAAACTATAGACACAAGGAACTTCATACATTAGTGATGTGAAAGAGGATGATTTTTAAGACAGCGAATGAAGATGCATGACTGGTTTAAAAGTGGTGTGAGGATCATATCTAGAGAGAAATTTAGCTATCCTTTCTGATGTGCCTTCAATACATATAGGAAAGGAATAGTTTTGCAGTGCTGTGATCCTGTATGTTGGTTGTAGAAGAGAATGACGTGCCAGTAGTTTTTATCTATTTTACACAGACTGTAGCCATTGGGTAAAAAAGTGTTCTGAAAAGTACCTGAGGTCAGTTGTTTTGTCATTTGAACAAGATTGCAAGATAGTATATTCTGCTCTGTGTGTGTGTGTGTATTAGATAATGCACGTAGACAGATGACAGAGTGTGACGTCCTTAGTAAGTGATAGGTTAGAGAATGGAATGCTATTATGTTTGGTGAAGGTTAGCTTGTCAACATTCATGCCAATAGCTTGGATAATATATTTAACATGCATACCAAATGGATGTATGGCAGACCAATGTGAGTATGATACTGAGCTCTGTCAATGTAGAAAAAAGACAAAAGTGCATGCTCTGAAAGCAGTGGCAGCCGGTGAAAATTTTAAGTGGGGGTGCTGCATATACAAAATATATTAAAAAAATTTTTTTAAAATAATAAATTATTTTTTCCTAATCAGTAACCAATTTATTAATAAATAAATGTACATATTAAAAAATTGCTTTATTTAAAATATTTCATCCTCACCACGAACAAACACCAATAATAAGTTTCGTATCTCACAGAAATAACGCAAGCATATGATACACTGCCCAACCAGACAGTGTCGGAATGACCTTGTAACGTGCAATCACAAGCGCAAACGAATATCGGCGAGTCTGGCTGCGATTGGTCGAATGTGATAATTCCGACACTGCGTTAGATGGCAGTGTATTTGTTTCATAATCTAAAGGGTTAATTGAACAATTCCAATTATTAACTATTCAATCACTGTCGAAACATAAGCTGTAACCTTTAACATGTTGAATTGCATTTATATAACGTTGTATGCATTGTTATTATTTATAAACACAAACAATTTACATTTTACATTTTTTTCTTGGAGGTGCTGCAGTGTCGCAGTGCTTATGTACGGGCCGCCATTGTCTGAAAGAGACAAGTGTTTTTGTTCTAGTGATAGAGCAGGTTTATTTGCTTCAACATAAAGACTTTAAGTGGGCAATGTACATAAGCACTATCTGTATACCCTGATGATTAATGGAATACAACCATTGCAGGCTACTCTGCCTTGAACTGTAGACTTGAGACCCATAATCCAGCTCTGAAAACACAAGTCACGTTTAAGGTGACCTAAAGAAGACCACTTTCAGGGGATGCCTGTAATCCCTAGAAAGCGCGTCCCCAGGTGGCGGATCGGAGAATGCCTCCCAGAAATGGGTGATAGGAGGGAGATGAAATACCTCCTGTGGACCAACAGGTATGCAGCAGAGGAATGCCAAGCTGGCTGAGTTAATTGACTAAAATTTTTAAAGATGAATCAGCCAGCAAATAGAATCAGAAATAATGCTGCTGCGTATGGGAGAGCCGACGCACCTAACTCAAGCTCACATAAAGTACGCGAGAAGACAGCAATGTGAAATACAAACTGCATATCTAATATTTCAACCATCAACATCAGAACGTTATACAAACCTGGTAAATTAAAACCGATAGAAAGAGAACTTGAACTTTCAAATGGGAAATAGTGGGAGTTGCAGAGACCCACTGGACAGGCGAGGGAAAAAATCAACATAAAAAATACAAGCTTATTTTACTCAGGAAGGAAAGATAACCATCACAGAGAAGGTGTAGCACTAATAATTAAAAAATGGCTCCTAAACTCAATAGTTAATGTAAGACCAATTTCCTCTAGAATCATCTCTATAAGATTCAAAGCAAAAGAAAAAGGAATATATATAAAAATAATAGAAGTTTATGCCCCAGACTAATCACATGAAGAGGAGGAATACATAGCCAATTTCTTGAACAATTGCAAGAAGAAATCAGGTTAACAAGTACAAGAGATATCCTGAATATTATGGGAGATTTTTAATGCAAAGATCAGTGTACTCTGGAGATAAAGCAGAAGTAATGGGAAAATTTGGTCATGGAGAGATGGCCAAATTTCGGCCAAAGAGGACTTGATTAATTTTTGCAAAATAAATCAACTATTCTACTACAGGCCACAACACAAATACACCTGGATATCACCAAACAATGAAATTAAAAACTGTATAGACTATATAATTGTTAATAGGAAATGGAAAAATTCCTTCCAAAATGTCAAAACATTAAAAAAGATTGACATGGATATCAGCCAAACTAAAAATCAGTTTCAAAAGAAAGAGAATAAACCACCAAAAACAAAAGAAGACAGACATCTCAAAACTCAATGATAGTTTGACAAGATCTAACTATCAGCGAAAATTAAAAGAAAAATTAAATAATCTTGCTTTAGGTACAGTCTCAGAGTCTTGAAAAAAAAGATAAAAAAATTATTAAAGAAACAGCAACAAAACACCTGGGCTACCAGAAAGGAGTAAATAAAGATTGGCTATCACCTGAGATTTTGGACTTATGGGAGAAAAAAAAGAATATCCAAAACTAACCTCTCAAAAAAAAAAAAAAAAAAAAAAAAACAGAATATTATAAAAAGAAATAGACAAAAAATGCAGATTAGAAAAATCACATATTTAGAAGAAAAAGCAGGAATATGTAAAGAAGCATACAAAAAACATGACTCCAAGACCATTTATGAAATAGTTAAAGAGATAACTAGAACATACTCACCCAACCCAGTTTCAATATTGCAAAAAGATGGAACCACAAAACAAGTAGGCATGACACAATAAAAGAAATAAGGACTAATCATTTTAAAGAAACATTTGCAGTTGAAGAAAACACAGATCAAGATGCCTTCAACCCAGAGGAAACTTCTGACACAAAAGACATACTTCTTCTTCTTCTTCTACGCGTTATTCCCGCTACCTATGCAGGGTCCGTGTGTTACTTTAGATGCGACTTGTTGTTATTACTACTCCCAACCGACCCGTCGCCTGGTCTGCCGCTTGGGGGGGGGGGATATATTTTTGACTGTAGAGGCGTATGTTCACGGGGCCAGTTTGCCTGTTTGTGGGATGAAAAACGCCAGATAAACTGGCGGAAAAAACCCTACTGACCGCGCCCAAGACCGGCTAACTTGGCTATGCCTGAGGAAGATCCTCAAATTCCTCACGTCTACAACGGGAATCGAACCTGGGACACTCCTTCCCCAGGCATATGGTTGCGAAGCGCAAAGCCACTAGGCTAACCGCGCGGTCTACACAAAAGACATACTAAATGAAGAAATATATAGAGCAATCAAACAAATGAAAAATAATAACGCACCAGGCATAGACAACATTCAAAAATAACTCCTAGAAAATGGGGAAGAAAGCATAATAAATTACCTAAGGGAATTGTTCAACAAAATACTAAAGAAAGGAAATTTACCAGCAGAATGGAGAACAGGCCAGATCATACCCATCCACAAAAAAAAAAAAAAAAAAAAAAAAAAAAAAAAAAAAAAAAAAGATGTCAGATCCTGCACTAACTATAGACCTATCACCCTTCCTAAGCCATTGCTATAAAATATTCATCAGGATTCTTTAAAACAGAGTTAAACATTCCTATGAAGAACAGATGGAAGAAGAGCAAATGGGATTTAGAAATAGCAGAAGCACAATAGATGCAATTTTCACACTAAACAGATTAGCAGATCTTATGAGAGACAAAAATAAAAAACTCTACTGCTATTTTATCGACTTCAAACAAGCTTCTGACTCAATAAACAGAAGCAAACTCATTAAAATTGTAAAAAACAGAGGGGTTGACAAATACCTATTCAATTGTATCAATTACTATTCAGAAACACAAGCAATAGTGAATTACAAAAACACAGAAACAGATCAAATAGCAATTAAAAAAAAAAAAGGATTTATGCAAGGCTGTCCATTCACCATATTTATTCAACCTGTACCTAAAAGAAGTAGTAGACAAAAGACTACAGAAATGTGAAGGCATAAATGTAAATGGAAGAAATATAATACATTTAAAGCATGCTGATGACATAGTTACCACTACAGACAGCCAAGAAAAATTAGAAAATATCCTGACCAAGCTGCATTAAATGAGTAACAAATATGATATGAAAATCAATTTTAGTAAAACAAAACTAATGGAATAGGAAGCAAAAGGGATGCAATTCAAATGAAAATAGGAAACAATAATATAGAACAAATAAAGCAGTTCAATTACCTAGGATCATTGATCACTGAAGATCTAGACTATTTCAAAACCATCACACACAGAATCAATAATGGATGGATAACAATGGGCAGACTACAAAAATATGGAACAATAAAAGTTTAAGAAAAGAACTCAGATTAAAGATATATGTGTATGGGGGAGCGATCCAGGAAAAGGAAGGTCATTAGTGGTGTGCCTCAGGAGTCTGTTTTAGGGCCACTACTGTTTAACTTGTATATTAATGATATTGGTGAAGATTTGGATGAAGATATTCAGTTGTTTGCAGATGATACAAAGTTGGGATGAACCATAAAGAGCAGAGAAGATGTTGTGGCCTTACAAGAAGACTTGAATAAATTGAGTGATTGGGCACGGAATGGGGATGCGAGTTTAATGCTGCAAAATGTAAGGTTTTAAAATTTGGGAAACAAAGATGGGATGCAGAATTTATGCTTCGCAAGGATATATTGTCGGAGGTGGAGGAAATATAGTAATATAGAAATATAATAATATAGGAGGTGGAGGAGATCTGGGGATGATAGTAGTTAAGGATCTGAAATTTAGGGGACACATTGCCAAAATTGTGATGACAACACAAAGGCTTCTGGGAATGATGCAGAGGACACTGACTTGTAGAAGTAGGGAGATTCTTGTTCCATTGTATAAGGCTTTGATTAGGCCACAGATGGACTAATGTGCACAGATTTCACCTGGTTTTGAAGGACGAAGAGATGTTGGAAAGGGTCCAGAGGCAACTGACTAAGGTAGTTTCTAACCTCTAGAATGTCGAATATGAGGAAAGATTGAGAAGATGCAATTTGCAGAGTCTGGTGGACAGAAGGAAGAGGGGAGATATGATAGAGACCTACAAGTTAGTAAGGGATTGTTATAGGATCAATGTTGGAGAGGTTCTACAGAAAATAGTGGGAGATCAGGGGAGAACCAGAGGATCCCTGGAAACTGTATAAAGAGGGTGTGAGAAGCAGGTTTTTTTTTAATGCAGAGTTGTGAATGATTGGAATGCCTTGCCTGAGAGTGTGGTGTCTGCAGAGAATTTGAGTGTGTTTAAAGCATGGTATGATGAGCTGTGCGTGATAAAAGGACCTCCCAGATGAGTCTTCGATTCCATGGGGTCTTGGGTAATAATAATAATAATAAAACAATGATAATTCCCACAGTACTCTATGGCTCAGAATGCTGGACCTTAAGAAAAAAAAGAAACTGATAAACTCAATGCTTTTGAAATGAAATGCCTAAGAAAAAATCAATAGAACAAACTGGACAGAAAGAAAAACAAATGAAAAAGTCAGAGAAGAACTTAACTTTAAAGAAACAATAATTGCAGCACTAAAAAACGAGCCAATTAAGATGGTTTGGACATGTTTCAAGAATGAACCCAAAAAGACTACCAAACATATTAAATGGTAGAATTGAAGGACAGCCCAGCAGAGGAAGACCTCAAGAAAGAAATGGAATGACAACATTAAAGAAAGCATCCACTTAAACTCCATAATAGTATTTCATAAAAAGGCAGCAGACAGAAAGAAATGGTAAAAATTCATCTTTGAGGAACTCAACCTGCCATGAGTGGAAGAGAAGAAGGAGAAAAAAGACCAATTCAGACCTATTCAATAAGAAATGAATGCAAAGGAGATTCAATGCTCTCTTGCACTTTTCTCTTAGTCGATGAATGTGTACAAGAAATGTAAGCTTTTTGTCAAAGATGAAACTGGAATAACAGTTTGTCCCTTTCCAAACTCAGTATCTGGGTGAAGAGTGTTTTTGGCAGAAGTATACACAGACACTTTTTTCTGCTGAAAACCTGAACCCATTAATAAGAGTTCATGAAGAAACCTTGATCAACTCCTTACCAAAGTTGTCTTTCAGTTACCTTCAAGTTACAAGAGTGAAAATAAATTGTGAAGTCAGTTAAATTGTGAAATAAATTGTGAATTTAAATTAAGGGATATTACATATCCCTTAATTTAAATAAGTTCATGTCGCCGAATTGAAGCCTTTGGATCTTCATATAATTAGTAATTTATTAGGACACCTTCTTGGCATTTCTCATAGAAGGGATGTAAGTTCTGTTCGCTACAAAATTGGTATTAACCAGGTCTACCTATCGTCGACGAGACCTCAATAAAGGTTGAAACCGGTCTGGGTAGTGACCTTCTCTCATAATGTAGAACAGTAATACAGCTCCTAGGAGCTAAGTTCACATTATGGGTAAATATCAAGAACAGTGATTGGAGCTTGCACCACCCTTACTATGAGTTGCCTCAGTTTGCAGTACCAAATGGATCAGGTGTTGCACTATCCAGGTATATGCTTACGCTTGGAATCGCCGAGCATAAGCATATACCTGGATAGTGCAACACCTGATCCATTTCGTACTGCAAACTGAGGTATATGCTTACGCTTGGAATCGCCGAACTTTATATAGTTTCTATATTCGGCATGAAACTCTTCTGAGTTTCTTATTCGGCTAAGAAACAATATGGGATGTAATATCCCTTAACTTAAATAAGTTCATGTCGCCGAATTGAAGCCTTTGGCTCTTCATATAATTAGTGTTTCTTATGTTTCCAATGGGCCAAGTGGTTCGATATTGAACGTCTACAAAAGTAATTTGTTGGAAGTTTAATTAGCACTTGGTTAGACTATAATAAATTTAGTTTAATCCTTTATCCAAGTGTAAGCAAACAAAGTTTGCACCTGAAAATATCTTCAGGACTGAAGTAAGGTGGTGCAACCACCAGGGAACTCCGAGCAAAGGTGGACCAAGCTCTCATCACTCCTTGTCTCAGTAACTCCCATAATGCAATGTACATCTCCTTGCAGACATGTATACTGCTATGCATTAAGGGAAGGGCCACTACCCAGACCGGTTTCGAACTTTATTGAGGTCTCGTCAGTGGGAGGCAGACTCTAATGTGGAGATACTAAGGCAGAAGCAATAGGACAGGTCATATTTACCTATATGAGTTGCCAACAGGTGTACCACCTTATTATTGAATTACTCTGGATTTGGAGAAAGATGTTGGAAGTTTATTTTGCACTTGGTTAGATTATAATAAATTTTGTTTAATCCTTTATCCAAGTGTAAGCAAACAAAGTTTGCACCTAAAAATATCTTCAGGACTGAAGTAAGGTGGTGCAACCACCAGGGAACTCCGAGCAAAGGTAGACCAAGCTCTCATCACTCCTTGTCTCAGTATCTCCCATAATGCAAAGTACATCTCCTTGCGGACATGTATACTGCTATGCATTAAGGGAAGGGTCACTACCCAGACCGGCTTCAACCTTTATTGAGGTGTATTTAAGTAATGACCTCTCTAAAAATAAGATGTTCATGAAAAATCGCCCAACTCAGCTTTGTTCCACTCAGTGACAGGCTCACCCCATCACCAAGAAGAACTTCTCAGTGTTGGCTCTACACAGTGGCGGGCTCACCCCACCACCAGACAGAGCCAAAATCTCAGCGGTGGCTCTACTCAGAGACAGGCAAAAACCTACCCCATGCACAGCCTCTCATATATCCAGCATGGGAGGCAGACCCGAATGTGGAGACACTAAGGCAAAAGCAATAGGAGAGGTCATATTTACTAATACGAGTTGCCGACAGGTGTACCACCTTATTTAGAGAAAGATGTTGCAAGTTTATTTTGCATTTGGTTAGACTATAATAAATTTAGTTTAATCCTAATGGAGACTGTTCTTACCAAAATGGTGGTAAGAACAAATTCATCCAAATGCACAACATGAAAATCGAATGTGTTGAGCAGTGTGGATTTTACCAAGATTTATTGTTGGGAATGTAATATGTATGCATGGGCAAATGTTTTGTTGAGAGATTAAACAAGAGAAGTGAGAGAGAGTGAAGGTATGCAGAAAGTGCAATATGTTAATAGCCTGTAGTGATTTGAATGAAAGTCAGGAACCAGAAGTGAATAATACCATATGAAAAGCATTGAGAATATGAGTGGTTTGAACGTCAGTTGCAGTTAAGAATTTGGCACTAAATTACAACAATCAGTATTTATTTATTTTTTTCATATAGTGGGAAATCTTGATGTAGAGAGAATTTGACACTTGTCTTTGATATCCAACAACTGATCTTCTATCTGTGGTGCACTTCTTTTTCTGACAACATGTACAGCTACTTGACATGAAGCAGTCTGTTATATGCTTTGCAAAGTCAAATACAGTAGAATCTGCTTATTGTGATTGTGGATAATATTATCAACCAGCTATTGTTATCAAAATCACTTGGTTCCAAAACACACCATTTAATAAAATGAATTAAAAATAATCCGGCTATTATAATCAAAGTTCTGGTTATTGTTATCAAAATCCTCGAACATTTAACCTTTTGCATCTCAGAATTATAAGAAATAAGGGTTAATCAGGAAAAAATCTGACAAAGAACATTTGTTGAAATCTGACTTTTTTTTTTGTTAATCTTCTTTTAATCTTATGCTTCCGTAAATCTTATATCTTCCAGGCAAATGCTGGTGGGTTATCTAAATGTTTTTTAATCTTAATCTTCCATAAATCTTAAATTTTCCAGGCAAATGCAGGGGATATAAATACAGCCTAACTGTGATTTTTTGAGTTATTTTTGTGCTCTCTTTCAGTAAGCGAATTTGACTTTAAGTGCTCTTTAAAATAGCCCTTATGTGCATTATGGCAGAAGCAAGTAAAGATTTATCCTTTCAAGAAAAGCAAAAAATTCTGGAGTGCTATGATAAGTTGCCCAAAATGAGTCAGCATAGTGCAGTGGTACATTTAAAAATTTCCCAACCGCTCTAGTGTCAGATCTTAAAAAACAGATCAAACATTGAAACTTCAAAAGGATGGTGGTATATAACCAGTCACTCTTACTAATGAGAACCTGGATCAAAAGAAAGCCCAATCTGGTAAGGATACTCAAACTGAATCAGCATTAAAAATTTGGTTTGGTAATGTTTGTGAAAAGAATGTTTGATTAACAGGCCATTGATGCATCAAAAAGCAGCAGAACTTGCAAAAACAATGGGCAAAGAAAATTTCACTGCAACTGATGAATGGTTTAACAGGTGGAAAAAAAGCGAGAGAATATTGTGAACAAGCGTATTCATGGTGAAGAAAAATGTACTGATTTTTTTATCAGCTATGTGTGGATTAACACTGAGTGGCCAAAAATTATTCCTAATTATTCTCTCAAGGATATTTACAATGCAATGCCTGAGTATACTTATTTGTTTAAAAATGAAAGTACCAAAGGATTTAAATCTTCAAAAGAGCGAGTGACAGTTCTTTGTTGTGCTAATATGAAAGGTGAGAAATGAGGGCTCCTAGTGATTGGAAAAAGTAAAAATCCTCGGTGTTTTAAAGATGTCAAAAGTTTGTCTGTCGACTACTATTCTAGTGCGGATGACTAATGACATTTTCAACAACTGGTTAGTTGAGTGGGATCTTAAATTAAAGAAAAAAAATGGTCTTGTCAGTAGACAAATGCACTACACACACAAACAATTTATCATTAAGGAACATCAAAGTAATTTTCCTGCCTTCGAACACTACATTGTTAAATCAACCATGTGACCAAGGCATCATACATGCTTTTAAAGCTTATTATCACAGGGAAGTTTGTGCGAGAATTATAGCTGAACTTGATTATATAAAAGACCCATCTGATGCAAGTGCAATTGCAAAAAAGATTTCCCTTCTTGATGCATTGCATTTGGTAGCAATGTCATGGAAGCAAGTCTGGATTTTTTAAGATAAACTCTGAAACTCCTTCATCTAAAGAATTTGAATATCTTACAAATGAAATTTTTGATAAAATCCCAGATGGTATGTCAAAAGAAGAATTTGAAAATTGGTTGGATATTGATGACAATGTTGAAGTGGTGGCTACAATAACAGTGTCGAAAATATGTCAAGCTGCTTCCGATGAGAATTTTAAACTAATAGAAGAAAGTGAACCTAATACAAGTATAGAAGAACAAATTTTATAAGCTCTTCCAACCAATGCCCAGATGCAAGAAGCTCTATGAAGACTTCTGCAACCTAGAGTAACAAACTTCATAAGGCATTACGACTATGAGCAATTTATTCATGAACTACTATATTCAAAGACATGACAGACAACACTAGATAAGTTTTTAAAATAAATTTTATGTTGTTGCTCATTAAAAAGTTGTTTATAACAATAAATTGAAATAAATGATGCAATTTTTTGTATCCTTTGCTTAATGTTATCAGCTGGTTATTGCTATCGAAAAATATAATGGTTGCTAAGGGGTCCACACATTCTTGGACCCATTTGCAACCATTATAGCAACCAGAACAAGCCAAAGAAAAATCTCAATACAAAGAAGACTTGAAGTGTTTTTTTTAATTTTGTTTTTAAACATTCAATAGCAACTTGAACTGTACAAATCCAGAAGAAAATCTAAGTGCAGGAGGACTTTAGCAGGGTTTGTTGCAGTTTTTTTTTTTTTTTTTTACCACTAGAGGTCAGGCTAAGTAAAAGATCAATTAACAGCATAGATTCAATTTACCTTTATAGAGTGCAATAGGTACATGATGTGTATATGATGATGACCCTCAATACAGGGGTCGAAACGTCAATTGTTATTTTATTAATAATAAGTAAAATAATCATTTCAACAAGCGTTTTGTGTCCCTCGATTCGTAAATATGAAAAGAGTTTCGATAGGCTGTTAGGTTCCTGCTTTTTGCTCTTTTGAACTCTGTTTTGGAAGCATTCATTTTTTTTTTTTTTTTTTTTTTGTATCTATTTCAGGTTTCAGTATAAGCTCTAAAGGAGGATGGAGTTCTTGATTTGAGCCAGTTATGGTATGTTTCGTTTTTATTTTGTACACCCTTGGCATCATATCTTTTGGAAAACCAGGGTTTAGTTAGAGAATGGAAGGTCAGAGTAGTGTGGAAAATGTATGTTTCCATGGTGGCAAGGATTACTTTAGTTATAAGTTGGGTGCATATGTTTGGGTTGGAAGGCTGGAAGCAATAGTCCAACCATGGGAATGAGGTATAGAAGTTGCAGAGGCTGTCCCACTTGGCACTGTTATATTGCCAAACTACTCTTGTATGGGAGTGGGTGTGAAAGCGTTGGTGTGAGGAGATGAATTGTATGGGGGAGGAGATGAGCACTAGATTGTGATCAGAATTATCTAGGGGGGGGCTCACCACTTTCAATGTGTATTTGGAAGAGTCAATGGTGAAGAAGAAATCTAGGGTTTTTAGGAAGTGGTTCAGGTTATCAAGTATTTTGGTTGGAATCTGAACAAATTGTGTACGGTCGTTAGTGATGGCAAATGTTTCAGCATATCTGCCTGCAAGATCTGTACAGCTGGAGGAGGAAAGCCAGTTGGTGTTGTGGACATTAAAATTTCCTCAGAGGATGATTTCACTGTTGGGAAAGTGGGACTGGAGAAAATAAATTTTTAAGGAGAGGAAATTGAGCTGAGAGTGTTTGGTTGCATTAGTGGGAGTGATAGAGGCAGCAAATGAATTTGACTGAGTGGGGAAGGGATATTTTCAATCAAAGAAAGTCAAAGTTGGAGGATTCTAGGTTGGGGTGCTCTCTGACAAGGTATGTCAGAGCAGATATATGCAGAGACATCACTCCTTTTGACCTCAGAGTGAGGTCAAAAGGAGATAAAGAGTGTGCAGTTTGGAAGGTTGAGATGAATAGTGCTGGGGGGGGGGTGAGTTTGCATTTCTGGCAGAAAGAGTAGGTGAGGTTTGAAAGACTGAAGATGGCAAAGAACACTATTAAGGTTGGATTTTAGGCCACAGATGTTGGTGATGTGGATCTGCAGGGTTCTATATGGCATATGTTTGACAGCAAGGGTCTTGCACGTTTCCTATGCAGTGCCTACATACTGGTCTCCATGGTGGCGTCACTTGATTTTTGCACTAATTTAACGTTTTTCTTCGAGTTGTCTTCGAAGATGCTGTCCTTGTTCCCTCTGGAGAAATGTTAAGTCAGGTCAAGCACATATGGTGATTGGGGGCAAGTGTCTTTGAACTGTTTTCAATCGTTGTTATTAGATGTGATCGTTGGCGTGCCACCAGTCACTTTTACGAGGCACGGAAAGTTCATTCCGTCCTTTCTTTTATTTATGGGTCTGAAAAGGATGGCACCTAACGATATTTTTATAATCGATATTGCATTCTTCTGCTAATTTGATTATGTCTTCTTCTGGTGATTTTCCAGTTTTTATTGGAAAGTTCAAAATAACAATGTTGAATTTTTTGTTTTTGGCTTCCATCGAGTTGTGTACTGTTGAAGTGATTAGGCCACGGAGTTCATTCACGGTCAAGGGTGAACTTGTTGTGATGCTGATCATCAGTTAGTTCAAGCTTAGTTTCTAGTGCTTGTATTTTGGAGGAAAAAGGTTTGTTTATAGCACTGTTCAGGAGCTGTTTTTCAGAATGGAGGCACAGCGAACAGAAAAAGGGCTGATTGAGGTCGATGAATAGCTTGTGCACCAATTCATCTATTTTTGGACAGGAAACATGTAGCAAGTGGCAACAGAACTCGCACAACATACTTTTTTTTTTAATTTTTATTTTTTTATTGATGACATCAATTTTACCTGTGGCACTTTGTAGGCTTGTCAGCGATCAACGGCAGTGTGTTGACAGTATAGACATATAGACAACTGGTATAGTCAGTTTGTATAGACGAAGCCCTTTAGTTGGAAAGACCTGGGTGTAAATCCCATCTAAGATGAAAGAACCTTATGGCTTTTCAGTTGAAGGTGAGTTAACTGGCTTCATATAGAAATTGTGGGATTTTCCTCCTACAAACCAGTCCTGTGAACACACATGCATCTAAAAAACATCGAACAGAGGAATGACAAAAAAACTGCATTAAGTTGCCTGAAACCCCTAATCAAGGGACCTACCTAATATTGGGAGCATGGGAATTGGATGGAGGGAATTATTTATTAAGTTTATTTATCAATATTAGTAAACAGCAATAGTTAGATTTCTTTTTTTAAATGCCATAAGTCCACTAAAAAAAGACCTAAGAGAATTTTTCTTCTTCTTCTTATTATTATTATTTTTGTAGGGTTTGGATACTGTTCAACTTTGACAATAAAAAAAATCTCCCACAAAGAAGTAAATATTGTTGGGAGATCTTTCCTCAGACAAAACATTAAAAAATTTGAAAAACAATTTATTACTTGACATACTTCAGGGAAAAATTCTTAGCAAACATGAGCCTTTAATTGAAACAGCATTTAAGATCTTATTCCACTGCAATGCCCAGCGAGAATCCACTTTCTCATAAGTGAAAGTGGATTCTCAACTGTCATTGCAACACTAAAGAAACATCAAATTAGATTGACTTTGCCTTCTTCAAGATGATCTCTAATCACATTTGCTGTAAACATTACAGCAAAGATCAATAATTTATATTGTTCGATGCAAGTTCATATTTCTCATTAAGAATTGCATGTGTAATGAGTCACCATTTTTATTAAATTGAGTTATTTCTAGAACATTTATGTTACTTTATTATTTATAATATTATGCATTATATATTTTCTTTATTATTATATTTTGTAACTGTTCACTGATATAATTTGTTTTATCATAATTTTTTATGAACATTTTCATAGGAAATTCCCCAAAAACAGAAATATTTTCTGTTCTAACATTCTTAGCTACAAGATCCTCCATAGCCAATGCATTAGCACTGATTTTCTTACCATATGTCAGCAGAGTAAGGCCAATCCTGTCAAACTTCAATGTTAACAAAACACAGTCCTGTCTTATATTATGCAAGAAAGATCACATTTCACATCCCTCAACTTTGATCACACTCAGATCTCTCTCTTGTTATAGGTGGACTTTCACCTCTGCCTTTTATTTTTTTCTTAAGCTAATACAGTTTTCATATTTGGGTGATGCAATTTAAAACTTATCCAGAAGAAAGAGCAGTCCAGTTATTTGTTGATCTGCCCTCACATACTCACTTCAGCCATTTTCATAGACATTCAGTTTCTGCTCTGTGCCTCTTCGATAAGCAGCTTATTGAGCACTGAACTACTACCATTTCTCTACTTTATCTTTAAATCTGAAAATGCATGAGCTATCATCTATTAACTGACTAGCTTGAATACCTACTTGAATAAATATATTATTAATATTATTATTATTATTCCATACACCTAAACTCAGAAAAGACAAAATTAATGATATTCAGAAATCCACTGACTCGACCAGTTGATAACAAATATATAATCATCCAACATCCACTTTCCAACACAAAAAACACACAGAACAGCAAAACCACTACAATCACTCAGGTTGAAACAATACGATACCTTGGAATTTACCTCGATGCAGATATGAACTGGAATAGCCATATAAAACATCTACACAACAAACTCCGAACAATAAGTGGCAAACTCTACAGATTAAAAGACATAGTTCCCATACGCCTAAAAACACTAATATACAAAGCACTATGCCAAAATATACTAATATACGCTATAACAATGTATGCTTTCTGTGCACCCTACAAATTAAATAGATTAATGTCGCTACAGTATAAAATGACAAAACTGATCTTTTGGGAACAAAGAGAAAATCACGACCTTATAAACATTGCAATGGCAGAACACAAAATACTGACAGCAAAACATTTATGTCACTATGCAGCCTTGCTAAAACATTATTTCGATGCCAACTACAGGACAGTTAGAAATACATACCGTATAACAAGACCTCAGACTACTAATTATATCACATATAAATACAATAATCACTACGGAAAGGCCACGCGAAACTTCTACATCCCAGACATGATAAACAAATTACCTTTTGAATACAGAAACCTTACAAACTACAATAGCCTGAAAAGAGCTCTAAGGACATACTATGAACAAGAAACACGCACCCAAAATACCATACAAACTTAATGAAACACAATATATTCGCTCAGGCTTCCAGTTCAGCGATGCATCAGTACATTCCAATTTATTGTGTGTGCGTGCGCGCGAATTTCTCAATCATAGATTCCGTAGCATCCTAACACAGCAAAAAAAAAAACAACAACAATACATAATAACCAACTGGTGTCATCCTCAGATAAGCTTACATTTAAGCTTCGAAGATGAAAGGAAAAAAAATTAGTTCTCATCCAAGATGTATCATATGTAATCAAATGCATGTAATGTACGTATCACAAGAAAACCAATGTACGTAATGTAAATATCACATGTAAACAAACGTAAGTAATGTATCATATGTAAACAAATGAATGTAATGTATATAATAATTGTAACAAATGTATGTAATGTATATAATAACTGTAACAAATGTATGTAATGTAAAAAAAAAAAAAAAATTATTTTAAAAGTAAATCATGAGTTTACACTGTATGTTTGTGAAAAAAAGGACACATAATATTCAGATTGCATATGTGTAAATACTGTTGTATAATCACACCTTTTCAAACTTGAAAAAAAAAAAAAAAAAAATAGTAAACCACAACATGTAATATTATACAACTTATGTAACTCTGAACAATATAATTGTAAATAATTATTATTATGATTGTTATATAAAAAAAAAAAACTGTTATCATCATTACTATTTAAATCTCATTATATGTAGCACAAAGTGCTGAACCTTGTAAAATAATATACTGAATAGATGATCATTGTACATATGTAAATATTTGAAAGAACAATAAAAAAAAAAAAAAAAAAATGTGACACTTCCAGGGAGTCCAAGGACTCATCGCAAGAGGGCACACTACTCTACTTTGTTAAATACATCTCATCCTCTCCACTACTACTTAATTCTCCAACTACCATCAATGGCATCTATTGCCCATCCTCACCAACAACAGTATTTTTTGTCTCTAAATTTCGTGTGTTCTGAAGGCTGATTTGTCTGTACGCGGGATGAAACACCCTGCTACCACCATATGATATCAGCTAACTCACCTTCAACTGAAAACACCATTATAAAGATTCCCCCTCGTCACGACAAGAATCGAACCCAGATCTTTTCCGATTGAAGGGCGCAATGTTCCGTTATTTTTCCAACTGCGCTACGGCTGTTCTCAGAAACCTACTAAAATAAATCTCATCTTTACCTAATAACACAATTTCTGTAAGCAAGAATTACAGCCTCCTCTTGTTCAATCTATATGTGTGTGTGTGTGTGTGTGTGTATACAGGGTGTTCGGGATAAATTTGACAGTTTCGTAAGGAAAAAGAAAATCTTCTTTGTATCTATTAAATTTAATGAATTGACAAAAAAACATTACAGGCAGAGTTAATTACAATACTATCAACAAGATTTACTCAAAATAACCACCATTAGCATCGATCACAGCTTCAATTCTGCTTCGGAACCTCGAACAAGCTGATGCTACAGTCTCCCTGGGAAGGGCCGCAAAAACTGTTTTAATTTTATCCATTAACTGGGCTTTTGTATTACTGGAAGTGCGATTGGTGTCTTTTTCAACTGCGCCCCATACAAAATAATCCATGGGGTTAAGGTCTGGGGAGTTTGGAGGCCAAACATTTGGACTGGTGAAGTCGTAGAAATTTTCAGACAACCATTTTTGACTTTTCCCAGAGGTGTGGCAAGGGGCCGAATCCTGCTGCCATACATACGGCCTACCATTGGCTACCCTTGTTATCCAGGGCTTGACTACAGTTAGCAACTCCACGAACAAAGCCCGAATTCCAATGCCAGGGTTCTTCAACACCTGTTCCTGCAGATTTGCGAGGAATTCTGCTGTACGAACGCAATCAGATCGTCTGCTAGAGATCTTTCTTCTTGCTACATCCTCGTAGTCACCATTGCAAGTCTCTAGTTCATGCCTGATTGTTTTTACTGTATTCAGGGAGCATTGGGCAGCAGTCGTAATATCCTTATTTTGATGGCGGGCACGAATCATCATGATACAAGTTATTCTCTTCCATGATTCAGGTGGATTCCAGCTATCCATCCTTTCTGACATCTTGTATATGAATGAAGAAGGGTCCAAACTTTTAAATGAAGAGAAGTGTGTGTTAATACATGTAACTTACGGAAAAATATAATTAATTATAAATATGTCAAATTTATCCCGAACACCCTGTATATATTAATGGTTTCCTTTTAACTAAATCTGAAAATTACAAAAAAAAAAAAACAGACTCATTAAATGCCACCAACTTACCATTCTTATTTTTGATATACACTGCACTGGTATACATAAACAATAGACCAACTGAAGCCCCACAATCAGCCATAATTATACCATGTGTTTATTGTGATATTATACCAGTCTGAAAACTCACCAGCCTCCCTCCTTGTCATTAGCACGTTTGCTGCCAGCTACGAGTATACTCGTAGTTCATATATGAGCTTCACAAGCCAACTACGAGTATACTTGTATATCGATTTACTGACCTCCTATGCCAAACACGAGTTAACCCTTAGTATAATTACCTTAATTTGGACCCTTGGATTCTGAATAAAGCAGAGAGCACGTCTGGGGGCTTGATAGAAGGGAAATAATTTCAACTAAAATATAGTATATTATGTATGTGCCTCAGAAGCTAACTACAAATATACTCGTATGTCGATTACCAACCTCCTATGCCAAGCACGAGCTAATCCGTAGTATAACACGTAATTTGTAAATCAATTTAAAACTGATAAAAATCAATAAAAAATAATAAAATGAAATCAATAAAATAAAAACCAATTTATTCAAATTATGAATGATACACTTTAAAACAATTTTCCACGCACCCACAATGGTGGTTTTTCCTGGCAAACAGGACAATAATGTGTTTTGTGTCGTTTGTTTCGTGTACATACTCGGCATGGCTTTGTCGGCGAATATTTTTTTCTGTAGGTGGTAAAATTTCCAAATAATGAAGATCCCGAATCCTGCTGATAATCTGTGATGCTGTAAGCTTATCCATTCCAACAAAAACTAAGATAAATTGATCTCAAAATTTTAACGCAATCATTGTGTTTTCAGTAATTATATTAAAAATTTAAGTGCATTTTTAATGTATATATCAAAAATGCGTATTGCCAATTTCTTTGGCCATCTAACTGTCTTTCGTAAGGGGGAATAGTAACAAAGCATTTGATCAAAAAGATCGATGACTGACATACCCAAATTATAGTCCCTAACGATATTTGGTTTTAATTGAATTTTACCATTCCGATTTTTTGCTTCAACCATTTAAAATTTGTGCATATTTGAAATGGAAAGAACTTCCCTCTTATCCTTCCATTTGTGATGATGAATTCATTAAATTCATCATCGCTCATATTAGCGTAAACTTCTAATTCTTTATCAGTAAGTTTTCTTTTACTGGTCATGGCGAAACTGAAGGTTTTTAGAGACTAGAGCAATAAACACATTCGTCAGTACATGTAATATATGGGTGGGGGGTGATATGAGATTACTCGTAGTTGGCATATGAAACAAAATTCTGTCTGATAAGCCGACTATGAGATTACTCGTAGTGACCTTGAAGACGCGAAAGTGCTTGGTGCGAGTGAACAAACTATGCCTGAGGAGCGTGGCAGTGAACGTGTTAATAAATCCATACTACAAAAATGACTAATTCCGTTCTGTTTGAATTCATTCCATCCACAGCATCTTTCTTCGCTTCAGATGCCAGGTATCTTGCTTCCCTGCTCTGTTTTACTCATTTCCTTCACTGTTCTCATAGCTTTCATCTTCTCTGTCAAAGTCATTTTCTTGTTCAGTCCTTGCACAATCTGTTTTCATGACGCACTAACTTAGTGTGCATGCATGTGTGTGTGTGTATACTCAAGAAAGGCTGATCACCCATAGAATATCCATAAAAAGGTATTATTTCTGGGGAAAATTCCCATGTTACTTCTCTAAGTAAAAATTATTTTTATGGCTATTTAACCTATTTTTGTTTAGGAGTACCCCCCTTGAAAGATATACGCTTGTGTTGGTGCATGTGTTAAGAGGGATTTTTTGAGATTTGAGTAGAGAGCCAATGGTTGAGGGGTTGTTGGATTACAAAACACAAGTTATTATAGCTATTATTTCTGGGAAATTCCCAGGTTAGTCCTCTAACTAAACTATTAGTTTCATGGCTGTACAGCCTACTTTCGTTTAGGAATGCCTCTTTTTCAGAATATAATTGGCTTTTTACTCAAATCTTAGGACATTAATGATGTGTTTCAATGAAGTGTCCATCAAGTTGGCAAATCTTTCCATTCGTTCTGCATATTAATATTACTGCATTGCAACTGATGGGAAGTTTGTGTTTCTGTGGATTCGTTACAGACCTCTTTCTCTTCAGAAACTACACATAACAAACTCGTTTTGTATTATCACTGTCATCTGAGCTATTTTTCTGCTTAAAGAAGCTACCAACGTACTTATCCATAGTTGAAATACAATATTTAGTCGAATATAACTCACACCCCTGATTTTACTTTTCGAAAAAAGAAATTAAAAAGTTTTGCATATACCTGGCACATGAAAAAAAAGCTTAAACATGTTCACGTTGCAGAGATAGTAACTTGCTCCAGCAGTAAACAGCACGCCCTCCCCAATAGCCACTAGACTGCAGAGGCAAGAAAAACAAGTACTTTTATTATGTCAGTGAATAAAGTACAAGCACTCTGTGTAATATATTTCTCCATAAATAGTGCAATTAGAGATAACTGGGATAAAAACAACCCTAATGAATGAATCGCATGTCCCCTCACACAGAAACTATGCTGTATAGACTCAAGCAAAACCATATGGCAAACACAGCATCTAACTAAAAACTATTGTTATTAATTAGAAGTGTGTGAGTTCGCAAAGCAGCAATGAAATTCAACCGAATGTGTTAAAACTAAGAAATATATATATTGTAATGGCAGTTTCACATATCGTTGGAATTTGGTTGAAGAGAGTTAGCATTTCAACTCAATTGTCGGCTTCCTTTTATCTTTCTGTCACATGATCTTTTGTTAATACCGCATCAATCATATGCATGTCTTAATAACCTGCCATTGCTGTCTAAGAATATTCTAAGAATATAAAAATTATGGTTGCATAATTTTACCAAAGATCTGGTAGACTATCATTTTAAGACCTAATAGCGAGACTTCTCAGAATTAACTTTGTAGTTATCTGATCTGTGGAGGATGCCACATAAGGACATTAGGTGTCAGTTATAATTTAAATTGTTTCTACAGTTGCTTGGTTTAGTGCTGTGTGTCTGCCACAGTTATCATTGAGCTCTGATGATGTTAGGTAGAAAACCAGCAAAATATTAGTGAGTTTAATAAATGTATTTTTACCCTCCTGGTGTTAGTTATACTGTTAAGCTTTATTATGGATAATGAACACCACATAAGCCTTTCTTTACAAGATTAAGGTTAGATAAATGGTAATCTACCATTTATCTAACCTTCAAAGTGATCCTTGCATGTCAGCTAACTTCTGGAAGAACACCATGTAATTGTACTTCAATTATCTAACCCTTCAATTATCAGAACTCACTGTTCTGATAATCGAATGGTCAGATAAATGGTAGATTTCTGTAATAAAATATTTATCAAAGTATGTTTTTAATATATATAGAGACAACTAAAAAATGAATATAAGATAATGAAGTAGTTATTTAAAACCGTATAGTCAACAACAGCATGCTGAAAATAATAATTGCATCCTTACCCAATTTGACAATGCTCCCAAACCTGATAAAATAGCCAACTGATATTTATAGCTTGCTGTGAACATATATGAGGACTGCTTGTTTTTGCCTTTACTGCAGATAAACATATTATCATATAAAACAATACACATGATAAATCTTAAATTACTGTATTTGAAATCTGAAAATAAGTATGTTGAAAATTAAGATTCAATCTGTAATAATAACTTATTTTTAATTAATTAAATAGAAGCAAACTAATGCAGAAAAAAATTATATATAACAGCAAGCATGACTGATGTATAGATGATGGATGGCATGCTACAGGCAAAAACAGTATTTATATTACCCAGTAACCGTCATCAGGTGTCTTTATCATGAAGGTCAGAAAAAGCATTCTTCCCTGGTTGGGATCAGGCAGAAAAGTTTCTTCTGAAGTTCATTGTTGCATATTATGTGGCTCCAACCCACAAAAGGTTTTTTGTAAACTTACAGCAAATTTGCACTGTGAGAGGGATAAGGATTTAGTTTTCTATTTTTATTAATTTTATATATATTGCTTGTATTTTTCATTTATTTGTTTACACAGTCTAGAAACCCTACTCTAGAGACCAAACACAGAACTTTGTCAAGTCACTTCAGGCTTACAGTAAGTGGGGGTGGCGGTGGTCTCACTGGGTAATGAAATTCATCTCTCACCTCAAGGCAATCACAGACATCAATGTCCCGATGGGATTCACACCAACAGTCTGTAAGTAGAAGAGCAAGTATGCTTACACCTATTAGCATTCTTGCCACTAACCTTGGCAGCGAAAATTTTGTTAGTGGGTAATGGGTCGAGCATGCCTCCACTGTCATGCAGTATCCACACAACATTGGATCACAGTCTTTAAACAATTAATTGGCAATCTCTATCTTTTTATTTTGAGGGTGATATTGATGCTACAAATCCAACTAGACTTTGATGGAACTACAAGATCTTCAATGATTTTGTAGTTCCATCAAACCATCATTTCACTATGCACTAAGAGACAAGTATCATCAGCATATTATTATTAATTTTTTATGTTGCTTTCATCCACAAAAGATCATTTGCAAACCCACCATACATTTTGTACATGGGTGTGCTAAAGAATTTTTTTTCTATTTTTACTAATTTTATATGTATATTTTTGTATTTTTTAAAACTAAATGGAAACCTGCTCTAGTGACCAAACATGGATCTTTTTCAAGCCACTTCATACCTCTAATAAGTGGGTCATCTCACACCAGATGATGAAATTCATCTCCCATAAAGATAATCACAAACATCCATGCCCACGATGAGATTTGAACCCACAGCCTGTTGGTTGGAGAGTGGATATGCTAACCACTCAGTCAACCAGGCTGGCAAAGTGTTCTATTTGCTTTCATATATCCTTCCATATTTTGAGAGTATTCTGAGTAGATGTTTAAATGGAGATTATATGAAGCTCTAGCAGACATCTTTATATCGATCAATTTGGATAGTTATCCATCTACTTCCATGGAAATTTCTTCATTACACTACAGTTCTTGAATAATCTTGGTAAGTGCCATAGGTGTCATCAGCATCATGGATGGAACTGCTCAAGCTAAGGCAGGCTTTATGCAATTTGGTGCTAATTTATTTATCAATGATAGTAGAAATCGAATGCTTACTAAAGAACATGACCAACCAGATGGCATGAAACTGAATGTGGTGACTAGTGGAGATTTTTTTGAAAATGATTCTTTATTAGAAGTGTATACATTGAAGATGTATTTTTCAAGAGATTGAATAAGAGAAGTGGGAGGAGGATAAGCTACTGATGGACTGCAAGGTATTAAATGAAAGCTGAGAACACAGAGTGAATATTCAACAAAAGACAGAAGGCCATGAAGAATTCTTCTATCTAATGGCATAAGACTGAGAATGCCATTAGATAGAAAGGTGAGCAAGAGAATATGAAGAAGAGAAGACTGAAAGTGTAAAAGTGTGTGTGTGTGTGTGAATGCAGAAAAGGAAGAGAGCATGACCAACAGGATGAAAGTGAAAATGGCTACAGGAATAGAAGACATTATACACTGATGAAGCAGAATCAAGAGTTGAATAAGATAAGTAAAGAGATAGGACATATGCAAAAGAAATATACATGATTTATGTTGAGTGACTATATATCCATTACGTTCCAGGGTAGACAAATAGTGTGCTATATGTCTACCTTTCATTTTCCAGAAGATATATGGGATGGCTTCAAAATTATGTGGATTTTAACTCAATCTATGTTTGCTGTTTTTGACTATGATGTCTAACCCAACATGCTTTGGTTGGAGCACGTTTAAAAGTTATAAGAGCTAATGTGACAGGGTGTCTACAAAATATATCTCATGCTCCCTACTGATTTTTTTTTTTTTTTTTTTTTTAAGGTTATCTGGGAGTTAAGGTTCCACCATGGCTTTGGATAAAGTGGAAATCAAAATCATGTTTGGAAGTGACATTGTTACCTAGACATACACTGCCGCTTCATCGATAGCAGTGTTTGGCTAACTGCTTCAGCATATTTTGTAGGATGGGCATCTGTGTAGGAGAACATGGTTCATGTGAGAATATTGTACAAACATTGGAAGAATGACAGAAGAGCAGATTGTAAGCTCTATCACAGAATATGAATGGGCAGGCATGTGGAAGAAGGTACTGCATCATTATTAAGAAAGGAGATGTCATTATTGCTAAGCATATGCTCAATAATACAGCCTTGTCTATCTATAACGGCACCACAGAGTGTTTTCTATGAAAGTCACCCATAAGAGGTATGGGCTAAGATAGTTGTTACATTATTAGTTTACGAAGTTGATCTCATTTATATCAGAATTCAGTGGTTCACAAATGGAACATACTGTAATTAGAAATCCAACTTATAGGCAAATGGCTATTGCTTCTAGGGCAGTATCAAGCTGGAGACATTGGAAAAGTTTATTGTTACCCACTACAATGGCAACTACTTAATGAGCATATTGTCAGAATAAGTGAGACATGGTTAGATGAGGATGACATCCTGACAGGAATAGAGATGGAAAGGTATGATGTGTTTCGTGAGGATAGAATGGGTAAAAAGGGAGGGGGAGTGCTATTGATGATAGAGAAAGAGTTATGTCCATACAAGGTAGAGATGCAAGAGGGAAATGGGGCCAGTGGTTTTGAGGCAGTATGGTGTGAGACAGAGGTGAATAGAATCAAATACTTGGTGGGATGTTGTTATAGACCTGGTAATGTGGATGGTGGTGATAGTGAAATGTATAGTCAAATAAGCCAAGCAAATAAGAAAAGGGTGATCATTATGGGTGATTTTAATTATGGCAATATAGACTGGAATGAAGAGATAGCAACTGGAAATAAAGAAAATGAGTTTCTTGAGTTTTTGAGGGATAACTACCTCAGACAGTATGTAACAGAGGGCACAAGAGGATTAAGGGTCTTCGATTTGGTCATCTCATCGGAGGATGTAATTATCAATGAGGTATCAAATCATCCACCAATTGGTGAAAGTGACGGTGAGGTGATTACTTGGGTGGTTGCCAGCAGTGCAAAGACCCCTGTGAAAAAAGGGTATATGTGGAACTACAAGGGGGGTGATTATGAAGAGCTCAGGAGACAGCTTGCAGGTGTAGCATGGAATGAGGAGTTAGCTGGAAAAGAGATCAATGCAGCTTGAGGGATTTTCAAAAAATATTTAGTGGATGCAATGTCTAAATGTATACCACGGGTGAGAAGGTTAAATAAGGTAGGTGTGAGATGGATGAATAAAGAGATTAAGCATGCAATACAGAGAAAAAGGGCATTGTGGAGGCAGCATAAGAGAAGTAGAAGTAACCAATTTCATGAGGTCTACAAAGACCAGGCAAGGAGGGTGACTTGGTTGGTGAGAGTAGCTAAAGAGAGGTATGAACAGCAGTTAGCTAATGAAGCTAAAAAGAATCCTAGGGAGTTCTTTCGATATGTAGCCAGCAAAAGAAAGAATGATTATGGAAGGATGACATTGATTGGAGGAAATGGTATAAAGACAGCTGTTGCAGAATGTGTGGTGGAGATACTTAATGAGCAGTTCATAAAGATCTTTCAATCTTGTGAATGTGACTTCATAGAGAGATTAAGAGCAGTTGATGATGGGGAGGAGAGACTGACTGTAAGTGAGCAAGAGGTGTTTGGGGAGTTGAGTAAACTAGATGTAAATAAGGCTGTGGGACTTGATAATATATCACCGCGTATTCTGAAGGAATGTGCCAGAGAGTTGACACCTGCCTTGACATATTTTTTTAATAAGATTCTTGCACTTGGTCGAGTCCCTAAAGAGTGGAAGGAGGGCAAGATTGTGCGACTTCATAAAGGAGGTGATCGAACTCAAGCATCAAACTATAGGCCTATCTGTGTGTCAGGTGTTGTGGTTAAGTTGTTGGAGAAGCTTGTGAGAACTAGGATCCAGAGTTGGGTTGACAACAATGGTATAATCTTTGATGGACAGCATGGATTTCCTAAAGGGAGGTCGTGTTTTAGTAATCTACTTACTTATTACAATAAAGTAACTGCTTCCTTGGACAGAGGAGAAGGATACACAGTAATATACTTGGATTTCGCAAAAGCTTTTGATAGAGTACCTCATGATAAGTTGACAGTCAAACTAGAGCAGATGGGGTTGGATATTAGATTAGTGCATTGGATTGGAGACTGGCTATCTGATAGGTATCAACAAGTTGTGTATGGGGGTGCAATATCCAGGAAAAGGAAAGTCACTAGTGGAGTGCCTCAGGGATCTGTTTTAGGGCCATTACTATTTAACTTGTATATTAATGATATTGGCGAAGATTTGGATGGAGATATTCAGTTGTTTGCAGATGATGCAAAGTTGGGACGAACCATAAAGAGTAGTGAAGATGTTGTGGCCTTGCAAGAAGACTTGAATAAATTGAGTGATTGGGCAAGCAAATGGGGATGTGAGTTCAATGTTGCAAAATGTAAGGTTTTAAAATTTGGAAAACAAAGATGGGATGCAGAATTTATGCTTGGTGAGAATATATTGTTGGAAGTAGAGGAAATAAGAGATCTGGGAGTGATAGTGGATAAGGATCTAAAATTTAGGGGACACATCGCCAAAATTGTGAAGACAACACAAAGACTTCTGGGAATGATGAGGAGGACACTGACGTGAAGAAGTAGGGAGATTCTTGTTCCATTGTATAAGGCTTTGATTAGGCCACAAATGGACTATTGTGCCCAGATTTGGTCACCTGGTTTTCAGAAGGATGAAGAGATGTTGGAAAGGGTCTAAAGGCGACTGACTAAGGTAGTTTCTGACGTCTGGAATGTCGAGTATGAGGAAAGATTGAAAAGATGTAATTTGCAGAGTCTAGTGGAGAGAAGGAAGAGGGGAGATATGATAGAGACCTACAAGTTGGTAAGGGGTTGTTATAGGATCAATGGTGGAGAAGTTCTACAGAGAATAGTGGGAGATCAGGGGAGAACCAGAGGTCATCCCTGGAAACTGTATAAAGAGGGTGTGAGAGGCAAGTTTTTTTCGTGCAGAGTTGTGAATGATTGGAATGCCTTGCCTGAGAGTGTGGTGTCTGCAAGGAGTTTGAATGTGTTTAAGACCCGGTATGATGAGATGTGTGTGAGATAAAAGGACCTCCTAGATGAGTCTTTGACTCCATGAGGTCTTGTTTAATAATAATAATAATAATAATAATAATATCCACCTCCAGTTCTAGCCTTACAAATAACAGTGAAATGTGAAGAACCCTGATATCTTTTTTTTGCTTGCAGAATCCATGACAGTTCAAATGCAAGAATTTTCTTATTCTTTTGACTATGCACATTTGTCTGATTTCTGGACAAGTCTACAAAGATTTTTGTAGACTCGTCCAGTATCCATTCCTTCCTCTGATAAAATGTTTAATATATTATCTGATGTGTCAGGATCACTTGTTGAGTTTAGTTTACTTTCAGTATCCATTTCAGTATGAATACAGTATCTATTTTTTTTTATAGAGATGTCCAATTGTTTTCCTTTCAGTGATGCTCATGTCATAATTTTCTTGACAAATGGGTTCTTACTGAATTGGATGATCTTTGAAGCTGCTTCAAGTAGTATGTGTTGACCAACCAATGTGCTTCATAAAGAAACACTCATGATCATGAAGTTCAGGCAAACTATCAAAAATTATTAGAAGGTAGAAGAGAAGTGCCTGAGTCACTTTTGTTATTTTCTTGATTGCCACTTTCCCAGCATTAATGGATTTCAAGACAGGTGCTGGCTAGTTTCTTCTTTGAATCTTGATAGGATATATTTTGCTCAGTTTTTATCTTTTGTATTTCTTTTTCATCTTTCTAGCTTTGACATGCATAGGAGTAGGCTGGATCACAGTTAACACACCTAGGTTTCTCTGCAAAGCAAGATTTATCATCATACTCTTTATTACCGTATCAGGCAGTTCTGGTATACACATATTTATGAAATTTAAAGTGTGTCATCTGTGCTAATGGTGCAATGAGATATCCTGCTCTTACCAATGTTGAAGGTTTGAATGCATTGAAAGTAAGGATGATGTTTCTGGTTGGAACAGTGACATTCCTACTTATCAAAATGCACCTCACACTTGTCAGTCCTTATCATTAAGCTCTGAACATATCTCCTCATCTGGAATATCAAGGATATATCATTCTGATATCACCTTTAGAACAACTGAGTGTTTTATGAGATGTTACTGTAACTGGTATTACTCTATGATGTTGCTTTCAGTAATTTTTCTAAGTGTTACTGATATAATGTTACAATAAGAATATCACTGGAATACAGTGTTTTAATTGTTTTGGGAGTTTGCCAGTCATAAACCCTTCTGAATAAAGACAGGTAACATTTTCCTTATTGGCTTTTCACCTATTGCATGAATGATGAGAAAAACTGAATTTGTCTATGTGTCAGATATTTTTCTCCCTCATTTTCTGTTATGAAATGATATATCTGTACTAGGTTGAGATATTGCAAGGGCCCGAAAAATTTGAGGATGATGGATTTGTGCTCAAGGGATTTTTTGGTTCAATGTCAGAGATACCTTCCACCACAAAGCCACACATGGACACTCAGTATTCAGTTAAGAAAATCTGAATTCAGAAGTGAAGAACTAGGGTTATCCCAGATGCTATAACAGCACCTCAGCATGCTTTAAGCATTGTCCTGGATGATAGAAGATGAATGCAGCAGTGTTGTGAGCAAGCCTACTAGCTGTTTGTTCTGGTTGGGGCTATCAAAGACTGCAGGTCCTGCTGAAGCAGGATCAAAGTAATCCATGAATACTAGGATCCTCCTTTCAAGATGTCTACAGGTGACATTGAACAACAATCATGGTGGCAGGGAGTGGACCACTCCAGCAGTGGTGGTCTGGAAGACTAGACAGTAAAATAAAAATGATTTAAGAGAAGTAGAGTGAAGAATATGGGAAGAAAAGTGAGAGAGAAAGAGGAAGATTTAAAAGGGTTGGTACCATCAGTGAGATGTTTCTTCACTGATGGTATGAAGAGTGGAGGAAACATCCCACTCATGCCATAAAGGAGGGATGGCATGAGTAGGATTGGTTCTAGACTAAGGATGAGTTGGCATTCATAAATGAATACCAGGAATATCAGGTATAAGAGAAATGAAATTGTTGCATTGATTGAGTTTATTCACCAGAAAATAGTTGGAATAAGTGAATAAATAAGTGGTTGGATGAGAATGACATGCTGATGAATATAAATGGAAGGGTATGTTGTTTTTTTATGAGGATAGGAAGGAGAAGACAGGAGGGAGAGAATGAGCTGAACTCAGAGTGTGTCGATGAGAGCATGAAAAATGTCCACAGATGCAAGGAGGAATTAGGAACAATGGTTTGTATAAACAAACTGAGTGATTTTATTCCCAAATCGGGAACATTCATAAACTTAGTTACTTCCCAAGTGAGTACCGCATGATCACTGCCACCAATTGGAGGCAGAATAGTTATGTCTTTAACTGAAACATCTTCTGACACTATAATCAAATCTTACACTTTTTGACCTCGAGTTCCTTCTGTCACATGCTGTTTGATGAAGCTGTCCTGCAACAGCTCAATAAATGCATTTTCATTATTCTCATGAGATTCTACTGCTACCCAATCAATATTTGGATAAGTAAAGTCTCCCATTATGATTACTCTTTTCATGCTCATCTTGTCTATTTGGTGATGCATTTCTTCATCACTAGAAACTGATCCACCTGGTCTGTAACAACACCCCACTATGTAATTGATGTTGTTAGATTCCACTCCATACCTGATGGCTTCAAATTCACTGCCACATGAAATACTGTTACTACTACTACTACTACTACAATCATAGGGTTCAACACTAACTGGATTCAAGTCATCCAATATTATTAGCAGCATCCCCCCCCCCTCCTTTCCTATCCTGTCGGTCCTTTCTAAAAATACTGTATTCTTTACATTCAATATTAGTTAGTATGTCTGATTCTGATAACCAGTCTCACTAATGCCTACAATCTGAGGTCCCAACATACTGACCAAGGCAAGATACTTTAACCCTTTGTTTCTGATACCCCTACACATAATAATCTACCTGCATGTTCTTTTGTATACTCTTGTCTGCAGTCTGCATGACACAGTTGGACAACTTGCAGATCTTTATTCTTCTCTAGTACCTTATACATGTAGACATTTTTGAACGTTTGATGGGTCCGAACTGGACAAACACAAAGTCGAATTTGTTCTCTCCTGATAATCATTTCCATGATAATGCCCATTAGCACAAATATATAACATTGCTGCTCTTACATTTGTATTCTCACCATTCCTGCCATTATAGTAGTTCCCCCTGACTCTCCTTTTCCTGCCATGTCCTGACACCCTAATGGGGACTCAACCCAACCTAAGGGCCAGACGAGAGGGATAGGTTAGGACAGTCAGAGGCATTGCCAGTTCCTTTGCACATTCTCACAAAACCCAAGCTAATATCCCATCTAATCGCACAGCTGTATTTGCACTGAGATTGTGCAATATCCTAAGAACCTCCAATTCATCCACCTCTGTTCCCACATCAGTCTCTGTCACATATGTTACAGAAGTAACCTCACTTGGATGATAGACCCTTGCAAACTGGTCACTCAGTAATTCAACTATTTTATCTGCTTCTGCTACCTCATGACCATCATCCCTCATTAAGGTTAATCTTCCATAGTAATTCTTCCTCTTACTTGTCACATAATGAAAGAATTCTTTGGGATTTCCTCTGGCCTGCTCTGCTAGATTCTTTTTGTAAACTGATTTTGCCTTCCTTGCCATGCTAATCAGCTTTCTCCTTATATACCCTCTACAGCATTTACTTTTTTTGAAGCTCATGCTTAATGATATTACTCATCCATATAACTCCTGCCTGATTAACTCTCTCTACCTTAGGTATACAATTTAATATTGTTTCCTTCAGATAGCTGCATGGTCACTTTTGCCAAATGGAAGCAATATGGCCACCTTGGTTATATAGCTCTTCTGATCCTATGACCAGGTCCAACACTACCCCCCCCCCCCAGTCTCCTCCATTGCATACTGCCTAAAGTAATCATGTCTCAGTAGGTGTATAAATTCCATTTCTTTCCTGCCACATATCTTTCTTCCTTCCAGTCTGTATCTCCATAATGGAAGTCCCCCATAATAATCACTTGACTTGTACTCATTGCACTAATTTGCCAATGCATGCCTTCCAGATCATCTGTGGAACTCCTTGACCTTTAGCAACAACGAACTGTATATTTCGTCTTGCTGGCCTTGATCTTACACCAGACTGCTTCAAATGAACAGTTATCCTCCCACCGATCTCCTATTCTTTTTTTTTTCTGCAATTCATCAGCTATCATCAGCAGTACCCCTCCGCCCATCCTATCTTCCCTGAAAATACCAAATTCTTCACATTCTATCTCTGTAACTACATCATCTGCTGTTAGCCAAGTCTCAGTAATGCCTATTACTTTTGGCAAGGTTGCACTAACCAATGCCAAAAACTTTTCCCTTTTGTTCCTGATACTTCTGGCATTAATATATAGAAATTGCAGCATCCATTCAGACCCATACCTACAATTACTTCCTGAATTGACTACCCTATTCAGCATTTTTGCTTGCGAGACTAGATTCTGCACTTGGTCATTCTCACATTCACTCACCTCATGGGTGCCTTCCCACAAACTTACCTGCTTCCACCCTAGCTGCTTAAGCTGTCCTGAATTTGTGTTTCAACTAGCTTGATGAACATAGCTCTCTCTCTCTCTCTCAACAGCTAACATCAAAACATTTACATACAGCCCATTAGCATTATAGAAATCCTTCTGTCTGTCAAACACAGACCATAGATCCACAAATCCTACATCATTCCTCCTCCATAACTATGTATTAATTCATGATGTATGTATGTCATAGGTGGCCAACAACAGGCCCGCAGCCTCATGCGGCCTGTAATGTGATTTTGTGCGGCCTGCAGCAGGATTAAAACCATATTAAATTATATGTATTATCAATTTAGCTATTAGTTTCGACCACATTATATTTTCTGATTGATATAATATAATATTATCATTATTTCTGATGATGGAAACAATTTATATTCTTTATTCAATTCAATAATTCAATGCATATAACTATTGCCTCGAAAAAATGCAGAGTTTATTTTTATTTAAGTTCTGTCTAAAAGTGTGCGGCCTGTGACGCTACCACTCATCATATGTTGGCGCTCGTATAAAATGAAGTTGGTCACACCTGATGTATGTTATGATGTAGGAAAAGAATATTTTTCTGCATTTTTGCTAGAAAAAGTCTACGTCTCATATTTCCTTTTCTGGAAAAAAAAAAAAACTGTCAAGAAACAATTTTCTGAACAATTGTAATGCAGAATAAGTTGATTTTTTAGCTGTAATATAGATGTAATATATATAAGGCTAAAAAAGTATAAGCCTTATATATTTAATAACCAAGCTTATAAAATTACTTGGTAATTAAGGTTTAAGTATACAGAGCCTTATCAACTTTACCTATAGAAGTTGCTGCAAGGTGTTTTTATTTTTTAATAAGAATCTCTGGAGGAGATATAGATGTAATTAATTTTTTAACTTGAGGATACTGTATATTAGGGTTACCAAGTAATTTTATAAGCTTGGTTATTTAACTCCTATTCCCAAGTATGCAAACAATTAAGTTTGCCTGAAAAATAGTTCAAGTCTAAAGATGGCACAACACAAGGGCAACTCACTGTAAAGGTGGGTAAAGCTCTGATCACTATTCTTCCCATAATGTAAAGCACATCTCACTAAAAGATGTATACTGCAATACATTATGGGTGGGGTCACTACCATAATGTATTGCTAAAACCTTGGTATTTAGGGTCTAGCTACTCACTGAGGAGACCTCAAAAAAGGTTGAAACCGGTCTGGGTAGTGACCCCCACTTTACATTTACATTATGGGAAAATACTAAGAATAGTGATCAGAGCTTTATTCACCTTTACAATGAGTTGTCCTAGTGTTGTACCATCTTTAGACTTGAACTATGTTTCAGGCACAAACTTAATTGTTTGCATACTTGGAGTTAAATAACCAAGCTTATAAAATCATTTGGTAACCCTAATATACAGTATCCCCAAGTTAAAAAATTAATTACATATATATATATATATATATATTTTTTTTTATGGAGTCTGGCCTGTTATCCAATACCACAGCATAATTCACAGATTTTGCCTGTTTGTCATCTACGTCCCATTTTATGTTTTTAATTTTAGATTATCTGTTGACATCAAATAACATTTATTGTTTCGGTCGATTTAGTTTCTGATACTGATAGTCGTTCTTGCTTTCTGGTCTGATATTTCAGTTTCATTTTGTTTTATAAATTCATTACTATGTCTGCACTTTTAAATTATTAATCATAGATGTGTGCTTCCTTCTTCTTGCATCATCCAGATACCAAATATCCATTTTTTTTTTATTTTTATTATGGCTAAAACTGTACTCTTTTTCAATATTTTAAGACTGCATAATATAAACTAAAATGAAAAAAAAACAAAGAAATTGCTTATAGCAAATGCAGCAAGCCATCTGAAGCATAAACATAATAGGAATGTTTATGCTTCAGTTGGCTGAGTACTGAATATTTTTACTGATTTGGCTGAAGTAAAACTGAATATTTGGCACATCTCTAATTTTAATTATGGAAATATGGATTGGAATGAAGATATATTATCAGGTAATAAGGAGAATGAATTTCTTGTGTTCTTGAATGGATTGTCTAATCTTTGTCCAACTGGCAAGAGTATGGTGATTACCTGGGTTGTAGCCAGTCACATGAGAACTTCTGTGAACATAGGATATGTGTGAACTACAAGGCTAGTGAGTATAAAAAATAAAGTGACAAATAGGAGCTATAGCAGAGAAAGAGGAGTTGGATGGAAAGGAAACAGATCTGCTTGGCCCATGATCAAGTAATATTAGCAGACTAAATAAATAAGGCTAATTAAGATAGGAGTAAAATGTATAAGTGAAGAGATTAAGCATGTGACTTGGAAGAAGGAGGCAGCACAAGAAAGGTAATAATAATTTATCTTTCTTGTGATTAGATAATTTCTGTTTCCAAGAAAGGTAATGATAATTTACCTTTCTTGTGATTAGATAATTTTTGTTTGTTGTTGTCCTTACCAATTGAGTATAGAGAGCAGACCAGGAAGGTGACTCCCTTGGCAAGGACAACAACAAACAGAAATTATCTAATCAGACCAAGAAAAATCCTAGAGAATTCTTTCAACACGTAGAAAGACAGTATGATTATGAGAGGATGATATTAGTGGATGAAAATGATAGACTGGTCAACTGGTGAAGAGGATATAATTGACGTATTCAATGAACAGTTAATGAGGGAATTTCATCCTCAGGAATGCAACACCAAAAGGAGTTTGAGTGTAGAGGAAAGACCGAGAATGGGTGAACAAGAAGTATATAAGGAATTATGCAAACATGATGTCAATAAGGCAGGTGGACTTGACAATATATCAATGTAAGTCTTGAAGGAATGCTTCAGAGAATTAATGGCACAATTGGCATACCTGTTTAACATGAGTCTTGCAAAGAGCAAGTCCAAAAGGAGTAAAAAAAAGGATAAAATTACACAGACATTAATGCATAACTAGATGCATTAATGATGCATCTAGTTAATACTAGATGCATCATTATTTCAAAGCCAAATGTTTGTGGAAACTATGAAAGTTTTGTAAGTTGATCTGAGAGTTTATGAGAATACAATCCTCAGCATCCCTGAGTTGCCTTTACTTGCACTACTTAAAAGACATGAGCAATGCCCAAGCATCCATATACTTGCCTTTTATTAGTATATTTGATAAAGGTTTCACTGGTCTGGCAGCTGCTGTTTTGAGCTGGTTGGTTCTCTTCAGAGGCCAGGCAGAAATCTTAAGAGAGCAAAAACTCTTGTTTAGTTTTAAGGAAATCAAAATGTCAGAAAAATGTATTTTTTGTAAGTGAACTCTCAGTCAGTGCATAAAAGTATTAAGGCATAGTATTAAAAGAGTCTAAGACATCTCAGATCTTGAACTGTTAGTAATAGATGAGTAGGAAATCAGAGTGTTCGACTCTGTTCTGTGCACATTAAATAATTGCAGGTAGATGGATAATGTTTAAAATGACATTTGAAAATGCAAATCTCAGTGAGTGAAAGAAATGATTTGAACAGTTATAGACACAAAGCCAAATTAGTTAAAAAATCTGCAAGAGAAGATAAAAGGAATTATGTGGCCAGCTTGGCAGAAGAAGCACAAAAGGCTAAAAATAAAGGACATATGAAAGATTGTATGAAATGACAAGGAAAATGTGCTCTGAAGAAAATAAAAGAAACAAGTAAATGGCATATGGTTTGCTGGTAACTGAAGAGGATAAGATTGTTAGAAGATGGAAAGAACACTTCGATGAGATTCGAAACGTAGAAAACAGTATAACTGACATGACCAGAAGTTCAATAATGGAAGACCACCTATAAGCATAGATTTAAATATTACATTAGAACTAATATCTAAAATTGGATAATGAATGCAAGAGAGAAGATTGAACAAAGCAGGTAACTTAGAAATGCATTATACCTAAATTTTATAGATTTTGCAGATGATCAGGTAATAATATCAGATAAGGAAGACAATATACAAAGAGCAATATATAATTTAAATATTATAGCAGAACAATTTGGAATGAAAATATCCACAGATAAAACTAAAACAATGGCATTTTGTGGACAAACTCAAGTTAGAAGTAAAATAGTTATTAATAATAAAATACTCGTAGAAAGGCTTAGACGTTGGTTAAACATTCTTATTAAATAACTTAAGGAATATACAACGTACACAGGATATAAATTAAATTAAACTTTAATCTATATTTCCAATATTTCGGAAACATCACGTTGCCATCTTCACAGGAACTTAAAATAAAGACACATGCATGCAGGCACTATATACAATAAATGAGGACGAAGCAGGAAGATATTGTTTCTCCTAAAAGTCCTGATGGTGCCCCCTAGCGGGCTATGTAGGTATTCTTGGCCGTTGGGCTGAAGGTCTTCTGATGTAAGTCTTCCAAATTTGGGGCAGTCTCATGCAACCAAATTTGTTGAGGTTTGGACTGTTTCTTAGGGCTGAGGCTGATTCCATGAATAGCCCTTCAAATGTGAATTTACTATGGTGTATTTCTGAATTTTGAATTTACTACCGTGGCTTTCTTCCACCATATTCTGTGGTGTGTATCCAGAACATAGTCTGCAAGACCAGAGTGGCTGTACTGGTGAAACCGGATGTAGTCCTTGTGTTCTGAAATTCTGATATTCGCTGTCCTGCCTGTTTGGTCAAAGTAGGACAGCTTACAGCTGCAAGGGACCTGATAAACACCAGGTCCCTGCAAAATATACATTATTAGACCAAAAAAAGGAACAAAGATATTTTAAAAGAACTAAAAACAAAATCGGTAAAATACAAACTATACAATTATAAACAAAAATGAGCTGAACAAGTAAACCGAATGGCCAACATTCGGTTTACTTGTTCAGCTCATTTCCTAAATATCCTAAACAAATACTAAAATATAAGCCAATTGAAAAGAGAAGGCCAGGTAGACCTCAAGAAAGGATATCAGATGATAATGAGACCAGAACAGACCAATATGGTCTATATCCGTAATTAGCATTATGATGCTAAAGCATTTGGCAATATTGATACAGAAATATTACGGTTAATTACCAGAAGTTATGGAATTCCTGACAAATGTGAGAATAATGAAAGAAATGTATAAAAGAAGCAAAAGTTGTGTTACTGCATGCAAACACCATCTGAATGGTTTGAGATAAGGTCATATGTGAAGCAGGGTTGCACAATGTCTGGTTTACTGTTGATTAGATTATGAGAAAAGTTACAGGTGTAAGAAGAGGAATTAAATAGAATCCTACGCCACAGTTAGAAGATACAGATCATGCAGATGACATAATTTTCATCATCAAAATATAACAATATAAAATTATTTTACAGTCATACCCTGACTTACGCGAATCTGGAGTTACGTGGTTTCTAATATGTACGTATTCCTGTCACGCCTCACCACTAGTTGTATCTTTCTGGTGCCGGCAGCATTTGGCAGTGTCGCACATGCTGTGAACAAGCACTGACGTGTTTCGCGCGGTCTCCATTCATACACGATTTTTATAGTCTACAAACCTTGCGACTGTTTAACGTTATGTTCTTGATAAAAATTTTATCACATAAAAAATAATAATGTCGCCCAAAAGAAGCAAGTCCAATTCTCTTACAGCTAGCAAGAAAAGAAAAACATTCAAAGCGTACTACACACGGCGTTCATTTGCAAGTCTGAATGAAACTATGAGGCAAAATGAACAACTGTCTGTTAAAGAGTTTTGGAAACGGTTTAATGTTTTAGATGCTGTAAGGATTATCGGAGACACCCTTCAGTAGCAAAGAGTCTCCAATATCAGGGACTCTTCGTTACTGAAGAGACCGAAACCTCAGATCCAGTTTTACCAGAAGAGCACATGACAATTGCAAAATTAACTGAAGGTCTCAGCTTAATTAAGAAAGGTTTACAGATTTTGGAGGACATAGATTCTAACGAAGAACGAATTGTAGCCACAAGGCAAGGAATAAAAAATCACTGGCTTGCTATGAAGAAATTTTGCGTGACAAGAAAAAGACATTATGCCATCAGATGAATCTATTAGATTTTATGAAACCATCGACATCGAAATAACTTTCTTTTTTTTATGTACGAAAAACTACAATTATGATTATATTTCTTAAAAAATATAGGTGTTTATGTAAACCTTTGGTCCCAATTGTATGTTTGTATATATAAATTACATGCAAAATTATGCCCCGAGTTACGCGAATTTGACTTACGCGCTTTTCGTTGGTCCCACCTACCGTGTAACTTTGGGGGTATCACTGTATTGTTACATTTTTGCCAGAGGCAAAAAATGGAAGATTTGTATAAAACAGCTGTAATGGTTGGTCTTAAAATAAATATGACTACAATAAAAGTTGTTAAACTTTAATAACAAATACCACAAAGAAATTAAAATCAATTAACATGCAGTAGAAGTTAAGAATTTTACATATTTGAGAGCAAATGTAGATACTGAAGGTAGAAGTGACAGGGATATAATACAAAGATTGACAAAAGCTAATACTGCTTTTGCTAAGGCCATATTATTATATGGACCACAGACATGGAAACTGACCAAAAAACAGAAAGCTAAATGAAACGATTTTGTCTGCGTAAAATGTTAAAATTTTGGCCCCAATATACAAATGATTATATATAAGCTGATGGAGCAAAAAAGTATCATCGATGAAATAAAACATGCAGATGGAAATGGATTAGACACATACTAGGGATAGAGAGTACAGATATTTTTAGAATGGCTTTGGCATAGATCTCAGCAGGAAAAAAAGAAAAGGGAAAATCCTAAATTAACTTAACAGAGAACGACCAAAGGAAACAAGAATGGCTGGTAGAACTAGACGGAAGTTGAACTGTGGCTGAAGACAGAGGTATCTGGAAGAAACAGTTTTGGCCTTATGTTCCATGAGATACAAAAAAGATAAGTAAAATAGATTATGAAGTGTGAGATTTCCTTAACTGGCACTGCAAGAGGTTGCATGAAGGAATGCTGTTATGTTCAGTGCAGGTAATGTTGTCAAGATTCATGCCAATAGCTTGCATGATCTCTTTAATACATGCCAAAGGGACATATAGCAATCTGATGCATATAACATTCAGCCTTCTGTAGAGAAAAAAATACTAGTTCACATAGGATGTTCTGGAAGAGATTTATTTTTAAGCCAGTTAAGATGCAACTATTTTTGTTAAAGTGACACAGCAGGCTTGTTTGCTTCAACATAAAGACTATGAATGGGTGATGTGCAAAAAGCACAGTATCTATTTGTATATCTTGATGGTTTGAACATACAAGTGCATGATAAAGGTGACACAATGAAGACTGATCCACACTCATTTTCAATGCAAAGAAGATTCAGTGCTCTTTGTACTTTTCTCTTAGTTGATAAATGAGTGCTCAGAATGTAAGCTTCCTGTGAAAGGTATAAAGAACTCAGCACTTTTCTGCTGAAAACCTGAACCAACTAAGAGCCTATGAAGAAACATGATCATTTTTTGTTGAAGTTGCTTTTCAATTACTCACATGTTACAAGTGTGACAGTAAACTGTGAAGTCATCACATATACAGCCATGTCTAGAGCAGTGTGGGAGGAAGCTGTCCAGTTATTGAATTAATTTTGATAACAAAGAATGTCACACTTAAGGCAGAGCTTGGGGAATACCCTCTTCTTGATGATATGGCTGAGATAATGTCCACTTGGATAACTCAGCTAGAGAGAAAGTTTTTAATAAAATCAGCGTCTTTTAAAATATGCTATGTCTCCATGCTGTATCATAAGCATTTCAAAGAACACTGAAACCAGATGTTTTTGTTTCAGGAATGCATTTTTTACAAAAGCTCCTAAATGTACCAAATGGTCCAGTGTTGAACAATGTCTATGAAAGACATGTATTGGAAAGGAGACCATTTATTTCTAAAATAGCAGACATGGCATTTACCATTTTCTCCATTATCATACAAACAGCTGGTCAGAGCAAAAGATCAATAATTATTTGCTTGTGTTGGATCCTTCCTTTATTTTGGAATGGCATTTACTATTGACTAATGAAAACAATCCCAAAACTCTTCATATATAAATATTCTTTATATAGTAAGAGGAGATCAAGAGAAGATGATGGGAAGATGTATCTTATGCTTGATGTCATCAGGCCCCCCTACTGCACTCTGGCTTGAGAGAGTAAGTTCTTTTAGTTACTCCTTAATGAATGACTGATTACACGGCTCTGACCATTTGTAGAAAACTTTAGCTGCTCTTTCTCTTACTGTTCTTTCAATATGAAAAATTCAGAAGAATATAAAGCTGTTGTTGAGATTCTAGCAAAATTTTCTTTGAAAGTGTCTGCAAAACTACTGCTTTGGGATTAGCAACAACACATCCATTATGTTCCAAGATGTGTTATCTACCTACTTACTTTTTAAGTTTCTGAATTTTATCATATACAATTTTTGCATTGGTTGTTTGCTTAATTGAATAATAATAATTATTATTATTATCTGAGACCTCCAGGGAGTCAAGGACTCATTGAGGGAGGCTATAAATCACTCAAACCAGCTATCATACCTTCCCTTAAGGTCAAATTATTCCACTCACTCACTGCTCTCTTCGGGAAAAACCTAGTTCTTACCCCTTTCTTGACTGCAAATAAATTTAACTTCCACGGATGCCCCCCCATGTTCTCTCCTCACCTTCCATATAACGAAAAATTTCATAATTTCATCAGTTGATATCCTATAACACCCATTCAAAATCTTATAGACCTCTATCATATCACCCCTCTTTCTCCTGTTAACCAGTCTGCAATCCACATACTCACAATCTATCCACACAGTCTAAATCCCATATAATCTTTGTAACTCTTCTATGCACCCGTTCCACAGCTTCTTTATCCCCTTGGAACAGGGAAACCAAATGTGCACACAATAATCCAGGTGTGGTCTTATAAAAGCTTTATAAAGAAGCAAAATGACTTCCTTATCCTTATATGTCAAGGTTCGCTTCCTTATCCTTATATGTCAAGGTTCACTTCAACATCGCATTATCCTCCGAGTTGTACTTGCAACTTTTGCTATGTGACCTTTGAACTTTAAATTCCTATCCACCAAAACCCCAAGATCCTAGCCTCTTCAGTTTCTTGTAGCATAACCCCACTAATATAATATGCTTCTGGAACTCTAATCACGCCAAAGTGCATAACTTTACACTTACTAACATAATAACAATTCATAAATAGTTATCTATACAAGGCATTAAAAAAAGTTATGAATACAAGGTATTAACAAATAGTTCTAAGAAGATAAATGAGTAAATAAAATGTACATTTTATTTACTCCTTTTTACTCGCAAAAATTAAAAAAAATTTAAAAATTGACAGCCATTTTCGTTTGCCCAAATTTCCAGTCTATTCAAATCATTTTGTAATTGCTGAATATCAGTAGCATCCCTGATTGCCTTGCCTATATTTGCATCATCGGCAAACAATTGCACATCTGATGTTAAATCCTTCCTGATGTCATTAACGTATAGATTGAACAATAATGGTCCAAGGACTGAACCTTAATAGTGGATAAGCAAATTGGATCCATGATTGTTTTGACTCTGACTTAGATCTTTGACATAGGGTGCCAAACCATTGAGCATCTAACAACATAGCCGATATTTTGTCTTGATTTTTTTTGTGTAGTTGGCACTCACGGTTTCACCGAGGCTTTGGATAAAGTGAAAACAACATGATGTTTTTGGAATTATGTTTTTGCCACCTGGACAATACAATCTGTTACATATGTCACTGCTTCATTGACATATGTAAGCAGTGACATAAGAGGTGTTTGATTTAACTGATTAAATTTTGCAAGATAATAAAAAGTATACCAGTCAATCCCAGTATATTTTCTATATAGGCATCCTTGTAGAAGAGCATGGCTCTTATGAGGACATAGTGTAAATAACAGGCAAATGATCATTTCCATATATGTTCCCTTCGACATCTCACATAAGCAGATGAAAAATGGAAGGGAAACAAAGTGTAAAATTTATTTTACACTTTGAAGGAAGAGCTCATTATTATCAATGATATGGCCTTGTCTCTTCATGTTGCATTACTCCACAGTGTGGTGTTTTAAAGTTATAAGGTCGATCTCATTTAACTCGGAACCTGATGATGTATAAATGCAACATAATATCAACTAGTTAGAAGAAACACACGTATAAACCACAGTGAAAATTATTTAACTGTAAATATTTCATCCTAAGTATCTTAGGACATCATCAGTACAGTATTTAAACAAAAATTTTTTGTTTAAACACAGTTTTGTATGATAATTTCCCATACTTTAGGAATAGTAAGAACGTCGTTGCGGTTTAGGTTTGGTCTGTGTAGTAGGGCTTCAGAACTTTCTTTGTATAAACGTTCATGTTTAAATAAAGATCTATGTAAAAGTTTAGCCTTTTCCCAATGGATCCTATGGTTTGGATTTTCAATTCCGTGTTGAGAGAGGCCAGATTTCTGCGATTTAAGAAGACGAATGTGGTCTTGATGTTCCGAGATGCGTTTCTGAACAGACCTACCTGTCTGTCCAAAGTAAGATAATTTGCAGGAGCATGGAATCTCATAAACACCAGGTAACATCAAGGGTGAGAATTTGTCCTTAGGAGAAGGTAATAAGTTGTAAATTTGGTTGATAGGTTTGTAAGTAGTGGCAAAATTGTATTTCTTCATAATTTTAGAAAGACATTCTGAGATGCCTTTAACGTAAGGTATGGGAATCCTATGCACTTCTTCCTGTCTGGTTTGATGTATGCAGAAGTGACTGATGATTTTTTGAGTTGTTTTGGGATTATCTCCATTTAGGATGGCTGTATTTTTGATAACTTCTAATTCCTGGTTTAAAGATTCTTCAGAGGAGCAGAATTTGTGTGCTCTGGAAACTAGTGATTTAATAATGCCAGATTTCTGAGATGGATGATGAGCAGAAGAATTGTGAATGTAGCGACCTGAGAATGTAGGCTTGCGAAAGACGGAAGTGGCAATGGAACCGTCTTCTTTTCTTTTGATGTGTAAATCCAAAAAAGAGATACCCTGTGGAGATTCTTTTTCTAACGTAAAGTTGATGCGATGATGAAGAAGGTTAATTTTATCTAGAAACAGTTGTTCAGGTTCAGGATGATTCCATACTGCAAATACGTCATCGACATATCTTAGCCAAATTTTTGGTTTGGGTTCAAAAGTGAATATTTTTTCCTCATGGTGTTCTAGAAACAAATTTGCTAGATTTGGTGATAAAGGAGATCCCATTGCTGTTCCTTCCTCTTGCTTGTAAATTTGACCTTTCCAGGTGAAGTAACCTGATGCAATAACAAACTTGAACAATTCAACTATATCAGACGGAAATTTTTGAGTTAGTAATTCTATTGTTTCTTTATGGGGAATGTTAGTGAAGAGGGAGACAATGTCGAAGCTGATTAACAAGTTAGTTTTTGATAGTTGAATGTCTTTAATTTTTGTGTGAAACTCAGTAGAATTTTTGATTGAAGAAACTGAGTGGCCTATGTGAGGGCGGAGAAGGTTAGATAAGAATCTTGATAACTTGTACGTTGGACAGCCGATACAGTCTACGACAGGTCTAAGTGGAACATTAGTTTTGTGTAGCTTAGGTAAGCCATAAATTCTAGGAGGTCTTGCATGGTATGTCTTAAGTTTTTTGATTGTTTCTTCATCTATGGAGGAAGTTTCATTAAGTAGCTTATTTAATTTTCTGAGTTGACGATTCGTAGGATCAAAATCCAATTTGGAGTAAGTATTACGATCTCGAAGAAGTAAATTAATTTTTCGGTCATATGAATTGGTATCAAGAACCACAGTGGTATTTTCTTTATCAGCTCTAGTAATGATTAAATTTTTGTTACGTTTTAAGGAAATAATAGCTTTCAATTCCGACGGTGGGATATTTAATTCTGAAGGTTTGGCATTGTAGATCACTCTAGCTACTTCGAAACGAAGTTTGTTGGCTTCAATACTGGAGAGATGCTTGATGTTTCTTTCTATATTATGTATAAAGTCTAAATATGGGAAACACTTTGGTGAAATCGCAAATTTATGGCCTCTTGCTAGAACATTTAATTCATCTTTTGTTAGTTGACGGTTAGATAAATTGACTACCCATTTTTCCGTTGGTAATCTGTTAGTGATCTTTTTTGATCGATTTAATAGATTAAGGTATTTAATATGTAGAGCACTAATGCTTTTATCAAAAGCTTTTTTTCCCGAATTCTTTGAGACAGTTATAATTAATTGTAGCAATTAATAATAACTGTACTGATGATGTCCTAAGATACTTAGGATGAAATATTTACAGTTAAATAATTTTCACTGTGGTTTATACGTGTGTTTCTTCTAATTATGAACGCACCACAGGTTTCGTTATTTAAAAAAAAAAAAAAATAATATCAACTAGAAATCTCACAGACAGGTGAATTACTACTGCTTCCAGAGCAGCATTATTTTGGACATGTTGGAAATTACATGATTTTCTACAAGGATATTTCACCATGAGCGGGTTTGATTGATTGATTTGTAGTTTCATGGCACATGAACAGCAAAGGTCACACTCTGCCAGGACACAGGTTACAGCAGTACAGAAGATCTACAGTATCTACAGATTAAACATATTCATATATAATTATCTATACAAGGCATTAAAAAAAAAGGTTATGAATATTGTTAATACAAGGTATTAACAAATAGTTCTAACATTTTATTTACTCATCTAAAATGAGTAAATAAAATGTACATTTTATTTACTCATTTTCACTAACAAAAATTTAAAAATGTGATGCAATTTGCCGAAGTCTGATAACATCTGCTTGAGTGTATAGGGTTCAGCCAAATAAGTAAAAATGTCATTCCTCTTGCATGTGAAGTGCCAGCAATTCACCAGAATGTCTCACGGTGAGATGGGAGTTGCATTTCTCACACATAGGTGAGTCACCAGCTGTCAGTAAATAAGGATGTGTAAGATGACTGTGACCTATGAGGAGTCTAGTTAGAATAACTTCCTCTATTCAGTTCCTACACTGACTAGACTACCAATGCTTAATATCAAGCTTAATCTCCTGAAATTTGTTTATCAGTGCTTCCTGCCAGGAGTATTACCATTGGCCAATTAACTTTAATTTTATTAACTGTTTGTAGTCAGTATATGGTACTGTCAAACAGTAAGTTGAAAAGTATGAGCTGATCTAGCAGCTGCATCTGCAATGTCATTTTTCTTAATTTCAATATGGCTGGGAATCCAACACAACCAAACATTAAAATTAAGGGTCTTTATTTTGTACAAAAGTTGTAACACCTCACAAAGCACTGGATAGGAGATAGCCTCTAAAAAACTCAAAGAGCCTCTATAAATTACACTTTTGGTAGGAGCTTTCTTTTATATGCACAAATGCAAGCTGAATGGCATACAAATAATTACTGCAATTGAATGGGATCTGGTTGGAAATAGTAATGTCAGGAAGCACAGTAATAGCATAGCCAAAAGAGATCTCTGATCTTGAAATGTCAGAGTAGATGGACAAGAAATTAACAGTAGGCTGCTCTGTGTGCATTAAACAATTGCAGGTAGACAAATGATGGAATATGAGACTTGTAGTTGACAAAGTCAGAGGTTGCAGGATGGAGTGCAAACCTGTCATGGAAGGATGCTGTTATGTTTGTCGTAGTCAATGTTGTCAACTTTCATACAATAGTTTCCATAGCCTCTTTAATGCACATACCAAAAGGACAAATGGCAGTCTGACGTATGAGAATGACCTCCCAACACAGAGAAAAGAAACTAAGTCATGTAGGATGATCTGGAAGGGACTTTATTTTTAGGGAATAATTCTAAGACACAAATGATAGAGGCCCAAGTGATAGAGGGGGTTCATTTGATTCAACATAAAGACTTTGAATGGGTGATGTGCAAAAAAGTACCCTATTCATCATAAGGATATCCTTATGATGAATAGGGTACAACCACTGGAGTGTGCTATCCCTTGCAGAACTGCAAACCTGGGATCCATAATCAAGCTTTGAACACAATAAATGCAGAGCAAAGAACATCAATCAGCACCCCATTCTTTAGAGGATAGAATGTAGAGGATATTCAATGCAATGATATGACCTTGTCTAATCATGTTGGCACTACTCCACAGAGTGTTACATCCATTAGTTACCCATTAGGAGTATTATTATTATTATTATTATTATGGGCAACTCCAAGGAGTCCTTAGACTCATCGAGGGAGGCCCAACATCATGTCAAGAACAATTCAACATTCACACAGTATCTATCATACTTCACCTTGAACTCATTTACAGTCATGGCACCCACAACAGACTCCGGCAGCTTATTCCACTCATTTACCACTCTCCAAGTAAAAAACCTAGCTCTAACACCCTTGCTAACCACACTCTTACCAAGCTTCCATGGATGGCGCCTAGTCCTCCCACTACCAGTCCTATTCTCAAAAATATCTTCTGAATTAATCTTATAGAAACCCCTTCAGTAATTTGAATGTCTCAATCATATCCCCCCTTTTTCGCCTATCAACCAATTTCTGCAGCCCACAAATCTTCAACCTGTTCTTGTAAGGTTTATTCCATAGTCCTGCTATTATCTTGATCACTCGTCTCTGGATCCTCTCCACCTCCTCCCCATCGAGAAGAAACTCTGGCACACATATCTGGGCACAGTAGTCTAGATGGGGTCTTATCAAGGCTCGATACAGAGGAACAATAACCTGTTTGTTAAAGTATTTTTCAGCAACCAAGTGATTTGATGAGCTGATTTAGCCACTTTTGCAATGTGCCCCCTAAACTTCAACTCCTTATGCACCAACACTCCCAAATCCCGAGCCTCATCAATCTCCTGGAGTACAGTTCCACCAACGTGATATACTGCTGCTAATCTTTTCACCCCAAAATGCATATCCTTGCATTTTGCACATTAAATTGACATCCATTTTCCTTAGCCCAGTCCTCCAAACTATCCAAATTATCTTGCAAAATTTTGACATCCTTGTACACTCACTATTGCTCTACCCAACTTTGCATCATCAGCAAACAAGTGAACACTTCCTCTCAGATCCTTTCCTATATCGTTAATGAACAAATTGAAAAGTAGTGGTCCAAGAACAGAGTCCTGCGGCACACCACTAATCACATGCCATCTTCTGGACTCTACCCCTGAATAAACCACTCTCTGATATCTCTCCATCAACCACCCTCCTATCCATCTCACCAACCCTATATCCATCCCCATATGCTGCAGTTTACTGATTAGAATTCCATGTAGTATCCTGTCAAAGGCCTTAGCAAGGTCCAGTAGAATCACTGTAAACCCATTACCCTTATCCAGTTTAGCGGTCACTGTGTTATAAAACATGAGCAAGTTACTGAGGCATGATCTACCATTCACAAAACCATGTTGTCCCCCATACAGTATCCCATTTTCATTTATCCAATCCTGTATTTTTTTTTTGACTATTTTCTCCAAGACCTTGACAACAATTCCTGATATGCTGATTGGCTGGTAATTTTCAACAGCAGTCTTGGAACCTCCTTTATGCAGTGGAACCATTTTCTCCTCTTTCCACCCCCTTGGGACTAACCCAGACCCGAGACTCAAATTAAACAAAATGGTCAAAGGCACTGACAATTCTTTAGCTGCTTCTCGTATGACACGAGCTGGTATACCATCCAATCCTGCAGATGAATTGACATTGAGGTTTTGTAATAGATTCAACTCCACTTCATTCACCACAATTCCCGCATAAGCTGTTGGTTCTTCCATTTCTGCAATGTCGCCACCAGGATGATATACTCTTGCATAGTGCTCACTCAGTAATTCTACTATATCAACTGATTCGGTTACCTCCCTACCATCGGCATTCTTTAAAATCATTCTGCCATATACGTTTTTTCTTTTACTTGCAACATGTTGAAAAAAACTGTTTGGGATTCTCTTTAGCCTGCATGGCTAATGTGCTTTCATAATCCGCTTTTGCTTTTCTTACCACACTTGTTACCCTTCTGGCTTGGGCTTTATACCGTTCATGTGCGTGCAGGTCACCTTTCTCCTTAAATTCCCTCCACAGTTGTTTCTTTTTTTGCAGCTCAAGCTTAATGGTGTTATTCATCCATTTAATCCCTACTTGATTTATTATTCGGACTCTAGGTATACAGTCAGCCATTGCCTCCTGCAAACACTTCTTAACCGCTGCCCATGCACTATCAACATCCACCCCTTGCAGTCTTACATGCCATGGTACTGAACCAATCAAACTCCAAAGCTTGTCATACTTACTAGAACAATAATTCCACATGTACCCTGTCTTAATTGCAAATTACACACCTTTAGCCACCTCCCAAGTTAAGACCCTATGATCACTCTCACCAATTGGTGGCAATATGGTCATATTCGTTACAGTCAGATCCTCAGATGCAATTACTAGGTCAAGCACTCTCTCACCTTTAGTATTTTCCATTACATGCTGTCGCAGATAGTTATCCCTTAATAACCGCATAAAATCCAATTCCTTCCTCCCATGTGTCCTCTCCTCCCTCCAATCAATGCTACCATAGTTGAAATCTCCCATATTAATTACCCTCCTTCCACTCATTTCTTCTATTTGCTTATGCATACTATCTCCACCATCTTTTCCATCACCTGGTAGCAGCACCCAATTGTATATTTTGTTCTGCTAGGCTCAATCTCACACCAAATGTCTTCAAATGTGCTCTTTTCTCTATCCTGCAATTCAACTTCTATTCTCCTTGACTGCAGCTCATCAGCTATCATCAATAATACTACACTATACCCCTCATATTCAATCCCACTAGCTATATCATCTTCAGTCAGCCATGTTTCACTAATGCCAATAACCTGTGATCTGGAAGTGCCAACCAATCTTCCTTCTTGTTCCTATTACTCCTAGCATTAGTATACATGAATTGCAGACCTCCAATGGCCCCATTCCTACCTTGATGCCTTATACTAACTATCTCAATCTGATTTGTTGTCCTTATTCGCTCGGGCATATTATACTCATTCATACACTCAACTGCCTCCCTAAGGTTTGCATATCTTTTAATGTATGTATAATTCCCCCACCCCTTAATAAATCTAGTTTCCCTGATTCTGCACATCCACTTCATTCAATAACACTTTTTCAAGTCTTCTTACACCGAATCCATTCAAATGCAAACCATCCATCTTATATAGATCCTTTTGCCCATCGAACTCACTCCACACGTCCACAAATTCCACACCACTCATTATGCATAACCCACGCATAAAGTCATTTGCAATTATGGCCCTCCTTCTAAACTCTTTACTGTCATACTGTCGCAAAAGACTAATCATCCTAACTCTCTCACTCTTTTCTTTTGCTACCTCAAACAATTCATTCAAGTCCTCTATCATTTCCATTTTATCTCCTTTCAAATCATTTATACCTGCCACATCTATCATTTCTTTCACTCTTTGCTTTTGCTCCCTAATAGACTCACTTACGTCCTTAATGGTCGCACCAGATTGGTACGATTTTGTCAAATTCTCTACTATCACACCTCGTACTAATGAATCTCCATACAGCACTCGCTCCTTCATTTTGTTTACGTTCACAATCATACTATTATTTTTCCCATCATACTTTTTTTTATTGGCTGGTACACTCGGTAGACATTTGTGCATACGCTCCAGCTGTTGCTTTGCTCTATGTATCGCTCTGCTCAACAGCGCAATCTCACTCATTGCATCTATCTCATCTTTTTTATTATCTGTTAAACCATTAATCTGCTCTGTATTAATACCTTCATTCACACTTTCTACATTCACGCCCTCACAGTCTCTGGTACAATCTCGCAATTTCTTATCATATCGCTATTTTCTATATTCTGAAATTTGACAAAAATATCACACTCACGACCTGAAACACACTTTAATTCCTCACTTTCCTTACATTTTCTGCACACATTCACTCCACTATCATCATCTAACCATACTCCAACCGCTCTCCGCAACACATACATTTCGCAGATAGTAGCGAATAATCTCCTTTATGTTTCCGTTATTGAACAAAGATGGTGAACCACTATTACTAGCCACCATTTTTCTTCTTACCAGAGCCATGTGCTATCATATTTTATCGAATTAATAAACACTAAGATATGAAAAGTAAACAAAACTATGTAATATTCAAGCAAAATTGTCAATGATAACTTAAAATGACACTTATCTTATCAGGAGCTCTCAACAACCACTACACACCATGAGTTCCTCTAGCGGCCGACGAACACTGGGCTGAGGCAATTGCAATATAAGATTATCAAGTTCTGTTTCACTTAATTCATAACCCAGTAGTAAATGCAAGGGGGGGGGGGGTGCTGAAAAGTTCTGATAAACAACTAGAATAAAAATGATATTAAATTTGTATTTGTAATAATTTGTTCTTTTTCTTTCTTGTGGCTTAATCAGTTGCTTTAATATCATTTTGTTCTTGGTGTTTAGCAGAACACCTCCCCCCCCATACTGAGCATATAGTGATAAGAAACCCCACAGATGGGTGAATTCCTTCTGCTTCCATAGCAGAATTGCTACTGATTCCAGAGTAGCATATATAATGGAAAGGAGTATGACTGTCTATGAGGATAGATACTCCAACACGAGCAGAACAATCTTCAGATCTGTTCTTGAATACAAGAGTAATATTTCTGAAGGTAGGTCCTTAGTGGGTTTTAAATATGTTTCCTGCAGAAGGAAACAAAAAGGTTTGTATTTCTGCAACAGATGCTTAATATCATTGATATTCTGGCAAAACCCAAGACAGTTCCATTGTAAAAATTTTTCCTATTGTTCAGGCTTCATAGACTTGTCTGATTTCTGGGAGGTTCAGGACTTACCCTTGTCGGGTTTATGTAAAATATAAACCCTTGTCGGGTTTATATTTTAGATTAGATTTTTGGGAGGTTATAGTCGGATATAGTCCTTGTGTTCTGAAATTCTGATATTGGCTGTCCTGCCTGTTTGGCCTCCGATGCACTCATCTCCTTCCTAACACATAAACAACCAACACCCCAGAATCAAATTCACCCTGGAAGAAGAAAAAAATAACTGCCTTCCTTTCTTAGACACACTAGTGACCCGTCAGCCTGATGGAACCTTGGTTTTCTCAGTCTATAGAAAACCCACCCATACAGGCAGATACATTCACCAACAATCCCACCACCCCTCCTCGCAACAATATGGAGTCATTAAGACACTACACAACAGGGCTAAACTTATCTGTTCTAATGACAATGCCCTAACCACAGAACTAAACCACATTCTCAACACTTTCTCAGCTAATGGCTACCCCCCCCCCCCCCCAAAAAAAAAATCCAAAAAATATATTGAAACCAGTAAACCACAATCCCCCCCCCCCCTCACAACAAGGATTACTCTAAATCCATCACCATACCCTATATCTGAGGCACCTCGGAAAAAATTACAAAAAATCCTAAATAAACATGACCTAACTTCTTGTTACAGACCATATAAAAAATTGGCATCCCTTATCCGCTCTACTAAAGAGCAGCCTCCCCCCCCTAGACCTACCTGGTATATACCAAGTCCCTTGCAGCTGTAAGCTGTCCTACTTTGGCCAAACAGGCAGGACAACCAATATAAGAATTTCAGAACACAAGGACTACATCAGGTTTCACCAGTACAGCCACTCTGGTCTTGCTGACCATGCATTGGATACCTGCCATAGAATACGGTGGAAGAAAGCCACGATAGTACACCGTAGTAAATACAAGTATGAAATTTGTTGTTTCAAGGATACTTGCGACATAAGAATGAATGATATAATCACGTAATCACAAGAAAGATATTTATTTAACCAAATATTTCGATCTGGAAATAGCAGACCATCGTCAGTGGTATTACAAGAACTGTTTAAAAAATACAAGCTAGAATACTAACAATAGATCATTAAAATTAGAACACGCCGCGTGATGTTATATCACTAAGTATGAAACGGAATATTTTGAAGTAGAAACATGATTGAATGTGCTATTAAAAAAAAAAAAAAAATTAATGAGTAATCTTGATTAGACTTTCCCAGATTTTTGATATAGATATACAGTCATTACGATTCAGGTTGGGGTGATGGAGCAAGGCCTCCATGCTTTCCTTGAATAAACATTCGAACCTATAACGGGATCTATGTAAGAAATATTTGGTTAAATAAATATCTTTCTTGTGATTACGTGATTATATCATTCACAAGTATGAAAGGCTTTTCATGGAATCAGCTTCAGCCCTAAGAAACAATCCGAACCTCAACAAATTTGGCTGCTTGAGACCCTCAAATTTGGGAAACCTACATCAGAAGACCTTCAGAAGACTTCACTGGTGTTTGGTTTTTCGTGGTAGCCAGCACATCAGTGCTTTAGATTTCTGGAGTCTAGTCTTAGACCCTGTGATTGTAGAGACTACTTAGTTACCCTTAGAAGCATATTGTCATCTCCCTTTTTAGGACTAAGGTGACCAAGGAATGTGGAGTAGATTATGATATGTTAGGTGCATCTTTGGTAAAGGTGTTCAAACCCCTCACTGTGCTTGGATGTCCTCTACGAGTCTGCATAATAATATTAAAATCAAATGCAACTGTTTGAAGAAGTGCAATTTCTCAAACTTTCGAAGTAAATATCGATCATTACAGTCATGGTTTGGACAGTATAATCATGCTTTAAATTTAAAGCTTTATTCGAATTTACTATTTTCATCATAATCATGCCTGTCAAGGATTTTGGCCTAGAGTGACCTTTTCTGGCCTTAGAAGTCATCGTTGAATCTCTTAGGAGGACGTCCTGGTTTTATTTTTCGTAATGGTATGTAATTTAAGACTTGTTTTGGTAATCTTTCTGTTTTCATTATTTCAAAGTGTTCCATCCATTTATGTTTATATTATTTAATTTTTTCTCTTATTGATTCCTGGTTTAATTCTTTCATAATTTCTTCATTTCTTTTGTGATCAAATAGAGTATAGTTTTTCTTTTTCTCAAACTTCATTTCAGCAGTTATTAAATCTTTGTGTGTCTTTTTGTTTTATTGTCCAGATTTCACTTCCATACAATAGAACTCGTAGGGCTAATGTATAATCTTTTAATGTATACTTTTAGTCTGGTTTGTTTTTGTACTAGGTTTGATTTAAATATAGAGTTAATTACACCTGTTATTTTTTAAATATTTTGCTATTTTTAGATTTATATCTTTTTCATTTTCATATGTAATCATACATCCTAGGTAGTTAAATGAATTCGCCTGTTCTAAAATCTTGTCCTTTAAAGGCCATTGTTTTTGATTTTTCTGTTGATATTATAATTCCGTAATGTTTGGCTATGCTATTTAAATTTAAAATATCTTTCTCTATGTTAACTTCAGAATTTGTAATTATTATTTGGTCATTGGCAAAAAGGAGAGTGTTTATGTTCACAGTAGGAGAAAGTGTAATACCTTGATGGAAAATTTTATTATTTCATTTAGATAAATAATAATAAGAGTTGGTGAAAGGGGACATCCCTGTCAGACTCCTTGGTTTATCTCTATTGTATATGATAGCTCATGGTATAATATTATTTGTATTTGTTTATTTTCATATATATATATATATATATATATATATATATATATATATATATATATATATATATATATATATATATATATATATATATAGTGAAACCTCAGTTGTCGAACGCCTCTGTTCTCGAACAATTCGGTTCCCGAACCTATTTTCCGAACAAAAAACGCCCTGGTTCCCGAACAGGCAAACGGTAACAACGTGCCCGCGTGCTGAGCTGTAAGGCAGGAAAGCATCAGTTACGCAGCAGCCTTCGTTCAGTGCAAACACCTGCTCGAATTTGCAGTGAGTTTTTTTGATTTTCTATTTTTTTTTTTTTCATAAATTATTATTAATTAAGCAAACAAGGAAATAATAATCACCAAAGCTGATAAAGGGAACACCACAGTATTGCTTAACCAAAAGGATTACACAGGTAAGCTGAAAGCTCTATTGTTAGATCAGGCTACTTACCTCCCTATCGAGTACAATCCCACCAACTCACAATTAGAAAACTCCACAGGCTCCTTAAGAAGGTCACTTCTTGGCCTGTTGAAATCACTAACAAATTAAAACCATTTAACTCCATACCCCCCCTGTATTTATGGACTCCCATAAGGAAAATGTGCCATTACGTCCCATAGTGGATAGCATTGATTCCCCCACATACAAACTAGCTAAACATTTGGCCAAAGCTCTCTCTCACATTATACTGGCAACACACCTTCACACATAAAAAAAACTCAGCCCACTTCAAAGCCAGAATAGAAAACCTTACACTCAAACACACTGACGTAATAGTCGGTTTTGATGTCTCCTCCTTATTCACAAATGTCCCACTCCAAGAATCCTTAGAGCTAATCCGAGCTTAATTTCCTCCCGATATCACAGCCCTATTTCAGTTCACAATGAACTCAGGCTATTTTGTTTGGCAAGGAAAATTCTACAAACTAATAGAGAGGACAGCCATGGGTTCTCCACTCTCCCCACCCTTGGCCAACTTTTATGTGGAGACTTTTGAAGGAGCCCCAAAGAAAATCCAAAAATTATTGAAACCAGTAAACCACAACCACCACCCCCTCCCTCCCCTCCTCACAACAAGGATTACTCTAAATCCATCACCATACCCTATATCTGAGCCACCTTGGAAAAAATTACAAAAATCCTAAAAAAGCATGACTTAAAATAAAATACAGACTTAATACAGACCATATAAAAAATTGGCATCCCTTATCCGCTCTACTAATGACCGACCTCTTCCCCCCTAGACCTACCTGGTGTGTACCATCCGGTTTCACCAATACAGCCACTCTGGTCTTGCTGACCATGCACTGGATACCTGCTATAGAATACGGTGGAAGAAAGCCATGATAGTACACCATAGTAAATACAAGTATGAAAGGCTTTTCATGGAATCAGCTTCAGCCCTAAGAAACAATCCGAACTTCAACAAATTTGGCTGCATGAGACTGCCTCAAATTTGGGAAACCTAAACCAGAAGACCTTCAGCCCAATCGCCCAAGAATACCAACATTGCCCGCCAGAGGCACCATCAGGACTTTAGGAAAAATAATAGCTTCCTGCTTCTTCCTCATTTACTGTTTGTTGTGCCTGTGTGCACGTGTCTTGTACTTAAGTTTCTTGAAAATGGCAATGTGACGTTGCCGAAATATTGAAGTATATTTAAATTTTCTTAAAATATTTAGTTAAAAATGCATAACGAACGTCTAAGCCTTTCCACGAGTATTGTATTATTTGTGTGTGTGTTGTTATAAAAAGTTTTCTTGTAATCCCTGAAGATGTCTTGGTGAAGGAGACGAAATATTGAAAGTATTAAAATTATTTTTAATCCTTTCTCAGTGCTGATAATATTCCATTAAACCTCCAACATGAATTCTTCACAGCACTTAAGCTTCAACACATGTTTCTTTTCATGATCATCAAAACAGTCCTTTTCAGGACTACAAATATTGATAGAGAGATGCCTGATTTCAGTTCCTCTTGAAGATAATTTTTTAATTTGTTTTAATAACAACAGAATAATAATTGCTCCTTCAAAGTGGCTAATAATACAATTTTGAAGGAATAAAATAAAAACAGAACATCACGACATTCATGCCTTCTAGGTGCAGAACACTTGTTTTAGCAGATAACAAACAGTTCAAATAATTTTAATTTTCACTAATAGATTTATTTTCATGTATAATATCATTTACAGTGTTGTTTTACCCCCTAAAAATAAGTCTCGATTATTACAACTGCTGATTGTTGTCAGATTTCTGACAACAATCAGCAGTTAGTTGGATATAACTATTCTCCCTAAATATTCTTAAATATGGTGCTCTTTCTCCCTCACCATCCTATCCCAGTTCTGTAACAATTAATATTCCATCTACAGAAAGAATATGAATAACTTTATATGTAAATTTAAAAAAAAAAAAATTTTTTTTTCACATATATCCGTGATGAATTTTCGTGCGATTAATTTTCCCCATGATTAAATTTCCAGCAATGAAGAGTCTCTGTGATGAATTTTCCCTGTGATGAATTGTCGGCGATCAATTTTCCCTGTGATGAATTGTCGGCGATCAATTTTCCCGCGATGAACTGTCCAGATACGGTATCTAATGCCTCACTTTGCAGACATCCTTGCACATACTAAATAAGTCTGAGCCAGATGAGTATAGAAATATTCTTTCATTATAATTATTTCCATGATTAAGTACATTCATATCATTAATATCGTTGCATGTCTTCATCGTTCTTACGCATAAATTCTTACCATTCCTCTCATCATAATCTTTCTCTGCCTCTCTGCATTGTCTCAACAATATACAATTAATTCACACTCCTGATACCAAACAATGGAGGTCATCCATCTTATATAAATTCATTCTTCCTTCAAACTCACTCCACACACCTGAAAACTCACAACTGTTCCTTCTACACAATACAGCTTGTATATTGAATTGTTTGCCAGCATAGCTCTTCAAGATCCATTACTATCATATCTTAGTAAGAAGTTAATGATACTCACTTTGTTACTCTTCACTTTCACTTCAGCAATCATCTGATATCCTCCATCATACTGTACTTATTACTAATTAAAATGCTCTTTCCTTTTCTGTTTTTCAAATTATTACTATTATTATTATTATAATTCAGGCCTCCATGGAGTCAAAAGACTCTTGTGGGAGACCCATCCTGAAAACACAAAGTCTATCATATCACTTCTTGAACTCACTGATCGCTCGTGCTCTCACCACTCTATCAGGGAATGCATTCCATGGTTTGACCACCCTCTATGCAAAGAAACCATTCCTCACCCTTTTGCTCGCTTCCTTTTGTAACTTCCAGGGATGGTCCCTTGTCTTTACTCCTTCCCTTATTCCACCAAGCAAAAAAAAAAAAAAAAAAAAACTTCCCAATATCAACCCTGTAACTATCTCTCAACAGTTTAAAAATCTCAAGCATATCACCACTCCTCCTTCTTCTATCTACCAAACCACCACACTCCCCCTTCTTCTATCTACCAAACTCTGCAGTCCACATTCCCTAAGCCTGTCTTAGGGAATGTGGACTGCACCACTCCTCCTTCTTCTATCTACCAAACTCTGCAGTCCACATTCCCTAAGCCTGTCTTAATAACCAACATTGTACAGTCCTGATACCATCTTTGGCATTGATAAACAAAGATATGTGTGACTAAGCTACATAATTTGTTATCCATCCCTGCACCCTTTCCACAATTAATTCATTCCCTTCAAATCCTGGGGACCAAATTTTAAAACAATAGTCCAAGTGTGGTCTGACTAGGGCTTTATACAATGCAATGACAACTCTTTTATCTCTGCAGGTCAGCATCCTTCTCAGTATTGCAGCAATTCTCTGGGTTACCTTCACCACTTTTGCAATATCTTCCATAAATTTCAGTTTTCTATCTTCCTCCAACAGAGTATGCAGCCTCCCATTAATGTATCACAAACTTAAAGACTTTACATTTAGATGTATCAAACCGACATCCCCATTCATTTGCCCATCCATCCAGTTTATTCAAATCCTCTTGCAGGACTACTACATCTGCACTATTACTAATAACCCTTCCAAGCCATCATCTGCAAACAACTGAATATCTCCATGTCAACATTTGACAATGTCATTGATATAAAGATTAAACAATACAGGTCCCAGTACTGGGTCCTCACTTGTAACCTTCTGTCTCCTTGATATTGCTACCCCACCCCATACACAACTCTCTCTTTGATACCTATCAGATGGCCAATCCTTAATCCAGTTCACTAACCTACATCTAAACCCATGTTCTGCAACTTAAATATTAGGGTATCACGTGGTACCCTGTCAAATGGCTTTGTAAAATCCAGAAAAAAAAAAAAAAAAGGGCAGAATATGCCATTCTCTCATCTGCTCTTGTCACTTTACAAAAAGGCAATAATATTACTAAAGCAAGAGCACCCCCCCCCCTTAACAAATCCATGTTGACTCCAGAGATAATATTACCATCTGCTTAATGTTGTATATGGTTCCTCACTAATTTCTCCAGGATCTTAACAACCTAACACAAACTGGTCTATAATTTGACACTTGCAGTCTGCTACCAGACTTTCATTAAAAAGCCAGGTCAATAGCGCTGTCAGTTCTTTAGCATAATCTCTCAAAACCCTTTCGTGAAATTCCATCTAGCTCCAGAGCTCTACTGACATCCAGAGTGTGTTTCAAATACCAGAGTATTTGAAACACACTCTCCTCCTGCTCTTCTAAACCTCAAACCTTCCCTATCCCTTTAGCATTAAAACCTACTTTTTCCAGTATGAAATAACCCAATAAAGTGTTCACTGAACAACTCCATTATTGTCCTTTGTATCAGTCATTCTATTCGCATTTTTATCCAACAATGTCATTCTTCCACAATCATTTCTCCTCCTACTGGCCACACAACTAAAAAATCCTTAGGATTTTCTTCAGATCTCAGGGTCCACTGATGATGTTCTTTGTCACTTTACACCAAATCTCTTCTCATATTCCAGTTTTGCTTTCCTCACCATACTAGTCACTCTCCTGGCCTGGGTCTTACATTCATCATGAATCTGCTCCCCCCCTCCCCCTCCTCTCCTTATATTTCTTTCATAACCTCTTTTTTACCTGCATTTCCTGACTGATGTTGTTTATCACCTACTTTACACCAAATTATATTCTCTTCTTCACTTGTGGTATACAGCTTGCTACTAATAAATATTCCTTCACAATTTCCCAAGCACTAATGATATCTTGTCCTTTCAATTCCTCCTTCCATGGAACTGTCCCAAGTTGATATCTAAGACTACTATAATCATCATCATGTGTCATCTCCATCCAGGAGCTTGACTACCATGTCTCTTCACCAACTTCATTCTTGTGCCTCCTTTGCATATTCCTCATATGTCGGATATGTCCAGTCCTTAAAATTGCTGCTCCAATTCTTTGCATTCCCTCATTCCCTCTACCATTCCTTCCAGGACTGCATTTCATAGGCTGTCATGTCTTAGCAAATGATCGAAATATTTGGCCTCTCTTCTTTTGATAGTTTTAAGAAGACTTCTATTTTCTCTTGTAATTTGTAGAACTTCTGCATTTGTTTTCTTCTGAGTCCATGATACCTTCATAATTCTTAAAATCTACATCTCAAAAGCTTTAATTTTATCTTCTGCTTCCTTTAATATTGTCCATGTCTCAGCCGTATACAATAGTATCGACTATATGGGTTTACAGTGATACTGCTGGACCTGGCAAAGACGTTTGACAGGATACCACATGGAATTCTAATCCGTAAACTACAACATATGGGAATGGATATATGGTTGGTGAGATGGATAGGTGGGTGGTTGATGGAGAGATATCAAAGAGTGGTTTATTCAGGAGTAGAGTCCAAAAGATGGCCTGTGACTAGTAGTGTGTCGCAGGGTTCTGTTCTTGGAGCACTGCTGTTTAATCTGTTCATTAACGATATAGGGAAGGATCTAAGTGGAACAGTCCATTTGTTCGCTGATGATGCAAAGTTGGGTAGGGCAATAGTGAATGCAGAAGATCTCAAAATCTTGCAGGATGATGTGGATAGATTGGAGTTCTGGGCTAAGGAGAATGGATGTCAATTTAATGTGACAAAATGTAAGGTTATGCATTTTGGGGTGAAAAGATTAGCAGCAGTATACCACATTGGTGGAACCGTACTCCAGGAGATTGATGAGGCCAGGGACTTGGGAGTGTTGGTGAATAGGGAGATGAAGTTTAGGGGGCACATTGCAAAAGTAGCTAAATCAGCTCATCAACTCACTTGGTTGTTGAAAAATACCTTGACGAGCAGAGACAAGCAAGTTATTGTACCTCTGTACCGAACCTTGATAAGACCTCATCTCGACTACTGTGCCCAGCTTTGGTCACCTCGGTTCCTTCTTGATGGGGAGGAGGTGGAGAGGATCCAGAGGCGAGTGACTAAGATGATAGCAGGTCTATGGAATGAACCATATGAGAACAGGTTGAAGATTTGTGGGTTGCAGAAACTAGCTGATAGGTGGAAAAGGGGAGATATGATTGAGACATTCAAATTGCTAAGAGGACTCTATAGGATTAATTCAGAGGATATTTTTGAGATCAGTACTGGTGGTGGGAGAACTAGGGGACACCTATGGAAGCTGGGCAAGAGTGTGGTTAGCAGGGGGGGGGGGTGTTAGAGCTCGGTTCTTTACTTTTAGAGTGGTAAATGAGTAGAATAAGCTGCCAGATTCTGTTGTGGGTGCTATGATGGTGAGCGAGTTCAAGGCAAGGAATGATAGACACTGTGAGAATGTCGTATAGTTGTGTGGACATGATGTTTAGGGCCTCGCTCGATGAGTCTAAGGACTCCATGGAGTCGCCCGAAATAATAATAATAATAATAACACTGGCCAACAAAAAAAAATTTTTTTTCTGCTGATTATGATCTGACACTTGTTTTTTACTAATTTCGGTGCACTGATTTCAAATATCAAACCCATTTTTCTCTATCACATCAGGTTTTTCCTCTATGGCATTTTCTTTTTTACTAATTTGTAAGTTTTTGATAGTTTTAAGGAGGCAGTACTATTTGGAATATCAAAAAAATCGATTTTTTAATATTATTTTCCAAAAGTATGTACTTTTAAAAATCTGTTCCTAACTTTTTATCAAGAAATTCGAAAAATTCTCGAAGATATAGCCTATTATTCAAAGCGGTGCGCAGATCAGAATCGGAGCACTCACCGCTCTCGCTTATTAGTAAACGAATAAATGCGTAAGAACCTGCAACGGCATGTAATGGTGCTTTGAATGCGAGAGAAGCCGATAACCGACCTAATACATTTAGGTTATGAAAAGTAGGTGAAGACAACTGCCTAAAACAAATGAATGCTATATGCGTCATAGCGGACAAAGAACAATCGAAATCAGTCAATCGCTAATCGATCGTGAAAGTATGATGAGCGCTTATAACGTTTCAATAAAGTCTCTGGTTTTTTTGTCTTGTTAAATGCATGTTAGTCGGTAGTGAAGAAAATACATCACATCTACTATTTGAAATTGTGTCAATAGTGTAGATTCCTTCTGCTACATTTGTGACAGCTTTACTGTTCCCAGTCAAAGAACAAATATCACTGATTTCGTTAAGAAAGTGTACTTTGCATACTTTGACGTAAAAATTGCAGATCAGGACGAGTCATGGGCTCCAAACAAAGTGTGTAAGTCATGCGTAGAAAATTTACAACAGTGGAGCAAGGGAAATGCCCAAAAATTAGCTTTTGGCATTCCAATGATTTGGCGTGAACCGAAAAATCACGTAGATGATTGCTATTTTTGTTTAATTCAGACTTCTGGTTATAATAAGAAGAATAAGAAAAAAATTGTGTATCCAAATCTCGACTCAGCAATTCGGCCAGTTGCTCATTCCAATGAAATAGCCATGCCAATTTATAAAGGACTTCCTTTACTTGAGAACGAGCATGATCGGGATATGCCAGATGTTCTTGAGGAGCAAGACCCGGATGTTGATTTAGACAATGAAAATTTAATTTCAAGTTCTGGACTGCAACGTTTTACTCAAACAGAATTGAATGACTTAGTAAGAGATTTGGGCCTATGAAAGGAATCATCGGAATTGTTAGCTTCAAGATTAAATGAAAAAAACTTACTGGAGCAAGATACGAAGATAACTTTTTATCACAGCAGGGAAAGTAATCTTGTACAATATTTTAAATACGTGTGTAGAGGCTTAAGTGCTGTATTTCGAAAAACGAGCCATAGACTCAGCCCCACTCAAACCTTCTATCTGGCTAAGATATGTAGATGATATGTTCTCTATTTGGCCTCATGGCCCAGACACGTTAGACTCCTTCCTCAGTCATCTCAATAGTCTACATCCAAGAATCCAGTTCACTATGGAAAAGGAAAAGAACAATTGTTTACCCTTCCTAGACACCTTAGTCACACGCCTGCCTAATGATACACTTACCTTCACCGTATACAGAAAACCCACACACACAGGCAGATACATTCACAAACTCTCCCACCACCACCCCTCTCAACAATATGGCATTATTAAAACTCTGACCAAGAGAGCTCACAATCTTTGTTCCAGTGGAACCGCCCTCACTACTGAGCTTAACCACATACACAGCACTTTCCTCTCCAATGGCTACAGCGATCACAGTATCAAAAAAATAATCAACTCCTCCCCTATTCCCCGTCCTTCTCGTCAACAAGATTTTAAAAATGCCATCACCATACCCTACATCCGTGGCACATCCAAAAAAATAGCCAAGATACTAAAACAGTACAACCTACACACAGCATATAAGCCCCACCGCAAACTTGCTACCCTTATCCGTTCTACGAAAGATCAGCTTCCTCCTCTCTCTCTGCCTGGAGTTTACAAAGTACCCTGTTCCTGTAAGCTGGCATAATTTGGACAGACAGGCAGATCAGCATCCATCCGTCTAGAGGAACACAAGTCTTACATCTTCAAACACAACTATGGCCATTCAGGCTTGGCTGACCATGTTTTGGACACCACCCACAGGGTATCATGGAAGAAAACCACCATGCTCCACCACAGCAAATTCAAGAAAGAGAGACTTTTCTTAGAAGCAGCAGCAGCTCTCAAAAACCAACCAAATCTCAATAAATACGGTTGCATTAAGCTTCCGAAGATTTGGGAAACACTCATCACCAGAGTTCCCACCTTACATTCCAGGCCACCTACTACTGCCGTTAGAGGGCGCTCTACCTAGATAGGACTTTAGTGTCACCCACGTGGTTGGGCTTAGTATTGTTTGTTATTTGTGTATATGTTACATTAATTGTTTTTGTAATCCCTGTATATGTCCTAGTGACTAGGACGAAATATAGGAAGTATTAAATTCTATTTTAATTCTTTTTGAGTGTTGTAAAAAATCCATTAAGCCTCCAACACAATATTTTAAACACGAGTGTGGGTTTGTTTACTGTAACAATGTGTCAGGTTTACTAACTGAAATGAGTGTTGTACAATATCATCCAAATGAGTGGCGTTTATTTATCGATAGTTCAAGCAGAAGTCTCAAGTGCGTCTTACTACACAATGGGAATGTATATGGCTCAATTCCTATTGGATATTCAGTCCACTTAAAGGAAACATATGAGGACATTAAAAAGGTTCTGAAGTTATTAAAATATACAGACCATAATTGGATCATCTGTGTGGATCTTAAAATGGTGAGCTTTTTACTTGGCTTTCAAAGAGGATATACAAAGTTTCCATGTTTTCGATGCTTCTTGGATAGTCAAGCTAGAAACGAACACTGGAGTCAGAAACACTGGCCTCTTAGAATATCCTTAAATGTTGGAGAACAGATTGTTATAAATCAACCTTTAATCGACAGAGAAAAAATCATTTTTCCACTTCTACACATCAAACTAGGTCTTATGAAGCAGTATGTTAAAGCTTTAGATTTACAAGGTGACTGTTTCCAATACATATGTGAAAAATTTCCACAACTTAATTATGAAAAAATTAAAGCCAGTGTATTTGATGGACCACAAATTAAAACTTTAATGAGAGACCCAAATTTCATCAACTCTATAAATGAAATTGAGAAAGAGGCCTGGACTTCATTTACGATGGTTGCGAATAATTTTCTTGGAAACAAAAAAGCGTGCAATTACAAAGATCTAGTGGAAACAATGCTTGAAAATTTCCAGCGCCTAGGTTGCAACATGAGCATAAAGCTTCATTTCCTATACAGTCATCTTGATAGATTTCCTGAGAATTTAGGTGCTGTAAGCGATGAACAAAGCTAAAGATTTCATCAAGACTTAAAAACTATTGAAGATCGGTACCAAGGAAGATGGGATTCTCACATGATGGCCGACTACTGTTGGAGTATTCAAAGGGATTGCCAAACACAGCAGAAATTGCTACAAACAAAAATTTATTCCCTGAAACTCATGTGTAAGTAAATTTGTCATTTTTTTATAAATATTCTTGTAATTTTTAATGAATATTGTTAAGTAGTTATGTATCTAATTATCGGCCTCTCTCGCATTCAAAGCCAGTACATGCCGTTGCAGGTTCTTACGCATTTATTCGTTTACTAACAAGCAAGAGCGGTGAGCGCTCCGATTCTGATCTGCACACCGCTTTGAATAATAGGCTATATCTTTGGGAATTTTTCAAATTTCTTGATAAAAAGTTAGGAACAGATTTTTAAAAGTACATACTTTCAGAAAATAATATTAAAAAATCGATTTTTTTGATCCTCTAAATAGTACTGCCTCCTTAAAACTATCAAAAACTTACAAATTAGCAAAAAGAAAATGCCATAGAGGAAAAACCTGATGTGATAGAGAAAAATGGGTTTGATATTTGAAATCAGTGCACCCAAATTAGTAAAAAACAAGTCTCATATAAAAGTCAGCAAAAATTGTGTTGGACAGTGTAATATATAGCATTTTGCTGACCTTATAGTTTTTTTTATGCTCAGATCTCTAGATCTCAGGACTTTTTTCATTGTGTTGAATTTCCCCTCTAGCTATTTCAATTCTTCTTTTTATTTCTCTTGTGCCTCTTTCATCTTCTGTTATTTAGGTGCCGAGATACATAAATTTGTCTACTTGCTGAATAGGTATGTCATCTATTTTGATATCAATTTTAGGTGTTGTCTTTTTCCTGGTTATTGCCATTGTCATGGTTTTCTTGGGATTAAAAAGCAAACCATATTCTTCACTCATAACTCTTACACTGTTGATTAGATTGTCTAGATCTTTTTTTTTTTATTTTCTGCCGACAGAACTGTATCATCGGCATATCTTATATTGTTTATGTTCCTTCCTCCTAGTGATACTTATTTTATGTATTCAACTTCCTTGTATATTTCTTCAGTCTATAAATTAAAGAGTATTTGGGATAGTATACATTTGGGTTTGGATTATAAATTCTTTAGATGTCTCATTGTCAACTCTTATTGATGCTTTGCTCCCAGTACAGATTTGTTAATAGCCTTATATCTTTTCCATAAAAATTCCGGTTTTATTGAGGCACCCAATCAGTTTCATATGGTTGATTGCATCAAAAGCTTTTTTGACGCAATCAACCATATGATTTGGTGTAGTCTACCAAGCATATATAAACGTCTCTGTTTTTTTTTTTTTTTTTCTATCACTGGTTCCTTTTTTTTCTTTGAATTCAAATTGATTTTCACCCATTTCCTAGTTGAATTTTCTTTTGTTTCTTTGCAGAATAATTTTTATCAGTATTTTAGTAATATGACTCATGATGCTAATTGTTCTATACTCTGAACATTGTGCTTTTTTGGAGTGGGCATAAAGACAGTGTCTCAGGTCTTTTGGGAGATATCCTGTGTTGTAAATTTGGTTGCACAGCATTGTCAAAGCATTTAAGCCTATATCATTAAGAGCTTTTAACATTTCAGCTGTGATTTCATCGCTTCCTGCTATATTTTCTTATCCTTTAATCCCTTTATTGTATTATATACTTCACTAGCAAGAATATCAGAATATCAGGACCATCTTTGTTTACGTTAGGTTTTTCTTCTCTGTATGCATACACAGTTGCTCTGTGTATTCTTACAATCTTCCCAGCATTTCCTCCTTATTAATGATAAGTTTACCATCTTGTGATTTTAAGATATTGCTCCCCAGGCTTTTTATTTTCTTATATGGTAGTTCATTTATCTTGTTATATAAGAGTCTTTCTTTGTGTGCATTAACCAGTTCTTCTCTCTCTCTCTGCATGTATCTATATACCAGGCTTCCTTTGCTTTCCTGCATTCTTTTTTTTTTTTATGGGTTTGTTCACTCTCTTACAATGTAGTTTGTTCTTCAGCATTCTCCTTTCTTCCATCGCACTGAGTATTTCCTTAGTCATCCACCACAGTTTCAGTTCTGTTTATCTTAGGTAACATCTTTTTTGCTGTTTCTTGGATGTTTGTTCTGAGCACATCCCAGTTCTGTCGAACGGTTTCTTTTGTTACATTTATATTATCAAGTATATTATTCACATTTTTATTGAATTCAGATGCAAATTTATCTTTTATACTGGATTCTTTAAGAATACTGGTGTCATGTTTTGGATTGTCTTGCTTCTTTTTATGTTTTTCATTTTGATCTTGTTATTACCACTACTGGATTATGATCCACGTTGATGTCTGCTCCCTGGATAATGGAGTGTTTTAATCTGTCCTTCATCATGATGTAGTTGACTTGATTTCTTATCAGGTCTCCTGGACTCTTAAAAGTGTAAATTCTTCTTGGATGGTGTTTGAACATTGTATTAATTATCACAAGGCAATTTTCTTCAAAAAACAGGATAAGTTTACCTCCTCTGTCGTTTTTGTGACCCAGTCCATAATGTTTCATATATTTTGAAGTCCTCTTCTACCAGCTCTCTCCATCTCTTCTTTGGCTGCCCATGCTTCCTCCTTCCTTGCACATCCACCTGCATGACCCTTCTTCCCACATATTCAGCCTCCCTCCTCATCATATGACCAAACCATCTCAACCTTGCCTCATGTATTTTCGCTCCTAAGTTCGTAACTTTCACTGTTCCCCCTACATAGTCATTTCTCAGACGATCCTTTCTGGTCACACCGCACATCTACCTAAGCATTCTCATCTCTGCTACTTCCATCCTGCTGATGTTATTTTTCCTCAGGACCACAGTTTCTATAGCATACGTCATATCTGGCCTCACTACTGTCCTATAGATTTTGCCTTTCAGATTGATCGGCACCCTCTTATCGCATAACACTCCAGCCATCTCCCTCCAGTTCCTCAAACCCGCTCGTATCCTGCATCCCACTTCCTTCTCAGCTCCTCCATCTTCTTCTACTGTTGAACATAAATATCTAAAGTCCCTCACCTTCCCGATGACATTTCCTTCCAGCCCCAGATCTGTCTCCTGGCAGCCACCACTGTGCAACACATATACGTCTTACTTCTGCTCAGTCTCATACCTCTCCCTTCCAGTACTTTTCTCCATCTTTCCAGTTTAGTTCCCACTTATTCTCTTGAATCTGCACACAGCAAGATGTCATCTGAATGAAACATTGTCCAAGGCGCATCTTCTCTCACCTCCTCCGTCACCATCTCAATCACAATGTTAAACAGAAATGGACTTAATGCAAGCCAACTATTACTTGAAAACTTCCTGTTTGTCCCAGACAGGTCCGAACACTTGTCTTCACATTTCTGTACATTTCCACACCAACCTGACATAATTCTCCGGAACCTTCTTCTCCCTCAGACACCTCCAAACTTCTTGCCTTGGCACTCTATCGTATGCTTTCTCCAGATCAATAAATGCCAGATGTAGCTCCTGTCGTTTCTCTTGAAACTTTTCCATCATCTGCGTAACCCAAAGATAGCTTCTGTTGTTAATCTACCAGGCATGAAGCCAAATTGTTCCTTTGCAATCTCCACCTCCTTCCTCAATCTTCCATCAAGAACCCTTTCTAGGATTTTCATTGTGTGGGACATCAACTTTATTCCTCTGTAATTTTTAGTCTCGTTCGTGCATCCCCTTTACCCTTATAGATGGGGACAAGAGTACTCTCCCTCCATTACTCTGGTATATTTTCCTGTTGGCAAACTTTCATGAACAGGTCCCACAGCAGGTCAAATCCCTCTTCCCCCAGTGTCTTCCATGCCTCCACTGGAATCCTGTCGGGGCCCACCAATTTTCCATTCCTCATCCTCCCCATGGCCTCCGTCACTTCCACTCTACTGATGTTCTGCACCATCCCCTCAGAAGGCTGCCCATCTTCTCTGTGAGTCCTTGTATTTTCCTCATTCAAAAGTCCCTCAAAGTATATTCTCCATCTATTTCTTATGTCCACATCACTCCATAATACTCTTCCTTCAACTTCTTTGATCTGCCTCACATGTAAGATGTCCTTTGCTGCTTTATTTCTACATTTTGCTAGTTGGCAAATTTTTCTCTGTTCTTCCTTTGTTTCTAATTGATCATACAGATCTTGATATACCATGGCCTTAGCCTGTGCCACAACTTTGGCCTCTTGCTTTCTCTCTCTCTGTACATCTCTCTATCCTCTTCTACTCTTGACTCATCCCACTTCTGCTTTGCCTTCCTCTTTGCTGTCACTGCCACTTGTACATTATTATTCCACCACCAACTCTCCTTCTGCTCTCTAATCTTTCCAGATGTCTCACCAAGCACCTCGATTGCACAGCTCAGGATTACTTTGGAATTATGTTTCCACCAATCTTGTACACTTTCCACTCCATCCGAAATCCTCTCTAACACCCTCTCCCTAAAACAATTCCTCACAGTCTTCTTTTAAGCGAAACCACTTAATTGTCTTCATCCTGTGGTTTCCAGAGGTTCTTATCTTTGATCTTATTTTAAAGTCTGCGCACAGCAGTCGGTGTTGCTGTGCCACTCAATCTGTTGGAATTACTTTATAATTTATCACAACCTTAAGATGTTTTCTTCTAGTCAAAATGTAGTCAATTTGTGAACTGTTACCACTCCTAAATGTTATCAAATGTTCTTCCCTCTTGTAGAAAAACGAGTTCACAATTGCCAGATGAAACGCTACTGCAAAGTGCACAACCCTCTCTCCTTCCTGGTTCATCATTCCCACTCCGTGGCCACCATGCACCCTTTCACAGTCTCTATCCTGTCTCCCTATGTGTTCGTTCAAGTCTCCTTTGACAATCACCATCTCGTTTTCTTCCAGTTCCCTCATTTCTTCATCTAACACGTTCCAGAACTCATCTTTCTCCTCTGCTGTACAGCCAACTTGTGGGGCATATACACATAATATGACCACCTGTTCTTCTCCAAGACCCAATTTCATTCGCATGATCCTGTCGTTCCTTCTACCCACTTCCAGTACTTCGCCCTTCATTCTGCCACACACCACAATTCCTACACCATTTCTTTCCTCGTTATTCGCTCCAGAGTAGAACAATTTATATCCATCTCCCAGTTCCTTTGCCTTTCCCCCCTCGTTTCCTGCACACATAAAATGTCCAACTTCCTCTTCCTCATCATGTCTGCCACCTCTCTTCCCCTTCCAGTCATGTTTCCAACATTCAGTGTTCCTACTCGCAACATCCTCTCCGCCTGCTGGGCTCGCTTCTTTAACAGCACCCACCCTCGATGCAGAAGCCCTCGTCCACTTCTCACAGCTGTAGGGCGATGTGGCTGTGCATCGCTTAAGGGGTACGCCCTAGCCCTTATATCATTTTCCTTTTTGACTCATAGCTAGAGCTGGCAGTGAAGTTTTATGACCGGATGCCCTTCCTGACACCTATTGAGGCTAGCTTGCCTCCTTCGGTGGCTGCATAAGATGAAATGACTTAGCAAGATAGGAAAGATTCACCCCTAGCCCTCGAATACTTTAAAAGCATCAGGGGGAAGGAGCAAGGAGAGGAGAAAGAAGCAAAGAAAGAAGAGGAGGGACCAGTCTACAGAATAACATAACAGATGTATATTACATGAAGTAAGGCATGGTCCAGCATCTGGTACCTCGGGTGTGCCATGCCCGTACTCACTAAAGTGAGCCCTTGAGGTGATTTTGAACTTGCTCATTAAATTCATTAATTTAATTCTCTTGGTGTTCTGTAGTAGGGGCATATACTTGAATTATAACTATATTAAAAGGTTTGGCTACAATTTTCACCATTATTATTCTATCATTAATGGACCAGTAGCCCAGCATGCAGTTGGCAGTGTTGTTTTTCATCACAATTTGTATTTAATTGGCCACTTGAATTTCTTTGAATTTTTTCAGCTTCTTTCCATCTTACTTCACTAATTCACATAATGTCTAATCTCATATTTTCCATTTCTTGGAGAAGATTGTCAAGCTTTCCAGGTTGGTAGAATGTTCTGAGATTCCATGTTGATATTCTTAAGGTTTTGCTTCTACATCTTAGAAAGGACTCATCTGTTGTTGTTGTCCTCCCATTTGAGTTTGGGAGGATAACAACATAATTTATTGCACAGCAATAACCTTGCCTTGATGTATTTTCAAACTCTTCTTCCCTGTTTTTATCTTGGGATGTAATGCTATACTATTATAATCCCCTTTATAATGCCACATACCTTTCTCTTTGATACTCCTGCATGTCTATTCATCTTCTAAGTCAAAACCAACATAGTCACTCTCTCCAACTGAGGGCAGAGATGCCATCTCAGTTACAATCCGCTCTTCTGATGATATGACCAAATCCAAAACTCTTGAACCTCGTGTTCCTTCTACTACATGTTGCTTAAGACATTTGTCCCTCAAGAATTCTAGAAATTCCATTCCCTTATTACTACATGCAGTTTCCTCTTCCCAATTTATACTACCGTAGTTAAAATCTCCCATAACAATCATTCTTCTTGCACTTGCCAAGCTCAACTGCCTAAACATCTCCTGCTCCTCACCCTCTATGCTCCCTTTGTAGCAACACCCCCACTAAATACCTTGTCATGCCCATCACAACCTCACACCGTTTGCTTTCAAAACTTAGTGCCATTGCCCTCCAAATCCTCCTCTGAGATAAGTCACCACTTATCATAAGCAGTACTCCACCACCACGTTTTCCCTTCTTCTCCTGTCAAAAAATGCTGTATCCTGCTGCTTCTATTCCTGTTAGTGACTATTAAATTATTTAAGGAATTTACAACGTATACTGGAATACTAATTAAAATAAACTTTAATAAATACTTCCCAAATTTCGGCAATGTCACAATGGGAACATACAACTATGACATGTGCACACAGGCACTACAAAAAGCAAATGAGGCAGAAGAGAGAAAGTACTGTTGTTCCTAGAGTCCTTATGGTGCCCCCTAGCGGACTATATTGGGTTGTTTTGGCGGTTGAGCTGATGTTCTCGTGATGCAAGCTTCCCAAATTTCGGGCATTCTCATGCACCCAAATTTGTTGAGGTTTGGAGAGTTTTTTTTAGAGCTGAGGCTGATTCTATGAATAATCTTTCATATTTAAACTTGCTTAGGTGTATTAACATGGCTTTCTTCTAACGTATTCTGTGGCAGGTATCTAGAGCATGGTCTGCAAGCTCAGAGTGGCTGTACTGGTGAAACCAGATGTAGTCTTTATGTTCTGAAATCCTGACATTTGCTGTCCTGCCTGTTTGGCCAAAGTAGGCCAGTATACTGCTGCAAAAGGACCTGGTATACCCCAGGTAGGTCTAGGGGAAGTGGTTGGTCTTTGGTGGAGCAGATAAGGGATGCCAATTTTTTATATGGTGTAACAAGAAGTTAGGACACATTTTTTTAAGATTTTGGTTATTTTTTCAAGGTTCCCCGGATATAGGGAATGGTGATAAATTTAGTGTATTCTTTATTATGCAGGGGGTGGAGGGGTGGTTGTGGTTATCTGGTTTTAATATTTTTTGGGGGTTGTAGCCATTGGCTAAGAAAGTATTAAGGATGTGGTTTAGTTCAGTGGTTAGGTCATTGTCATCTGAACAGATTAGTTTTGCCCTATTATACAGTGTTTTTATAACCCCATATTGTTGTATGTGTGTGTGTGTGTGGGGGGGGTTGCTGGGGAATGTATCAGCCTGAATGGGTGGGTTTTCTGTAAACAGAGAATACCAAAGATCCATCAGGCTGGCAAGTGATTAGAGTGTCTAGGAAAGAGAGACTGTTGTTTTCTCTTTTTCTAAGGTGAACTGGATTTTGGGGTGTTGGTTGTTTAAGTGTGTTAAGAAGGAGTAGATGTATCTGAGCCATGTGGTCAAATAGCGAATAAATCATCTACGTAGCAAAGCCAAACAGTGGGTTTTTGTGGGGCAGAGTTTAAGGCTTTCTCTTCAAAAGTCTCCATAAAGAAGTTTGCCAAGGGTGGGGAGAGTGGTGAACCCATGGCTGTCCCCTCTATCTGTTTGTAGAATTTTCCTTGCCAAACGAAATAGCCTGAGTTCATTGTGAACTGAAATAGGGCTGAGATATTGGGAGAAAATTTGACTCAGATGAGCTCTAAGGTTTCCTTGAGTGGGACATTTGTGAATAGGGAGGAGACATCAAAACTGACCATTATGTTAGTATGTTGGAGTGAGAGGTTTTCTATTCTGGCTTTCAAGTTTATTTTAATTAGTATTCCAGTATACGTTGTAAATTCCTTAAATAATTTAATAGTCATGTGTTATCAACATATAAGCCTTTCTACAAGTATTTCTGTTAGTATATTATTTTCTATCAACCACATCTCAGAAATCCCAATAATCTTTGGACAGGCTGATGCTATCAGTGAGACCAATTCATCTCCTTTATCCCGGATAATCCTGGCATTAGTATAAAGAATAAAAATGTCACTGTTTCTATACCTATTATTATCCCCCCTCCAGACTCCACTAGATTCAGCATTACCCGATGTATTCCCCCATTTGACACACTGACTTGTTCAGAGAACAGCATTTTCTCTGGATGCATTACAGTTCCCTTCTGTACTCAAATACCCTCCAAGCATCCATGTATTCCAAGCTTCTCTTTTGACACATTATGGCTATCATACTATTCATTATTACTGCTCTTTTCCTCATTTTTTCCAGTTGCTTAATCTCTTCTTTCACACTTCTCAACAGATTCCCGAGACATTCCACTTCCTCTTTCAACACCTCTCTCTCTCTGCAATCTACCAACTCTTGCTCTCCATTCATCCTCCTAACTAAGACCATCTCTGAAAACTTCACAATGATTCAAACTTACCATACATCCCACTTTTAGTTTTTCATTTACATTCCCCTTGTTATCCTCACCCTCTATAACGCTATAGGTCGGTTTTCTCCGGTCTCTGACATAACACTGTCGAGGCCTGTTATATCAATCAATCTCCAACTTCTCAAATTATATTTTTGATTTTTGCTCCAGGAAATACACGCTTTATAAGGGAGCCAGCATACCATATAATATTCTATTTTACTTAGAATTACCCAGTAATATTTTACTTGCTTCAGTGTATCACCTTTATTTGCTGCTTTCCTTTCTTATGTGTCACTAAACACTTCTGGCAAAATCTAATTCCAGTGTTGTCTGTCTAATGATTTGTTTGCCTTGAGATTTCACAAATAAATTTATTTTCTATATCTTTGTTTTGATACCTGAATGCTTTTTATTTATTTATTTATTTTTTCAATGGGAAGCCTTTTTGTTCTCAATTTATGTCCTCAGTGTTCCTTCTTCCTATACTACTGTTTTTGTGTATTTTTTGGTGTTTTTGTGTAATTTTATGGCACCACTTTTATATTGCACTATCTCAACAAATATGTTATGAAATATACCAAATACAGTGATAGGATAAATTCTGCATCAATATACAATAAAATATTATTCTAAAAAAATAATAATAATAAATAAAATAAAAAATTAAAATCATCTATTTCACAGAACCTCAAACCAGATTGTTTCATTGTTCATCCATTTCATTCCATTCTATTTATGCACACAACTCTTGGTAAACAGCTGTGCAATCCTTATGTCAGATACATCTTAAACAATTTACGTACTTTATTAATCTTTTTGTTCCTAAAGCTCATCAATCTGCAGTACTGATGCCAAGTGGATACAAAGCTTACCGTAACCATCTGCTTCATAATTTCACATACATCCCTTCTTGACAGTAATCTTTTCTGTTAGGCCATCTCCCAAACTAGTACCTCATCATAACTCTCACCTACCAGTAGCAGCATTGATACCACATTGAAAAACTTGAAAGCATAATTTTATTTATTTATTTATTATTATTTTTTAATGTGGTTCCCCACCAATGAAAGGTTATTTGCAAACCTATAGTGCATATGTACCATTAATGGATTTGGATTTTTTAAAATCAATTTTAGAATTTTTTTTTTTTTTTTTTGTATTTTTTCTTATTTCAACATAGTCCAAAAACCCTGCTTTAGAGACCAAACATGGAACTTTTCAAGCGACTTCAAATCTCCAATAACTGGGGGTGGTGGTTGCACAATGGGTGATGAAATCCATTCCCCACCTAAAGACAATCAGAAACATCCATGCCCACAGTGGTGGAATATGAACCTACTATCTTTTGGTATAATAAATTTAGTTTAATCCTTTATCCAAGTGTGAGCAAACAAAGTGAAAATATCTTCAGGACTGAGGCAAGGTGGTGCATCTGTTGGCAACTCGTAGCAAAGGTGGACCAAGCTCTCCTTACTCCTTGTCTCAGCATCTCCCACCATGCAAAGCACATGTATAATGCTATGCATTAAGGGAAGGGCCACTACCCAGACCGGTTTTGACGTTTATTGAGGTCTCGTCAGTGGGAGGCAGACCCAGAAGTGGTCCTTCCAACTATCTGTTGGTTAGAGAGAAGATATGCTAACCACTATCTTAACATACTGCTAAGATTCAATTAATTCATCAGAAACTCAAAAAATTTACTTTCCTTGATTCCACACACTGTCACCCTGTTTCCAATACACATTCCGATTAATTTAACACTACACACAAGCAGGTTTAGATACTCTTCCATCAAATAACAACACAAACACACAAAAAAAATAAAAAATAAAAAATAAAAATAAATTAATTAATTAAGAATAATCTCTAGTGTTCCTTACCTTACTTTACTCTGCATTTCCAAAAAATTAGAAAGAATTGGCCACAGTTCAATGACTGCTCTTTTATGAATAAAATTCCCACAGACTTCTGCAATTATCATTATGATATCAAATGCCTAGAAAAATGAAATCTTATTAGGTTTTAATACTATACACTAAACTTATTATTATTCTTCTTTTCTTGACACCCATGGAGTCAAAAGACTCACTGTAGGAGGTCAACACTAGTCAATATGAAGTGTATAGCAACATAGCTTAAACTCATCACCATTTGCACTTTCACCACTCTCTCAGGCAACACATTCCGTACTCCTACCACGATCAATGTATACAACTTACTCCTTACCCTTTTACTTTTATAACTTCCAGGAAAGGCCACTCACTTTTCCTTGTTCCTTCTGCTCATACTATCATATGAAAAATCTTCCCAGTAGTCATCTGATAAATAACCCTTCAACAGCTTAAATGTCTCAATCATATCCCTTCACGCCTTTGTCTTCTATCCACTAAACTATGCAGGCTGCCCTCAGTCTATCTTCTCAATCTACATTACAGTCCTGATATTTTTGTTATCTATCTCTGTATCCTCTTCAAGGTTACTTCATCCCCTTCAAATCATAGTGACTAGATCTAAGATCATATAGAAGATGGATAGAAGTCTTTACAAGTAACAACTCTAAAACATTCACCAAACCTCAACAAGTTTGGTTCTATCAATTCACTGAAAATATTGAAAACAGTCATTTTAAATCAAATTAATATCTGTAAACCTTTTTTTTATCTAACAACTGATTGTGGCAATTAGGACTTAAGTTCTTTCTGTTATCGGTTACAGTTTTAAACCACTTCCACTATTATCTAATTGTTGTACAGTGACAAACCATTTGTGATCTGAAGATGCTGGATATAAACCCAACAAAATATCAGTAAGTAAATAAGTATACTATTTATTTTCCTATTATTACCTTGTGTTGTGAATTAAACTGTAAAAGGTCTAAACTGTAAGATGAACTGCCCATAAGTAAACCTTTCTATACCTTATACAGACAATAAAAAGTAGAGTGAAAGTGAAATGAATGCAGGGTTTGACTTAAACCCGAATTCTTGCCCTCCAATGATGGAAGTCGTTAGTATATCTACATGCTGAGCACATGATGACAGGCTTGAGTCATGTTTCTCCATTTTTTTTTTTGGTGCAAAGATATTGACACTAGATAGACTAAGGTTTGGATGATACCTTAGTCTATCTAGTGTCGATATCTTTCATATAATGATATATCAGTTGGTCTCTACCTTTTCTTCCTTACTGTTTTCCTATGACGATCACATTGGTCAATTCTTCTCTTAAAATATAGCCTAAGAATTTCAGTTTCCTCTTCTCTATATCATTTAGTAGTAATTTCCACATGGTTTTTTCTTTCAAGCACTGCTTTGTAACGTTTTTTTTTTTTCTATCTGATAATCTGTATCATTCTTCATAGTAACAATATTACCAGAGCCATCAGTCTTGCTTCTATTATACTTTGCTTTGCTTCAGCCATACATCAATATGATTCTATAGCATAATCAAATGTTATGCTGGATAGTCATCCAATGCTTTCATTAGGAAACTAAGATTAATAGATGGAAAAACCTACTATTAACATAAGATGGATCAATGGAAAATAGGCAGAACTCACTTGTTGATATGGTACTTCTGTAATTCCTTCACAGAAATTACAGTAACATAATTGGTGTTACTATAACAGATATGATTAAAACAGGAGAGACACTTTAAATGAGATCCACTTGGCCCACCAAGATAACGTGGATTGATAATTTTTGTCAACCATTGTGAGACCAGTATCCTATTAAACAGAGAAGATATGAAGTGATTAAAAAGAGTTTTCAGTTTGTCTAATCCTTATTTCACATATAGTGTGAATATAATAAAGGTTTACAGCCTTTTAGGGGTGGGATTTTTGTAAAAAGATTTTTCAGGAAATAGTGATCATGGTAAAAGTAGAAAGAGCTATTCCTAGATCAAAAACAGGCAGAGCAGCAGGAATCAACAATATTCCATTAGGAATGCTGATAAAATAGGAAAAAGTATTGTTAATGCACTTTAAAAAAATCTGCTACCACAATCCCACCCTTTGTTCTACAAAGGGTGGGATTATGGCAAATGTGGGCAAGCGAGTGGTACACAGCTATTCTTATTCCTAATCCAAAATAAGAAAAGAAAAAAAAATCAAAATAATTTTAGATTACAGGTATCCCTTGCTCAACGCGGGATTGGATTAACGCAGCGAAATTAATTGTGATAATCCCTTGATATACGCGGCAAGAGTTTTGATTAACACGCCTTTAAATTTACCATGCAAAAACATGCAAGCCTCAAGGAGTGTTTTTTCCTGGCTGAAAGAAAGAAAGAAAGTTGTAAGCAGATGATGTCATTCCTCCCATTAAGCATTAAGAGTGGGTATATTACAAGCTCCAATTGTTCTGGTGTATTTAAAAAATACAGCAGAACTTTGCATTTAGATAATGCACCTGGTCATCCAAATTCTCTTAATGATCTGTGTGAAGTGAAAATTTTATTTTTTTCTACCAAATACGACATCATTGCTACAACCCATGGACATGAGCTTCATTGCAAATTTCAAAGCTTATTTTCTTAAAAAGACATTCTCAAAGGCAGTAGAAACAACAACGGGAGAAAATGCGATTACGCTACAAGAATTTTGGAAAAGTTTTACCATTAAACATGCAATTGAAAACATTCATGACTTGTGGGAGCAAGTGTCTTTCAGCTGCACGAGAACTGTTTGGAAAAATCTTTTCCCAGAATGCACTGATGACTTAGGTGGTATTCAAAATCCTGTGAACAACGTGGCTGAAGAAATCATTGCAATTGGTGAAGACTTTGGTTTTGATGGTGTTGATGCAGAAGATGTTAAAGATTTATTGGATTCAAACTCAAAAGCCTTCAGTGACAATGATCTTCTTGAAATTGAACAACTCACATATGAAGACAACGAACAAATGGAATGTAAGATGAAGTTCCAAAGGAGATAACAATGAAAGAACTGGATGGAATATTTTGCAGTTTAGAATCACTTAAACAGCAAGTAATGGATATGGATCCAGATGTTAACTGAAGAATGCTTATTTGCCGAGGTCTAGAGAGTCATTTTGCTTGTTATCATAGAATTTATGCTAAAACTGTTAAAACGACTTCTGATAACTTTTTTTGATAAAAAATTGCAATAACTGATGCAGATACAAGCATTTATTAAACATTTACTTTGCATTCATTTTTTTTCTTTCCTAAAAGAGTGCCATATAAAATGAATCATTAATACAGTAATCGATCATGGACGAATTGTAATTTTTAGCATTGATTATTATATTTGATTAATGCGATTTTGATATATACGTGGTAACACCGAGGGATTAATTAATCACGCTAATCAAGGGATATCTGTATTTCGTTTTATCAGCCACATAGGCAAAATCTTTTTTTTTTTTTTCAGAAATTTTACTTTCTTGAAATGAAACAAAACGGAATCAAAATTTCTCAGACTTTCAGGATGAATTTAAGAAGAACAGAAGCAGCAGCTCATATCATATATTTACACTCCATATCACTAGAGTGAGCTTCTGTAGCTCAGTCAGTATAGGCAAAGACCTTTGGTTGGAAAGAGCTGGGTTCAATTCCCGTCAGTGACGTGAGTTCCCATCAGTGACGTGAGGAACCTTTATCTGGTCTCTCTTTCGACTAAAGGTGAGTTAAGTGGTCTTATACTGAGGTGGTGGGTTTTCTCTCAGCAACTCAGGTTTTTCATCCCTCAAAACAGGCAATCCAATCCCATGACACACAACCAGCAACAGCCACAAAATATACTACGGCAACGGGAAACATCTTGCTCATAATCATCTCCCTAGTATGGTAGCATATAGCTATCCCCACTACCCATATGGCTGAGGGAATAGGATCGGATAGGATATCACTGGAGAAAAATATATAGAATGTAACAAATTAATGTGCCATAACTTTATTAACTACAGCAAGCCTTTGACTTTATTTGGTATAATGCTCTTTGGAAAGCTACATGTAATGGAATACATAGGAAGATAACACCATCCACTGCATCCTTGTATTTGTCTTGAGATGGTGATTGTAATCAAAGGGAGCTATAGTAGGTTCCCCCCCCAGTGGAACATGGAGTGAGACTGTGATACAAGCTATCACCAATAATATTTAATTGCATCCTTGAACATGTTATAAACAAAGTATTGCAGAATCATGATAATGGAGGGACAGTAGGAGGAAGAAAATGAACTATCTGAAGTTTCCTGATGATAATGATCACCTAGCAGACTTTCAGATGTTCGAGTTAAAAGTTAGCATTTAACTACGTTAGTTATGCATAAGTTAGCATATGCTACAGCAGATCAGCTTTGTGGAAATGCTGCATCAGATGCTGAAAAGATCATATGGGGGGGGGGAATTGATAAAAATGACAATATATCCAGGCAGTATTCAGTATTCTTAATAAAGATGAGAGATCAAGATAGGATAGAATAACAAAAAATTGCAAATAAATATTGTGCCAAAAACTGAAGTCAATATGAGACAGAGCACAAAATTACAATTACAAGGATTATGTCATATTGACACACTTGTTTCAGTACTCACCTGATTTGTTAATACAGTTTTCTTCATTTTCAAGAGGCCACCTAGGAGGGAGGAAGCAATGAAAATAACAGAATACCAACACTTAATTTATTGCCACCCATCAGGAATATTTCTCTCTCCATAAAATTATCAAATGTTCATTTGGTCCTCTATGTAAAGTTTTAAGCTTCAAAATTGGCTATATTTAAAATTAGCTTTAAATTTTTTTTTTAAATTTTGAGGAATTTTATTTTTCACAGAAGAGATGCAACAATCAAGGTGATTTTGGGTGTATGTATTCCACTATCTTCTCTTCTTAAGTATTCTGCAATTGAGCAGGTTCTTCTCTTAGTGGCAAAAACTTCCCTTCCACTCTCCTCTGTTCTGAGCCTTCTCTTTCAAGGTTGTGTACCTGTCTCCATTCAGCATGTCATCCAGCATTGTTTTCCCTCTTCCTCTTGGTCTTTTTCCTTCGATGGCATCTCTGATGATTCCGTTTCCTCTCAGAATATGCCTGATCCAGTTTCCATTTCTTCTTTTTATCCTCTTTAATAGACTTCTTTCTCTTCTACTCTTTTTAAGACCTCCTCATTAGTTATTTTATCTGCCCATTTAATTTTTTCCATCCTTCTCCAAATCCACATCTTAAAGCTTTCCAAAATCTTAATTTTTTCTTTCTTCAATGTGCAAGTTTCAGTTGCATAGAGGGCAACACTCTACACATAACATTTTATTAGTCTTTTCTTTAGGTTTCTGTCCATTTTACTTCTGAATAAATTCCATTTTTTATTAAAGGTTATTCTTGCTTTTATGTCACTTTTGCATCTTCCATCACAGCTAATCACACTTCCTAGATATTTAAATGTCTTTACTGGATTCAATTTTTCCCCATTTATTCTGATATCCATATTTGCCTCTTTCCTTGCTATTTTCATTACCTTTGTTTTTCTTATGTTAATTTTCATTCCATAATTGATACAGGATTCCAGTAATCTGTTCAACGGATGTTGTAGTCTGTGTCAGTATTTGATAATAATGCCTTGTCATCTGTATACCATATTGCAAATATCTCTCTACCTCCAATCTTTATTCCTTCTTCTGAATTCTCCAGTGCTTCTTTTAACACTGCTTCAGAATACATGTTAAACAAAATTGGTGAAACAGAACAGCTTGTCTTACTCCTCGTCCAATGATACTTGGTTCTGTTGTACCATATATATGTCTCTCACCATTGCAGTTTGTCCCATTATAAACATATTTCACTATATGTATAAATAATTGTGGATTTAATCCAGGGTCTGCAGAGTAGAGTACAAAATGGGGAGAGGCTTAAGATTCATCCTGAATAACATAGCAGAGAAAATAAGTTTAGAATCCACCAACATTTTAAATATAAATCATAAGAAAACAATAACAAGCAACTTAACAAAACACAAATTAACAGCGGTGAAATCATTAAAATCAAATCCGAACATCGTAATAACTAGAGCCAATAAAGGAAGTGCCACCATTATTCTAATACCGAACCACTTATTTAGAAAAAATGAATCTGCTAGTCTTGGACAATAGTAGATACCAATTTGTTAACTACGACAAAAAAAGAGACACTAATTAAATCAATTCCTACATGGACCTGAGATATACAGTCAAAATATTACTTCCACACTATGCTCGTTCCCTGAGAATTTATGGTCTACCAAGATGCACAAACCGCTCCGGCAGATAATCGAAGGTATAGACAGCCTGAATTATCACCTAGCCAAGAAATTAGAGGCAACACTCAAGGAGTTGGTAGGTCATTCCCTCTCCTATATCAGAAACACACAACACTTCATAAACATAATCAAAGACATTACATTACATTAGAAAAAGATGATTTATTAGTCAGTTTTGACATCTCTGCCTCTTTACGAATGTCCCAATAAATGACACAATCTTTCTTTTACAGAACAAATTCCCTCCAGATATCACGGTGCTCTTTGCACATGTATTATGTTCTGGTTATTTTGTATGGCAAAACGCTTTCTATCTACAAAAAGAAGCTACAGCCATGGGCTTGCCATTATTCCCCCCCTATTGCTAACTTTTATATGGAACATTTTGAGCAACACGCTCTAGATTCCTCTCCTTTAAAACCCAAAGTCTGGCTTAGATACGTTGACGATGTTTTCGCGATCTGGTCCCATGGCTGCCAGACACTAGACATTTTCCTTAGCCACCTAAACAAACAACACAAATGCATACAGTTCACAATTTAGATTGAAATACAGAACACACTTCTGTTTCTAGATACACTTGTCTTTCCTTCACTGTTTACTGGAAACCGACACATACTGGCCAATATAAACACAAACTCCAACCACCACCCAACACAAAAACTAGGTGTCATTAATACTCTAAAAAAAACAGGGCTTTGAAGATCTGCTCCAAAGAACAAGCGCTGAAAGACAAATTTAAAGTTATCAGCAATACTTTTCAAAAAAATGGGTACAGCCAAAACACTATTAACAAAATTCTCTACAAGACTAGCCAGCTGAATCAATTTACATGGAATAAGAGAGAAATTAGCCAAAACACGAAACTAGCAGTATATACAAGACAACGTTCAACCCAGTTTTTTTTAAGTTATGGATCTGAGAGTTGGGATAGAAGTATAGCACTTGGTCAAAGACTAGAGACCACAGATATGAGTGTTCTGAGAAAAATTTGGGAAGTGTACTGATAGTATAAATGGCAGAATCATATTAAAACTGAAGATATTAGAAAGGAACTTGATGTTATTAGCATCTTGTTGAAGTTTCATTTATTATTGATAATAGAAGCCTCGTCATGAAGGTTATAGATGACAGAATGATCATTCTGTCATCTATAACCTATCATCATTCAGAAGAGTCATTCAATTCTTCATAAAAATATGTATGTTAACCGAGTTAATGATCATTCTGTCAGCTATAACCTTCATGATGAGGCTTCTATTATCAATAATAAAAGAAACTTTAACAAGACACTGAAGAGGATTGGACTAAACATCAACAGGTTGGTCTTCTTGAAACATTGCAAACTTCATGCTGTCTTTCCTAAATTTATATGCTTTAAAGAAAACATAACAACTGAACGTGCGAAGAGAATCTATCATAAAGCTAAATTAGACCTACTGTCTGAAAGAATCTCGGATACTAAACGAACTCTCGCATTTCTTTTCAATAAAAAAAGAACCATAGCTGAGAAACTGGAAGAATCTCTTGATAATGAAAGTTGGCATCCCTTTAATACATACTGTGAATCTCAAGCAGCCAGAATACAATATAATAACAAAGTAAATCTTATAAGTAAATTTGAAACATTAAAAAGATTACAAAATAATAGGAACTTCTCAAAACCACACATCAATATTGACAAAGTCGTTATCAACAAATCTTCTTATATACTTTCAGATGTAGAAAAAAGCATCCTTAGTAAAGGTCTAAACTTTATTCCTTCCCCAAAATTAATACCAAAGGAGACACTACTCACAAAAATAGAAAAAGCTACTTCTTTTCTCCCTCCACAAGATGCAAATCTTCTATGTATTGAATCAATCTTTATTATCAATAATGCAAAACCACTTGCAGACAACATTACTTCAACTGAACGCAAAGCTATTATAAGTTTAAAAAACAACAGAGATATAATCATCCTCCCTGCGGATAAAGGCAATGCAACAGTCATCCTCAACTATGTAGATTACCAGAATAAAATGCTTGAATTACTACATAATGATACCTACTCAATACTTGAGAGAGAGATCCAACTCGTGAACTTCAAAATCGTACAAAAACTTATTAAAAACAACAACTGAATTATCCCAAAACATTTGTTTATCTCTACGCTCTCTCCATCCGTTAATTCCTCGCATATATGGTGTTCCTAAAATCCATAAAGAGAACACCCCATTACACCCAATTGTAGAAGGTATCAATTCTCCTACGTACAATCTTTCAAAATATCTTGCCAAATACCTAAAAGGTTTTACAGGCAAGTCACCATCCTTTACCAAGAACACTACATATTTTTTACATACATCAAGGATATTACAGTTAATGAAGATGACATCATGGCTAGCTTGAACATAACTTCTTTGTAGAAGAAGTTATGTTCCCAACAGATGAAGTACTAACATTACTCAAGGCCAAGTTATCCAAAAAAATGTTAGCCTTGCTTACACATTGCATCAGGTCCGGTTACTTCAAATTTCAAGATAATATATATAAACAAAATCATGGACTAGCTATGGGTGATAATCCTCTATCCCCCTGTCTCTTTCTCTCTCTCTATGTTCACTGGGCATCTACAGATGCCGTATGGTCACTCCGATGCTCGATGATGTTCCACACCAGGCCTCGCCATGTAGTCCTGTTGTTTGCTTTTCTGGCAGCTTCGACTCTCTGAAGATCAGTCACTCCACACACGCCATCCATCTATCTCATTGATGATCTACCCCTGCCTCTTTTTCCAGGAACTTTACCTTCTATTACTGTTCTGAGAAGTCCTCCTTCCATCCTTTCTATGTGTCCAAAATATTTTAACTTTCTTCTGTCAATATCCTTAAGGAGCCTTAAAGTTCTACTAATTTTTTCTAACACCCATTCATTTGTACACATTTCAGTATATGATATCCTCAACAGCGTTCTGTAACACCACATCTCAAAAGCAGATATCCGTTTCTTATCTGACTTCTTTAGGTTCCAAGTCTCAAACCATAAGTCGCTGTTGGAAAAACAACTGCATCTAAAATTCTCAACTTCGTTCCCATGGAGATAGATCCATCCTTCCAGATTTTAGACAGGTCTCTGACTGTTATTTTAGCCATTCCTAACCTTTTTCTGACATCTTCTGAACAGCAATTCTTCACATTAATAATGGATCCCAGGTACTCAAACTTGCTGACTTCCTCAATTCTTTCTCCATTAAGATACACTTGTTTCTCAAGAGCTTCTCTGTTTGTTTTTCCTTTGAGAACCATGATCTTTGTCTTGCTAGAATTGAGTTGAAGTCCTCTGTTATTACTGATCTTGTTAACTTTGTCAAGAATTAGTCCTAGTTCTTCCATGTCATTACAAAGGAGTACTGTATCATTAGCATACCTCAGATTACTGATCAATCTACCTCCTATCGTAATTCCTGTCTTGAGCTCATCCAATGCTTCACGCATGATGTCCTCTGCATATATACTAATCAAGTGAGGAGAAAGTAAACATCCTTGTCTAACTCCTTTTCCAACTTGAAGCCAGTCAGTCAATCCAACACCTGTTCTTACTGTGGCTTCTTGCTTCTTATACAAGTTGGCTATCAACCTGATAGTGTGTTGAGGAAAACCCATTCTTTTCATTACTTCCCACAGTTTCACATGCTCAACACAGTCAAAAGCTTTAGAGTAGTCTAAGAAACACATTACCAGAGGAAGTCTGAATTCTTTATATTTTTCTATGATCTGTCTAAGGCAAAGGATCTGATCTCTGGTGCCCCTACCTTTCCTAAAACCTGCTTGTTCCTAGGGCATCTCTACCTCAACTTTGGCCTCAATCCTATTTAGCATGATCTTTAATAAAATTTTGCTTGCATGAGATATCAAACTAATAGGTCTATAATTCTTGCATGCCTTCACATCACCTTTCTTGTGTAGTGGTATTAAAACTGACTTCTTCCAGTCTCTAGGCCATGATCCTGTCTCCCATATCCTTGTAATCAATCTATGAAACACTCTTATCCCTCCATCCCCTGTGGCCTTAATTAACTCTGCTGGGATTTCATCTGCACCTGGGACCTTATTGCTGTTGAGCTGCTTAACTGCTCTTTCAACTTCATGCCTAAGTGGAGGAGGTTCCAAATCAAAATTTTCTTGGTGGGAGGACTCCACATTTTCTTTATCCACTCTGCTGTACAGTTCCTCACAGTATTCTTTCCATCTGTTTTTGATTTCCAACTCTTCTGTTAGTAATGATCCATTCCTGTCTTTGATGACATTCAATTTAGGCTTAAACTTGTGCTTTAAGTCACGAACTAAATAAAACATCCTTTTATAATTATGCCCTCATTTGGAACTCTATTTCTTCACATTTATTAGTATAGAACGTTTCCTTGTCCTGCTTGATGGCTCTTCTAATTTCTCTATGTAATCTCTTGTATTCTTTGGTCCCTGTGTCTCTTTGTTTTTCCAACCACCTTCTTTTGATTAGTTCCCATGTTGAATCTGATATCCATGGGTCACTTGGTTTTCTTATTGGGCCAAGATACATCTTCGCTGTATCCTGTATTATCATCTTGACTCCTTCCCAAAGCATTTCTGGTGAGATTTCCTCATTGGCCTCCAAAAAATCATCCGGCCGAGTTGATGTTTCTTCTGTGAATCCACTAGGAATTACTCTAACATCCAATCTAGTGGAATGTGCCTGACCTAGAAGTTTTCGGAGTCTTAGTCTTACTTTGGCTCTTACCAGCTGATGGTCTGTACAACAATCTGCTCCAGGACAAGTATGCACATCAGAGATGCTTGTCTTCCACCACTGGAGAGCCAGGATGTAATCAATCTAATGCCTTGACCTATCAATGTTAGATGTCCAAATATAGGTCCGTCGTGGATGTTTCTGGAAGCAGGCATTGGTAATAACTAATCTGTTAGAACGGGCAAATTCTAACAGTCTTTCACCATGGGTGTTACGTTCACCCAGACCAAACACGCCACACTCTGGCCTGACTCTCATACTCTTTCCCACTTTTGCATTTAAGTCTCCTAAGATGTACAGTATGTCTCTCCTTGGTAGGCAGTCCAAAACAGTTTGTAAGTTTTCATAGAATTCTTCACTCTCTTTTTCAGGCCTATCTGTGTGGGGTGCATAAACTACCACAATTGATACTGGTAGGCTGAGCCTTAAGTCAAATGGAGAGTATCCTATCATTAATAGGGTTATAACCAAGAAGGCTTCTTGCCTGAGCTGTCTTCAGTACCACAGCTACCCCATGATGTTTTGAGTCACCACCTGAGTAAATAACTAGCTTACCATCCTGTCTTTTGAAGTGACCTTCTCCATTCCATCTGGTCTCTGTAATTCCCAAGATGTCAATTTTATACCTATCCATCTCTTTACAGACAATCTCAAGAGTACCCATCTGTAAACCCCAGACATTCCATGTGCCTATGTAAAATTCCTTTCTAAGATTAATCTTACACATTCTGTGTTGCTCATTCAGAGTATCACTGACTTTTGATGGAGACTGTAACATACTTCTCAAAGGACCCTCTGCCTAAGCCCTGAACGCGGCTCTGATTATTCTGCGCGACAGCTGATGCAGCATGAGATGCGTTATTAGGCACAATCATAGTAGCATTTTGGAATGAAGTCACTGCTAGAAGAAAGTGGTAGGGTTGCAGAGGCCCTTTCCACATAAGATGAAATAGCAAAATAGGGAAGATTCACCCCTAGCCCTCGAATACTCTAATAGCATTGGGGGGAAGGTAGCAAGAAGAAAAGAGAGAAGGAAAGAAAAAAGGGGGAGGGACCAGTCTACAGATAATATAACAGATGTATATTACATGAAATAAGGCATGGTCCAGCATCAGGTACCTCGGGTGTGCCATGCCCATACTCACTAAAGTGACCCCTTGAGGAGCTTTATCCCCTGTACTCGCAAATATTTACTTAGAGGATTTTGAAACCAAAGCTATCTCTTCCTTTATTTTAACACCTAAAGTTTGGAAATGCTATGTGGATGATGCCTTCATTGTTTAGAGCCATGTACATGAATTCCTTATGGTTTTCCTCGAACATCTCAATAGCCAACATCAAAGTATTAAGTTTACTGCCAAGCTTGAAACGGATAATCCCTTGCCTTTTCTTGATGTCAAACTGACTCACTCTTCTGGTAAACTCAAAATATCAATATATAGAAAGCTCACACATATCAACAGATATCTGCACAGTCAGTCCCATCATTTCCCTTCTCATAAGCTTGGAATAATTTCCACCTTGGGACATAGAGCCCGTTCTCTTCTTGATGACCCAAATGAACTTCTTACAGAAATAAACCATCTGAAAACTTCTTTCGAAGTTAATGGATATTCCAAGAGAATCATTGAAAAATTCCTTCTTAATCCTCCTAGACATCACTCCGAAGAAACAAATAGATTCAAAGGCAATATATCTATTCCATACATAAGTACTGTTTCACATAAATTAGCAAAAGTTCTAAGAAAATACAATATCAGAACCTTGTTCACTCCACTTCCAAAGATCCGTTTCTTAATAAGCCACCCAAAACCTTGTCATCATCAACTCAAATACCCTGGTGTATATAAAATATTGTGTGATTGTGATATTCCTTATTTTGGGCATACAGATAAATCTGTCGAATTGCATATGGAAGAACACATGAGGGACATTACTTACAAGAGACAGCGAGCCAGTGCATTATCAAGTCATATCCTTTTTTTGGCTAATCCTAATGATGAAAACCAAAGTCAGAAAGTCTGCTGGGAAAAAAAATCTACTAACATCTTCTGTTGCAGTGACGAACTAGAGAGAAAAATCGTGGAATCTAGAGAAATCATCTTCAGTCCTGTTCATCTAAATAACAACTTGAGCTACAACCTCCCAGATAGTCATTCAGCTGTAATCATCTGGCGTTCACCTGATGCTGCAAGCACGCACTCTCCCAACAATGCAACAAACGAAAGAACAGCTCCAAATACAACTACAACGTTTTCATGCTAATTATGTATAGAGACTGTCTACGTTGTTCATAGTCTTTTAACCTTCAATGTTTAGTGTTTTTTTTCTTTCTTTTATAATGTCACCTGAAGAAGGCTGTTACAGGCCGAAACTAGTAGTGTTTTTATATTAAAACCTTTTTACTTAAATCTCGGTTCTAGTCATTCAATTCTTCATAAATATATATATATATATAATATATATATATATATGTGTGTGTGTGTGTGTTTGTGTGTGTTGAGGAACATTGACTCGGCTGTTTTGATACATTTGTATAAAGAGAATTTAATGACTGAAACCGAGAATAATTGTAAGATTTTAATGGCATAACACACTACTAGTTTTGGCTTTTGACAGCCTTCTTCAGGTGTCTTTTAAAAATAGGAAACAGCAATAAAAACACTGAAGTTTAAAAAAACTGAGAAACACAGGAAAAAATTGCAGTACATAATTAACATGAAAAAATGCTGTAGTTACATTTAAGTTGTTCTTTCGATTGTGGCACTGTTTGGTGAGTGCGTGCTTGCAGTCTCTCTTGAACACCAGTACTGAAAAACATTGAATATTGAAAGAACAAATTAAATGTAACTACAACGTTTTTTCTATGTTAATTATGTCCTGCAATTTTTTCCTGTGTTTCTCAGTTTTTTTAAACTTCAGTGTTTTTATTGCTGTTTCCTATTTTTAAAAGAGACCTGAAGAAGGCTGTCAAAAGCCGAAACTAGTAGTGTGTTATACCATTAAAACCTTACAATTATTCTCGGTTTCAGTCATTAAATTCTCTTTATACAAATATATATATATATCCTCTCATAGTCAAACAGCCTTAGCATTCCATAGCATGGCCTGTTTCCACAAATGGAGTATGGCAAGGAATGTACCATCTTAAAAGCATATCTTTTCTAGTTAGAAGAAACATGCTAGATCTTTAGATGGTAGGTCACTTCAGACACCTGGTGAAATACTATATCCCCATCTACTGGAAGCATGAAGTGGCACTTGCCCTGTGTCATCTCCATGTTCTGTTCTCTAACAGTAAACATGCAATGTGGGGGTGACGGCTCTCATGGGCATGTAATTAATCCTCTAATTAATCAACTGGGGTGCCAGTAACTCCTCCATTTAGAGATACAGCAGAAAAGTAGATTCCACAGGCAAGTAGCTAGAAAGTACACAGAACTAAACATGTTGGCAACACTTCAGGAGAATTCTGGATCAGCTGCTTACTCTGCCAGGGTATCTTGAGGAAGAGTGAGTATAGTAGTTTGCTATGTCAAGGTAATGCTTGACATGTGAACTCCCAGTGTGGAAGTAATGTCCACGTCCACCCCTTATGGAACAGGGGCTGCATGCCCCTGTTCCATAAATTTTCCCAATATTCCACTATCATGAAAGACAGCAAAAAAATTATAGTGTTAATGCAAAAAAAAAATTTAAATATTGTTAAAAACATCTCGAGTTCCCAATAACATCAGTGATGTGCACCCACTACTTACAATCATCCAAACTTAATCTGTTCTTCATCACTGAACCTCAACTAGCATCCTCTACGACTACAGCTGAACTCAACTTTCCACATTATATCATGCATGATGCCTTCTGTAAGAAAATTAGAATATGTGCTTTTGTCAGGGCAGATGGCCTACGCCAAAGATATCAGATGGAATATTAAGCTGATTGTCTTAGATCAATTACATGCAATTTTTTCCTAACCTTATATTGTTACCACATTGTTAACTCATTTGCTGCCTTTACCACTCTCCTATTCTGATGACTAGTAACTTCTTTTTAATATTTATCTGTGAAGTTGATCACAAATAGTCTACTGAAAGGGTGAGATAATCTTCCAATGACATTTCAATGTCCATAATTCAAACTGGCTCCCATTCTCCAACTTTATAGACCAATCTGAAAAAGAAGCTTGGTTGTTTGCTATTAGGTAATAATAAAAAAAATCACTCATTCACCAACTTACCAGAATACCAGATAATTCTCATAACACACTAGTTCATTTTAAACCAATTCTCCTTCCAAATATACCAATGATGTTAGGTCTTATCTTGCCAACTCTGACTGAGAAATGGATGACTATGGCCCTACAATGGAATGAATAACTTTAAGGTTTCTATGTCTCTCTTCCCATGGTCTGATAACTGTTTTCACTCTCTTGATCCAAACTCCAGATCTAATCATGTAACTGAAATTATTCTCCAACAAACATGTCAAAACAGACCGTGAAAAAAATTCATACAGTCAATGGGTTAAGTTAAGAACCCCAGCTTTTAGTAGTTCTTAACACAGCAGGAGAGTGGATCAGGTGAGACTGAAATGTCTGTGAATTGAGAGGAGAGTAGTGTGAGGAATGAGAATTTGAGAACAGGAATGCAAGCTGGACAGAGAAATGGGGGGGGGGTAATCACAACAAAACAGATCACACAGACCCCTGTGTGATCTTTTTGAGACCATTATTGTTTAACTTGTATGTTAATGATATCTGAACATGCTTAACTGGAGTGATGTGGCTTTTTTTGCAGATGATGCAAAGTTGGGAAAAGTATGAGCAGAGCAGAGATTGTGGCTTTACAGGAGGATCTCAAGAGACTGTGAATGGGCAAGTGAGTTTAGATACTAGTTGAATACTGTGAAGTGTAAATCTGGAAATTTGGTAGGCAACGGGGTGAGATGCAGAGTATCCAGTTAATATGGAAATTTTGAAGGATGCAGAAGAGATGGAAGATCTCAGAGTGGCATCTGGGAATAGACTTGAAATATAGGGATCACAGTTTTAGCAATGTCCTCATGGAAATGATGAGATGGATCCTGACATGCAGAAGCAGCAAGGTTATTGACTAATGTGCAAAGATCTGATCTCCTGGTATTTTCAAGGGAATGAGGATATCTTAGAGAGGGTCCAGAAAAGATTCATTAAGTCAGTATGTCGGGTCTGTGGAATAAGAAACTGAAGGCAAAGCAATTGCAGAGTTCTGTGAATATTAGAAAGAGAGGAGATGTCACTGAGATGTAAAAGAGGGTATGATGTTTTATCAGATTAATATAGAGTGAGTTTTCATAGTGCAGAGGGAGACAAGGGTAAAACAAGAAACCATTCCTAGTTATTGTATGAGAAGGGTGCAAGTAAGGGAGTGAGGAGTAGGTTCTTTGAGAGGACAGTAACCAGTGACTGGAATGCACTACCTGAGAGTGCAGAAGTTCTGAATGAGTTGAAAGCAGTTTGACGATGTTTTTACATGAAAATACAGACTTCCTTTGATGTCTTTTGATTCCTTGGAAGTTCAATATTAATAACAATGGCTAGATTATATTCAAGGCATATTAAATTAACCACATCGATTTATGCACAACAAATGATATGGGACTTATAGAAAAGTAGACAAAACTTTCATGATATGTTATAGAAGCATACAGAAGAAATACTAAAACATAACATGATTATATGAATAGGTGAGATGAATACCAAAGTTAACAAAAGAAATAAGCTGAGAGAGCAGTGGCTAGATTATATTCAAGGCATATTAAATTAACCGCATCGATTTATCCACAACAAATGATATGGGACTTATAGAAAAGTAGACAAAACTTTCATGATATGTTATAGAAGCATACAGAAGAAATACTAAAACATAACATGATTATATGAATAGGTGAGATGAATACCAAAGTTAACAAAAGAAATAAGCTGAGAGAGCAGTAGGTAATGAAGTATGTGGTTAATGAAATGAGAATGGTGATTTACTGATAAGATTTTTGAGAAATGAATGTGACAGAAGAAAGCTTATTTAAACATAAAGACATAAAAAAAGACCTGGATATCAACAGATGGTAAAATCAAAAGCAAAACTGATCACACCATAGTCAAGATTAGTTTTAAAAGTGCACTGTTAGATGTAGAGTAACACAAGCTAACTGATTTAGGATGTGATCATTACTTAATGGCTGCTAAACTTAATTAAAGCCATGTAGAATTGGAAAATTAAAAATCAAAATGGAAGGGTAAGATGTAATATGTCTAAGTTAAATATGAATCAAATAATGAAAAGTTTTCTACTATGAAAAAGAATAGATTTTACATTTTGCAGAATGCAAAACTAGATGAAATGAAATAAGACTAGAAGAGAAGAGAAGACAGAAAGGAGATGCAAATTTTTAGGACAGTATATATATATATATATATATATATATAATGAAGTGACAAGAGACTGGTTGGGTACTAAGGGGAAAAAAAGTTATTAAACAAGACCTGGAAAACTCATAGAAGAAATGCATAAAATTAAAATGCTAAAGTCTCAAAGAATTAAAGAAATTCATTTGGGAAATAACAGAGAGAAAGACAATTAGTTAAAAGATCAGCAACAGATGATGAGTGGAATTACCTCAACAGCATGGTAGGAAAACACAAATGGCTGCAGTAAAACCACACTAAAAGTTGTATGAGATGACAAGAGAAAAAAATGCACTGAAAGAAGGAAGTACATAAATGCTATAAGCGATTTCTATCCCTTATAGCATTTACTTACTTCTTTCTAAGTGTGCTGCTAACAAGAGAATAAGGTTGTTGAACGATGGAGCGAGTAGTTTGATGATATTTTAAACTAGAAAACAATATAACAGCCAAAACCCCCCCTTTCAAGGTCTTCAAAATTCAAGGAGAACTGCCCTATCAGTCAGGAACATGGGGGATTGGGTGCCGTAGGCCCCTAGTAATGACTATAAGAAAACTGGCATTGCACCGGGTTTTCTGTATACAAATACTAGAACCATTAGGAATAAAGGGAATGAGTTTGTGGCATTGATTGACTCAGTCTTTCCAGAGATTGTTGGTATCAGCGAAACATGGTTAAATGAGACTGCCTTAGGCAGCATGTGGTGGAGGGATCACGAGGAACAATAGTTTTGGATTTGGGTATGTTCTAACAGGGATAAAAATCAAAGGACACAACATATCTCAGCAGGATAGAGAAGGTAAATATACGGTGGTGGAGTGTTACTCATGATAAGAGATGAATTTCTACAGTGATTATCCACCTGAGAGATGGAGAAGCACTGTAGAAATGACACAAATGGGTTTGAGAGCATATGGTGTGAGACAGATGTTTATAAGATGAGATATTTTGTGGGATGTTGAAATAGACCAGAGAATATAGATGAGCAGAAAATGTTTATACAAATTATTTTGGCAAGTGCAAAGGGAGTGATCATTATGGGAGATTTTTGACTGTGCATGGAAGAAAGCATGCAGTACTAAGGGAACTGACTGAATTTTTGGATTTCTTACAGGACAACTGCCTTAGGCAGCATGTGGTGGAGGGATCATGAGGAACAATAGTTTTGGATTTGGTTAGAGCAGTGTTTCCCAAACTGTGCTCTGCGAACCCCCCCCCCCCCCCTGGGGGGGGGGGGGGTTGCGAGTAATTTAAAGGGGATTGGTGGGATAGTTTATTTTCATTAAACTTTATCTTGTCATGTTGCTCACACCTGGCCTAATTGATATGTTCATATTCTTCTGAATATCTCCATTTATAACAGTATTGCATTGTCATAAATGACACATTTAGTGTTGTAAAATTGTAATTTATCACTTCATCTTTATGATACGTAAAATATAAAAAGTTTCCATTTTAGATTTTATGAGGGCCGCGGTGAATTAACACTCGTTACAGGAGGTCTGTGACATCAAAAAGGTTGGGAAACACTGGGTTAGAGCATCAGAGGATATGACCATGACTCATTGTCATACTTGAATCCAGTTGGTGAGAGAGAGAGATGATGTGTAGTCTTGACTCTAACGTTGAATAGGCATGTAGAAATATCAAGATAGAAGAAATTTATGTGAAATTATAAGGCAGACAACAATCATAGACTTAGAAACCAGTTTTCAGCATTGCAACGGATTGAAGAATCTGAAGGAAGAGAGGTCAGTAGTGTATGGGAGATCCTTAAGAAAAACAATTGAAGGCAATGACAGATTGTATACCTTGAGTGAAGAAGATAAAGCGGTTTGGAGTCATTTGGATGATTAGAGAAATTAAACAGATATTGCAGATGAAAAAGAGATTATGGAAGGCATATAAATTTATTATTATTATTATTATTCAGGCTTCCATGGAGTCAAAAGATTCATCGTGGGAGGTCCTAAAAAATTTGCACAGGGCATTGATCCCAGTATCTCTTGCATGCTAAGCGAGTGCTTTACCATCTGAGCTATACCCCCTTACCATATAAAGAGAGAGAGTGAGAGAGAGAGAGGTGGAGAATAGTTGTATGAGGAATATAATTTCAAACTAGGAAAGGTGACTTGCACAGTAAGGAGAGAAAATCAGAATACAAGAAGAGACTAATGCTACACTCCAAGGAGTTTTTTTCACTATGTGGTCAGTAGGAGGGAAAATGATTGAGGATAGATTACCTAGCTGGATAGAGATGTCACTTGGGTGACCGATGCAGAAATAGTTGAGCTATTTAATGACTCCTTATTCGAGTATTCCATTATGGGTTAGCAGGCTTTATTCCTAGAGGGATAAGGAGTTTTGAAGTATTAGAAGTAAATCAAGAGGATGTATTCTGAATACACTAAAGCAGGGGGAACATGATAGGATTTTGCCATGTGTGTTGTGGAAATGTCTTAGCGGTTTGTGGAACTTAGCTGTTTAATGTCGTGCAGTGGGATTGGAGGGTGGAAGGAGGACAAGATTTGTCATTTGTGTATAAATATGTATATGAAAAATGAATAATAACAATCACCAAACCACTAGTTGGTCTGAGAGTATGGAGTGCTGTGGTGTTGGTTTTCATCTGGTTGTTCCAGTTTTCCCAAACAAAATGCCAATCTCTAACATAAATTGTAATAAAAATAAATACTTAAGTGAATTGCTTTATTTTAACATTTACAATGTCTATATCTTCTTTGTCCTAAACTTTCTGCTATTCATGGTATTAATTTTCTTAAAGGTAATCAACTTTTAGTATATGTGTGTGTGTGTGTGTGTGCGCGTGCGCGCGCATGGGGAGGGGGATGACCATAGAAAATGTCTTTCTCTTTAATGAAATTTGTACTTTGTAATTTCCATAGAGATAATATCTTGAAGAAATTTTTTGAAAACATGTTAATTGAAACATGTATTTTGACTCAAGCCCATTACATATACTTAAATGAAGATTCTTCTGATAAACCAGCTACATCATCATCATCAGCCGGGCTGTCCAACCTTAGGTAATCCAAGGGCCGCATTTAAAAAAAAATTAGCCGAGAGCCACATCACAATGTGTAATTTGGTAAGCAGCAGCAACACAACCTCGAAAGCTGAACAAATGAACAACACTACTTGCACGCTCACGTCAAAGGTTAAAGGTCAAAGCTGTATAACTGAGAGGAGACCTCCACATAGCCTTTAAAGGAATGCAGAGAACCGACCAGGGCTTCTGACCTAATGTCCAATCCTCAGCTTCTTGTGGTGCAACCCTGTTGGGTATCTACCTATTTACTGAACAAATGAGGACGGGCTGGCAATTTCGGATTTAGCCGACCAAATTGTATTCTTATTGGCTTAAACCAATATAGAAAATGATGGTACAACATGACAAAATTCCATGCCAGCTGGGGCGTTGCCCAGTTAAACAAGGCCACCGTTATTTTTACCAGGGAACCAGGGTATACAGCAAAAAGTCAGCTACTGGAACAAATCTGAAAGTGCACCCCAACTCAACATCACCAGAGTTAAAGATCTGTACTATCAACATAAGAAGCCTGAATGGCAAAGAAATGGAGCTAGCTGAAGAATTAGATAAGTACATAATAGGGGTGACTGAAACAAAAAAGACAAAAACTGGCGAGATCTTACTGAGCAATAAATCTCCTTCTTCTTCTCCCATACTCCTAAATGAACCATTTGGTCATTAATGGCTGGTAGGTGATATTCCTCTGATGACTGTCAGAATATTTTCCCTTTCTCTCCCATCTATTGAGTCAATCAGTTTTAGGACATTTTCATTGGTTTAGTGAGCGGTATAGGGAATTCTCAAAAGTCTTCTGTAAGTTTTCATTTCGAAAGACAGGAGTCTCCTCTCATCTTCCTTCAATAAAGTTCAAGCCTCACAACCATACAAAGGACAGAATTCACCAAGGTGTCAATTAGTCTTAGTCTGGTAATAAATACAAAATGTTATATTCAGGCAATGACAATCAAGGAAAAGGAGTAGCCATAGTATTCAACACAAAATATGAGGCTAATCTTCTTGACTGGCAGGCAGTCTCAAGTAGAGTGATGTGGGCAAATATCAGAATGGGGAATTGGACAATGAGACTTATTTGTGCCTATGGTCCCACAGAAGGTTCTACTAAGGTAGAAGTGGAGGAATTTTTTTATGATTTAGAAAAAGCAACTGACACAATGAAAAAGGAAAAGTTGGTCCTTGTTGGGGATCTAAATAGCAGAGTAGTAAATGATTGTCAGACATACAAAAATATTTTGGGAAAATTTGGAGAAAAGACCAAAGCTAATAATAATGGTAAATACCTGTTGGATTTCTGCTCAGGACATGGACTGGTTATTACTAACACCATGATCCAACAGAAAAATGTGCATAAATTCACATGGAGAGAAGAGGCAAGAAATAAGAAAAGTCTCATTGACTATGTTATTGTTGATAGTGATGTTTTCTCCCTGGTGCAGGACAACAGAGTGTACAGACGATTTGAAATTGGAAGCGATAACTATTTAGTCCTGAGCAGGATAAAATTGAATTTCATATTGAAAAGAATAACATATAAGAAAGTTTTAAAGCGAATAAAAGTTGAGCAGCTCTCAGATATGAACTGTAGACTAAATTACACAAAGTTTATTGAAGGAAAAATTAAAGAGTTTGAGAATTGAAGGAAAAATTAAAGAGTTTGAGAACAGGAACCAAACCTTGGAGATTCAGTGGCAAGCCTTGAAGAAAACCCTGATTGATTCAGCCAGAGAGGCATGTGGTGAGGTTGTCTGCAAGGATAGAAAAATCAGAACTCCATGATGGACACAGGAAGTTAAAGAGGCAGTGAAGGAAAAGAAGAAAGCATAATCAAAGGTTCCTGGCAATTAAGTCAGCTTTTGCTCTTAGAGAATACAGAGACAAATGTAAGAAAGCGAAACACTGTGTAAAACTAGCTAAATAAAAGTCATGGGAGGACTTTGGCAAGAACACAGAAAATAAATATCAAGAAGGTGGTAAGATATTCTGGAGGGTGTTAAAGAAGCTTAGGAATGGAGGAAAAAGTGCTGTAAAAGTAGTTAGAGATGATAAAGGTGACATGAAAACAGGAGAAAAAGATATCCTTGAAGTATGGAGTAATTACTTCAAAAAATTGCTAAATGAAACATGCAGTGAGAGCACAGTGGTAAAAAACACTCAACAGGCATACAGTCAGTAATACATATCCATACTTGAAGTAGAAAAAGCCATCAAAGGCTTGAAATGTGAAACGGCAGCAGGAATAGATGATATTCGACGAGAAATGCTGAAGTATGGTAGCTTAAAATAAAGACAAGTGCACGCAAGTACTACATAACAGAAAATGAGAAACGAAGCGAGTAAGCTACCGTTTTTCCTAAAGTCCTGATGGTGCCCCCTAGCAGGCTATATTGGTAGTTCTTGGCCTTTGGGCTGAAGTTCTGATAAATGTTTCCCAAATTTGGGGCAGTCTCATGCATCCAAATTTGTTGAGGTTTGGCATGTTCCTAAGGGCTTAGGCTGATTCCATTAATAGTCTTTCATATTTGAACTTGCTGCGGTGTAGGACTGTGGCTTTCTTCCACCTAATTCTGTGGTGCATATCCAGAGCGTGGTCTGCAAGCACAGAGTGGCTGTACTGGTGAAATCGGATGTAGTCCTTGTGTTCTGAGATTCTGATATTTGCTACCCTGCCTGTTTGGCCAAAGTAGGACAATTTACCGCTGCAAGGGACCTTATATACACCAGGTAGGTCTAGGGGAAGTCGTTGGTCTTTAGTGGAGCGGATAAGGGATGCCAATTTTCTATATGGTATGTAACAAGTGGTCTAGTCATGCTTTTTTAGGATTTTGTTGATTTTGTCCGAGGTGGCTCAGATGTAGGGAATCGTGAGAGATTTAGAGTAATCTTTTTTGTGAGGGGGGGGGGGTTGTGGATAACTGGTTTAAGTATTTTTTGGATTTTTTTGGGGGGGTAGCCATTGGCTGAGAAAGTGTCAATGATGTGACTTAGTTCAGTGGTTAGGGCTTGATCATTTGAACAGATTAGTTTTGCCCTGTTGAATAGTGTCTTAATAACTCCATATTGTTGTGAGGAGTTGATGGGATTGTTGGTGAATGTATCTGCCTGTTTGGGTGGGTTTTCTATAAACTGAGAAAACCTAGGTTCCATCACGTTGCCGGGTGACTAGTGTGTCTAGGAAGGGAAGGTTATTGTTTTTCTCTTCTTCCAGGATGAACTTGATTCTAGGGTGTTGGTTGTTTAAGTGTGTTAGGAAGGAGAGGAGTGAATCTGGGTCATGTGGCCAAATAGCGAATACATCATGAACGTAGCGAAGCATTAGGTAGATTTTTGTGCGGCTGAGTTTAAGGCTTCAAAAGCCTCCATAAAGAAGTTGGCCAAGGGTGGTGAAAGTGGTGAACCCATGGCTGTTCCCCTCTATCTGTTTGTAGAATTTATCCTACCAAACAAAATAGCCTGAGTTCATTGTGAACTGAAATAGGGCTGAGAAATTAGGAGGAAATTTAGCTTGGATTAGCTCTAAAGTTTCTTTGAGTTTTAACGACGAGACGTCAAAACTGACCATTATGTCATTATGTTGGAGTGTAAGGTTTTCTATACTGGATCTGAAGTGGGCTGAGTTTTTTATGTGAGATAGTGTGAAAGCGCTTTGGCTAAATGCTTGGCTAGTTTGTAAGTGGGGGGAATCAATGCCATTCACTATGGGATGTAATGGCACATTTTCTTTATGTATTTTTGGGAGCCCATATATATACGGGGGGAGAGGTCTAGAGTTATATGGTTTTAGTCTGTTGGTAATCTCCACAGGCCTATGGAGTTTTCTAATTTGTGAGTTGGTGGGATTGTATTCAATGGGGAGGTAAGTAGCTCGATCTAATAGTAAAGCCTTAAGCTTACCTGTGTAGTCATTATGATTGAGTACCACAGTGGCGTTCCCCTTATCCGCTTTGGTGATAACTATTTCTTTGTTTTTGTTCAATTCTTGTAGTCACTTGTATTCGCTAATGGATATGTTGGTTTTTGGTGGTTTTGCTTTTGTGAGAACACAGGCTACATCCAATCTAATATCGTTGGCGATGTGGTTTGGAAGGTGGCGAATCCTACGTTCAATCAGGATCATTAATTCCTCGGCCAGTAATTTCCTAGGAACAATGGCGAAGTTGTGACCACGTGACAGAGCATTAAGAGCTTCAGGCTTCAAGTTAACTGAAGAAAGGTTAACTACAGTGTTGGTTTATAGTTTAGGTTTGGACGTCGAGTTCGTTTTTAATTTATCAATCTTGTTGATATGTCGACTCCGTATTCGTTCGAATTCTTTATTTGCCGCAGTACACGAGACGTCATGTAGAACTGACCAAAGCTCGTGATTAAGCATATTCAAAAGCTCATTCTCTAGCGCTAAAAATAGCTCTGTTTATGTCAGCTAGGGAACCGCATGCATCGGTAATTTGCTCCCAAAGTAAAGCCTGATTCGCCCGGTTGTAGATACGGAGAGCTTTCTGTGAACTGCAACGGTGCTGAAATTTTACACAATTTGGGATGACTTGATTATCCCGGCAACGTTTTAGGAAGGTCAGACGATTCAGTTGTCTGGATAACTTCAGCTTCAGTTTGCCGTAATGGCAGGCCTTGCGTGCAAAGGAATCTCCGTGGATGATCGTAATTCTTGAAGAAAGGTTTATACGCTGGTTAAACATGATAACTAATAATTAAGGAATTGACAGCATACACTAGCAATATAAATTAAAACAACTTTAATATATACTTTCCGATATTTTGGCAACATCACGTTGCCATCTTCTTGAGAACTTAAAATAACGACAAGTGCACACAACAACACTTTCTCAGCCAATGGCTACCCCCCCCCCCCCCCCCAAAAAAAAAAATTCCAAAAAATACTTAAACCAGTTATCCACAACCCCCCCCCTTCACAAAAAAAGATTACTCTAAATCCATTACCATTTCCTACATCCGAGGCACCTCGGAAAAAATCAACAAAATCCTAAAAAAACCTTAATTGACCACTTGTTACAGACCATATAGAAAATTGGCGTCCCTTATCCGCTCCACTAAATACCAACGACTTCCCCTAGACGACCTACCTGGTGTATACCAGGTCCCTTGCAGCAGTAAATTGTCCTACTTTGGCCAAACAGGCAGGGTAGCAAATAGCAGAATCTCAGAACACAAGGACTACATCCGATTTCACCAGTACAGCCACTCTTGGCTTGCAGACCATGCTCTGGATACTCGCCACAGAATAAGGTGGAAGAAAGCCACAGTCCTACACCGCAGCAAGTTCAAATATGAAAGACTATTAATGGAATCAGCCTCAGCCCTTAGGAACATGCCAAAGCTCAACAAATTTGGATGCATGAGACTGCCCCAAATTTGGGAAACATTTATCAGAAGAACTTCAGCCCAAAGGCGAAGAACTACCAATATAGCCCGCTAAGGGGGTACCATCAGCACTTTAGGAAAACGGTAGCTTCCTCGCTTCGTTTCTCATTTGCTGTTATGTAGTACTTGCATGCACTAGTCTTTATTTTAAGTTCCCAAGAAGAAGGCAATGTGACGCCGAAATATCGGAAAGTATATATTAAAGTTGTTTTAATTTATATTTCTAGTGTACACTGTCAATTCCTTAATTATTAGTTATCATGTTTAACCAGCATATAAGCCTTTCTACAAGAAAAAGGAAAAAAGAAGTATGGTGGTATAAAAGTCTTACAGTGGCTGCACTGCATAATTCAGAAAGCCTGGACAGAGGGACGAATTCCTGATGATTGGAGTAGAGCTCTAATAGCACCCATATATAAAAATGGAAATAAAACTGAATGTGAGAATTACAGAGGTATTTCTCTACTGAGTGTTCCTGTCAAGATCTATGCAAGTATACTTGAGAAACGGTTGAGAAGAATTGTGGAAGAAAAGCTTGGTGAAGAACAAGCTGGATTCAGGCCAAATAGAGGCTGTCAGGATTCTATTCAATATGCTACAATTATATGGTGTAAATGGGGCATTATATCAAGCATTACTTAGTCTTTATTTGAGTTGTAAATCAACAGTTAGAATTGAAGAAAATACAGGAAGATGGTTTAATGTTAAATCTGGTGTGAGACAAGGATGTACATTATCCCCTCTGTTATTCATTATCTATATGGATCATATTATGAAGGAAAGTGGTATTGCTTTATGCGGACGATGTTATACTTCTAAATAAATCTGCTACAAGTTTGCAAGATTCCCTGACTAAATTGAATAACTGTTGTAATACATATGGTATGAAGGTCAGCATTAAAAAGACAAAGACAATGAAAATAGGTAGAATTGTTGAAAATGTCAACAATGAATGGGGATCCTGTGGAACAAGTAAAACATTTCAGTTACTTAGGCACGATTTTTACTGAAGATGGTAAATTAAATATGGAAATAGACAGCAGAATCAACAAAGCTGGTATGGTAGGCAGTCAACTGAATAAATTCATACGGAATAAGAGAGAAATTAGTCCAATCACTAAATTAGCTGTATACAAGACAGTGTTCAAACCAGTTTTAACTTATCGGTCTGAGAGCTGGGTCAGAAGTAAAACACTTGACCAAAGACTAGAAACTGCAGATATGAGAGTTCTGAGAAAGATTAGAGGAATGAACAGATGGCATCAATGGCAATGTCATATTAAAAATGAGGATATTAGGAAAGAACTTGACATTGATAGCACCAGGAATGCATTAGCAGAGCTAATCTCAGGTGGTATGGTCACTTAAACAGAATGGGCGAGGAAAGATTAACAAAACAAGTGTTCTCTGCTAGGTTAGCAGGAAAACGACCCAGAGGAAGACCAAGATATAGGTGGATTGATACAATACAAAGTGCCTTAGAGTATAGAAATATAAAATCTGATAATGTTGGAGTCTTGACAAGTAACAGACTGATTTGGAGGAAAATTGTAGATAGGAAGTTAGTGATGATGTAAATTTTTCATGTAGTACTATCATATCCTGTACACCCCTTGAGGGTACATGTCAGGAATTTGATGATGATGATGATCATTGATATACAATGAGAATGTTGCTTATTTGTATGTTAGTGTTGTAAAGATAATCTACTGAAGCTTCTTTTTAGGTGTTATAGCATAATGAGAACCTTCAGCTAGTGGTATGATCTCATTATTGGGTGTTCTAATTATGTTAATAATAATAATATTATTATTATTAATTTTTCAAATTAGCCTATAGCAGCTTACTCAATATTGTATCATTCTCCTTTCAAGCCATGCATGAAAGAAATTATAGCTTTATCCTCCTCTCTTAAACAAAATGACAATCTCATTAGAACTAAAGCTGAAAAAATACAGACAATGATAGTTCAAGAGAAAATTAAACAAAAAAAAAAAAAAAAAGAGAGAGAATGCTATATGGAACAACCTATTCGTGTGGGATCATTCTACATACCTCCTGTGACTAAAGACTCACAAATGAAAATTAAACTTCTTAATAAAGTATAATATTAGGATGAAGAGACCATACAGATGATTTGTGTTCATTGTACCAGATTCCCTGGGCTGTATATCTCTTTGAAGTGCATAAAATAAATGTCTTCTACCAAATTCTATAAGTAGGTTTACTGATAAAGTAGCCAAATATGTCCACAGCCCTTTCAGCTATTAAGGTAATTCTTCTCTGTGCATCAAAAAGTCAAATAACTTTAAAAATGGCTTGTAATATTTATTTATTGCCTTCACATGTTCTCATTTATCTGGCATCTTCCTTTTCTTATATAAAAATAAAAATCAATAAAAAAAACAACAAAAATGCAACTCTCAACACAAAGTATGTCGTATATATATCTTTCTTTCATCCATCACTACCATGCAGATCATCTAACAACCTTATCCATTTTGGATACAAAGCTATGGAAACAAGAGAGAGAGAGAGAGAGGGAGAAACGCATGTGATTTTTCTTGATATTTCCAGGGTATTTGATCAGTTCTCAGTATAGAGGACTCCTTGCTTGCCAGACTACCTTAGTATAGGCATCCTTCCTTTAGTCCTTTGTGAATGGGTTTCCAGTTTACTCTCTCTCTCTTCAGATTTCGTCATCATTACTGTGCTTTATTACCATGGCTCTGTGGCTTCCTATACATCAATATTCTTCTCTTGCTGTCCCAAAATCCTATCTACAGTTTTGATGATAAGAGCATATACCTTTCCTTTCTTTCATCTGACAAAGCATGCCTTATGACAAATCAAAGAACCTCAACATTCAAAATCTTCAATAAACAGTGTAAGTGATCCCCTTACCATTCCTGGAATATGGACAATCTCGTAAACTCCAATACTATCAAAATATAGTTTATTTTATATCTCATAAGAAAAGCTTTCTCTTCATTCAACCTTACTTTTCATAACACTCAGATATCTAGTCAAGAGATTTTTACTTTTTTCTTTTGATAATAATGAAGAAATGAGACGTCTCTGGTTGGGATAACTTGAACTAACATTTCCTGCCTTTATATATGAGGGTATGCTGAAAAGTTGTGATGATAATCATCATGAAGAAATTGAGGTAGAACCATGTAACTTGCACATTATTCTACATATTCCCCATGAAATGTTATACACTTGTTACAATGCAGCTGCATCATTTGCAATCCTCTGAGAAAAGTCTCTCCCTTGTTGCACATATGACTCCATCATCTGTGGCAAATTTTGTTTCAAGTGTTTCTTTACATTTGGGAATAGGAAATAGTCAGATGCGACCAAGTCTGGCAAATAGGGTGGGTGAGGCAGACATTGAAAGCTCAAGTTGTGTACTGTCTGTTGGGTTTCATGAGCAGTGTAAGCAGGTGCATTGTACTGCAAAAGCAACATACCTCTGCTCAGTTTCCCATGCTATTTATCCTTCAATACCCACTTCAATTCCTTCAGAGTTGCTGATTAAACTGTTGCTGTAACAGTTTCACCTTTCTTGAGGTACTTGTTAAGGATTATACCATCCATATCTCAAAAGACAATAGCAAGGTGAAACTGTTACAGCAACAGTTTCACCTTTTGGGCTCAGAACTTCTTTGGCCATGGAGAACCTTTGTGTCTCCACTCCACTGACTGTTGTTTGGTCTCTGGATCATAGTTATGCCACGATTCATCAACAGTTCCAATATTAGCCAAACAATTTACATATGATTTCTTGAAATGACCCATAATCCCTTGAGATGACAGCACACGTTCTCTCTTTTGGTCTGCATTCAAACATTTGGGGGACCTACTTTGCAGAGAGCGAGAGCTTCTACATGTCCAGATGGTGGTGGATAAAGACCACAACTCATTCCCTGGATATCCCCAGAGTCTTTGCAATGTTTCTTTTAACAGTCTTTCAATGTAATAACTCCAGATCATCAAGGATCGTGGTATGCACTGCATCGATGTTTTCAGGTGTGATTGCTGTGGAAGTCTTCCTGAGCTGGGGGGGGGGGGGAGCATCTGTTGACTCAGGATACCCAATTTTAAACTTGGCCACTCATCTGGCAACTGTTGGATATGCTGAGGCACAGTCCCCTAAAGTCTCACACAAAATCTGGTGAATCTCAGTTGCTGACTTTTTTTGCAGTACGAAAAACTTGATGATTAACCACACCTCTGTGTCTTCGAATTTCTTCAAAAACCTCTGCCACCACCACCACCATCATCATCATCAAATTCCTGCCATGTACTCCTCAAGGGGTGTACAGGATATGATAGTACTACATGAAAAAAAAAAATTACATCATTACTAACTTCCTATCTACAATTTTCCTCCAAATCAGTCTGTTACTTGTCAAGACTCCAACATTATTAGATCTTATATTTCTATCGTCTAAGGCACTTTGTACTGTATCAATCCACCTATATCTTGGTCTTGCTCTGGGTCGTTTTCCTGCCAACCTGGCAGAGAACACTTGTTTTACTAATCTTTCTTCGCCCATTCTGTTTAAGTGACCATACCACCTGAGATTAGCTCTGCTAACGCATTCCTGGATGCTGACAATGTCAAGTTCTTTCCTAATATCCTCGTTTTTAATATGATATTGCCATTGATGCCATCTGTTCACTCCTCTAATATTTCTCAGGACTCTCATATCTGAGGTCTCTAGTCTTTGGTCAAGTGTTTTACTTCTGACCCAGCTCTCAGATCCATAAGTTTAAACTGGTTTCAACACTGTCTTGAATACACTTATTTAGTGTTCCTACTAATTTCTCTCTTATTCCATATGAATTTATTCAATTGACTTCCCACCATACCAGCTTTGCTGATTCTGTTATCTATTTCTATATTTAATTTACCATCATCACTAAAAATCGTGCCAAAGTAGCTGAAATGTTCCACAGGTTCTCCATTCACAACAAAGTTGACATTTTCAATGATTCTTCCTATTTTCATTGTCTTTGTGTTTTTATTGCAGACCTTCATACCGTATCTATTACAACAGTTATTCTATTTGTCAGAGAATCCTGCAGACTTGTACCAGATTTATTTAGAAGTATAACATCATCCGCATAAAGCAAAGAGCTGACATTAACATCTCCAATTTTGATATCATGTTTAATACCACTTTCCTTCATAATGTGATCCATATAGATAATGAATAACAGAGAGGATAATGTACATCCTTGTCTCACACCAGATTTAACATTAAACCATCTTCCTGTACTTCCTTCAATTCTAACTGCTGACTTACAACTCAAATAAAGACTAAGTATTGCTTGATATAATGCCCATTGACACCATATAACTGTAACCTACTGAATAGCTTCTCTCTTGGCACCTTGTCATATGCCTTTTCCAAATCGACAAAACTGAAATACAGATCTCTGTTATATTCCCATGCTTTCTCGACTATTTGTCATAAAGTGAAGATCTGATCCTGACAACCTCTATTTGGCCTGAATCCAAATTGTTCTTCACCAAGCTTTTCTTCCACAATTCTTCTCAACCGTTTCTCAGGTTTATTTGCATAGAGCTTGCCAGGAACACTCAGTAAGGAAATACATCTGTAATTCTGACATCAGTTTTATTTTCCTTTTTAAATATGGGTACTATGAGAGCTCTACTCCAATCATTGGGAATTCGTCCCTCTGTCCAGGCTTTCTGAACTATGCAGTGCAGCCACTGTAATACTCTTATATCAGCATTTCTGGTCGAATATCATCTACTCCTGCTGCCTTTCCACATTTCAAGCCTTTGATGGCTTTTTCTACTTCAAGTATGGATATGTATTCCTGACTGTATGCCTAGTCAGTGGTTTTTACCACTGTGCTGTCATCACTGCTTGTTTCATTTAGCAGTTTTTCAAAATAATTACTCCATACTTCAAGGATATCTTCTTCTCCCATTTTCATATCACCTTTGTCATCTCTAACTCCTTTTACAGCACTCTTTCCTCCATTCCTAAGCTTCTTCAACAACCTCCAGAATATTTTGCCACTTTCTTGATATTTATTTTCTATATTTTTGCCAAAGTCCTCCCATGACTTTTGCTTAGCTAGTTTTACACAGTGTTTAGCATTCTTGCATTTGTCTCTGTATTCTCTAAGAGCACAAGCTGACTTATTTGCCAGGAACTTTTGATATGCTTTCTTCTTTTCCCTCACTGCCTCTTTAACTTCCTGTGTCCACCATGGAGTTCTAATTTTTCTATTCTTGCAGACAACTTCACCATATGCTTCTCTAGCTGAATCAATCAGGGCTTTTTTCAAGGCTTGCCACTGAATCTCCAGGGTTTGATTCCTGTTCTCAAACTCTTTAATTTTTTCTTCAATAATCTTTGTGTATTTTAGTCTACAGTTCACATCTGAGAGCTGCTCACCTTTTATTCGCTTTAAAACTTTCTTACATGTTATTCTTTTCAATATGAAATTCAATTTTATCCTGCTCAAGACTAAATAGTGATCACTTCCAATTTCAAATCCTCTGTACACTCTGGTGTCCTGCACCAGGGGGAAAACCTCACTATCAACAATAACATAGTCAATGAGACTTTTCTTATTTCTTGCCTCTTCTCTCCATGTGAATTTGTGTACATTTTTAAGTTGGGACATGGTGTTAGTAATAACCAGTCCATGTCCTGAGCAGAAATCCAACAGATATTTGCCATTATTATTAGCTTTGCTCTTTTCTCCAAATTTTCCCAAAATATTTTTGTATGTCTGACAATCATTTACTACTCTGCTATTTAGATCCCCAACAAGGACCAACTTTTCCTTCTTCATTGTGTCAGTTGCTTTTTCTAAAGCCTCAAAAAATTCCTCCACTTCTACCTTAGTAGAACCTTCTGTGGGACCATAGGCACAAATAAGTCTCATTGTCCAGTTCCCCATTCTCATATTTGCCCACATTACTCTACTTGAGACTGCCTGCTATTCAAGAAGATTAGCCTTGTATTTTGTGTTGAATACTACGGCTACTCTTTCTTTTCCTTTATTGTCATTGCCTGAATATAACATTTTGTATTTATTGCTCAGAAAGAACTCACCAGTTTTTATCTTTTTTGTTTCAGTCACCCCTATTATGTCGATCTGGTACTTATCTAATTCCTCAGCTAGCTGCATTTCTTTGCCATTCAGGCTTCTTATGTTGATAGTACCGATCTTTAACTCTGGTGATGTTGAGTTGGGGTGTGTTTTCAGATTTGTTCCAGTAGCTGACTTTTCGCTGTTCGCCCTGGTTCCCTGGCGAAAACAACGGGGGCCTTGTTTAACCGGGCGACGCCCCAGCCGGCATGAAATTTTGTCATGTTGTACCATCATTTTTTATTTTGGTTTAACCAATAAGAATACGATTTGGTCTGCTAAATCCCAAATTGCCAGCCCATCCTCATTCGTTCAGTATCCAAGTAGATACCCAACAGGGTGCACCACGAGAAGGTGAGGATTGGACATTAGGTCAGAAGCCCTGGTCGGTTCTCCGCATTCCTTGAAAGGCTATGTGGAGGGTCTCCTCTCAGTTATACAGCTTTGACCCTTAAGCACCCCTCTGCCATGTCACTTATATATCCTAACAGAAAAAGAACAAATTATTACAATTTATTGAAACATGGGGGTTAAAGGATTTCAAGATATGTTCTTTCTTGTGGTTATATATCAGAACTTTTCAGCTCTCCCTCGTATATATCCCTAACCTCATGATCTACCAAAAATCTTGGTGTTTTCTGTTCAAGACACTACTTCTCACCTGTAAGAATCTTGACACCGTGTGTGTCACCAATTTACCTATTTTTAGAATACTCTTCTCATATTCAGAATGGAAGAACCAAAATCTTTACATAAACGAATGACTGAATAGATGACTTTTTAATTTTTGAATAGATGAATCACATGGCCTGATAAAATTCATCACATTATCAGGTGACCACTATTTCGCTCATTAAAGGCTACAAGTAGCTTAAAAAAGTTCCACGAAGAACTAGTTTTTTTAAAATAACAATAAAACTCTATAAGTTTCTTAAATCATTTGTAAACCAGAAGTTCCTTTTCATCCTATTCTGGAAGTGAGAGATTTCCCAACTGCCATCCTAGCAAAATATCTTTCAAGTCCAGTAGCACTATGCATAGGAAAAACAGAATCATATGAGAGGAACAGTTTACATTATATTTATATAATGTAAATAATTTCTTATTTTTTCGATAAGTTTCTTAAATCATTTGTAAACCAGAAGTTCCTTTTCATCCTATTGTGGATGTGAGAGATAAACCAACTGCCATCCTAGCAAAATATCTTTCAAGTCCAGCAGCTCTATGCATAGGAAAAACAGAATCATATGAGAGGAACAGTTTAGATTATATTCATATAATGTAAACAATTTATATTATCTCATCTCATCTTCCTTATCCCTCTTTTACTTTAAGGTGTTGAGGGTTTGTTAATCATCGGACCTCAACCATTCTCAAGATAAGGTGGTCAGCCCTATACCCCTGTGTATCCTATGTCCATCGTGGTGTTGAGTTCTCAAGGGTGGTTTGCCTGCTTTGCAGGATGAAAAACCCAGATAAACTAGGGAGAAAAACCATACTATCCACGCCCAAGACCGGCTAACTTGGCTATGGCTGAGAAAGATCCTTAAGCTCCTAACGTAAGTGACAGGAATCAAACCCAGGACACTCCTTTCCCAGGCATATGGTTGCTAGGTGCATAGCCACTCAGCTAACCGCATGGACATTTATATTATAAAAGATTTAAAGACAGAATCTGTAGACATCCTAGAAAGTTTAGACAAAACCAATCTATTCACCAATATCCCTAGACATTGGTGAACAAACATTGGGGACATTAGTTTCATATCGGACTTTCTTCATAAGCCTGTTTCCTCCAGAAATACAGAAATAGGAAGGCTATTCAGACACTGTATGGAAAACCCATTCTTTTAATTCTAGAATAAATACTGGGAACAGACAGAAGGACTTACTATGTTAAAATATTTGATAGGTGATACAGGAAAGTGTGCTGTAAAAGGAGTTAGATTTGATAAAGGTGACATGAAAATGGAGGAAAAAGATATCCTTGAAATATGGAGTAATTACTTCAAAAAATTGCTAAATGAAACAAGCAGTGATAGCACAGTGGTAAGAAATACTCAACAGGCATACAGTCAGGAATACATATCCATACTTGAAGTAGACAATATTCGACCAGAAATGCTGAAGTACGTGGAATAAAAGTATTACAGTGGCTGCACTGCACAGTTCAGAAAGCCTGGACTGAGGGACGAATTCCCGATGATTGGAGTAGAGCTCTCACAGTACCCATATATAAAAAGGGAAATAAAACTGAATGTGAGAATTACAGAGGTATTTCATTACTGAGTGTTCCTGGTAAGATATAAGCAAGTATACTTGAGAAATGATTGAGAAGGATTGTGGAAGAGAAGCTTGGTGAAGAACACGATGGATTCAGGCCAAATAGAGGCTGTCAAGATCAGATTTTCACTTTACGACAGATAGTTGAGAAAGCATGGGAATATAACAAGATCTAAATTTAAGTTTTGTCGATCTGGAAAAGGCATATGAAAAGTGCCAAGAGAGAAGCTATTCAATATGCTACAGTTATATGGTGTCAACGGGGCATTATATCAAGCAATACTTAGTCTTTATTTGAGTTGTAAGTCAGCAGTTAGAATTGAAGATGGTTTAATGTTAAATCTGGTGTGAGACAAGGATGTACATTATCCCCTCTGTTATTCATTATCTATATGGATCACATTATGAAGGAAAGTGGTATTAAACATGATATCAAAATTGGAGATGTTAATGTCAGCTCTTTGCTTTATGCGGATGATGTTATACTTCTAAATAAATCTGCTACATGTCTGCAAGATTCCCTTACTAAATTGAATAACTGTTGTAATAGATATGGTCTGAAGGTCAGCAATAAAAAGACAAAGACAATGAAAATAGGCAGAATCATTGAAAATGTCAACTGTGTTGTGAATGGAGAACCTGTGGAACAAGTAAAACATTTCAGCTACTTAGGCACGATTTTTAGTGAAGATGGTAAATTAAATATGGAAATAGACAACAGAATCAACAAAGCTGGTATGGTAGGAAGTCAATTGAATAAATTCCTATGGAATAAGAGAGAAATTAGTCGGAACACTAAATTAGCTGTATACAAGACAGTGTTCAAACCACTTTTAACTTATGGATCTGAGAGCTGGGTCAGAAATAAAACATTTGACCAAAGGCTAGAGACTGCAGATATCAGAGTCCTGAGAAAGATTAGAGGCGTGAACAGATGGCATCAATGGAATATCATATTAAAAACGAGGATATTAGATAAGATCTTGACATTGTCAGCATCTAGGAATGCATTAGCAGAGCTAATCTCAGGTGGTATGGTCACTTAAATAGAATGGGCGAGGAAAGATTAGCAAAACAAGTGTTCTCTGCCAGGTTGGCAGGAATAACGACCCAGAGGAAAACCAAGATATAGGTGGATTAATACTGAACAAAGTGCGGTAAATGACAGAAATATAAGATCTGATAATGTTGGAGTCTTGACAAGTAAGAGACTGATTTGGAGGAAATTTGTAGATCAGAAGTTAGTAATGATGCAAATTTTTCATGTAGTACTATCATATCCTGTACATCCCTTGAGGGTACATGGCAGGAATTTGATGATGATGACAGAATGCAATCAAGAGTACATATTAATACAAACTGGACTCACGCCATACAGAGGTTGTCATGATCAGATTTTCACTTTAAGACAAATAGAGGAGAAATCATTGGAATATAACATGGATCTATAATTAAGTTTTGTAGATTTGAAAAAGGCATAGGACAGGGATTTCCTCTTGTTCAAAATGCTTCAATTATATGGTATAAGTGAACATTATGTAAAGCAGTACTTAGTCTATATTTCAGTTGTAAGTCAGCAATCAGAATTCAAGGAGGCACTGGAAAATGGTCTGATGTTAAGTCAGGTGTGCGAGAAGAGCATACGTTATCTCCACTGTTATTTATCATTCGCATTATGAAGGAGAGTGGCATTAAACAGCATATCAAAACTGAAGATATTCAAATCAGATCTTTACTTTATATAGATAATGTTATACTCCTAAAGAAATCGAGGACAAGTCTGCAGGATTTCCTAACTAAATTGAATAACTGCTTATTAAATTTTGTATAAAAATCAGCAAATAATAAGACGATTGAAAATAAGCAGAAAAATTGAAAACATTACCAGCATTCTGAATTAAGAGCATATAAAATCAAGTAAAGCAATTTAGCTATTTAAATTAAAGATGTCAAAAAAATTATATTCTGGGTTTAATCCTTTATCCAAATGTAAGCAAACAAAGTTTGCACATGAAGTATCTTCATGACTGGGCTTGATGTACATAGAGGCTAATGGCTTCACATCAATTGACCCAAAATGCAAAACATACCCCTCCCCTCTTTTCACACATGTATAATGCCATGCATTATGGTAAGGGCCACTACCGACATCACTTTCGACCTCTATTGACCAGAAGATTAAACCAAGAATATAATTTCTTGGGATCTTTAATTTACAATTTAAGTGAAAAAACTTTGCAAGAATTAGCAAAGGTAGTATGGTAGGAATTCAAATGAATAAAACAGAAATTAGTAATAGTACACTAGGTATATACAAGACACTGTTCAAATCAGTTTTAACATGGATCTGAGAGCTGGATTAGAAATAAAACATGTGATTAAAGAACTGGAGATCACATATGTGAAAGTTCTCAGAAAGATTAGGAGATTGAACAGATGACATTAATGACAGTATTACATTAAAAATAAGTTAATATCCTTGTCTTTAATATGATATTGATATTGTTAGCATTTAGGAATGTTTTAGCAGAGTGTAATGTGGTCACTTAAACAGAATGGGAAAGGAAAGGTTAGCAAAACAAGTTTTTTCCCAGGATAACAGGAAAAAAAGATCTACAGGAAGACCAAGAGCTATGTGTTGTTGTTGTCTTGTCCTTTGAAGAGTCTTAGATGTTTCCGTGTGCTCCTTGTACTGCTTTGGCTATGTCGATGATTTTGTTTATATAGAGCTGTTGTCCGGGATTAGGATCTATTTCTTGCAAGGCTGCTGTAATTGCTGGACAGGTAAAGATGTGAGTGGGAAGTTGTTGCAGTTTCTATATCTTCTCATATCATCTGTATTGATCTTCATTCCTCTATAATGTCCTGTTCGTAGTCTTGCTATAGTGATGGAGGTCTTTCTGTCAGCACTGATTTCAGGAATTTGATGCTGTATCACTGATTTCAGTGGAATTAGTTTAGCTTTTGCTAGTGCATTGGCATCAGCAAGAGTTATCATGTGAGTTTCTTGGTCGAGTTCTCTGGTCTCTTTTTCTGATTTATCAGGAGCTATGTGTACTGATACAGTAAAAAATGCATTAGAAGAGAAATATAAGATTTGATAATATTGGAGTCTTCACAGATAACATTAATTTGGCCATAAACTGTTAACATGAAGTTAGAGTAATGATGTAAACTTTTCATGAAGTACTATCATAACCTCCTATACATCTCCTGAGTGAAGATATCAGGAATATGATAATGAAGCATCTAGTTAGTCAGATAGAGAAACAAACGGTCTTAGGATAATAAATGGTTCAGTATAAGAAAATATGTTTATACATTTGCTCACAAGATACACAAAAATACAAACTGTTGACACAGTCTATCATGTTTATTAAAAATCAGGTATCATCAGTACTCTGGTTCACTGATTATGTTAAGGTTTTATGGAAATTTAATAACACTTTAATTTCGAAAAAAAAAAAAAAAAATAATATTAGCTATGAACATGAATCTCAAATGTCAAAAATTGTATTGAGATATTTGGTGCAATGCTAATAAAGACAGTAACTACCTGCTGGATTTGCATTCAGACAGGACATGGAGAGTGCACTGGTGTCATCATCATAATATGTACATAACTTCACATAAGAGGGATGAAGATATTGGAAAGTCATATTGGTAAAGAATATTGTTGAAAATGATATCTTCAGACTGGTTGAGGATACAAGGGGAGGATTTCAAACAGGAAGTGATCACCATTAGTTTGAGTAGGATAAGACAGGAGTCAAAATATTAAATATCCAATGAAATGCTGTAAAGAAAATATTGAATAACTAAGCCAAGAGGAAAAAAAAATCAGAACTTCAGTGGAATACAAGAAGAGCATAAAAAACAGAACTTCAGTGGAAAGCATATTTTACAATATGCTTTCTTCTTTTCCTGGAAAAGAAGAAAGCATATTGTAAAACTTTTGCCAACAATGGAGATATTCAACCCAGCTCAACTTTATGCAGATGATGTTACAGTCCTAAATAATATTCACTGCAAGTCTTCAAGCACTCTTAATTAAATTGAATCACTGATTAACAATTTTTTTAGGAATATCAGCAAAAAAAAAAAAAAAAAAATTAATAGGAATGCGGAAAATATTAACTGTATTATAGATGGAGAATATTTCTAACAAGTAAAACAATTCACCTATTTAATTAAAAATTTTAATTAAAGCTGGTGAATTAAATATGGAAACAGAGAATAGTTATAAAAAATAGTACTGACACAAGGTGAATATTTATTTATATATTTCTATATATATAATTTATATTTATATTATAATATATATATGTATATATATTCATATACAGGCGGTCCTCGGGTTACTGACAACCCAACTTACGGCATTCCGTACTTACGAACAGGCTCCCCATAAGGATAATTAATAATTAAATAATTAAATTAATAATTCAGGAACTAGTTTCTTTCACACATGTAAACAATCCCACACTTCACAGCATTATTTGGAAGTCAAATTTAAGGGCCTGTGTCACACCTGCCATGTTTGAAGATTTTTTCTTGAATTGTTTTATTCCTGCTATGGAACGTTATTGTTCAGAAAAGAAAATTTCCTTTTAAATTCTGCTTGTGCTGGACAATGCTCCTGGATATCCAACATCTTTAGATGACATTCACCCTAATGTAAAGGTTGTATTTTTACAATCCAACACTACATCATAATTACAGCCAATGGACCAGGAGTCATTTCCGCATTTAAGGCTTATTACTTAGGCGTACATTCCAGCAAGCAGTCAGGGCTACGGAAGATGATGTGATGACTTTGAGAGAGAGTTCTGGAAGAATTATAACATCCATGATGACATCAAAAACATTGCTGATTCTTGGAAGGAAGTGATGCAATCAACAATTAAAGGGGTGTGGAACAAACTGTGCCCTCAATTCTGTGATGATTTTAATTTTCGTGGCTTCACAGAAGACGACATCGCCAATGCCAGAAAAGCTGTGGTGGAAAGTGACAATGCACTGCAATTGGACATCAATGAAAATGATGTCCAATTGACTTACTAGAGTCCTATTCACAAGAATTAACCAATGAAAACCTTATGGAGATAGAGAAACACAAGAACATGAAGAATCAGAAGATTCAGAGCCAAGAAAGTTTACGACAAAAGAATTAGCTGAAGCCTTTCGTCTCATTGAAGCAGGATTTACTAAGCTTGAGATTCTAACACTGAGCAGTTTACAAAGGCTTACCATGCAGTTAGTGAGAACATCAGCTGCTGCAAGGCCATTTATGATGAAAAAAAGAAAAAGGCTGTGCAAACAACCTTAGATACTTTTTCAAGAAACCAACTTCAGTGGTAAGCTCTCCTCCTCCAGCAACAGAATCAAATCCTGATTCTCCAGCATCTGGTCCATCCTCTCCAGTACCACCTCCATCATAATCTTCCAATTAATGTTAGCCTACCTTCTGTTTATGTTCTCTTTGTTTCAATTAAAAGAAAGAGTACAACAGTTTCTGTAACTTTTGATTACAGAACAGGGGTATTATTATTATTATTATTATTATTATTATTACACTATTACACCGTATTATTATTATTTTTATTACTGCACATGTGTTGTTCGTCAGGGATCCAAGTTACATACAAATCCGACTTAAAGACGTTCTCAGGAATGTATCTCTTTTGTAACCTGGGGACTGCCTGTATTTATAATAATACTTATTTATATTGAATAACTCAGAAATCACCCAATATGCTAAATTAGTAATGTGCAAGATGATGTTTAAAACAAGTTAAAATTAGGGATTTGAAAAATTGGTAGGAAAAAATGGATTGAAGATTAGATGCTAAAACAATATTTATGGGAAAAATTAATGGAGGGAACAGATGGTATCAAATGCAGCACAATTTTAAAAATGAAAATATTATGCAAGAACTCGATATTATTAGAATTCCAAACCTCACCTTCATATGGAGTACCCTAAGCAGGTATGTACTAGATAGCAAATGAATGAGGATGGGCTGGAAATTCAGAACTTAGCTGACCAAAGTGTATTTTCTATGTACTTAAAACAGAAACAAAGAAGGTAGTACACAAAGAAATGCCATGCTGGCTAGGGCTGCCTGGTTAAACAAGATCATCATTATTTATATCAGGGAACAGGGTAACAGTGGAAAGTCGGCTAATGGAATAAACTCAAGATCAGCAGAACTGAAGATAGACGATGTCAATATAAGAAGTGTCAACAGAAAAGAAGTCAAAGTGCCAGAGAAAGTAGAGAAGTATCACACTGATATAATCATTCTAAATGAGAGCTATTAGGGTGAGACTGTTTAAGGATAAGGAAAGTTCCTGGACAGCTTCATGTAATTATTCATCCATCTATTGAGAAGTGTCTTGTATTGTATTATGGGAGGCATGTTTCAGCATAAGTAGCCTTTCTAAACCTTATCAAAGGTTTAGAAATAATTCATATTATTTCTGTTTCTTGGCTTGGACTTTTGCAATATATTCTGGTTTTTTCCCTTGTAAGGTAAGATTGTGAACTATGTATACCTGTGGGGAGACTGGAGGGGGGGGGAATCAATCAACAATGATCAGTTGATCAGTATTGGCAAGTAATATTATTACTTGTAATAATATTACTTGTCATATATAATAATGATAATACAATAATAATAATACCTTTCACATTTGTAAAAATGTATTTATATTTATAATTATAAATATAAATACATTGCTTTGAAGCTTAATTGTAATCAGATCAAGGGCTTCTCATGTCCTACAGGAAGCTTGTTATTGTTTTGGCTGTTAATTGTTATTCTAACTGATTTTAATAACCATAACTCTGGTTTGCATTAAAGATGATCAGTAAATAGTTAGCTGATCTCATACAGAAGTAGGAGAGTTTTTCCACCTTGGAAACTATGGGTTTTCATCCCACATACAGACAAATTGGCCTTGAGTACAAACACAATTTACAGATAAAAAATACTAGTAGTGGTAGTGGGCAGTAGATGGCATTGGTGCAGATGATGATAGTATTAGTGGTTCTGTGTAGTTTGTGGATTAAATGGTGGAGACGGTGAGCTGTAGAGTTGACTGCCCTCATTCAATATGTCTTTGGACTCCTTGGAGGTGTCACATAATAATAATAATAAAAGTGTGGAATCTAGTCTCTCAAGCAAAAATATTGAATAGGACAGTCATTTCAGGAAGTAAAGGTGGGTAAGAACCAAAAGGGATGCTGCAGCTTCTATATTCTAATGCCAGAAGTATCAGGAACATGAGGGAGAAGTATTTGGTATTGGTTAGTGCAACCTTGCCAAAGGTTACAGCAGTGGCGGCTTGAGGGTATGTGGCAACCCTAGGCCAGTTTTATCAATGCATCGTAAAACAAGACAGGCATCATAAAATTCCTTATTGTTAAAAGCAGTTTATAGCTATTGTGAAAAAAGTGAGTACAGAGCATTTTGCGGGACACTGCTCATAACCACCAATGCTTCGACTCGCTGGTCCTCTTTAATACTATTACTTTTTTTTTTACGATGTTGGCACCCCAAGGCTGGTGCCTCTTGTCCCTAAGCCTAGAGCCTAAACTCTTGCTAATGCCCTGGGTTACAGGCATTAGCAAGAGTTGGCTAACAGAAGATGATGTAGTTACAGGGATAGAATGTGAAAGGTTTAGCATTTTCAAGGAAGACAGAGAAGATACAAGGAAAGGGGTAATGTTGATGATAGCAGAAGAATTGCGGCCAAAAAGAATAGTAAGTAGGTGAGAAGGTGGCTGTTCATTTGAAGCAGTCTGATATGAGATTAAGGCCAGTAAGACAAAATATACAGCTGGTTGTTGCTATAGGCCAGGGAGTTCCACAGATGATCTGGAAGATATGCATTGCCAAATTAGTACAATGAGTACAGGTGGAGTGATTATTATAGGGGACTTCAACTATCGGGATAACGACTGCAAAAAGAAAGATCACATGGCAGGAAGGAAATGGAATTTACACATCTACCGAGGGATACAATTACTTGAGGAAGCATATCATGGAGAGAACTAGGAGTGTGAGAGTATTGGACCTAGTCACAGGATCAGAAGAGCTATCCATAACTAATGTGACCACACTACTTCCAATCAGTGAAAGTGACCATGTGGTCTTGGCTTGGGAGATTGTACAACGTGATGAATATTCTGACAAGAAGGGGTATATGACCTAGGGCTGAAAAGTTCTCGGCCTAACAACGAAAAAATGAATTTATAATCTCAAAATTATTTTTATTTCCACATAATCTCCCTTAAGACTAATTCCATTCATTCCATTGATGCTCCAGCACCATCATCCCATTCCATCCCTGTAGTGGTTCTCAGTAAGATCTGCAAAATACCCCTTTATAGCTGCAATCACCTCATGATTTGAAGAAAAACACTGACCAGCGAAGAAGAGTTTTAGTTTTGGGAAGAGAGAAAGGTCAGAGGGAGCCAAATCTAAGGAATAGGGTGGCTGTTCCAACAATTCACAGTGCAGATCCCTTAATTTTCCCATTGCCAAAATACCTTTCTGGGAAGGTGCATTGTCCTGATGAAAGATGACTTTTTTTCTTCTGCAAACTGGGTCTTTTCTCATACACAGCTCCTAGGAGATGTATTACATCTCCTAGGAGCGTGTGTTTTTACATTATGAGAAAATATCAAGAATAGTGATGGAGCTTGCTCCACCTTTGCATCGAGTTGCCTTGGTGTGGTACTACCAAGTGGTCACTTACGCTTGGATTCGTCGATAGTTCGTCGGCATGAAACGCTTAGATCGTAGTTTTCGATCTTAGAGTTTCGCATACTGGCTGAAAAACAATAAGGGATTTTTATCCCCTTAATTTATCAACTTCGGCAGGGAAAAAAAAAAATAGCCGTTTAGCTTTTCATCTTAGTTAGAATATTATTCTCAGAATATTTCTACTATAAAATATTTATTCGTGAAAAATGCTTAGAAAATTAAAATGACAAATTCCAGAACTTCTCATGGAACACTAGTGTTCCACGGAACACAGTTTGAGAAACCCTGGTGTAGACGAAGCAGTTTGCTGTAGTCGGTGGATTAAGTGGTGGTGGAGAAGGAGAGTAGTAGAGCAGGTGCCCTCCCTCGACGAGTCTTTGGACTCCTTGGAGGTGTCACGTAATAACAATAATAATTTAGGAATTACAAGAATTAAAAAAAAAGAGAAAATAACTGTCTAATGTTATTTTTTTTTCAGTATAAGTTTATACTTATTCAAAATGAAACTGCACAACTGCAAAAATTAGAGATACTTTTTTTTAAAATATAAAACAAAAAGGAGAGAAGAACGAATGCTACTGCAATGTTAATGATTTCATCTAGAAAGAGTATAACATATACATGACTGCATATAATCTTGAGGTGGACTGTTATCTCTATTTATCAATACGATTGTTTTAGGGTCTAAATTAGATAACTGGGAGGAGATCTCCACATAGCCTTTTAAGGAATGCAGAGAACCAATCAAGACGTGATCCAATGTCCAATCTCACCTCTAATTTGGAGAAAAAACTGCTTTGATACAGAGTTAGTAATACTGTAAACTTATTATACAGTACTATCATACACTGTTGATACATAACTGAAATTTGATGATGATGATGATGATCGTGATCATTAACTTCCTGTAATGATAGCTATAAAGACTATAATGGCTGTATGGCTACATATAAACCTGAACATGGATTGTTATGCCTAATAACCATTTTCAGAAATATTGAGAACCGATGGAGAAGAGTGTTTGCAGTTTTTGGATCAGCATTTTAGATGAAAATTAATGGCATTATTGAGAGAAACAGTAGATGGATGAGGATATACCAAAGGATAAGAAATGTGATGTATATACTTCAGTATTTCAAGGATTAGTGGAGGAAGTATTTCAAATGGGAAGGAGTATTTTAAATGGTAGAGCAACTGCCCTAAAAAGTTCTTAATCTTGCATAAGACTGACTTGGGAGATGTAGATTTGAGGCTAATTGATGTGGCCTAGGCTCATGGATGTTTGGTAAAGGGGGGGGGGGTATCTGTAGAACTAAAGAGCAAGAAATTTGGATGAATTTAGTAGACAGCTTGAAAAGGCAGTGTGAAACAGCATCTGACTTCATTTTTGGAGTGAAGGCTAAATATGTTCCTCAACTAAGATCAATACAAAAATTAAAATGTTATGATCATTGGGAGAAAAGAGATGAAAAATGCATGACTGCATGTGCAAGCAAGAAAGCAAAATAAAGAGTATAAAGCTCCAAAGAGTGCAGTGCTAACTAGGAAAGGAAATATTAGCTAATGCTGTTGGTATATGGCAATAAAAGCATGAGTGAATGAATGTGAACCTTAGTGAATGCAGATTCTGGGACTGAGATAAGAGTAGAACTGGTTACACAACCAGTTGTGTAACCAGTAGAATGAAGCACTGAGTATAGTGCAAATTCCCAATGTAGACAGAACTACGAATTGATGGCATTTCAACATGTGTAATTATCGGAATGTCCAAATGAACTGGTAATGACCACGATCAAACTTTCTATCAACATCACTAGGTTTCCAAGAGACAGAAGGAATTGCCTAAGTCAAAGTACTATTAATTAATTAATTATCATTATTATATTATATAAGGAAGGACTCATCAACGGATGCATTCTAACAAACAATCTGAACCATTGCAATTTTTATATTTGCTGAAAAAACACTCTACAGCAGCAACTTATTTCAATAGCTCCTGCCATTGTAAATTACACATGTATGAAACTGATCAAAACACCTTACAGCCTGACTAATTCAAGTAAGCAGTCTGTTAATTTCTATATCCCATCTCCCTATTATTATAGCTATCATTTTTCATGAGTGATGCATGTAATCCCTTGATTCATTAGAGATCATTCCTTCCACACTATAAAATTCTATGCCCACTCTCTCTGTGTAATGATGGTTGACATTCTCACTGCAATCCTGGTCATTGAAGTCACTCATCTTCATGAACGTGACTTCATGGAGATGAGTGACTCAACTTCACTCTGAATACAAATCATTCCATCAATCAAAATGGCCATGCTTCAAATATCCACATCAATTCCCCTAAACATTCTGAATCATCTGCATCAGAGCTTGCCCACTTTACTCTTAGCAAACGACAGCAACAGTCTCATATCTTAACTTTTTTCCCTCTTGCAACAACCCTTGAAGTCCTAAGCTGGTCTGGTTAGTCGAGTGGTTAGTGTATCTGCTCTCCAGCCAAAAGGCTGCGGGTTTGAATTGTACCAGACATGGATGTTTGTGATTGTCTGTGAAAATACTAGTAGTGGTGGTAGATGGCGTTGGTGTAGACGATGATGGTAGTTGCGGTTCATTGTAGTCGGTGGACTGAGTGGTGGAGACAGAGCTGTAGAGTAGGTGCCCTCCCTCGATATGAGTCTTTGGGCTCCCTGGAGGTGTCACATAATAATCTTCCAAATTATTTGGAAGGCAATAAATGTCTTCAAAATAGAAACATAAATATTATAAAAAAATATTTTTCTTAATTTTTTTGAACTGATGGATGCAAAATGATCCAAACCTTTGTGGAGGTAATGTGATCACTGGAAAATCTTTTCAGAAACATACTCCAAAGTGTATGAATTTCAGGTAACAATTCATCTGAAAATGTATATTAAATTATATTAAAATTATACTAAACATTCTGCAATAATGAACAAGTACTGCAGGCAATCATACATTTCATAATAGTATTTTTGGTATTACTCTTAATCAAATCAAAACTGAACCTGCAGAACCAAGAGCTGTTTCAGCAGGTTAAATGAGAATTCATCAAAAACAATTAAATCAAAAGCCAGTTTACTGAATGGCAATTTGTTGAAAAATCAATCTGTCAAATAAACAATAATTATAACAAAAAAAAAATCATTAGCCCACCCACAAAACTAATATACTTATAGATTTAGTGGATAACAAGTGCATTAAAAACAAAACAAAACGTTATACCTCTGCAAGAGGGGCTAAATCACCTTCAGTTGAAAACTCCTTATAAAAATTCTTCATGTTCTATACAAAATTGGCATGTTGAAGGTTTAATTTTTTTATCGTTTTTAGTTCTGTTTACACATTAGCTAATTAACCAAACAGAAAGTTCATTTTCCACATTTTTTTCCAGTTGAATTTTCTGTTTTGGATTTTTCGCACTGAAAAACATGTAACCAGATTCCCAGGTTTCACACAGTCTTTCCATTACTAAATATCATCTGTGATACTTATGGTTTCCCAGCAGAAGCTCTATGAAAATTTCAAAGCAGATTATTGATAAGCTTCTTGCAAAAAACCCAAGAAATCATTGTCATTCCACTTCATAGTGGAATAAAAAGCATAATAAAAGTATAGTTTTGTGGGAACTTGAGTTTTTCTCTGTTTCTTTTAGCCAGTGAAGATAAAACATGTAGTTATATCATGTTGTTAAAAATCTGGCACTAATTTCATCACTGCTGATAATTTTTCTGATTCCTAAGAGACGACCATGTTCGAGTAATTTGCTCACATTTTATAATAATGATACGGTTGAGTTAGACAACAGGGAACTGATATACTATGATATTACTGGACACTGTTATGATTTTTGATAGGAATCAGCATAGAAAGTGATTGCAGGATATGGGATTGGATTATAAACTAGTAGTTTGGATAAGAGAATAGATGACTGACCAATATCAAAAAGTAGTGTATGGAAAATGTGAGTCTGCAAGATTTATTGTAATCGATGGTGGACCCCAGAGATCAGATCTTATCCCACTGTTATTCAATCCTTATATTAATGGCATTGGAAAGATGTGAACAGAAGACATTGTAAAATCTGGTATAGAAGGATTTATGTACAAAAATTCCTTATATACCGATTTTACTGGAAAACGAAATTCCATACAAAATGCTTGTGATTAATGAAAATCTATGTTCTTGGAGTTTTGATAGGTAGGAAATTGAAGTTCATGGGCCATATAGCAAAGACTAAAAATTCAACTCAGATGATAACTGCAATGCTGAAACGACCATACAAATACTGACATTTAAGAATAAGGAATGATTTTGCTTCTTTACAAGGTCTCAATATAATCTCACCTGAATCGCTGTGCACAAATCTGGTCTCAAAGTTTTCTGAGGGTATGAACAAGGTGCAAAAATAATATCAAGATTTTTGAATGCAGACTGCCAACATTGGTAAACAGGAGAAAGAGGACTGATATAAAAGGGACCGACAAATTTCTGCAAGGATCATGAAGGTACCAGTAGATATTTTTCATTTTATGAAGGGGTGGGAAGAGGACATCCATGGAAGTTGATAATGAATGCAGTCAGGTAAGGGATGAGAGCTAGATTTTTCTCCAATAGAGGTGTGTGATTAGAATGGCATGCTTTTGAAGACAGTACAAGTACAGGTGTGTATGAGTTTAAGAGAGCATGAGTTCAGTGCACTGATTATCTTTTTTTATTTTACTGTCCAAATTTTTTACTTAATACAGCCATTATTTTTAGAAATTTAATTTTATAATTTCCATAATTAGGTAATAATAATTTATTAATTTAACTTTTGGTATGGAAGTTAAAATGAAATGTTAGATACATTGGAGCATGACAAGTAATAGACTAGTTTGGAAGAAAATTGTGAATAGGAGATTAATAATAATGCAAACTTAATCATGTAATGTTGTGATAGTAATCTGAGGGTACCTATCAGGAAATTGATGATGACCTCCCATGTGGAGACCACATTTCTTAACAAGAACAGAATTATATCATTAGAGAAACAAGACTTGTATAAAAAAAACAAGAAAAAATTACCCATGACAGATTTATTTATTTATTTTATTTTTTCCGAGCTTCTACAATCTAGTAGAAATAAAGAGTGACAAAGAAACCATTGGATTAAATAATGTGCGAGTATTTGAACAAAGCTAGTTGTTCGTGTTGTCATGTTCTGGGGCATAGAAGAAATCTTGATTTTTGTTATGTGCATGTATGGAGTAAAGGGTCTTTGAATTCTCTAATAAAACAGTTATGATTATTATTCAGTATTTTCGTTTTTTGCCAGATTAATTGTGCTCTGTATTTGTTTTGCAAAAGACTAATCCTGATCTGTGCTTCCTTTTCTTCTCTTCAACATTTATGTATTCAGACATGCAGATCTCTCTCTCTCTCTCCAGACTGTTCCATTTGTCTTTCACAACAAATTCCACAAGATCAATGAATTTTATACACTCCTAATTTCTTTATTGGGAGGATTAAGGCCATACTTATGCACAGGCATATGAGGCTCTAGCTGGGGGCTGAAAAAATTAGGGCCAATTTAAGCACCGCAAACAATGAGAGAGGGGGGCCCGGAGCACTCTAGCACTTTTCCTGAGGTGCTAGAGTGTGTCCAATCTTACTGAAGAGATCTCAATAAAGGTCAAAATCAGTCTGGGTAGTGACCCTTCCCATAATGCATACCATTATACATGTCCACAAGGAGATGTGCTTTGCATTATGGGATACTAAGGCAAGTGATGTGAAGTCATACCACCTTTACCATGAGTTGCCCCAGTTTGTTTGCTTACAATTGGATAAAGGATTAAACCAAGTATATGATTTCTTGATATCTTTAATTTACAGTATAACCAATTGGAAAAAACTTCCAACATTCATTTATTCACCAATCTCCATGCAAAACATCTAGTTGTCATGTCCTTGCTAATCACACTTTTACCTAACTTTCAGGAATGACCTTTTGTTCTGCTACCTCTAGCCAAGCATTTCCTCTGCATAAATCCTTTAAGCAACTGAAATGTTTCTATCATATCCCATCTTTTTAGCCTATCAACCTACTTTAGCAATCTACAAACCCTCAATCTATCCTCATTGGGAGCATTCCACAGACCATTCACATTCTTGGTCACTCACCTCTGGATCTTCTCCATCACTTCCTCATACCCAAGAAAATCAGGTGACCAGACTTGAGCACAGTAATCCAAATGTGGTTGCATCAAGGCTTTAAAAAGTGGAATGATAATTCCCTAATCTCTATTTGTTAATGTGACTGCTAATTGATATTGAATGCTAATTATAAGGTTTTTATTGAGAGGCAAATGTGAAGTGAGCACTTTACATTACCATACATGAAGAACAAGAAACAGTGATGATAGAGTAAACATTAACGGTCAATCATGAAGTGAACATCCAAAAACTGCAACTGTTGGGTTTCGTAAGCAGTATCAGAGAAATTCAGTAAGTCAGATATGACTAACAATGAAACTGAATACTGGATTAACACAAGTGATCTAAATTATACAATATCTTGAGAAAGCTGAAACAACAAATTAATTATGTTGTTGCAAGGAACAGCTATTGCATTGTCAACATGATAATGTGAGGTAGAACATGTGCATCACTTTGATGACTATCAAAAATAGTGATATGAAGCTGTGGAACATATAGCAGACAGGGCTCCAACAGATTTTTTGGTTATTTCCTACTTGAAAATATATCTCATTTTGAAAATGGCAAAAATTTTCCACTCTGGACATGCACTGTGTAGATGGCGCATGCTTCTTTTCCCTCCCTTAGTATTCCACAACCCTGCACATTCATCTACTCCTCTTCTTCCTGCATATAAATAATCTTTCAGACTATACATTCTATCAGCTTTCTGGTGGCAACCATCCCCTCTCTTTTATTTGGCAAACTTTGTATTGTACAATAAATCCAATCCAAGATTTTTCATAAACAGCATTTTACATTTTGACCTATCCCCTTGCTATTCCTTCAGTTGGGCATCAACCTCATGACCATCACTCCTATCAAAAAGGTGATGTCGTTTCTTTCAAGATCCACTTTACTTCACTCTTCGAATCAGAGACCTGAAAATGGTTATGAAAACAACTTGGAGTTTTATCATGATGGCTTTGAAAAACTTTGCAAAAAAGAAAACATATTAAATGGAGGAAGATTATGAAAGAAATAGTGAATGACAATGAAGTAGAGACTTATTATTAAGTAACACCTCCAGGGAGTCCAAAGGCTCATCGAGGGAGGTCATCTACTCTACAAATCCCCGTCGTGACCACTCATTTCACCAACCACAACTATCTTCATCATCTACACTAACGGCATCTACCGCCGACCACCACCACTGCTATTTTCACAGACAATCACAAACCCACAGTAGGATTCAAACCCACAGCCTTTTGGTTGGAGAGTGGACATGCTAACTCAAAGAGGAAGAGGAAGTGAAGTGAGATCTTTCTTGGAAGAAATAAGACACAACTTTTGATAGCAGTGATGTTCATAAGGTCTGAAGGACGAATGCCAAGGAGACAGATCAAAATTTAAGATAATGGTTATGAAAGAGCTTGAAGATTGCATTAAAAAGTTTGCCAAATAAAGGAGAGGGATCGTTATCACCAGCAAATTGTAGATAGAATTTGTAGTCAGTGAGAGCTCATTTATGTGCAGGAAGAAGAGAGTAAATGAAAGTGCAGAGTTGTGGAGTACTCCAGGAATAGTGGGGAAAGGAGAGGAGAGCAGAAGAAGAAGCAGAAACAATCTATGTAATATATGACCGGGAGGAAACTGGTGGTCCAAATGCAAAGGAGATTTGCATTTGGAGATTTCCACTCTGGTTAAATTCTTCTGCAGTCATCATCTGCATTGCATCTACCAATGTTACGAACTACTCAGCTATATAACTGATACTTCTGGCATTAGTGTATACACATGACAGCAGACCACCAGGTTGATAATTGTTTAGGTGACGCTTAAAACATGACCAGTTCAAACAGGAAGCTGTATTTGATTCCTCACCATAATTCTCTACCATATTTCCATAATGTACATTATTTTTTCTTGACTAGTCGAGGTCTACTACCAGTCCTACCATCTCTCTCTCTCTCTCCCCCCTCTCCAAGTCCCACTCACAAAATTACACCACTCACAATTTTGACAAATTAAGTTAATATTACACAAGGAATGCATACCAATGCCCAGACATCTAGTTTTGCCAACAATTCATATTCACTTAAGAAGAATTTCAAGTAGAATAACACTGATCTCATTCAAGTGCAATCCATTCTACAAGTACAAATGACCCTATTTCTGGAAATCATTCAAACCCAGTCACACATATAAAAACAACCTTTTCTCATTAACAATGAAGGAACATGCAAAATTCATTTGACATTTTTGTTTATTTATTTATACTGTTGAGAATAAAATAATAAGACTGAAATATTATCAATTTTAATGTGTAAAATTACACAAATTTGGATGTGGAAAACAATTACCCATTTTTATATACGTGGGCTGTTCGATAAGTAATAAGACTAATTTTACTGTGGCGAAACCACTCATCACAATATTAATTTCTGTGGAATAGAGAAATGTTGCTGTCTGTATTAACAAAAGAGATTGATAGATGGCGTACACGGGCTGATGTGCCAGAGTGTCACGTGACTAAACACAAGTGCTCATCGGCGCGCCTACGAGGCACGACCAGTCTTCGAAATGGAAGCGTCCTTGGAACAGCGTTATGCAATTAAATTTTGTGTGCATTTGCAAAAATCGGCAACGGACACTTTTAACATGATATGTGAAGGCCTGTTTTGAGCAAAGCTTTTCGTATGATGGCGATACATTGGAAATTGAAATCTTAGTTCTCTCTATATTTAACTGAGATCTATATTTTGTTTTTAAGGCAGCCACTGCAGAAAACCCACTTTCATAAAGATAAGATGTTGGAAATGGCAGAAGTGCAGAAAAGCTCATGACTTTAGTGCAGAAAATTCATCATCAACACTGACCCAAAATTCAAACAGCGATTTAGATGCAAACTGCCTTTTGATTTCACCGCTTGAAGTGAAGTCTATAAAATTTTTCCTCTTCTTTAACTGAAAAATCTTCAGGGTTAATTTGAAATGGGTTTCTAACCCACTCATACATTACCATTATGTTGTCGGTTATAAAATAGTTTCTAAAATTCTTTGTCAACACTGTTAAATGATTTTCAATAGTTGCAAATAAAACTATGATGTGTCGCTCTTCTGCCTTCGTAGGTTTTCATAAATTCATCCACAATTGCTAACATTTCTAATTTTTGTTGCTTTACCTTTTTGTCCCATAACTAGTTTTTTACAAAAAGCATTAACTTTGTCACTCATCTCTAAGATATGCGTATTTTTTCCTTGGAGTTGCAGATTTAATATATTTAGTTTCTTGAATCCCATGGTCCATCCTGTTCTAAAAGTACAAACGAGGCACTGGCGACCGAGTATGGGCGGTATAACCTTAACACCCTAACAGAGTAAATGCTGTTAGATCTGCCTGTCCAGAGGCGTTAGGTAGCAGCCCTACCACTGGACTTACCCAGTGACAGGTTAGTAATCTGTCCTGGGGAAATTCAAAATACTTTCAAGTTTCATGCAAAGAAAAGCCGGACGGACTGTCAGGGAAAAGACCACAACCCAGGAAATGGTAAACGAAATTGGAAAAAGGAACACATAATGAAGATTGCAACATGGAATGTGAGAAGCATTGCACACAAAGAAGAAGAACTCAATAAACAACTAAACCAAGCTAACATAAAGATATGTATAGTAACAGAAACAAAGAAAAAACAAAAAGATACAAAAGAAACAAACAACTATATACAAATCTACAGTGGGGTAAAAAAAGAAGAAAGAGCAAAAGCAGGTATAATGATTATGGTACATAAATCCCTAAAGAACAATATTGTATATTACAACTATTTGAATGAAAGACTAATAGAAATTAGACTCAAGACATTAAGAGGCCACATAACAATAATTGGTGCATATGCACCAGAAGAGGGAAAAGAAGAAGACAGTAATATATTTTATAAAGAATTACAGAAAGCCATAGATAAAACAAACAAAACTGACTATTTACTGCTAGCAGGAGATTTAAATGCCAGAATAGGAAACAAAAAATACAAAACAAACATAGGTAAATTTGGCGAAGATACATGTAATCAAAATGGTCGCAGATTACGCGATTTTGTCATTTATAATAATATGAAAATAATGAACTCAATGTTTAAACACAAGGAAATACATAAATATACTTGGTCAGCCAGAGGATACAAATCAGTAATTGACTACGTTATCACAAATTTTAAATTAGCGGAGTTAATTTTAGACGTAAGAGCATATCGAGGCTTTGAATTAAACTCTGATCATTATATGGTATCAGCAAAAATTCGTTTTAAACCAAAGTGGCTAAAAACACATAGAATTGAAAATTCTTACCAGCCGAGCTACAAAATTTCTTCATTACAGGATCCTCAAGTTAGACTACAATATCAAAAATGCACAAACTTAAAAACAGAAACCACACATGAATCAAGTGACATAGAAGATGAATGGGAAAATTTGAAACAAATTCTCACAAAAGCAGCAACAGAAACCTTAGGAATAAAGCACAAATGGATTAGAAAAAGAGGACTACGAGACTGGAACAAAGAAATAGAAAATATAATAAAAACCAAAAAGGACAGTTACCAGAAATGGCTAAATTCCAAAACAATAGAAGCAGAAATAGAGTATAAAAGAAATAGTGCAATTGCAAAACGAGAAGTAAGGAAAAAACATAAAGAAAGATGGAACAATTTCGTAACAGAACTAGAAAAGGATTTATTTAAGCCACAACCCAAAACCTATAAAGTAATAAAATACATGAATAAAGAAATAAAAGAAAAGATAAAAATACAAACAATAGATTTAGAAAAATGGGTGACCTATTTCCAAAATCTCTGGACAGATGAGAACAATGAATTAAAATTTTATAAGACAAAGAATGACCTAATAGAAAGTATCACAATGTTAGAACTGAAAAATATAATAAAGAAGATGAAAAATAGGAAAACGCCAGGAGAAGACAATATAAATATAGAACTATACAAAAATGCAGGTGAAAAATTTAATGAAAGACTTTTGAAATTTTTTAATATGGTTTGGATGTCTGGAAAAACCCCTAACTCTTGGAAAAAAGCACTGGTCATCCCAATCTATAAAAAAGGAAATAAAGACAATTGCAATAATTATAGGGGAATTAGCCTGCTGAATACAGGATATAAATATATATGCAGGAATATTAAAAGAGAAACTAAGCAGCATTGTAGAAAACAAATTACTAGAAGAACAAAATGGCTTCCGAAAAGGCCGATCCTGCATAGATCCAATTTTTACTTTAAAATTATTAATAGAAAAGAGAAGAGAATTTCAAAAAGAAACACATGTGGCGTTTATTGATTATGAAAAAGCGTTTGACAAAATTAGTCGACAAAAATTATTTAAAATATTAACCAATTTAAACATACCAAACCAACTTTTACAATCTATTCAAGAAATATATACAGGAAATAAAATAGCAGTTAAATTAGAACACACCTCAGAATGGAAAGATATATCAAGAGGAGTACGACAAGGATGTACCCTCTCACCTCTGCCTTTCAATATATATATAAATGAAATATTAACAATCTGGAAACAGCATAACCCATTTGGTATACAAATGACCCCGCAAATGAAGATAGATACACTACTATTTGCAGATGATCAAATAGTATTAGCTACATCAGAAGATGACTTACAAAGATCATTAAAATCATTAAATGATATCTCAAAACAATATAATATGACAATATCCAAAGAAAAGACAAAAATAATGGCATTCAAAGGAGAAAACCCAATAAGAAGTAAAATAGTGATAGATAATAAAATACTAGAACAAGTAAACACTTTCAGATACTTGGGATGTGATCTATCATACGAAGAAGAAAAAGACATAGACACTAAAATATCAAACTTTGTCAAAGTAAATGGCATAATAAATAGTATATTTAGGCCATCCCTGGTATAAAAACACACTAGAATCAGACTACATAATGTCTTGCCAAAACCAACTCTACTATACGGAAGCGAAACATGAACCATGAAAAGGAAAGATGAAAAATGAATTCAAACAGCAGAAATGAAGTTCCTCAGAAAAACAGCTGGATATACCAAGTGGGACCACAAAACAAATGAAGAAATCTTACAATCCCTAAAAATCAAACCAATTAATTACTACATAAGACAGTATAAACAAAAATGGCTAGAACATTTAAATCGAATGGACAACAGCAGACTACCAAAAATAGTATACGGATACAAAAAAAGTGGAAAAAGAAGAATCGGAAGACCAAGAAAGAGATGGCATGAGACCGGAACAGGCTACATGGCATATATTCCATGATAGGAAGAAGAAGAAGAAGTTTCTTGAATATGTCCACCAAGTAGCTCAATTTTATCACAAATAAGTGGTCTCTAAACTTTTCTGCTTCTTCGTGATTTTCCTCTTCCAAGAAGATTGCTATTTTCTCTCTTAATTCGTAAACACTTTGTAAACATTTTCCTTGTGATAACCATCTTGTCTCACAGTAAAATAGTAACATTGAATGTTCAGCTTCAGCTATGTCTTTGCAAAGTTTTCAGAAAACAGTCTTGATTTTTAAAGATCTCATTTTTATATAATTCACCACAGTTATAACTGTTGTTAACACAATGTTTAGACCAGGACTAATTTCCTTTACAGCAAGAGCTTCTCTATGAATCATGCAATGTGTCCAAATACGTTGTGGGGAATTTTCCCCTCACAAGGTCTTGTTAACTTTTAAAGCTTACAGAAATAACTTGAGCACCATCAGTGAAAATTCCAACACAATTTTTTCACTGTATGTTTGCCTTGCATATAAAATCGTCCAATATTTTGAACAATTCAAGTGCTGTGGCTCTACTTTCTATTGGTTTACAAAACAACAACTCTTCAGCTGCTGATAATCCATCACAATATCGAACATAAGCAATTAAATGACAATCCTTGTTGCTATCTGTTGCCTCGTTTGCCAAGCAACAGTATCATTTGATAGAGGTATGCACTGTAGTTATTTAGTAAAACTTTCTCCAAGCACAGTTTCCACAATATCAATCGCAGCTGGCAGAATTAGGTCTTCTCCAATAGTGTAGGGCTTTTTGCACCTAGCTATTTTATATGCAACTTTGTATGAAGCTAGTAAAGCTTTTTCATTTACAGACAAAAAAGCTTTATAATGCTAGATTTTGGCTTTTCAAAACATTTCAATTAGGCAGTAAAGACCTCATGAAATTTGTTAACATACTTCTTATGAAGTGCTTCCAAATATCTCTTAAAATTTTCGAACAAATAATACACAGTGGTCTTTCTTCATCATTTTCTGCAGTCTTTGTAAAACCGAAATCTAAATATTCTGCTACATACTTTCTTGATTTTACTTTCAGAGTAATATTCTGTGAACCTGAATTTGTTGACATTGATGCTCCACAGTCGTCAGATGCCTGCTTATGTCCAATTAAAAATTTATCCATTTTTTCTACACTAGAAAATATTTTTATACCATGTATCACAGTCATTGTGAATAGAAGTAAAAAAATAACGCTAACCATCGACTTCTCACTGCTGGACACTGTTACTATCATCATGCTTTCAAGCCTTATTTATACTCGCAGAAACATTTCCAGAACATTCGAAACTTTCCATGATGAAATTGCGAATGTTTCTGAAAGGCATATGATTCAATGGTCTGTGTAGTGATGCCAGATCTATACAATTTTTGAAAGATTTGATGATAATTTAAATCTGTATGACTATTTAAAAATTTTAAATAATTCCTAGTTGTTGTTTTGCTAACTTTTATGGGTTTTGCCACTGTCTCAACACAAGAATTGCATGGGGGAAGGTGGGGGAGGACACCACAAAAACTAATATTAAACAATGGGGTATACATGAAAGAAGGTTGAGAAACACTGCTGTAACAAAAATGACCACGGCCACAAAATGGTGAGAGTAATTAATACGGTCTTGTTCTTCTGGGAGATATCTAAATATGTGGAAATATGTAGGGGGGGGGTATATATGAAATTACAGGGCTGGTAATTATGACAAACTTAGGAGATTGCTTGGACCAATGTCATTAGATGAGAAACTACAAGGACTGGATGTTGATAATGCATAGGAGGTGGGTAAAGGAGTGTTTCAGGTGTTATATCTTCATTTTTACTTTTGCAATTGTTTTTTTTTTATACTAACTTACTTCCTTAATAATGCCCTACTCAACTCTACCTAGGAATGCTTCCTTTTCGGACACTAGCAAATTTATTTTTTTATTGCTGCGCCAGCCAGAGTCCTATAACATGAGCTTATTCAAAATTCAGGGAAATATTTCAAGGTTAACTGGCATTCATTCTAATATGCACTAAATAGATACTGGTTCTAATTGCAGTCGTGACCAATAAATCTATTACTCAAACACCCTCATTAAATTCCCTCCCACTATGGTTCTAAATTTTTGCAAGTGGTAATTTGAATTTTCGAATCACGCATGAATCAGGTATATACAATAAAACATGTTTATTGGAACAAATCCACTTTACAACTATAATTGAAATGGGATATTAAGCTTTACAAAATCTCTTACTAAGTTAGTTACTCAATACTAATTTAAGAAAACACTCATAGATCAACTTGGCAATTACTCACACTCTATGCAACATTAAAACAAGCTAACTATGTTATTCTAAATCAAATTCTTAATTCTTGCTACATTAAAATACATTTCTCAACCCATTACTATTCTGATATAAATCATCTACAAAATATCAAATTCACATATAATCTCAGTCACATGCAGCTAAAATTTCACTACTGACATTCCTTTGTTTAGCAGAATTGCTCTATTTCAAATTCAAATCCACTATGAAATGTCCACTTAATATGATCTAACATTAAATTCTGTCTCATTTAAACATGCAACAAAGATCTTTACGTTACCCAAACTTTTTCTTCTGAAGGTCTGTTAACGGCCGTGTGTATTTCTTCGGATCCTCCTTCCGTCGGTAGCTTCTGCAATGGGCTTACGATTACGCCATCTGTTTTACATTCTTCCCGGACTCGAAATTCTCACTGCCTCGATACAGCGCATTCTCTGCTCCTACTCGAGTGGGACATCTCTCTCGCTCATCCCTACTCCATTCGCTATTCAGGAATCCTCAAAGTGAAGTCAGGAACAACAACCAGAAAAAAGCCCCACATTCTCACGCGCATTCCGCTTATATTTCGTCCCTTCTTTGCCATATGACCCTTCATTTTCATGCCCTTAAGGTGATCCTCAGGTCCTAGCTGCCGTTTAGTTGCTGTATTCTCGGGAATCCCACTTACGTCATCTTCCTCATACATTGTAGCTGGCAGCATTACGGCCGATATGTGCATATGTAACTCGACCTTTGCACTCGTACTCTTAATTTCTTTGGCGACTTATTAAGTTTAAGACAGTTTAATGGGACAAGATTATACTACAATTTCTTATTAAAATTTCACTAATCCTATAATCCTTCAGTTTAACTTTCAACTACAACATTTTTTTAGTACGATTTAAATGTTATTATACAAATTCCTCATCATCATCATCATCAAATTCCTGCCATGTACCCTCAAGGGGTGTACAGGATATGATAGTACTACATGAAAAAAATTACATCATTATTAATTTCCTATCTACAATTTTCCTCCAAATTAGTCTGTTACTTGTCAACACTCCAATATTATCAGATCTTATATTTCTATCGTCTAAGGCACTTTGTACCGTATCAATCCACCTATATCTTGGTCTTCCTCTCGGTCGTTTTCCAGGCAACCTGGCAGAGAACACTTGTTTTGCTAATCTTTCCTCGCCCATTCTGTTTAAGTGACCATGCCACCTGAGATTAGCTCTGCTAACGCATTCCTGGATGCTGACAATGTCAAGTTCTTTCCTAATATCCTCGTTTTTAATATGATACTGCCATTGATGCCATCTGTTCACGCCTATAATCTTTCTCAGGACTCTCATATCTGCAGTCTCTAGTCTTTGGTCAAGTGTTTTACTTCTGACCCAGCTCTCAGATCCATAAGTTAAAACTGGTTTGAACACTGTCTTGTATACAGCTAATTTAGTGTTCCGACTAATTTCTCTCTTATTCCATATGAATTTATTCAATTGACTTCCCACCATACCAGCTTTGCTGATTCTGTTGTCTATTTCTATATTTAATTTACCATCTTCAGTAAAAATCGTGCCTAAATAGCTGAAATGTTTTACTTGTTCCACAGGTTCTCCATTCACAACACAGTTGACATTTTCAATGATTCTGCCTATTTTCATTGTCTTTGTCTTTTTATTGCTGACCTTCATACCATATCTATTACAAGAGCTATTCAATTTAGTCAGAGAATCTTGCAGACTTGTAGCGGATTTATTTAGAAGTATAACATCATTCGCATAAAGCAAAGAGCTCACATTAACATCTCCAATTTTGATATCATGTTTAATACCACTTCCCTTCATAATGTGATCCATATAGATAATGAATAACAGAGGGGATAATGTAGATCCTTGTCTCACACCAGATTTAACATTAAACCATCTTCCTGTACTTCCTTCAATTCGAACTGCTGACTTACAACTCAAATAAAGACTAAGTATTGCTTGATATAATGTCCCATTGACACCATATAACTGCAGCGTACTGAATAGCTTCTCTCTTGGCACCTTGTCATATGCCTTTTCCAGATCGACAAAACTTAAATACAGATCTTTGTTATATTCCCATGCTTTCTCGACTATTTGTCGTAAAGTGAAGATCTGATCCTGACAGCCTCTATTTGGCCTGAATCCAGCTTGTTCTTCACCAAGCTTTTCTTCCACAATTCTTCTCAACCGTTTCTCAAGTATACTTGCATAGATCTTGCCAGGAACACTAAGTAGGGAAATACCTCTGTAATTCTCACATGCAGTTTTATTTCCCTTTTTATATATGGGTACTATGAGAGCTCTACTCCAATCATCGGGAATTCGTCCCTCTGTCCAGGCTTTCTGAACTATGCAGTGCCGCCACTGTAAGACTCTTATACCACCATACTTCAGCATTTCTGGTCGAATATCATCTACTCCTGCTGCCTTTCCACATTTCAAGCCTTTGATGGCTTTTTCTACTTCAAGTATGGATATGTATTCCTGACTGCATGCCTGGTCAGTGTTTTTTACCACTGTGCTGTTATCACTGCTTGTTTCATTTAGCAGTTTTTCAAAGTAATTACTCCATACTTCAAGGATATCTTTTTCTCCCGTTTTCATATCACCTTTATCATCTCTAATTGCTTTTATAGCACTCTTTCCTCCATTCTTAAGCTTCTTCAACAACCTCCAGAATATTTTGCCACCTTCTTGATATTTATTTTCTATATTCTTGCCAAAGTCCTCCCATGACTTTTGTTTAGCTAGTTTTACAGAGTGTTTAGCATTCTTGCATTTGTCTCTATATTCTCTAAGAGCACAAGCTGACTTATTTGACAGGAACTTTTGGTATGCTTTCTTCTTTTCCTTCACTGCCTCTTTAACCTCCTGTGTCCACCAAGGAGTTCTGATTTTTTTATCCTTACAAACAACCTCACCACATGCCTCTCTGGCAGAATCAATCAATGTTTTCTTCAGAGTTTGCCACTGAATCTCCAAGGTTTGATTCCTGTTCTCAAACTCTTTCATTTTTCCTTCAATAATCTTTGTGTATTTTAGTCTACAGCTCACATCTGAGAGCTGCTCAACTTTTATTCGCTTTAAAACTTTCTTACATGTTATTCTTTTCAATATGAAATTCAATTTTATCCTGCTCAAGACTAAATAGTGATCACTTCCAATTTCAAATCCTCTGTACACTCTGGTGTCCTGCACCAGGGAGAAAACATCACTATCAACAATAACATAGTCAATGAGACTTTTCTTATTCCTTGCCTCTTCTCTCCATGTGAATTTGTGCACATTTTTATGTTGGAACATGGTGTTAGTAATAACCAGTCCATGTCCTGAGCAGAAATCCAACAGATATTTGCCATTATTATTAGCTTTGCTCTTTTCTCCAAATTTTCCCAAAATATTTTTGTATGCCTCACAATCATTTCCTACTCTGCTATTTAGATCCCCAACAAGGACCAACTTTTCATTTTTCATTGTGTCAGTTGCTTTTTCTAAAGCCTCAAAAAATTCCTCCACTTCTACCTTAGTAGAACCTTCTGTGGGACCATAGGCACAAATAAGTCTCATTGTCCAGTTCCCCATTCTCATATTTGCCCACATTACTCTACTTGAGACTGCCTGCTATTCAAGAAGATGAGCCTTGTATTTTGTGTTGAATACTACGGCTACTCTTTCTTTTCCTTTATTGTCATTGCTTGAATATAACATTTTGTATTTATTGCTCAAAAAGATCTCACCAGTTTTTGTCTTTTTTGTTTCAGTCACCCCTATTATATCGATCTGGTACTTATCTAATTCCTCAGCTAGCTCCATTTCTTTGCCATTCAGGCTTCTTACGTTGATTGTACCGATCTTTAACTCTGGTGATGTTGAGTTGGGGTTTATTTTCAGATTTGTTCCAGTAGCTGACTTTTCGCTGTTCGCCCTGGTTCCCTGGCGAAAACAACGGGGGCCTTGTTTAACCGGGCGACACCCCAGCCGGCATGAAATTTTGTCATGTTGTACCATCATTCTATATTTTGGTTTAACCAATAAGAATACAATTTGGTCGGCTAAATCCCAAATTGCCAGCCCATCCTCGTCCGTTCAGTATCCAAGTAGATACCCAACAGGGTGCACCACGAGAAGGTGAGGATTGGACATTAGGTCAGAAGCCCTGGTCGGTTCTCCGCATTCCTTTAAAGGCTATGTGGAGGTCTCCTCTCAGCTATACAGCTTTGACCCTTAAGCACCCCATTCCTTTAAATTCCTTTGCAATACAAATTCCTTTGCAACATAAATTCAGAGCTGTGTGCTGTCAACCAAGTATTATCTGAGTTAGCCAAATTCTTATGTTAGATTCTGAATTCTTATGTTAAATTCTGAAAATTGTCCATTCACAATCTAACACAGGGAAGTAATAGCAGATTGCATACCTAGGGTTAGAAGGATAAATAAAGGGAGTTAAATGGATGAATAACATTATTAAGGAGAAGCAACAAAAAAAAAAAAAAAAAGGAATTCAAAGTGAAACTTGATGAGCACAGGGCAAAAGGGTTATCAGTATGGTAAGAAGGACAAAATTTGAGTATGAGAGGCAATTAGAAGTGCATACCAAAGAGTTCTTTTGTATCTTACATGTAAAAGGAAGAATGATTATGGAAGAATAATTTTAATGAATGCGATGGCAAGGAGGTAACTAAAGGAGATGAATTATATGAATTACTAAGTGAACATTTTGCAAGAATATATCATCCTGGTGGCAATACTGCAGTAACAAGAAAGCCATACATGGAAATAAAGGTAGATGAGCTGGAGGTGCATAGGATACTACAGAATTTTGATGTGAATACAGCTATAGGATCAGAGGGTGTACCAGCTCAAGTTTCATGAGAAGGTATAGGTAGTGAATTTGACCACATTGCTTAATATAAGTCTCAGCTCTAGGTTGGTCCCAAGGGGTGGAAAGAGGGGAAAATAGTTTCATTGAATAAAGGAGAGAATCTCCAAGACTGAGGTAGCACATTACTGACCAATTAGCATCTCAGGAGTTGTGTATAATATGTAACAGCTGAGCTGGGTAAAGGTAATGGGTTTAAAGTGACACCGCTGGACTTTCCAAAGGGTTTTGACAAGATGCTGAATAGAATTCTAATCAATAAATGACAGCACATGGTAATCGATATAATGTTGGGGAAGTGGAAAAGAGGGTGGGTGATGGAGGGAAACCAGACAGTAGTTTATTCAGGAACAGAGTCCAGTAGAAGGCTTGTGACTAGTGGTGTGCTGTAGAACTCTGTTCTTGGTCTACTTATATTTAATTTGTATATGAACGAAATTTGAAATGATCTTAGAGGAAATATTCAGCTGTTAGTTGATGATGCAAAACTGGGTAGAGCAATGGTCAAAAGAGATGTTATAATTTTGCATTTTGCAGGTTGATTTAAATAGACCGACAATATGGGCAAGGGAGAATGGATATCAGTTTAACGTGGCAAGATGAATGGTTATGCATTTTGGGGTGAAAAGGCTACTTTATTGATGGAACTGTACTACAGGAAATTGATGAAATAGTGGCTTTTGGGGGTTTTAGTGGATAGGAAGTTGAAGTTTAGAGGACATATAGCAAAAAGTGGCTAAACAGCTCATCAGATTACTGATGAACACTGATAAGCAGATATAAGCAAGTTATTATACCTCTTTATAGGACCTTGGTAAGACCCCATCTTGACTACTGTGCACAGATGTGGTCACATGGGTTTCTTGGAGATGAAGAAGAGGTGATCCAGAAATGAGTGAACAAGATGGTGACAGGTCTATGGAATGCACCTTATGAAGATAGGCTGAAGATTTGTGGATTAAAGGAATTGGCTGAGAGGCAGAAAACAACACTCTCATAGATAATGTTTCTAATTGGGATAAATAATTGGAAACATAGGGAAAACCAATAAGAAACTCAAGTGCTACCATGGGCATCCTCATTTACATGGAATTCCAAAAGTCCACAAAGCAAATATCCATACATCCTGTGGTGGACTGCACTGGCTCTGCATATTACAAAATTGCTAAACATCTTTCTAAATTGATTTGTGTTCACAGAAAAGACCTCTTCATTTATTCAAAATAATTCTAATTTCAAAGAAAAGATATAGTATCCTTAGTATCTTTGATTTATAGTATCTGAACTTCGTCATTCTCTAGGTGATCTCCTTTTTTAGCCTAGATGTTGTGTCCTTATATACAAACACTTAACTTCCTCAAGCAAGACTTTCTAGAAGACACTGCCAAATTATCTGACATTGTCATTCATTCTGGCTATGTCACATGCCAAAATAAACGTTACCACCAAATTGAGGATATATCAACGGGCAGTCTTTTTTCTCCCGCACTAACTACTTTATGGAATGATCTGAACAACGTATACTGGTTAGCATCCTTCCTAAACCATCCTTATGATATAGATATGTTGATGATGTTTTCACAGTTTGGCATGGGTCTCATACAGATCTACAAGAGTTTGTCAATAAGATAACACTTTTCACAATTGTATCCAGTTTGCTCGAGTTAGAAAAGAACTGGATTGCCTTTTTAGATCTCCTGTTACTTTGTCAACCAGGTGGTAGCCTTGATTTCCAAGTTTTTAGAGAGAAAACACATATTGGACTTGACATTCATCCTCTTCCACACCATCATAATTGTCAAAATCTGGCAAAATTAAAACTCTCTCTCTCTGTTCCACTGAAATGATACTCTCTTAAAAAATAAATCACATCAAATCAGCCTTCCTTACTAACGGCTTTACCAAATCAACATCAACAAGATAACTGATAATCAGAGATTTTGCCTGTCATCTGTCTCTCATCATGATAGTGATACAGAGGTGGTTTGTCTTGTCACTTTTCCTTATGTTACAGGTATCTCAGAGGTATAGCCAAACTACTAAGTCATTTGGCTTACATGTGTCCTTTCAGCTTATCAACAAGGTATCTACTTTTCTAGGCTCAGCTAAAGACAAGCTTCTGCCTTTGACCTATCCTGGAGTGTATCAAACTCCTTGACAGTGTGGTTTATCATATTTTGGCCAAACAGGTAGATCTGCAGATGTGCATAGTGATGGACATTTAGACTACATTAAGTTCCAGCCAGAACAATCTGGACATGCAGAACTCGTTATCACCACCAGACACCAAATTCTTTGGAAGAAAATTAAGTTTCTCCATAAAAGTAATAATCTGTTGGAACATTTATATAAACAGAGTTGAGAGATCTTGCTACATTGGCCAAATCTAAATAGAAATGATAAACTTATCCCTATTATGGGAAATAGGTATTCTTCATAAGTTACAGAATTGATTAAATTAATTAATTTTTCAAAATCTTTTGTTAAAGTTATTTTTACTATGACCTTAATGAATTTCGTCTATGACATGCTATACTACCTATGTGCAATCTGCACATTTCATTGTTGAAGCTACCATACTGAAGATGCCCTTGAGTGTATGGTAAAAATTTTGCCAATAAAATATTTACATAATTAAACCATATCATGCTTAACTAGTAATTACGCACCTTGATAATTTTTCAATGTGATAATGCTTGCACCAATGATATCCAGTGCTCGCCTGCAAATCCATGGGTCATTAACAGACTGCAGATAAGAACAATGTTTTAAGATCTGAAAAGAAATCAATCTGAATAGAGATAAAAATAACACAAACATACACAATGGGTTCAAGTTTTAATGGTTGCTATGTATTTAAACAATTATTAGTTAATGATGTACCAGAAAAAGGTTATTAAGTAAGTTACCTGTTTAATTTTGTCTGTAATATATATTTGGTGCTTCATCACAATTCTTGTTGGGCAGGACACCTGCATGTATATAACATGCCATTCACGCCATTGCTGGTATTGCTGTCAATAGCAGATATCAAATCCTGTTCTAGGTCATGCAAGTTAATTGCCCCATCTCACTTGTGTAAAATCAGTTTAGCTTTCAAAAAATGACTATTCAAAGTTAACAAATAATAATTTTTAATTTTTATTTTTAAAAAAGGTTCGTTAAAAAAAAAAAACCTATCATCATCACAAGAAACATCAAGAGGAAAAGTAATATGTAGACCACATCTCAATTATCACTGTCTATCAGTAAAGCAAGAAAGCAAGCAAAGACATATGGCACATACTTCTCTGCTTGCTCCCATTCATGTGCCATTTCCTATTTAGGAGGTTGACTGCCATGACATGACTCATGGTTGACCAGGACATAATGGCATATGGTGAGGATTGCATCTCTTCCACATATTATCGTAAGTAATCATGGCTGTAAATTCATGCGTGTTTATGGGGCCAGTTTGCTTGTTCTGAGGGACAAAAAGCCTGAGTTTCCATGCGGAAAAACCTTCTACCTCCCTATGAGACAGGACTTTAGTTAAAATAGACCAGATAAAGGTTCCTCACGTCACGGGCAGGAATCGAACCCAGGTCTTTCTGACCAGCTTGCTACCTTCAAAAATAAACTTCTAAAGGCACAAATTTCTTGCATATTGCCATTATATACCTAAATCCCTTGCTTACCATATGCTAAATGAATTTAAACCAAGAACACTGTTAGAAAAGCACTCAACTGATTCTCAACAAAATATTAGGATATTTTTATTGCATGGAAAATAGAAAATATGAATTTTCATGGGTTGACATCACTGACCAGACCAAAACCACTGATCCAAAACAATTTGTTACATATGCTGTGGTATCATTCATCTATAAGAGGTTCTTAACTGTAAGCACTTTGGTGGAAATCACTGGATCAAACTGCTTTTTCAGACAGTTCCCCACAAATGTGCTGTGTGGTTGGGATATGGCAATTTAAAGAGCCAATTCATACAAACATACTCATATTTATATTCAAAAATCAAGAAGATAGTCCTGGATGTCGAAAAAAATTGTGCTTCTTCAAACTTGTCTCTTATACTCTCAAGAAAGAACTGTGGAAGAGGGATCGTTTAAGAATTGGGCCCAGTGTTCTCGTGTACCACATGTCCATTCATTTATTTGAACAACTTCTAAACAAGCATTTCATAAATCAACAAATAAGTCTAGTACTGAGAAAATAGGGTATAAAATTCAATTTAGAAATAGATATTTGATAGATACTTCTGATATTTTAAAATATCATTTATATATATATCAGCAGTATCAATTCTCTATTATTCACTCCTTGATCTGCTTCAGCTCAAAATTTCTTTACCAAACCATCTTGCAGATTTTATATGATTTCTCTATTTTAAGATAAGGTTCTTTATATTGAATTGAACACTTGGATCTGAAATCAATAGTAGCATTTTTTAAGAATGCACCTGGTTACTGTTTCAGCATGAGTAAACAAGAAAGCATCACTACAACTTGCAATGTTCAACCACTTTTCACTCAGTTTGGAATATAGTCATGTGTTTATTATTAATTAAGGACTCTTAAAATTTTGAGCATAGCCAAGCCAAAATTCAGATAAGTTTATGGGGATTTCTTCCTCTCTACAAGTCACATTCTCCAATGAGTTTCCTCCTAATTTGACAGATAGTCATTACTTAAGTTGTTTAAGTCACTCAACAGAGAATTTGAACTTAAAGGGAAAGGAGGGGAGTTTGAAATGGAATTGGCAGAAATTGCTATAGATTAGTGCTCTTGTCTATGAATTTCAACTAGTTGTTCTTCTGTTTGTTTACCTATCTCATCAAAAACTTATATTTCCTAACAAGAATCCCATATTTAAAAAAAAATGGGCCAAGTACTAGGGAACAGGCTGATTTAGAAGCTGTGTGGCTTATGTTAATGTTTTAATTGTTGAGTTATATACATATATCTGATCCTGCAATCCACACATATAAGGTCATGCAAACCTAGTGTATTACTGAAGGTTATAAACTTTCAGTAATTCAGTAATAAGCCTTCAGTGTATTTGGGATTTGTACAGCGACAGCAGCTGTATCAGGTGAGAAGTACTGCCTTGAATAAAAACATACACAGAGATTTATGGTGGCTGCAGAAGCCATAGCTGAAATGTGTTTGTATCAGGTGAGAAGTACTACCTTGAATAAAAAAAAAAGTACACAGAGAAAAAGGAAAATCTGTTGTGTTTCGATACCTGGGTAATAGTGAAAGTTAGGGGGTCAGAGTTCAGAACATTGGGTATCATGGATCTTCAGGTTTCTAATACTTGACACTGCAAAGCTTGTCAAATAAAAAGGAAAAATGGAATTTATTGTCATCAGCAAAGCTTGTCAAATAAAAAGGAAAAATGGAATTTATTGTCATCAGCAAAGCTGGGAATTGGATTTGAAGTCAGTAAGAGTAGATCATTCATGTATAGGAGAAAAAGAATGAGAGAAAGTACCAAGCCCTGGAGAACTCCTATATTGGAGGTAAAATCTGAGGAGAGGAAACTCCACTTTGACTCATAGCGAGTGACCAGTGAGAAAGTTGGTGATTCAGTTGTAGAAAGTGAAACATAGATGATAGTTTACTGAGTAGATGTCTGTACCAAACCTGATCAAATGCTTCAGAGATGTTGACAGCAACCATGTGAGTTTCTCCAAGTTTTTTCATGGCTTGAGCCCAGAGGTGGTGGGGCAGGGGGTGAAAGTTAGAAGATCAACTGTGGTGGAATCCATATTGCTGGTTGGTCTCCATGGGTTTACAGAAGTTGGCAGTTGTTGACCTTCTCCATAGCTTTTAAAAGAACAGAAGTGAGAGGATCTTCTTTGGAATGAGCTGAATGTAGGCCCGTTTTTTTGGTGTTGAGTGGATGCCGATTGAATGGATGATGTAGGATAGGTGTTAATTCTGGAATATAAGTTTCTAACACAGTATGTGGAATACAGTCAGGACCGGATGCCTTCTTCATGTTATTAGTATTCTGCTGGGGTTTTGGCAAAAGACTAGGAGCAGCATAAAATAAGCAGTTCTTGGTAAAGTGGGGAGGAGGGAGAAACTTTGCCTTGATCATCAGTGCAGGAACTTTCAAAATCTGATTTAAATTTCTTGATGATTTTTGTACAGCTTTCGCAAAATGTGATGAAGGACGAATGTGCAGTTGGAGTTTTGGTCTCAAGCTAATTGGGAATGACGAATTTTTTTCTTCTGCTGCATTGTAATGCTTATTCAAGAACTAAGGCTTGGATAGTGGGTGGGAATTTTGAGTGGAATGGGGGATGAAGGCCTTCATTCCTGCTAGGATGGTTTCTGCCATTAGTCTGAGCAGATATCAGAACAGCAGCAGTAGCCAGACCATGAAAAGGAGTAAATGAGATCATTTGAGTAAAATGAGATTATCCCATGGCGGTCACAATTTGTAGTGCTAAAGGACAAAAAAACTGAAAACTGTTGGGTGACGGTTATTTCATGGCAGAGACAACTTGTATGAGTTTGTGGTCTCTGATATTGAGTTATTTATTCCACAGTATATTCAGTAGGAGATCTTGTTAAGAAGAAGCCAAGTGGGTTCTGGTGGAGGAGGGGGGGGGGTTGTCTTGTATTCTGGTAGGACTGTCTCTTTGTTGTCACTGTTACCTCAGCATCCTACCAGCCTGAATAGTGGAACTTGAGAAGGTAAGCCTATTTGAGTTGTGGATGTTGAAGTCACAAGAAGGATCATCTCACTATCAGGATATTTTAACTGCAGAAAGTCAAGCTTCAGGGATATTTGAAGACATCAGAATGGTTATCGGAGTTTGCAGAGCAATAAAGACATCATATAAAATCTGCAAGATCGTTTGGTAAAGAAATTTTGAGCTGAAGAAGATCAAGGAGGTGAATAATAGAGAATTAATACTGTTGATATATATAAATGATATTTTAAAATATCAGTGGTATCTATCAAATATCTATTTCTAAATAGAATCTTATGCCCTTTTCTCAGTACTAGACTTATTTGTTGCCTTATGAGATGCTTGTTTAGAAGTTGTTCAAATAAATGAATGGACATGTGGTACACGAGAACACTGGGCCCAATTCTTAAACGATCCCTCTTCCACAGTTCTTTCTTGAGAGTATAAGAGACAAGTTTGAAGAAGCACAATTTTTTTCGACATCCAGGACTATCTTCTTGATTTTTGAATATAAATATGAGTATGTTTGTATGAATTGGCTCTTTAAATTGCCATATCCCAACCACACAGCACATTTGTGGGGAACTGTCTGAAAAAGCAGTTTGATCCAGTGATTTCCACCAAAGTGCTTACAGTTAAGAACCTCTTATAGATGAATGATACCACAGCATATGTAACAAATTGTTTTGGATCAGTGGTTTTGGTCTGGTCAGTGATGTCAACCCATGAAAATTTATATTTTCTATTTTCCATGCAATAAAAGCCTATCCAAAAAAAAAAAAAAAAAAAAACTAATATTTTGTTGAGAATCAGTTGAGTACTTTTCTAACAGTGTTCTTGGTTTAAATTCATTCAGCACATGGTAAGCAAGGTCTCTTTTAACTAAGGCCTGTCTCATATGGAGGTAGAAGGTTTTTCCACCTGGAAACTCGGATTTTTTTTGTCCCTCAGAACAGGCAAACTGGCCTGATAAACACACATGAATTTACAGCCATAATTACTTACGACAATATGTGGAAGAGATGCAATCCTCACCATATGCCATTTTGCCCATGGTCAACCATGAGTCATGTCATGGCAGTCAATCTCCTAAAGAGGAAATGGCACATGAATGGGATCAAGCAGAGATGTATGTGCCATATATCTTTGCTTGTTTTCTTGCTTTACTGATAGACAGTGATAAATTTACGAGCTTAAGGCCTCATTCTGGGAAAGTAACTAACTATAATACTTAATTAATATTTGTTTTCTTGCTTTTTGTGCAATAAGAGATGGTGCCAATTAGGCCTTTAGTTCCTTGCGTTGTTCATTACATTTTGTGTACTATGACAAACTATTTTTGTGATCTGAAGATGCTGGATATAATACCAGTGAAATAGGGGCAAACAAGTTAATAAATATTAATTATTTTTTCATTATGCTGTGTTGCAATACCATTAAATAAGTTAACATGTACTGCCAACACATAAGCCTTTCTACTTGTTTAAGAATTCTTCAGATTGTACACAAGACATGACAATTTGGTAAGTGGAAGTTAAAACTGGCAAGGCAACTAAATGGGTTAGACTTCTTCTAGTTGACACTCTAATACAATACCAAACTGTGTCAAAATTAAAAGCAAGTTTCATTCTGGTTAAGTCTAGCATATTTACAAACAGGCTAGTTTAGCACTATTATGTGAACAGATTAGCACTACTTGTATGAAGTTCTAGTATGTGTGGTCTATCCTTGTTGGCATCTCTAATGAAAGGGCAAATAAAGAATATTATAAAGTCAAAAGCTGGGGCAAGAATAAAAATCTGAAATCCTCGAACATTGTAATGCTATGGAATGACTGCAATGACCACAAGACTATGTCATTGTCAATTTATCATTGGTAGCTATAATGGATAAAGCTGTCAACGCATTAAGTTGGGGACATAAGTTTGTGTTACACCCAGGCAAGTTCCAAAAAAAAAAAAAAAAAAAAAAATTATTATTATTTGACACCTCCAGGGAGTTCAAAGACTCATTGAGGGAGAGTGTGCCAACAGCATCGAACGATTGGTCCCCTTCCAACTACTAACCATGCTCAAACTTACTTAACTGAGCCATTAGTAGCAGAGGCTCTACCAATCGACCAACCTTTGCCTCCAGGTATTGCCAATAACGTTCATTTGGATAGCCAACATCTTAAGAAATCCAAACCTTTCAAAAAACAATATGACAAAAAAAGAAATCAGTGCTTTATGAGCTATACAGTGATAACAATATTGTAATAACTAAAGCAGAAAAAGGTATTGCAACTGTGGTTATGAATTTTGCAGAATATGAAAACAAAATCCACATACTTTTACAAGCTCAGTCTACATACCAAATCATAGATGGTGATCCTACTAACTCTCAAAAGAATCAAGTTTGCAAATTACTGAAGAAAGTCACTTCCTGTTCACATAGTCAAAAGAAATGGTTAACAAACTTAAACCTTTTCATGTTAAATACCCAGAATATATGGACCACTTAAAATTCACAAACAAGGTACATCCCTATGCCCAACTGTGAATAACATAAACAGTCCTGCATAGAAACTTGCTAAACATTTAGATAAATTACTAGCCCTCATGACAAACAATTCTTCCTCTTTTGTTAAAAATTCTGTTCACCTAACTTTTTAGGTGAACAGATATGTTATATGTTTAATATAGTATATTAAAAACCATATCTTAAAAAGTTCAGACATCATGATTAGTTTATATTGCTTCACTATTTATCATTAATTGAAAATTATTGTACCAATGTATCATTAATTGAAACCCTAGATTTTCTCAAGTAACATTTCCTCTCAGATATATTTGAATTATTTAAATTTACATTACATGCATGTTATTATGCATGGAAAGGGAAGATATGCAAATAACTAGATGGGACATTAATGGCCTTTTTCCCTTTCTCTCCCTACAGCCAATTTCTACATAGAATACTTATACAGCCACTCTCAAACCAAGGGTTTGGCATTGCTATGGTGATGATGTGTCTGCTATTTGGCTACATGGTCCACACACACCCACCCACCCCAGATACATTTTTAATGTGTTTAAATAGCTAACACCCTACAATCCTTTCACAATGGAATAGGAAGCTAATAACTGTTTTCCCTTTATAGATTACACTAGTCGTGTAATGTTGCAATGTTGATGATGTGTTTGCTATTTGGCTACATGGTCCACACACATTAGATACAACAGAAGACCAAGAACTAAATGGATAACATCAATAAACGTTAACTCCAGTTTATAAATCTATAGACAGCTCACCAGCCACACAAGAAACCAAGACTGAACCCATACCCGACGGAAGAGTAAGTAAGATACGCTAGTCACACACCTTCCTGATGGTCCATTATCTTTTTCTGTTTATAGAAAATCTACACACACAGGAAGATATTTGCACAAACATTCATACTATCATCCAGATCAACAATATATAGTATCCTAAAAACACTAACTTAAAGAGCCAGAGCTATCTGTTTCAATGACAATGCTCTTACCAGTGAAATCAAGTACTTATGTCACTTTTTTAGCCAATGGCTATAATCCCCAAAGAATAGAAAACATACCAAATACTTCAAGGAAATCCCCTCCATTGCCTATTACACAAGACTATAGCAAAACTGTTACCATTCCATACATTCAAGGCATATCCAAAAAGATATCTTGAGTACTTAATAAATATCAGCTATGCACCACATTAAAACCATATGTCAAATTGGCAACTCTCACCTGTTCACCTAAGGACAAACTCTCATTTATCACATCCAGAAGTACATGAAGTGCCTGTGCTTATGACCTGCTTTACTATGGATAGACAGGGAGAACTGTTGACATCCACCTTGTAGAACATAAAAAAATACATTTGGCACTATTGTTATGGCAAATCAAGACTAGTTGACCATGTCTTGGGTACCCCCCCCCCTTTCATACAGGATCAAATGGAAGAAAACAAAAGTGCTACACAAAAGTCATACACCAGAGAAACTGTTTTTGGAATCAGCAACTTTAAAACATACTCCAAACATCAGCAAGTATAGCTGTATCAATTTACTGAAAATATGGGAGACAGTCATTTCAAGATCAAAGTAATACTCATTTTCATTCTTTTGATTCAACAATAGAGGGCTAAGATCATTGTGTTGTCTGCTACAAATTATTGTTTTTAAACTAGTCTGACTGTTATACCAAATTGTTGCTGTTTTGTGTACAGTGACAAATTGTTTTTGTGCTCTGAAGATGCTGGATATAATACAACGAAATATCAACAAATAATTTAATAAATATTAATTACTTTCTTATTATTCTGTGTTGTGAATCGATGTCATTAAATAAATTAACAAGTGAGTAACTACATAAAATATATTATATATCACTTTAGATCTTGCAACTAGATTAAAACGTTTCTGGGAGCTTATGAAAATATAATCTTTGCTATGAAACATGTCTTGGGTAGTGCCCCACCTTGATTTGCACTACTTAAAAGGCAAGAACTCAGTCTATGAGTTCATATATTTGCATTATCAAAAATTATGGAGACAACTACTGTGTTAGAGCAAACCTTTAGTTTAATATAAACCAAAATTAACACTATAATTTTTAATAATGTATTCTGATCACCATGTAAGCATGAAAGAAAGGATTCATAAATTTGCATTTTATTAGTGCATTTAGGTTTCACTGGCCTGATAGATGCTTCAAATTGTTTGGTTCTCATCAGAGACTAGGCAGAAAAATATAACTTTCTGATATGAGATAATTGCTATGGTTAGACAGGATTTTTGCCTGATATATGATGAGAACCAAACAGTTTGGAACAGCTGTCAGGGTACTGAAACCTAAACACACTAATAAAAAGTAAATATGTGGACTGAGTTCATGTCTTTTAAGTAGTGTAATTCAAGGCAGCTCCCATACTGTAGTTGCCATGGTTTAATCTGGCTATGAGATCTAAATGGATATATAATATCTATATTATTTTATTATTGGCCATGTTGATTAATTTTAATGGTATAGATGGGAACACAGGCTGATAAGAAAATAACTATTTATTAACTAATTGCTGATATTCTATCCTGCATCTTCAGAGTACAAAAACAGTATGCGAGACACCAATCTGATATAGCAATGGGATTAGTTTGAAACAACTGTAACATACACACAAAGACTAAAGTCCTAATTAGGAAAAAACAGAAACAGAAAAGCAGGTATTAATTTGGTCTTAAGATGACTGTCTCCCAATATTTTAAAAATTTATACAGCCATACTTGTTGAGGTTTGGAGTATGTTTCAAGGCTTCTGTTGATTCCAGGAACAACCTCTCTGACTTATAAAAGCTTCTGTGCAGCACTTTTTTTTTTTTTTTCATCCAATTGATTCTTTGTGCGGGAGTATCTAAAGCATGGTCTGCTAGACCTGATTTTCCATAGCGATAGTGTCGGATGTATTTTTTTATGTTCACTGAGGCAGAGGCCCACAGTTCTTCCTGTTTGTCCATAGTAAGCTCGATCACATGTGCAGGGCATTTCATAGACTTCTGGATGTGATAAAGGAGAGATTCTGTCATTGGGTGAACCAATGAGAATTGTCAATTTCACGTATGGTCTAGATATCTTTTCAGATATGCCTTTAATGTATGGGATGGTGATAGTTTTGTTGTAGAAATCCCCACTCCATTGTGGTAAACAATGTGGTGGGTATTTCTGGGGGAGCATTATGGGAATTATAGCCATTGGGCTAAGAAGGTGCGACGTAAGTGAGTGAGTGAGTGAAGCAGTGAGAGCAATGTTATTGGAACAAATCACTCTAGCTCTGTGGGTTAGTGTTTTTAGGATACCATATTGTTGAGATGGGTGATGGGTGATGGTGTGATTGTTTGTGTAAATATCTCCCTGTATGTGTGGATTTTCTATAAACTGAGAATGATAAGGAACCACCTGGAAGAAGTGTGATTAGTGTATCCAGGAAGGGCAGACAGTCATTAGCTTCCATTGTAAAGTGGATTTTTGGGTGTTGGCTATTCAAATGCACGAAGAATGTATCCAATGTGTCTTGGGCCATGTGGCCATATAGCAAGCACATCATCAACATAGTATAGCCAAAGCCTTGGTTTGAGAGTGGCTGTATTGATAGATAGCTTTTCCAAGTTTTCTATATAGAAGTTGGCCAAGAGGGGAGTCCATTGCTGTCCCATCTAATTGTTTGTATATTTTCCCTTTCCATGTAAAATAAACTGCCTGTACTGTGAATTTAAATAGGGGGAAATATATTAGGAGGAATGTGTGAGTTTAGTAAATAAAGGGTTTCAATTGATGGTACATTTGTGAATATTGAGGTGATATCAAAACTCACCATTATGTCTGAACTTATTAAGGTATGGTTTTCTAAAAAACTTTTTAGGTGGATAGCATTTTTAATAAAAGAGGGTGAAATTGTTTGCGAGAGTGGCTAGTAGCTTGGCTAAATATCTAGCAAGTTTATATGTAGGACTGTTTATACTATCCACAATAAGATGTAAGGGTGTACCTTGTTTGTGAATTTCTGGTGCTCCATATATCCTGGGTATTTTAACGTGGAAAGGCCCGAGTTTGTTAACTGTTTCTTTAGGCCAGGTAGTGACTTTTTTCGATAATTTGCACACCATATTCTTTCCTGAGTTGTGGGATCTTGATCTATAATTCGGTATGTTGACTGATCTTGTAGAAGTGTGTGTATTTGTTGATAGTTTTGTTGTAGAAAATTTAAATGATCTTTAAATGGTATTTAAATATTCTGCTTTCATATTCTGTTAAATCCATCACCACAGTTGCATTCCCTTTGTCTGCATTGGTTATGATAATGGTTATTATTGTGTAGCTCTTACAGAGCAAAGATTTCTTTATGTGGGATATTATTTTTGGGAGGCTTAGAATGAATTAGGATGTTGGTCACATCTCAATGAAAGTTATTGGCTGTTGTTGGGGACAGGTCGTATATTCCCCGTTCAACAGAAGCCATCATTTTGGCTTTTGGAACTTGCTTGGGAGTAACGGCAAAATTGTGTCCCCAACTTAACGCATTAGTGACTTCTTTGATTAAGGTTAACAATGATAAATTCACACGAAGTGATCTCGTTGTAACTGCTGTTGTTGCGTGGCACTATGCTGTTGGAGAATTTCAAATTTTCTCTGGTGTCAGTTTTTAACTTTGATGAATTCTTTTTTAGCTGTTGGGTCAGAAATGCTATCCAAGATATCCTACAGTTCCGGGTTTAAAATATTAAATAGTTTGTCACGTAGGGTGTGACAAACGAGCAAGTTTAGCGCTATTATGGGAACAGATAAATGCTACTCACCTGGAGCTATCTAAAATAAATTCATCCATTAGACATATACTGCCCATTAATCTTTTATTTGTATGCGTTCTCTAGCTGATTTGCCTGTAGTTGGGATGAAAAATAAAAGTTTCCAGAAGACAAGTCTCTGTTAACTTGTATCAGATGAGGTAGCTCACCTTCAGTTGAAAAAAAAAAGTCCATATAAACATTCCTCTTATCAAGATGAGAATAAAACTTAGCTTTTTATCAAGCAAAAGGTATAATTTCTTATTGTTTTGATTATTAATCTGATTAATATTCTTATTCCTCTGTTTATTATTTTTCTCATTCCAATTTCTTATTGTGATTTCTTTCAACTATGCTATGGAGGTGATAAAATATATATTAAAATAGCAGTTAATGGTGTGAGAATGAAATAGGACAATGACAGGCAAAATAATATTGTTCTGGAATTTAAAATGGGGACTTTTGCAAGAAGTAGTATGTGCATGTGTTTGTGTGTGCGTGATGTATTCACTATCCAAAGTGAGTGATTTCTGGATTACAAACAAAAATGGTGAGAAAACGTATTGGAAATGTAATGTGAGTGAATGCCAAGAAGTGTGTATCCAAATGGGAACCAGTGGTAAAAATAGCAGAAGTATGAGTTTAGAGAATGATAAGAAGAATAGAGAAATGAATGAATGTAAAAAAAGTAAAGAAAGATGAAGAGAATAGTGTAGTGAGTAATGAGTGAATTAGCACATTTATGAGGAATCTTTCACAGGACAAAGCACAGGCTAAGGCACTTGGAGAAGTATCTTTCAAGTGATTGGGAAAAAACAGCAATACAACCAAAAGAGGTCTCAGAACATTGATGAATGGCAGTCAGATTTAATATTTTTGGAATTTCCCAAAGTAGGAAGACAATACTAGTCCTGTGGTATGATTAGGCGGCCACTTAATTTTTAGGCTTTGAAGAAGCATAGGCTGGGACCAATAATGAATCTAGTAAAAACGTGTGAAGCAAGGAACACTGATCAGTACATTATTCTGAGAGCAAGAGAGCATTGATTCATGATCAACACTCTCTTGCACTTTTTCCTTAGTCGATGAATTTTTGCAAGAATTGTATGCTTCTGTCAAAACGGTCCTAAGAACTTGGGTTCTGTTGTAACAGGGATAACATTTGTCTCATCCTGAACTGTGGATAAAGAGTGCATTTTTGAAGAAGCGTATGATACTTTTTTGTTTTCCCGAAAACTTGAACTTTTAGTAACAAGAGCCCATGAACAGTGGGAAGGAGTGATGACAAGGGGCCACTCCTGGAAGTTATGAAAAGAAGCTGTGAGCAAGAGGGTGGTTGAACCGTGGAATGCATTCCCTGATAGAGTGGTGAGAGCGAGAACAGTCAATGAGTTTAAGGAGTTTTATGATAGACTTTGTGTTTCCTAGGAGTGACCTCCGGCGATGAGTCTTCTTGATAGACGTTTCCTAGGAAGGACCGCCTGCAATGAATCTTTTAACTCCATGGAGGCCTGAATAATAATGGTAATGATATAGTAAAGAGCCCATGAACAGAAATGATTAACTGCTTCTTAAAGATGTCTCGTCTCTTTAAATTATCCTCATGCTACAATAATGACAACATATTGTGAAGTCATCAACATACAGAGCATTGAAGAACACCCTAATCTTGCAATATGGCCAAGAAATTGTGCTTCCCACTCAGAAGATTTTGCTAGTGAGCAAGTTTTTAATAAAAATAGAAAGATCCTCCTCTTCCTCCTCCACATACAAAGACCTCGATTATAGAGGTCTATTTAACATAGACTCCAAGCTGTGTGTCATACATACATTGTTTTCATGGCAAAGGAAAATTGAAATCAGATGATTATGTTTCAGCAATGCATCTCTTATAGATGTTTCAGAGGGACAAAATGGTCCAATCTCAATTTGTGTCAACAAAATCCACACAATGAAGAAACGATCAGTTTTCTAAATACCATAGAAGGGAGGCATTAACAATATTCTTCAATATCTTATAGACAGTTAGAGGGATAAGCAAGTAACTGTTTGCTTGTGTTGGATTGTTTGCTAGCCTTGGGAAGGTAATGCCAACTGACTTTATACTATGAATCTGGAAATTTCTTTTCAGTTTCGGTAAGCAAATGGCTGTATAGTAACAAGACATCCACAGAAGATAGTGGGAAATGTATGTTTCCTATCTCATACGGGTGTGCTATTAGCCACTTTCTTATCTGTACAATCAGCCTCCTGTCCATCTCCATTGCTTCAATTTTTAGAGCCTAATTAGTGATAACTGTTATGTAACAGATTTCCATGTGGTATCCTGTTAAACTCCTTTGTAACATCCAAACTTATCATTGTGCATTCATTCCATTTACTCAACTATTGGTCCCACTAATATAAAATGTAAATTAACTGGGCATGATCTATCATATTCTTATTTATCCATTCTTGAATTTTGTATTTGACCAACTTCTCCAATACCATTAATACCACTACCAAGACACTGACCAGTCTATAATTTGTCATCTCTATCTTAGAACATCCTTTATACAAAATAACTAGTTTATCTTCCTTCCACTCACTTGGGACTTCAGCAGGCTCCTTTGCATAATTTGTAATGCACATCCTGACAATCCACCTAATCTCATGGCTATCTGCATTGAGATTCTGAAATATCCAAGTACTCCCAATTAGCCACCTTCTATCCCCTCATCAGATCTTGTCACTGCAATATTACTTAGATGACAGATATTTGCAAAGTGGTTACTCAGTAACTCAACGATTTCATCTACTTCTGTCAACTTCCATTCTAATCACTACAGTAAAAGAACTCTTTGGGATTTCTTTTGGCCTGCTCATCTAATTTCACCCTTCTTGCCTGTAACTTCTGCTGCTCGTGAGGTTTTCTTCCAACTTCTGCTTAATGATATTACTCATTCATCTAACTCCTACATTATTTATCCACCTGACCTTGGATATGCAGTCCAATATTGCATATCTAAGGACAAATTCTCTAACTATCCCCAGATACAGTATTCTCAAATGACATGTCCTCACAATCACATGCTGCTTCACGTAATTCCTTTAGTAGGTGTATAAATTCCACTAGCTCCCTTCCATATCATCCTTGAATTTTCCAATCTACATCCCAATAATTGGGATGTAGCCACATGATCATCCAGAGCTAATTTGCCAATTCATATCATCCACATCTTTCTTTGCATGACCTAGTTTACAGTAGCAATTAACTGTGCATTTTGTCCTGTTTCCACTACTTCACACTAGATTTACTAAAATGCACTGCTTCTCTCACATCTCCATTCTCCTGTTGACCTCTTACTGTTATGGGCTGAAATTCAACTGCTGCCGAGGCAGTAATCCCATCCCCAACCTTTTCCTCTTCATAGTGCTTTACCTCCTCAGATTTTATTCCTGTAACTAGATCCTTTCTCAAACTGGGAGAGGATGTAGTTGCAGGGCTTTTTCTATTTTCCACTTTCTCAATTTAAAATTCACTTTCACACTAAACTGAATAACTGCTGTAATAAATTTGGTATGAAAATCAGCAATAAAAATCCACAGACTTTTATTGGATTTATTTAGGAGCATAACATTATCTGCATTGACTAACGAGCTGAGATTAACATTGCCACATTTTGATATCATGTCGAATGCCACTTTTGTTCATAATGTGATCCATATAGATGATGAATGACAGTGGTGATAATGTGCACCCATGTCTCACACCTCATTTACATAAGACCCATCTTCCAGTACCTCCTTGAATTCTAATTGCTGACTTACAATTCAAATATAGACTAAGTACTGCTTCACATAATGTCCACCTGCACCATATAACTCAAGCATTTTGAACAGCTTTTAAATACAGATCCTTGTTATATTCTCATGTTTTCTCAACTATTTGTCTTAAAGTGAAAATCTGATCCTGACAACCTATACTTGGCCTGAATCCAGCTCTTTCTTCAAGTTTCTCTTTCACAATTTTTCTTAACATTTACTCAAGTATGCTTGCATAAATCTTATTGGGAATACTGAGTGCAGAAAGGGGTGTGCAGCAGCTAGGTTCTCATTCCTGCACCCTGTTAGTACCCATTAGGGGAAGCTAAAGCTGCTATCAACCAAACGCAAGTGATCGAACTAAAATGCTCCTAAATTTCTACCCTAAAGGATCCTATCGGGGCCAAGCCTAAAAATAATATCATTTAATAGTGAAGGTTTCTCCAGTGTCAAGCAAGATCTCATTGCAAATATTTGCAGAGATAATGACTGCAATGTGCTCTGCTTGCAAGAAACTCACAGAGGAGAAGGTGCTGCAAGACCTTACATCCATGGCATGAAACTCATCAAAGAAATACCCCATGATAAATATGGCAGTGCAATATTTACAAAAGAGAACTTGATCCCATCATCCATTGACTCAACGAACAACAGAAACAGTGAGATTATTACGACCACATTTAAAAATATCTCAATCACCTCAGTCTATAAACCACCAGAAGAAGCTTTCTCCTTCCCTGACATCCTCCTCAATAATACATACATGACTAATGTTGTATTAGGTGACTTTAACAGCCTTAGTGTTAACTGGGGTTACACAAAGTCCAACGAAGATGAAGAACTTGTTGAAAAATGGGCTGAAAACCTTTCTCTAAACCTGATACATAATCTAAAACTCCCTGCATCATTCAACAGTGGCAGATGGAAGTGAGGCTATAACCCTGACCTCATATTTGTTAGCTCAAAAATATCCAACATCTGTGTTAAAAAGGTTTTAAATCCGATTCCACATACTCAACATAGATCTATAATGCTTCAATTCAACCCAGCAATTATGCCTAACACCATCCCTTACAGACGACGATTTAATTTCCAAAAAGCTAGTTGGAAGGGTTTCATGGAAGATCTTAACCACTCCATAGAAGAAGTCCCTCCAAACCTTCAAGAGTATCCAGAATTCATAAAAATACTGAGGAAAATCTCTACCAAACACACCCCCCCGAGGATGCTGCATAAACAACATTCCAGGCCTTTCCAGTAACATACAAGCCCAGTATGCCGATTACTTACAACTTTACAACACCAACCCCTTCTCAGAAGAGACTATCCAAGCAGGAGAAAAATTATGCTCCGAGATGGCAGAGGAAAGGCGTTCCTCATAGAAAAAAGAAATAGAAGCCCTTGATATGACCCATAGTAGCAGAAAGGCACGGAACTTCATCAACAGAATTAGGAAGGATTTCACTAAGCAATATGAGCATCTGCAGGTAACAGCTAATCAAATTGCTCACCAGCTGCTGCTGAATGGAAAATTCACTAAAAAACACACAAAAAATAAGATACTTAGAACCCCAAGTGAGGAACAAAATATGATTAACTCAGATTTCACCATCACTGAACTCAACGATGCCATAAACCTATTAAAACCTAGAAAATCTGCAGGCACCTTGATGATGTCTGCAATGAACAGATTAAACATTTTGGAACGAGGACTAAAGAGTGGTTATTAAACCCAACACTTGCCTCAGAACCCTACGGATACCAACTATCTGGAAGCATGCCAAAGTGGCGGCCTTTCTGAAACCAGGGAAAACCCCAACCGAAGCAAAAAATTACAGACCTATATCACTACTCAGCAACCGTTTTAAATTCTATGAACGATTAATTCTGAATAGGCTACAACCCCCTAATCGAACCCCATCTTATTGCTGAGCAGGCTGGCTTTAGACCAGGCCAATCCTGCACATCACAAATTCTCAACCTCACTCAATATATAGAAAATGGTTATGAGCAAAAACTAGCCACAGTTGTAGTCTTTGTAGACCTAACTGCAGCATATGATACCATAAACCATCTCACACTCAGAAATAAAATATACAGAATAACTAGAGACTATCGCATTGTCCTCCTGATCCAATCACTCTTGGAAAACAGATGCTTTTATATGGACCTTGGGGGTAGGAAGAGCCGCTGGCACCACCAAAAAAATGGCCTCCCTCAGGGAAGTGTGTTATCACCATTTCTTTTCAACATCTACGTCAATGATCTCCCCGTCTTTCCAGGAACTAGAAATTTTATCTATGCTGATGACCTTGCCATAGCTACTCAGTCAAAAAATTTCAAGTCCATTGAAACTGCTCTATCACTTGCCTTAAATAGTCTAACCACATACTATACCAGCAATCAACTAAAGCCAAACCCCTTGAAAACCCAGACTGGCCTTTCCACCCAAGAAATCCGTAGCTTCCACCAATAGGAAGCTACAGATTTCTTGGGAAGGCTCTAATATAGAACGTTCCTGGAAACCAATCTACCCTAGTGTGACTCTCGATCGCACTCTCTCATATAAAACTCACATATAAAAAAAAAAAAAAAAGCAAAAGTGAAAGCAAGAAACAACATACTAAGAAAGCTTACTTCCTCCAAATGGGGTGCAGACCATAGCACACTGAGATCTTCTGCCTTGGCCCTTTGCTATTCTTCTGCTGAATATGCCTGCCCAGTATGGTCCAGATCCAGCCATGCTGAAAAACTTGATCCAGCATTGAATGAAAGCTGCCGCTTAATTACAGGATGCCTGAAATCAACACCACTAAAAGACCTGTATACTTGGCTGGTATTGCACCCCCTTCAATTCGAAGATCTGCATTCTCAGCTGATGAAAGAAGCAGACAAATGAATGATGAACGTCACCCACTGTTCGGCCAGACTGCAGTGCCCCAAAGACTAAGATCCCAACATAGCTTCCTGACAACTACTGAACCACCTCCTAGAGACAAGACTTCAACAATGGCTTGCATTATATCCTGAAAATAATACTGGTATTCCAACAGCAGAACATCTTCCACGTGGTGCCACTTGGACTGGAATATTTGGAAAAGCTTAAACTGACTCCAGATGACAGGACGCTGCAAACAAAACCTCATCAAATGGGGCTACCTTACTGGCCCAGACAATTGTGAGTGTGGGACAACCCAGTCCATGGAATACCTTCTTTCTTGTCCCTTTCTTCCATCACCTTGTGCAAAAGAGGACCTTATATCCTGCACAGAAAGAGCAGTTGATTGTGCAAGATACTGGAGGTACACTGACCATGTTTACTGTACATAAGTTATGTATAGTTTCCTGTTTTTTTTTCATATTTAATTATTATTCCCTGTATAATTCACCTACCAAATCTAAGCTGATCTCATTGTAATGTATCCTAATTTGTTGTAAATCATGTTGTACCACTTACTTACTACTGTACTACTTGTGTTTGGATACGAAATAAAAAGTGCAGAAATTGTTCTGTAACTCTCACATTGAGATTTATTTCTCTTTTTAATAGAAGGGTACTATGAGAGCTCTACGCCAATCATCTGGAATTCAACCCTTTAACATGGCTTTCTGAACTGTAAAATTTCACCATTGAAAAATTTTTATATCTCCTTTTGACCTGATGATATACAACATTGCTGGTTGAATATCATCTAACTGAACTGCATTTTTACCTAAGTGCTGATATGTACTGCTGATTGCATTCTTATGAATATTTTCAACCACTGTGCTGTGACTGCTGTTTAATTTAGCAATCTTTCAAACATGCTTCTTACGAGAGTGGTCTGAAAAGTTCTTGGCCTCAACCATAGATGGCAACACTATCGGCAAGTTTTTTTTTTCTAAGTTGCCACATCCATCATAAGCATCCATGTGAAATTGCAAGTCATTCTATCAAGCAGTTTGTTTTATACAGCTGTCTGAAGCAAAAGTATTGTCTGTATCCCTTGAAATGAATAAAACTGAGTATCGTTCGGTTATAAAATTGTTTGTAAAAGATGGTTCAATGCCAAAAGAAATTCATTCAAAGTTCATAAAAGTTTATGGGCACTCTTCTCCTTTGTTTTTGACAATTAAGAAATGGGCTGCCGAGTTTAAACGTGGCCGCACCAGCCTTGAAGATGATCCACGTGAAGGACATGCAAAAAAGTGTAACAACACCAGAAATCATTGATCAAGTGCATGATATGGTATTGAATGACCGGTGAGTCAAAGTGAATGAAATTGCTGAGACTATAGGCATTTCAAAAGAACATGTAATATATTTTGCATGAAGAACTGCAAATGAAAAACCTTTGTGCAAGATGGGTACCGCACTTGCTCACAGCAGATCAAAAACACACTCACATGAAAATCTCTAAACAGTGCTTGGAGCGTTTTAACAAGAATGAAACTGATTTTGTGCATCAATTTATTACTTATTTATGATTTATTTATTAAAGGCATTTTGTTTATTAATTATCTTGAAAAGGGTAAAACAATAACCGGGGAATATTATTCTGATCTTTTAACCAGACTAGACAAAAAAATTCGTGAGAAAAGACCCAGTTCGCAAAGGAAAACAATTATCTTTTATCAGGACAATGCACCTGCCCACAAAGGTGTTTTGGCAATGGGAAAATTAATTGATCTGTACTATGAATTATTGGAACATCCACCCTATTTCCCAGATTTGGCTCCCTTTGACTTCTATCTCTTCCCAAAACTAAACTCTTCCTCGCTGGTCAGCGTTTTTCTTTGAATCAAGAGGTGATTGCAGCTGTAGAGGGGTATTTTGTAGATTCTTACTGAGAACCATTACAGGGATAATGGTGCTGGAGCATCACTGGAATAAACGTATTAGTCTTAAGGGAGTTATGCTGAAAAATAAAAATAATTTTGAAATTATAAATTCTTTTTTTCATCGTTAGGCTGAGAACTTTTCAGACCACCCTCATACATTTTCCTTGTATTCGCTCAGAGCACAAGCTGACCTACTTACTTACCAGGAACTTTAATAAGCTTTCTTCTTTTCTTTTCCTTTACTGCTTGTTTAACTTTCTGAGTCCACCACTGAGAGTTCTGATTCTATCCTTACAGATAACTTCCACATACCTCTCAGGCTCAATCAATCAATGTTGTCTTCAGGGTGTGCCATGAATCTCCAAAGTTTTTCTTGTTTTCAAACTGTTTCATTTTTTCTTGAATAATATTTGTGTATACGAGTCCACAGATTACCTCAGAAAGCAGTTCAACTTTATTTTTAAAACTTTGTTATACATTTTTGTTTTCAACATGATATTCAATTTTGTCCTGCTCAAAACTAAATTATAATCGCTTTTGATTTCAAATCATTTGTATACTTTTCTGTCCTGAAACAGCATGAAGATACTACTATCATGAATCTTTTCCTGTGTCTCCGTATGAATATGTGCATATTTTTATGTTGAAATATGGTATTAGGAATGACTGGTCTATGTAATGAACAGAAATCCAGCAAATTCACAATAATCATTAATAGTTTTTCTCTTTCTCCAAATTTTCCCAAAAGTTTTATATATGTCTTGTAATTAATCGTTTCCTACTCTGTTGTTTATATCTCCAACTAGGAAACTTTTTCTTTGTGTCAGGTGCCTTCTCTATTAACAAGAAAAATTTCTCCATGTCTTCCTTAGTGGAGGATTCTGTGAACCACAGGCAGAAATAACTCTCCTTCTCCAATTCTCCGTTCCAATATTAGTCCACTTGATATTTTCTGCAGTTTAAGAAGATAATCTTCCTATTTAGTGTTGAATATTACAACTACTTTTTTCTTTTCCCTGATCATCATTGCCTAAATATAACATTGTGTATTTACTGCTTATAAATATGTACCCCCTCATTTTTTTTTCTTTCTACTTTGTTCTGGTAGTACCTATTATGTCCATCTAGTGCTTATCCAATTCTTCTGCTAGTTCCATTTCATTTCTATTGATGCCTCTCATGCTGATTGTGCCAATCTTGAACTGTAAAGATGTTGACTTGGGGATGTTGTTCGAGCAGCTGACTTTTCATTTCACCTGGTTACCTGGCATAAAGAGGATGAGGCATTATTTAACTAAGAATGTTCCAAGTTGGTATGAAATTCTATGATGTTGTACATTAACTTTATTTTGTTTTAAAGCCAATAAGAATACAATTTTATTGGTTAAATCCCAAACTGCTAGCTCACTGCCTTTCATTCAGTATCCACTAGATCAGGGGTTCTCAACCTTTTCCAGTGGTGTACCACTATATTTAATTCAGGATATTAGATGTACCAGTAAGCAAATTTATTTTGGAAAATGTGTGATTTGTTGGTCCCAGGGACAAAATAAGCATTTCTCTACAATACTAGAGATTTATTTAGTTATTAATTATTTTATTCAGATATTTATTGGAGAAACAGATACTCTTTGAATGGATTGTTCTGAAAAATGTGCAATTTTTAAAAATTAAAATAATAATGAATGAATACATAAACAAATTTTGACAAACACATATTCCTGATAATGGTACTCCAGTCCTCAAATAAACTTGCAATCAGTACAAGCTATAAATGTAACATATTTTTAATTACAGAACTCACATTCTTGTTTCAGTGTGTTGTTTAGCTAGTTTCTGGTTTCAATTGACTTAATTTGAGTCTTAAATCGGGTTCGACACTCAACTTATTCCTGTACTTGTTTTTGATATAAATGAGAGAAGAAAACCAACAAAAAAGATAAGTTGATACAAACACCAACAGAAATTTTACAGCTTTTTCTGAGATCATTGGATATTCATTTCTTCTTGCCAACCAGAAGTCTGTTAAATCCATTCTCTTGATCGTTTGCCTGAGACTTCTGTTGCAGGAGAGCCCAATCAGTTCTTTCTTGGAAAGAGTTAATGCTTCTGGTAAGGTGTCATCAATGGAAAATGGCTCTCTAATCCAAAATTATGAAACCACATTTTCAGGGAATTATTCCTTGAAATCTGTGATTAGACTCCCAAGATGCTTCTTTATTTTCACTGCCAGTTCACTATGAAGAAGAATTTCATTCTCAGTTAAGAAAGCATCCAACAATGTAAAGGAACACATGTTTCCGGTATCGATTCCTTTAATGATGAAGCCAAGTTTTTTCCTAAGAGCTGCAGTTTTATCCTGTACCAAGAATAAGGAAGTGTGTGCACCCTGCAAGCTCGTGTTCAGCTGGTTGAGGTGGCAAAATAAATCTGCCAGGTAAGCCAACCGGGCAAGCCACTGTTCATCAGTGAAATAATTCAAGTCTAAGTCTGAGGATTTGTTAGAGAGAAAAATCTGCACTTCTGAACGAAGTTCAAACTTCAAACAGGCAGCTCAATACATTTCCCCTTGAAAGCCTTCAGTGTGAAGTAAAAGAGAACCATGTTCAGCACCTATTTCATTGCACAAAATGGAAAATAGTCTTGAATTCATAGCTCTGGACTAAATGAAGTTAACAATTCTCACACTTTCATTAAAAACTGTCTTCAGAGCAACAGGCATATTTCTTGCAGCTAAAGCTTTACGATGAATGCTACAATGTACAAATTTTGCTTGTGGAGCTACTTCTTTAATTTTGTAACAACACCACTGTGTTTCCTAACCACTGCATGTGCTCCATTAGAAGAATACCAACATATTTATTCCATTCTATATCATCCATTTTCACAAATTGGTCTAATTTTGAAAATATTTCATTTGAGATTGTTCGAGCAGGAAGTGGTTCACAAAACAAGAACTCTTCCTTCACTGTTTTGCTATCTATAAATCTTATATACATAAGAAGATGGGCCATGCTGGTAATGTTATTAGTTTCATTCAATTTTATGGAAAAATATTTACTAGCTTTAACTTTTTCTATAACTGCTCCTTAACATTTGAAGACAAATCTGAAATTCTTCGTGATACGGTGTCATTGGATAATGGAATCATTTCAAGTTGTTTTGCTGCCTTTTCCCAAAAAATTATTCTAATCATATCTGTAGCTGCTGGTAATATTAATGACTCTCCGATTGTGTGAGGTTTTCCTGCCTTAGCTATTCTTAAACTGACTTCATAAGATGCCTCCAGAGCCTTCGTGTTAAATCCTGAAATGAGGATATTTGTTTTTTCCTTGCTGACAAATCGGACAGTTTTCTCTGGAAATATTCCAAAGGTTTGATTTTAAATCGCCATTCTTGGTTTCAAAATGATGTTTAAGAAGGGAAGGCTTCATCGAATGTTTTGACAGCGTTTCATAACAAATCACACACTGGGGAACAGGTGCGGTTTCTTCTCCAATATATGTGAAACCATATGATAAATAACTAAGATTATATTTACGTTGTGCTGTACGGGGCTTTTTGTTGCATTCTTGTACAATGATGTCCTCCATCGCTTGGTTAGGATTCGAAATAGTGGTTTCTGGCAGAGAAGAATTGTTTCTCCTGCTTACACTCATTTCTCCCTTCGATCTTTTTGAGGCCCCACTCATTAACCACTTATTCATGTTCCGGTTCCTATCCTCTGGCACAAGCTACATATAAATATGACAATTTCACAAATAAAATCTCACATTCAAAGACAATAATCTAACACTACTACTTTCTTAACTGTAACTGTGGCTCGCAGCTAAACAAATGACAACGGACAAACTGTTTCCCACTGTTGTCCGATCAAATATATTCAAGTTACTTTCTGTTATTGTCATTTGATTAATACTTATTAAATTCAAATTGAACTTCTGTATTATTTCTGTATATCATTATACAAAAGTTTTTAATGATAATGTAAAATCTAATTGTTTTCATTTAGTTGCATGAAATATTTTAAGTAGAACTGTTAAATATTTGTGCATACATTTTTAATTCTCAACTCATCTTGCAAGTAAAAAAATATGTTAATTTACACTTTTACTTTATACTCTGTTTTCGTACCACCAATGGTACACGTACCAAAGGTTAAGAATCCCTGCTAGATGGATAAATATTAATGGGGTTCACTAAAAGGTGTGGAGTAGACATTATGACAGCCCTCATCAGTTCTTTGTTTTCCTTAAACGGATATGTGGAGGTCAGATCCTAGTTTTCCAGTTTTGGCCTTTATGCAACCTCTCTCTAGTTATAGGTTCTAGTTATTACATGATTATTCCAATTTTCTCTATCTAAGGCTCTCATTTCTCATTGAAGATCGACATTTAAGCTAAGGCATTCTTAATCTTATAAGTCAGTTTATTTTTAATTGCATCAGGAGATCAGTGAGACCTTTATCAGTGTACTTAATTTTTTCTCTTATTATTTTTCTATTTGCTCATTCTAATTTCTGGGGAATCTTTTTCTGTGCCTTTTTTTTATTTTTTTCTCCTAGGCTATTTGCTTTCTTTATTATGATGTGTATATTCATCCAGTTTATATTCATGTAACTCCATCTCTTGTAAATTCTCTTCTAATTTTCTTCAGTTTTCTAACATTTTCTTCCTATGAGAGATTTCCGAAAAGTACGGTAACACATTTTTTTTTTATTAATAATATAGTTCACCATTATGGAGAATGAGATAAAACAGGGTGGACAGCAATGTTCCCTCTAAGTTGCATGCACGCATACATGTTTTAAAAATAGTGCGCAAAGCAAAAAATATGCACACACTAGATTTTCAAGATGAAATTAAAATTTATTAATTAAAGAAGTCCACCTAAACATTAACCCATAAATTCTTTAAAAAATAAGGTAACTCGGCAACGCTCAAGCCTATAACCTCATATTTTTTATTACATTCTCGAAGTTGCACAAAACTTATAAATTATTAACAGTAACCCTATTTGAGGCTAGCGATTTGATGCCAAAGTGAAAGGGGTGTGGCTTAAATGTGTAATTTTTAAGTAGCATATAGAATGGTGCACGGTTTGTTTACATCTCAGACCTGACTCATGGAAACTTCCCAAACGTGATTGGCTGATCATCTTAGTTCACGATCATGACAAATTAAAACAAGTTTCATAATTTTAATAAAAATAATTAAATACTTTAAAAAATTAAATTAGAGTACAATTAAAAATATTGTCGCATTTCAAAATTCTCTAATTTTTAAAAGGAATTTTAAAATAGTAGACTAAATAACTATTTATGTATGATACTACAATTGGTGTTGTTTCTATTTATTGTTGTGATGCAACATAATGGTATAACATGACAAAATTTCATGCCGGCTGGGGCATCGTCCGGTTAAACAAGGCCCCCGTTGCGCCAGGGAACCAGGGCGAACAGCGAAAAGTCAGTTACTGGAACAAATCTGAAAACAAACCCCAACTCAACATCACCAGAGTTAAAGATCGGTTCTATCAACGTAAGAAGCCTGAATGGCAAAGAAATGGAGCTAGCTAAGGAATTAGATAAGTACCAGATCGACATAATAGAGGTGACTGAAACAAAAAAGACAAAAACTGGAGAGATCTTTCTGAGCAATAAATACAAAATGTTATATTCAGGCAATGACAATCAAGGAAAAGAAGGAGTAGCCATAGTATTCAACACAAAATACGAGGCTAATCTTCTTGATTGGCAGGCAGTCTCAAGTAGAGTAATGTGGGCAAATACGAGAATGGGGAACTGGACAATGATACATATTTGTGCCTATAGTATTCTGTGGGTTCTACTAAGCACATATTTGTGCTTAATAGAACCACTGAAGGTTCTACTAAGGTAAGTGGAGAAATTTTTTGAGGCTTTAGAAAAAGCAACTGACCCAATGAAAAAGGAAAGTTGGTCCATGTTGGGGATCTAAATATCAGAGCAGGAAATGATTGTGAGCCATACAAAAGTATTTTGGGAAAATTTGGAGAAAAGAGCAAAGCTAATAATAATGGCAAATATCTGTTGGATTTCTGCTCAGGACATGGACTGGTTATTACTAACACCACGTTCCAACATAAAAATGTGTATAAATTCACATGGAGAGAAGAGGCAAGGAATAAAAAAAGTCTCATTGACTATGTTATTGTTGATAGTGATGTTTTCTCCCTGGTGCAGGACACCAGAGTGTACAGAGGATTTGAAATTGGAAGTGATCACTATTTAGTCTTGAGCAGGATAAAATTGAATTTCATATTGAAAAGAATAACATGTAAGAAAGTTTTAAAGCGAATAAAAGTTGAGCAGCTCTCAGATGTAAACTGTAGATAAAATACACAAAGATTATTGAAGAAATAATGAAAGAGTTTGAGAACAGGAATCAAACCTTGGAGATTCGGTGGCAAGCCTTGAAAAAAGCCCTGATTGATTCAGCTAGAGAGGCATGTGGTGAAGTTGTCTGCAAGGATAGAAAAATTAGAACTCCATGGTGGACACAGGAAGTTAAAGAGGCAGTGAAGGAAAAGAAGAAAGCATATCAAAAGTTCCTAGCAAATAAGTCAGCGTGTGCCCTTAGAGAATACAGAGACAAATGTAAGAAAGCTAAACAGTGTGTAAAACTAGCTAAACAAAAGTCATGGGAGGACTTTGGGAAGAATATAGAAAATAAATATCAAGAAGGTGGCAAAATATTCTGGAGGTTGTTGAAGAAGCTTAGGAATGGAGGAAAGAGTGCTGTAAAAGGAGTTAGAGATGATAAATAGATCATCTTTTCTCTGATGATTTCTCCCGTGAAAACGGGAGAAAAAGATATCCTTGAAGTATGGAGTAATTACTTTGAAAAATTGCTAAATGACAGCACAGTGGTAAACAACACTGACTAGGCATGTAGTCAGCAACATATCCATACTTGAAATAGAAAAAGCCATCAAAGGGTTGAAATGTGGAAAGGCAGCAGGAGTAGATGATATTCGACCAGAAATGCTGAAGTATGGTGGTATAAGAGTCTTGCATTGGCTGCACTGCATAGTTCAGAAAGCCTGGACAGAGGGACGAATTCCCGATGATTGGAGTAGAGCTCTCATGGTACCCACATATAAAAAGGGAAATAAAACTGAATGTGAGAATTACAGAGGAATTTCCCTACTGAGTGTTCCTGGCAAGATCTACTTGAGAAACGGTTGAGAAGAATTGTGGAAGAAAAGCTTGGTGAAGAACAAGCTGGATTCCGGCCAAATAGAGGCTGTCAGGATCAGATCTTCACTTTATGACAAATATTCGAGAAAGCATGAGAATATAACAAAGATCTGAATTAAGTTTTGTCAATCTGGAAAAGGCATATGACAAGGTGCCAAGAGAGAAGCTATTCAATACGCTACAGTTATATGGTGTCAACGGGGCATTATATCAAGCAATACTTCGTCTTTATTTGAGTTGTAAGTCAGCAGTTAGAACTGAAGGAAGAACAGGAAGATGGTTTAACGTTAAATCTGGTGTGAGACAAGGATGTACATTATCCCCTCTGTTATTCATTATCTATATGGATCACATTATGAAGGAAAGTAGTATTAAACATGATATCAAAATTGGAGATGTTAATGTCAGCTCTTTGCTTTATGCGGATGATGTTATACTTCTAAATAAATCCGCTACAGGTCTGCAAGATTCTCTGACTAAATTGGATAACTGTTGTAATAGATATATGGTATGAAGGTCAGCATTAAAAAGACAAAGACAAGCAAATAGGCAGAATCATTGAAAATGTCAACTGTGTTGTGAATGGAAAACCTGTGGAACATGTAAAACATTTCATCTACTTAGGCACGATTTTTAGTGAAGATGGTAAATTAAATATAGAAATAGATATCAGAATCAGCAAAACTGGTATGGTGGGAATTCAATTGAATATATTCATATGGAATAAGAGAGAAATTAGTCGGAACACTAAATTAGCTGTATACAAGACAGTGTTCAAACCAGTTTTAACTTATTGATCCGAGAGCTGGGTCCGACGTAAAACACTCGACCAAAGACTAGAGACCGCAGATATGAGAGTCCTGAGAAAGATTAGAGGCGTGAACAGATGGCATCAATGACAATATCATATTAAAACGAGGATATTAGGAAAGAACTTGACATTGTCAGCTTCCAGGAATGCGCTAGCAGAACTAATCTCAGGTGGTATGGTCACTTAAACAGAATGGGCGAAAGAAGATTAGCAAAACAAGTGTTCTCTGCCAGGTTGGCAGGAAAACGACCCAGAGGAAGACCAAGATATAGGTGGATTGATACGGTACAAAGTGCCTTAGACGATAGAAATATATGATCTGATAATGTTGGAGTCTTGACAAGTAACAGACTGATTTGGAGGAAAATTGTAGATAAGAAGTTAGTAATGATGTAAATTTTTTTCATGTAGTACTATCATATCCTGTACACCCCCCCCTTGAGGAGGGTACATGGCAGGAATTTGATGATGTATTTAGAAGGTGGTGCTTGCTGGAGTGACAGAGTAAATGCTTTACTTAAACAAGAAGAGACTGAACCAGTAGATACTAGGCCCCTGTTAAACTTTATAAATTGTTTATGTGCACATTTAGAGGACATTTTCCCTGAGAATGAGATACAAGAATGGACAGTGTTTGATATCTTCTTTATTTCCCATTGTGATTTCTCATTTGGTAGTGAACATGTTAATGCCCTTTGTCTTAAATATCATGATTTTCTGGATGATACTACCGAAATAATAAGTCAGTTTAATGATTTCAAATTTTCTGTACAAGAAAAAATTAAATGCAAATTGATATCAAATTTTACAGAAATGGTTGTATTTGCTCTTCAAAATGAGCAGTTTTGTGATTTGTCAAAGTTGATGGATATTGGAGGAACTTTCCTTGCATCTAGTGCAGACTGTGAGTGAGGTTTTAGTCTAATGAATCCAATAAAAACCAACTTAGAAACCGTTTAGGAGAATGTCATATGGATATGTTAATGAGAGTGAAAGTTACCAATTATATGGAAATTCAATTAATTTAGATAGTGGGTGAATGCCAAAGACAGAAGAGAGAAAAAATAAAGCTATAGAAGCTAGAACTAGACAAGATGAGAATTAGTAACGGACTTATTATGAATGTTTAACTGTGAGAATTAGTCATGGGAATATTTTATTATGCATGTTTAGAGTTATTTGCAAAGTTAGAAAATTTAATTAAAGGTAATCAGTCACTAGTGTTATCTTTTTTTTTTTTTTACTTTATTTCTTACTTTTAATCAGATCAATATTAAATAATACATATAAAATATTTATGTTAGCTCAATGATTGATGTCACACAACTTACTTGGTGATAATAATAATACACACACTTAGAATCCTATCTAGTACAGTCGGTATCGTGTTGGCCTCGCATGTGCGAAGTCCCTGGATCGAGTCCTGCCAAAGGCTTGTGAATTGTGATTTCCGACTGTTTACTGGGGAGGCCACTGCCGTGTGTGGGAACACGGTGCGGAGTTGGGGTGACCTGGCTGATGTTCCACTGACACCAGAAGGTAAAGAGTGAACTAAAATCTTAACTTTTTTGCTTAAATGATCAGTATGGTGATTCGTATGGGTGCGCACATACGTTTCAAAAGAAGGCAAATTTTGCACACACGCAAATTTCTGCACAAACTCACAGCAAAAAATTAGATGGAACATTGGTGGACAGATAGACCCATTAATAACATTCAAAAGACTGACACTGCATTGCAGTGCAGTACAATGTTGGTGATTTGGTGTGGGCAGTCTTCTTCAGTACTGGTATTAATAAACTCATCTATCACTGGAACAAGTGCATCAATAAATTTGGAGACTTTGTGGGCATAGCTAATTCCAGTTGCAAGATGGCTAACATGTAAGTGTAGTCCAAAACAGGTGTCATTGAAGTTATTCATTTTTTGTGAGCAAAAGGAGATTCACTAAGTGACATTCACTGTAAACTCGTTGCTATGTATGCCAAAAAGGATGTCAAAGAAGCAGGTGTGTTTTTGGTGCAATGAATTTAAAGTGGGCTGTGGTGAACATTGAAGATCGACATTGGTGGGCAGGCCTTCATTGAGCAAGACAGGATACCATTTCATGCATTAATATCACTGTTCTTGAAGACTAGTGGAGCATAAGGCAACATACATAGGGAGGATTTTCTCGCTTGTCTAGTCAAAGAAGATGAAACATGGGTTCACTGCTTTATCCCAGAGGACAAAAAAGACTCAATGCAGATCTTTATTGTGCAACATTGGAAAAACTGAAAGACAACATTCAATGAATATCATGATTTTCTGGATGATACTACCGAAATAATAAGTTCAGATAAGTGGCATGATTTTGGGGCATGACAATGCTACTCCACACACCACTCATGAGTGGTTGCACTGTAATCATTGGGAAACATTCCCCTACACCCCAGGCTTAGTGCACTCAGACTTCCATTTGTTTGGCCTTCTGAAAGAACACCTTTCTGGAAGGCATTTCACTAAGGATGAGGAAGTTCATCAGGTGGTGCAATGTTGGTTACTGGGTGTGGACACAGACTTCTTCAGTACTAGTATTGATTAACTCACCTATCACATCAATAAATTTGGAGACTTTGTGGAAAAGTAGTGCGTGTTTGCTTATTTCTTGGTGCGTAATTTCAACTTCCTATTATTAAACATCCTCAAGAAAAAAAAAATATGTTACCTCACTTTTTATGGAAACCTCTTTCTATAACAGTTTTATTTTGAATATACACTCTATTGGTTTTCACTTTAAAAGGCCTAGAAGAAGCATTTAAACTTCTCAAAAAAAGGTTAAGCAATCTTCGAATCACAAGATTCAGACTTGGAACGATTTAGTAAATTTTCCCATGAAATGAATAATGCTTCTGCTTGCTATCAAGATATTTTAAACGAAAAGAAGCAAAAGTCAATAAAGCAGATGACACTCGAGACCTTCTTTGAAATAAAAGAGGCACCAAAGCATCCTAATATATCTCCCTGCTACCTCGACAGCTGCCAATTCACCCGGTGATATAGAAATGAGCTAATTTTTTTTTTAAAGAATCTTTTTTAATTTTAAATTTTTCTTATGTTATTTTTAAATATATAAATCTTTGGGCAGTAAAGTCTTTTCATTTAATATTCATTTTATATTTTATATATTCCTTCCTAAGAACGTAACTCTCACTTATAGCATTATTTCTAAGGCAAATAAACTCCAGCTTTACGAACGGTCGCCAGGAACCAATTAATTCGTAAAGGCAGGAACTACCTGTATATGGACGCTTGGGCAACTCGTATATGCTGGCGAGTGTATTTCTGTAAGCTTTCTGGTCATTCATACAAACCTTTCATGGTTTCTACATTTGGCTTTGAAATAATGCTGGATTTAATATCCACTTGATTTATATAATTTTGCATTGCCAAACTGAAGCCTTTTGGCTCTTTATTTTAGAAAATTTTAATATTGTTTCCGTGATGATATCTAAGTGACTGAGATGAAATACAGGATAGATCTGATTTGTGTTTAATTATTTATACATGCTATATTCATCCAATTACCACCTTATAATGAGTTCAAACCAGTACATAAGTCTAAATAGTTAACAGCTACGAGTTTGCATACATTCTCTGAGGGGTTCACCATTTTGCAGGATGAGATAGTTGAATTTTCTGTAAGCGAAAAACTGCCCTTCGATCTAGATTCCATATTACACTGGTTAACTTCTTTTAAGTTTTTTAAAGTTGCTTATAAAAGTAACTGAGTCTTTCCAATTGATAGGCTTGGGAACAACATCTTTATTTACAGGCATGAATAATAAATATGGCACCAGGCTGGGTCAACGAATGTAAGCATCTTTCAAACATGAGTTTTAAGAACCTGGCATCTATAGCTTCTGGAATAACAGTATGTCCCATTTTTATTTCTGGGTCTGGATGAAGAGTGTGTTTGATGCAAAAATGTACAGAAACATTTTTTTTTTCCCTGCTGAAAACCTAAACCAATTTCTAACAGTCCATAAGCAATTCAAATGAGATTGCCTCTCAATAACCATTGCATTACAAGAATGACAGAAAATCGTAAAGTCACCAGCATGAGCAACATCTATTATAGGATGGTGAAAGTCTATTATAGGAAGTTGTCCAAGTGACTGACTTTACTTTGACAGGAAATCGTGTCACTTAAGACTGAGTATTAGGAAACACATTCTTCTTGATGCATGCTTATAATGTGCTTCCCACCTGGATTTAAAGGAGTTAGCTAGAGAGAAGATTTTTTTAAAAAAAAAAAAAAAGGAAATGTCCCCCTTCACTCTCTTTAGCCCTAGATTATAAGGGTCTTTTAGTACTTCATATCTCCAAGCAGCATCTTAAGTTTTTTACATGTCAAAGAAAACTAAAAACAGGATTATTATATTTCAGGAATGTCTCTAAAAACAGATCAAGGGATCCAGTGTTGATTGTTATCTATCAAAGCCGCACTGTGCACTGTAAAAAAAAATCATTGCTTTTCTTTTTAAATATATTAGAAGTTGAGCATTAACTATTTTCTCCAAGACCTTATAGAGACAGATGGATAGAGTGGCAGGAAGGCATTGAAAACAGCCTTTTGTCATGAATCAGAAAATACTCCTTAGAAAGTAGCCTGTTGTGCAGTCAAAGAAGAAAATACAGGGAAGATGACGGAAGATTTATATAATCTCATAATGGACATCATCATGTTCTGCAGTGCTGGCACTGTAGAATAAAACTGCTCTTCTCATTTCCTCCTAAATGACTGAATGAATGATAGTATAGCAAAGCTGGTATTTTGTAGAATTAGTTAATGCATTCTGAGATGATTGCAAGAATTTTTTTGAGATTAATACTAAAATAAAATAAGAAAAAACTAGTCAGATACCTATAGAAATCTGTGATAAAATATTTTTCTTACAGTGTACATTTGGGAATTGTTAAAACATCATCAAAGTCCTGCCATGTACCCTCAAGGAGTGTACAGGATATGATAGTACTACATGAAAAATTTACATCATTACTAACTTCGTACCTACAATTTTCCTCCAAATCAGTCTGTTACTTGTCAAGACTCCAATATTATCAGATCTTATATTTTTGTCATCTAAGCTACTTTGTACCCTATCAAACCACCTATATCTTGGTCTTCCCCTGGGTCGTTTTCCTGACAACCTGGCAGAGAACATTTGTTTTGCCAATCTTTCCTCGCCATTCTGTTTAAATGACCATACCACCTGAGATTAGCTCTGCTAATGCATTCTGGATGCTGACAATGTTAAGTTCTTAACTAATATCCTCATTTTTAATACGATATCGTCATTGATGCCATCTGTTCACGGCTCTAATCTTTCTCAGGACTCTCATATCTGCAGTTTCTAGTCTTTGGTCAAGTGTTTTACTTCTGACCCAGCTCTCAGATCCATAAGTTAAAAGTGGTTTGAACACTGTCTTGTATACAGCTAATTTAGTGTTCCGACTAATTTCTCTCTTATTCCATATGAATTTATTCAATTGACTTCCTACTACACCAGCTTTATTGATTCTGTTGTTCATTTCCATACTTAATTTACCATCTTCACTAAAAATCGTGCCTAAGTAGGTGATATCTTTTACTTGTTCAACACGTTCTCTGTTCGCAATGCAGTTGACATTTTCAACGATTCTGCCTATTTTCATTGTCTTCGTTTTTTTACTGCTGACCTTCATACAATATCTATTACAACAGTTATTCAATTTAGTCAAGTAATCTTGCAGACTCATAGTGAATTTATTGATAAGTATAACATCGTCCGCATAAAGCAAAGAGCTAACATTAACATCTGAAATTTTGATATCATGTTTAATACTACTTTCGTACATAATGTGATCCATATAAATAATGAATAACAGAGGGGATAATGTACATCATTGTCTCACACTAGATTTAACATTAAACCATCTTCCTGTACTTCCTTCAATTGTAACTGCTGACTTACAACTCAAATAAAGACTACGCATTGCTTGATATAATGCTCCATTGACACCATATAACTGTAGCGTATTGATATCATGAATAGCTTCTCTCTTGGCACCTTATCATATTCCTTTTCCAGATCTACAAAACTCAAATAGAGATCTTTGTTATATTCCCATGATTTCTCCACTCTATGTCGTAAAGTGAAGATCTGATCCTGACAGCCTCTATTTGGCCGGAATCCAGCTTGTTCTTCACCAAGCTTTTCTTCTACAATTCTTCTCAAATTTCTCAAGTACACTTGCTTATATCTTACCAGGAACACTCAGTAGGGAAATACCTCTGTAATTCTCACATTCAGTTTTATTTCCCTTTTTATATATTGGTACTATTAAAACTATACTCCAAACATCAGGAATTCGTCCCTCTGTCCAGGCCTTCAGAACTATGCAGTGTAGCCACTGCAAGACTTTTATACCATCATACTTCAGCATTTCTGGTCGAATATCATCTACTCCTGCTGCCTTTCCATATTTTAAGCCTTTGATGGCTTTTTCTACTTCAAGTATGGATATGTATTCCTGACTGTATGCCTGTTGAGTATTTTTTACCACTGTGCTATCACTGCATGTTTCATTTAGCAATTTCTCGAAATAATTGCTCCATACTTCAAGGATATCTTTTTCTCACGTTTTCATGTCACCTTTATCATCTCTAACTCCTTTTACATTACTCTTTCCTCCATTTCTAAGCTTCTTCAATAACCTCCAAAATATTTTGCCACCTTCTTGATATTTATTTTCTATGTTCTTGTCAAAGTCCTCCCATGACTTTTGTTTAGCTAGTTTTACACAGTGTTTAGCTTTCTTACATTTGTCTCTGTATTCCCTAAGAGCACATGCTGACTTATTTGCCAGGAACTTTTGATATACTTTCTTCTTTTCCTTCACTGCCTCTTTAACTTCCTGTGTCCACCATGGAGTTCTGATTTTTCTATCCTTGCAGACAACCTCACCACATGCCTCTCTGGCTGAATCAATCAAGGTTTTCTTCAAGGCTTCCACTGCATCTCTAAAGTTTGGTTCCTGTTCTCAAACTCTAATTTTTTCTTCAATAATCTTTTGTGTATTTTAGTCTACAGTTCATATCTGAGAGCTGCTCAACTTTTATTCGCTTTAAAACTTTCTTATATGTTATTCTTTTCAATATGAAATTCAATTTTATCCTGCTCAAGACTAAATAGTGATCACTCCCAATTTCAAATCCTGTGTACACTCTGGTGTCCTGCACCAGGGAGAAAACATCACTATCAACAATAACATAGTCAACAAGACTTTTCTTATTTCTTGCCTCTTCTCTCTGTGTGAATTTATGCACATTTTTATGTTGGATCATGGTGTTAGTAAAAACCAGTCCATGTCCTGAGCAGAAATCCAACAAATATTTGCTATTATTATAAGCTTTGCTCTTTTCTCCAAATTTTCCCAATATATTTTTGTATGTCTGACAATCATTTCCTACTCTGCTATTTAGATCCCCAACAAGGACCAGCTTTTCCTTTTTCATTGTGTCAGATGCTTTCTCTAAAGTATTAAAAAATTCCTCCATTTCTACCTTAGTAGAACCTTCTGTGGGACTATAGGCACAAATAAGTCTCATTGTCCAGTTCTCCATTCTGATATTTGCCCACATCATTCTACTTGAGACTGCCTGCCATTCTAGAAGATTAGCCTCGTATTTAGTGTTGAATACAATGGCTACTCCTTCTTTTCCTTGATTGTCATTGCCTGAATATAACATTTTGTATTTATTGCTCAGAAAAATCTCACCAGTTTTGGTCTTTTTTGTTTCAATCACTCCCTATTATGTCAATCTGGTACTTATCTAATTCCTCAGCTAGCTGCATTTCTTTGCCATTCAGGCTTCTTACATTGATAGTACTGATCTTTAACTCTGGTGATGTTGAGTTGGGGGGTTTGTTTTCAGATTTGTTCCAGTAGCTGACTTTTTGCTGTTCACCCTGGTTCCCTGGTGAAAACAACGGAGGCCTTGTTTAACTGGGCAACGCCCCAGCCAGCATGAAATTTTGTCACGTTGTACCATAATTTTATAATTTGTTAAACATTTTATTTTTGTTAAAACATGAAGAAGATAAATTTTGTAATGACACATGGTTTCATATATTGCCATCATATTCATCAGATCGCCATGGAGTCAAAAGGCAAATTGTGGGAGGTCCACTGACACATGTAACTCATCACACATTCCCTTAACTGTCTCCAACCACATTCACAGGCAATACTTTATAATCAACTCTTTGCACAAAAAACCTACACACATAACTGATACAATTGTATAAGGAGGTACACAAATATGCATTTGTATACCTCCTTATAGAAATTCTAGGTATGACCATTTGTTCTCCCCTTGCAAAATGCATTTCATCAATCTTCTTCTTCCTGCTCAATATTCTAGAAACCAGAAACCAACTTAGTCAATAATCTTTCAATCATTTGCAAAATATCTTTATTCATTTGAAAACCACATGACAAAATCTGTGTGCCATAATCCATATGCAGCCTGATCAAGCCCTCATATAATGGAACAATAATTTTGTACTTCTACATGCTAGTGTTTTACATATCACTGCCATAATCCGTTGCGCTGTCCTCACAATTTGAGTAATGTGTCTCCAAAATTTTAGGTCCTTATCCACCTCCTCCACTCTAAGACAGCCCCAACTGTACCCTACATTCCTTTTTAATTCTCAATTTTAATTTGATTTTTAATGCCACCCATTTGCTCATTTGTCTAGTTTATTCAAGACTACTTGCAAAGACAAAATGTCTGCTCTACTCCTCAGTTTTTTTCCAAGTTTGAGTCATCTGTAATCAACTGCATATCAATATTCAAACATTTCCCAAAATTATTAACATACAAGCAGAAATCAGCAGAAATGTTCCCGAAACGCAAGACAGAATATTTTTGTCATTTGGAAATCTAAACATACCATCATGTATGCATCTCCCTTATCTAATGCATTTGTCACCTTGGTGACAAATCAATAAAACATGATCTTCCTTTAGCAAAACCTTTAAAGAAAATGCCACTGTTATCAACTCAATTCTGAATCTTTGTCCTCATTAATCTTTCCAATACCTCAACCATGACTCCCTCCACATACTGTCCTATAATTTGATGTACCCCCTCTATGAAGTGGAAAAATTTCACCAACTTTTGAGTTGGAACTTAGCTAAACATGTTTAAGAAGTATGTCAAAACAGCTGTTAACTTCCTGGAACATTCTCTCAAAACACACAGTGATATATTCACCTAGTCCTATTGCTTATTAATATCTATTTTGCTCTATTTCCTATATACCCCCTGTTCACTCACCATCAGTCCTTCCTCTTCCCTTCTCATTGCACTTCGATGTCACATTCATCCTCATGAATGTGACATCGAAGACTGCATGATGTCACATTCATGAGGATGAAGAAATATCTTTATGAACTTCTTATTTAATATATCATCTCAACTATCTCTGCAGTTATCACTGTATATCATTTTCACAAACCAATTTCATCCTTTTAAAATAATTCTTTCTCCTAATGACCACATACTGAAAAAGTTCCTCAGATTTTTATTTTTTGGTCTCATTAGATAATTGTTGTTCATAGTACACTTTTTCTACCCTTACCAAGTGTGTCACTTTCTTTGTCCCTTTTCTCTCTGCATGCCTCATTCAACTGATTATTACCACTCATCATGTGCTTCCTACATAATGCCTTCTTCTACTGAACTGTATGCCTAATCTTTTTATCATCCATTCATTTCACACCCACCTTATTTAACATCCTAATCCTTGGAATACATTCAGACAATGTCTCTACAAGACTGTTCTCGAGTAAGGCACAAGCAGCATTGATCTCCTTGTCATTAAATCCCTCATTTAATGTAGTGCAAGTTTTCCTCTGCAACATACTACCCACAGTATGTAGCAGATGGCACATGATGATGAAGAGTCTTGGATTTGATCATCTCATCTTTATGTGTTATTATAAATGGGGTGCCATATTCACCAGCCTTTTAGTTTCACATATACCTTTCTTACAGTCCTCTACATATGGCTACCACCACCACCACCAAAGTGATCACTTCATGGTCACTCTTAGCAGCTGGAGAAAGATTTGACACCCCATTTATAATAACACCCAAAGATGAGATGATCAAATTGAAGACCCTTCACTGTCACGTGCCCTCTGCTATATACTGTGAGTAGTAGCTGTATCTCTAAAAATCAGAAAATTTGCCCTCTATCTTCATGAAAAACATTACTTCTCTGAAGATATTGTCCTCATCGAATTATTTTGTACTAATTGCAAAACAATTCTGGGCATATGAACTCAATCGATGCAATTTCATTCCTCTTATTTTGGATACTTCTAGCATGCATAAATAAATATAACAGTTCATTTCTGGTTTTATAATAGGTTCCACTAATATTTTTTGGATGAGACTTCCCCCATACCTCTCTCTGACAATTTCTCAATATTACCCATGATCAATTGGTAATACACTCTTCCTACCTCCAAATCCTTTCTTGTCTGCTCACACATTCACTTCTGCATGCAATCTCCATGCATTTCATAGAGTTATCTTCCTAGTCAACAATTGACCCCATTTTCCTGTCAATATTAAATTACTGCTCTCTCTCATTCCCTTCACTCAAACCACTCACATCTTCATTCACAAGCTATCCATCAATTTCTTGTTTCCTACTTTCCTCCTCTTCCACATCACCTGTTGTTTCTTCAGATCTTATACTCCTTGCAGTCACTACTGTCCCCCTTCAGAAATAGCCTCTCCATTTTACACACAATCACAAACTGCATTCCTTTCTCCTCACAGTACTTTACTAGCATACTATTCATAATCTTAGTTTACTATCTCAATCCATCAATGTGATATTATGCTCAACCATGATATGACATTGACACTTGATTACCCTTATTTCTATAATGTTACCTTTTACATTGCGGGTATGGAATGGATATCAGCAATCTCCTGATATCCATTCCATACTACCCGCAAAATCAATTCCTATTACCACTGACACTCTTCTGCTCAATTCCTCCTCATATCACTATTCAATGTCTCAATCACTGCTCATTCTACCTGCAGGAAAATAAACCTTGTGAACTTTGTTTCTTCGTCTTCATGTAGCTTCCCCAGTGAGAAGGTGCAGCACCATGTCCTTCCAGTTCTTTCTGTTGGTGGCTTTCCTTTTTGTTTCTGCATAGGCATGTGATCCTGTCCATGATCTTATATCTTCAAGCCATGTCCTTCGTTTTTCGTCTCTTGATCCTTTTCCCATAATTTTTCCTTCTAAAACTGTTAGTATCCTCTGTCCTGCTGAACCTCTCAGTACACGTCCTGCCAATCTCATCTTTCTCTGGATCATTTCCGGTAATAAAGATCTCCGTGTTCTCATTCTCTTAGGACATCTGTATTTGTCACATGTTCTGTCCATGGGATTTTCAGAGCTCTCCTACAGCACCACATTTCAAAGGCCATTATCTGTTGCCTTACTCTATTCTTGAATATCCAGGTTTCACTTCCATATGTGAAAATTGGCCACACTAATGTTGTTATCATTCTTTTTTTTGTCTCGATACTCACAGAACTTCTGAGCAGATCTCTATTTTTCCAGAATGCATCTTTGGCTATGGCTGTTCTTATTTTTATTTCTTTATCTTGCTTTCCATCTGCAGTAAAGTAGGTGCCTAAATATTTGTATTCTGTTGCATGTTCAATTTTCATATTGTTTATGAATATTACTGGCTCGGATCTGCTTTCTTTTGAGATTTTCATAAATTTTTTTTTTTTTTTGCATTAATATCTAATCCAAATTCTTTACCTTCTTCAATTAGTAGCTGCAGTAATTTGATTAATTTGTTTATGTTTTCTGCTATTACAATGGTATCATCAGCATATCTAAGATTGTTGTATTTTATATTGATACTAATTCCTGTTTTTTGTTTTTCAATCTTTTTCATCACTGTCTCACTATAGATATTAAATAGATTTGGTGAAAGGAATACAACCTTGTCTAACTCCTCTTTTTATTTTCACTTCAGAAGTCTCAGAGTTAAACAGCTGCATTTTCTGTTTGGTGTAAATCATTTTTATAATCTTAAGTACACGATCTTCTAATGTCTAATTTATCTAACATATTGAACATTTTATTATGTTTTACCCAGTCAAAAGCTTTCTGGAAGTCTATGAAGCATATGTAAATGTTCCTATTTCTTTCAAATGATCTTTCTATTAGTATTTTTAGTTTCAGGATAGCATTAATGGTTCCCATTCCTCTTCGAAAGCCATTCTGTTGTTCACGCAATTCACTGCTTATGGCTCTTTCAATTTGTTTCTTCACACCTTTAATTTTGAATCTCTATATAGTACCGCTCCAAAATCATTGATTACCTTCTTAAAATGGCCTTCTTTCCGTCTATGAATATCTACAATTCTCATTTTATTTCACATATGTGTATCTAGGTACATGTTTTAGTGTAGGAATCAGAGGACCAACAAACATAACTGTATTATGAACAAAGAGGGAACTAAAATTTTTATTGATAGATATTCTGTTATTGAGTAAAGTTATTACTTTCTTTGTTTTGAATTTGTAAAACACATTTATTATTTTTTTCTGTACAGATAACATATTATGCATAACTATAGTCGACATTTTTTAGAATTAACATGTTGTTTACATAACCAGAATATTTGCTTTTTCAGAAGTCATGTGACTAGAGAGGAGTGAGAAGAGAAGAAAATATTGTTAAGGTTGAGAGTAACAAGAAAAATAAGAGAGTTAGGAGAAGAAAAATGGAGATTAGACATTTGAACAGGGATGTCAGAAATTAAAAAAGAAATTCTTGAAAGAAATTTTCATTAAGGAATTATCTGTGCTGTATTTACAAGGATTATGAAGAAAATCTTTTCTTTCTGATGTATTCTAAACTGGCAGGTATTCATTATCTTCTTCTTCTCTCTTCCATCATCTATGTGGATGATGATGAAGCCGAATGAACTCTTTCCACTTCTGTCTGTCTCAGGAGAGTTCGAACAATTCTGTCCAGTTTGGTGTCGCTTGTTGTGATTTGGTTTTCAGGTCCTCTTTTATTATGTTTATCCATCTAATTCTGGGCTAGCCTTTGGATCTTTTACCTTCCATCATTGTATTCAGGGCTTCAGATGGTAGTCTTTCTGTTCCCATTCTGGTCACATGGCCAAACCATCGCAGTCTTCTTTCTTGGATTTTGTCTATTATTGTTATTTCTTGTTTTAGTCATTTCCTTATGTCTTTGTTTCTTATTCGATCTAGCAGAGATACTCCAAGTAATCTTCTTAGCCAACCCATTTCGGTAACTAATAATTTTTTCTCTTCAGCCTTTTTGAGATGCCAGCATTCACTTCCATAGAGGAGTATTGGGAGGACCATTGTTTCATAGATTCTTACTTTTGTTACTTGTTTGATGTCTCTTAACTTCCATATTTTATTAAGGTGTCCAAAAGTTTGGGATGCTTGACTGATATGTCTGTTTATATCTTTTATAATTCCACCATTGTACTCAATAACTCCTCCAAGGTAGGTGAAGTTTTCTACCTGCTCTAGATTCTTACTATCAATTTCAAATTGGTGCTTCTTTTTTCTATTTGCATAATTTTTGTTTTGTCTATATTTATGTTTAATCCAGATTTTATACACTCCTCCTTTATTTTATCAGAAATTTGCTGTAGATTTTCTTCTGTGCTTGCAAGTAATGCAATGTCGTCTGCAAATTTTAAATGTGTTACATTTTTCCCATATATTTTGATTCCGGAGTCTTCATTGTTTAAGGCCTTATTGGTTGCTTCTTCCAGTGTAAGATTGAACAGGTCTGGTGACAGATTGCATCCCTGTCTTACTCCGCTCTCTGTGTAGAACCAGTTGGATATTCATTATATTTGTAATATAATGAATATAATCAATATAATATTCATTATATTGAATACCCCAGTTGGGTATTCATTATAGTTATAATGAATACACCTCTCCTTCTTCTAACCACCAAATCCTGCAGTCCACATTCCCTCAGCCAATCCTCATAACTAACATTGTACAGTCTTGAAACCATTTTTGTTATCTGCCTCTGCACCCTTTCCACAGTTAATTTATCCCCTTCAAATCCCAGGGACCAAATTTGAGAACAATAGTCTAAGTGTGGTCTGATCAGGGTCTTATACAATGGAATGATAACTCTTCAATCTCTGCAGGTCAGCGTCCTTCTTAGTATTGCAGTAATCCTTTGGTTTATGTTCAGCACCTTTGCAATATGCCTCCTGAATTTCAGTTTTCTATAAATTATCACCCTCCAGATCTCGTCTCCCCTACTTCCTCCAGTACAGCTCCTCCAATCGAGTATGTAGCATCCCATCGATGTATCCCAAACTTCAAGACTTTATATTTTGCTGCATTATACTGACATCCGCATTCATTTTCCCATCCATCTAGTTGATTCAAATCCTCTTGCAGTGCTGCCACATTTGTACTATTACTAATAACCCTTCCCAGCTTCACATCATCTGCAAACAACTGAATATCCCCTTGCAATCCACTGACAATGTCATTGATATAAAGGTTAAACAATACAGGTCCCAGTACTGAGCCCTGTGGAACCCACATGTAAACTTCTGCTTCCTTGATACTGTTCCACCATACACAACTCTCTGATACCTATCAGACAGCCAATCCTGATTCCAGTTGACTAACCCGACATCTAAACCCATGTGCTGTAACTTAAATATCAGTTTATCATATGGCACCCTGTCAAAATGCCTTTCCCTCATCAACTGCTCTTGTCACATTATTATAAAAGGCTATCATATTATTAAGCAAGAGTGCCCCTTAAAAAATCCATGTTGATTCTCACAGATAACATTACCCTCATCTGCCCAATGCTGTATATAGTTCCTCACTAATTTCTCCAAGACATTAACAACTACTGATGACACACAAACTGACCTATAATTAGACACTTCCAGTCTTCTACCACCCTTATGCAATGGCACTATCTTACCTTCCTTTCATTCCTTGGGTATCTTTCCCCGTAGCCAGATTTTCACTGAAAAGCCAGGTCAACAGAGCCGTCAGTTCTTTAGCACATTCTCTCAAAACTCATGGTGAAATACTATCCACTCCCACAGCTTTACTAACATCCAGAATACTCAGTATTTGGAACATACTTTCCTCTTGCACCTCTAAACCTCGAACCTACCCTACCTCTCTAGTATTAAAACCTTCTTCTCCAGGATGAAATACTCCAATAAAGTGCTCATTGAACAACTCCACTATGTCCTCTGCATCGGTCACCCTATTCCCATTTTTATCCCACAATATCATTCTTCCACAATCATTTCTCCTCCTACTGGCCACATAGTTAAAAAATTCCCTAGGATTTTCTTTCGATCTTAGTGCCAATCTCTTCTCACATTCCAGTTTTGTCTTCCTCACCATACTAGTCACTGTCCTGGGCTTAGTCTTATATTCTTCATGCATCTGATATACACCCCTCTCCTTATATCTCTTCCATAATCTCTTTTTCACCTGCAGTTCCTGTTTGTTATTGCTTGTTATCCACTTTACACCAAATTGTGTTCTCTTCTTCACTCGTGGAGAAGAGAACACAATTATTATATTATATTCTTCATGCATCTGATATACACCCCTCTCCTTATATCTCTTTAATAATCTCTTTTTCACCTGCAGTTCCTGTTTGTTATTGCTTGTTATCCACTTTACACCAAATTGTGTTCTCTTCTTCACTCATGGAATACAGCTTACTATTGCTACTAACAAATATTCCTTCACAATTTCCCAAGCACTAATGATATACCAGCCTTCCAATTCCATCCTCCATAGAACTACCCCCAGTTGATATCTAAGACTATTATAATCATCTGCCTTATAATTCCACATATGTTCCCTTTTCTTTGATATTCCTGCATGTCTATTCATCTTCCAAGTCAAAACCACATGGACACTCATTCCAACTAGGGGGGGGGGGGATTGTCATATCAGTTATTATTAGCTCCAAAACTTTTGAACCTCTTGTTCCCTCTATTACATGTTGCCTAAGACATTTGTCCCTCACGAATTCTAGAAATTCGATTCCCTTATTATTACATGCATTTTCCTCTTCCCAGTTTATACTGCTGTAGTTAAAATCTCCAATAACAATCATTCTTCTTGCAATTGTCAAGCTCAACTACCTAAACATCTCCTGCTCTCCACGTTCTGTACTCCTTGGCTTGTAGCAACACCGCACTAAATATCCTGTCTTGCAGACCTCTACTTCACACCACATGCTTTCAAATATGCTATTAAACCCAGAATTTGATCATATTAACATTATAGATTTTCTGAACAGAAGAAGACAGTTCTTTTGCTTAGCGATGTTTGTGATCCATTCAGAATACTGTACTAAAACACTCAACTTGTTTCTATTTTCTTTTATTTGCTTAATACTGTGAAGGAAAAGGAACAGTATACACACCTGCTTTCCCATTATTAATGAAAAAAAGAAAGTTAAGGGGTGCTTAAGTATCAAAGCTGTATAACTGAGAAGAGACCTCCACATAGCCTTTAAAGGAAGGTGGAGAACCGACCAGGTCTTCTAACCTAATATCCAATCCTCACCTTTCCATGATGCATCCTGTTAGGTATCTACATGGATACTGAATGAACGAGGATGAGCTAGCAATTTGGGATTTAGTTGAACAAATTGTATTTTTATTGGCTTAAACCAAAATATAAAATGATGGTACAACATGAGAGAATTTCATGCTGGCTGGGGCATCGCTTGGTTAAAAAAGCCCCCCCCCCCCGTTATTTTCGTCAGGGTGAACAGCGAAAATTCAGCTACTGGAAAAAATTCTGAAACACCCACAACTCAACATCACCATAGATCAAGATCGGTACTATCAACATAAGAAACCTGAATGGCAAAGAAATGGAGCTGGTTGAGGAATTGGACAAGTACCAGATCGACATAATAAGGGTGATTGAAACAAAAAAGACAAAATGTGGTGAGATTTATCTGAGCAATAAATATAAAATGTTATATTCGGGCAATGACAATCAGGGAAAAGAGGATGCAGCTATAATTTTGAACACAAAATACAAGGCCAATCTTCTTGAATGGCAAGCAGTATCAAGTAGAGTGATGAGGGCAAATATCAGAATGGGGAACCAGACAATGAAACTTTTTTTTGGTACCACAGAAGGTTCTATTAAGGTAGAAGTGAAGGAATTTTTTGAGGCTTTAGAGAAAGCAACTGATACATTGAAAAAGAAAAGTTGGCCCTTGTTGGGGATCTAAATAGTAGAGTAGGAAATGATTATCAGACATACAAAAACATTTTGGGAAAATTTGGAGAAAAGAGCAAAGATAATAATAATTGCAAATACCTGTTGAATTTCTGCTCGGGACATGGACTAACACTATGTTCCAACATAACAATGTGCACAAATTCACATGGAGAGAAGAGGCAAGGAATAAGAAAAGTCTCATTGAGTATGTTATTGTTGATAGTGATGTTTCCTCCCTGGTGCAGGACACCAGAGCGTACAGAGGATATGAAATTGGAAGTGATCACCAGTCTTGAGCAGGATGAAATTAAATTTCATATCGAAAAAAAGAACATGTAAGAAAGTTTTAAAGCAAATAAAAGATGAGCAGCTCTCAGATGTGAACTGTAGACAAAAATACACAAACATTATTCAAGAAAAGTGAGAGTCTGGGAACAAGAACCAAACCTTGGAGCTTCAGCAGCAAATTCTGAAGAAAACATTCACTGATTCAGCCAGATAGGCATGGTGAAGCTGTCTGAAAAAAAAAAACAAAAAAACTCCATGGAGGAGTTCCTGGCAAATAAGTCGGGTTGTGCTCTTAGCAAATGCAAGAAAGTTAATGTTGTGTTAAACTAGCTGAACAAAAGTCATGGGAAGACTTTGGTAAGATGATAGAAAATAAATATCAAGAAGGTAGCAAGATATTCTTGAGGTTGTTGAAAAAGCTCAGAAATGGAGGAAAGGGTGCTATACAAGAAAAATCTGACATGGAATCTGGAGAAAAAAAGATAACCTTGATGTATTGGAGTAATTACTTTGAAAAACTGCTAAATGAAACATCAGTGACATACAGTGGTAAAACAGACTCAACAGGCATTCAGTCGGAATTCATAACCATACTTGAAGTAGAAAAAGCCATCAAAAACCTGAAATGTGGAGAGGCAGATGGTGTAAATGATATTCAACCAGACTGAAGTATTTAGGTATAAAGTGTTCCAGTGACTCCACTGTAAGAGTTTTGAACTATACTTCTATAGTTCAAAAGGCCTGGACAGGGGGACGAATACCAGATGACTGGAGTAGAGCTCTCATACAGCTTATATATAAAAATGGAAATAAAACTTAATCTGAGAATACAGAGGTATTTTCCTACTGTGTGTTGCTGGTAAGATTTAGGTAAGTATACATGATAAAAGGTTGAAAAGGATTGTGGAAGTGAGGCTTGGTGAAGAATAAGCTGGATTCAGGCCAAATAGAGGCTGTCAGGATCAGATCTTCACGTTACGTCAAATAGCTGAGAAATCATGGGAATATAACAAAGATCTGTATTTAAGTTTTATCGATCTGGAAAAGGCATATGACAAGGTACCAAGAGAGAAGCTATTCAGTATGCTACAGTTATATGATGTCGATGGGACATTATATCAAGCAATATTTAGTCTTTATTTGAGTTGTAAGTCAGCAGTTAGAATTGAAGGAAGTACAAGAAGATGGTTTAATGTTAAATCTGGTGTGAGACAAGGATGTACATTATACCCTTTGTTATTCATGATCTATATGGATCACGTTATGAAGGAAAGTGGTATTAAACATGATATCAAAATTGGAGATGTTAATGTCAGCTCTTTGCTTTATGCGGACGATGTTATACTTCTAAATAAATCCGCTACAAGTTTGCAAGATTCCCTGACTAAATTGAATAACTGTTATAATAGATATGGTATGAAGGTCAGCAATAAAAACAGAAAGACAATGAAAATAGGAAGAATCGTTGAAAATGTCAACTTTGTTGTGAATGGAGAACCTTTGGAACAAGTATAAAACATTTCAGCTACTTTGGCACGATTTTTAGTGAAGATGGTAAATTAAATATGGAAATAGACAACATAATCAACAAAACTGGTATGGTAGGAAGTCAACTGAATAAATTCATATGGAATAAGAGAGAAATTAGTTGGAACACTAAATTAGCTGTATACTAGACAGTGTTCAAACCAGTTTTAACTTATGGATCTGAGAACTGGGTCAGAAGTAAAACACTTGACCAAAGTCTAGAGACCGCAGATATATGAGAGTCCTGAGAAAGATTAGGGGTGTGAACAGATGGCATCAATGACAATATCATATTAAAAACAAGGATATTAGGAAAGAACTTGACATTGTCAGCATCCAGAATGCATTAGCAGAGCTAATCTCAGGTGGTATGGTCACTTAAACAGAATGGGCGAAAGAAGATTAGCAAAACAAGTGTTCTCTGCTAGGTTGGCAGGAAAACGACCCAGAGGAAGACCAAGATATAGGTGGATTGATAGGGTACAAAGTGCCTTAGACAACAGAAATATAAGATCTGATAATATTGGAGTCTTGACAAGTAACAGACTGATCTGGAGGAAAATTGTAGATAGGAAGTTAGTAATGATGTAAATTTTTCGTGTAGTACTATCATATCCTGTACACCCCCTTGAGGGTACATGGCAGGAATTTGATGATGATGATGGTTTTATTTCCAACCAGGAGAGAAAGCATGTATATTTAATTAATAAAATGAATAGGCATTATAATATCACCATAGTGTACTTGTGGCACTAACAGCTGCCCTGTTATCATTGGTGTAATATAATAATTGATAACTTTTAAACATTTTTTTTCTGTACGAAAGAATTTGTAATATCCACTACAGAGTTCCAAAACTCCCATCATTTCTCTCTCTCTCCAATCTATATAATGGAGTGTTCTTCTCACTCCATGTATACCTGTTACACATCATACTGCTGGTTTTTGTTTCAGTAAAGAAGCAGTAAAAATGAGACACCATTATGCGTTGTTGTTACAGTGTCTTACTTGAAAACAGTAAATCTCACACACCTTCAAGCAAAATAAGTATGTTTTTCATATAATCTTCTTCTTCTTCTTCTGCAGCTTCTCCCACTTAAGTGGGGTCACTGTTTGTTATGAGTCTCCTCCACACCTTCCTGTCTTGGGCTGTCACCACATCCAAGTTCTTCATCTTCAAGTCCTCTTCTACCAGCTCCCTCCATCTCTTCTTTGGCCGCCCACGCTTCCGCCTTCCTTGCACATCCATCTGCATGACCCTTCTTCCCACATATTCGTCCTCCCTCCTCATCACATGACCAAACCATCTCAACCTTGCCTCCTGTATTTTCGCTCCTAAGTTCGTAACTTTCACTGTTCCCCTGACATAGTCATTTCTCAGATGATCCTTTCTGGTCACACCGCACATCCACCTAAGCATTCTCATCTCTGCTACTTCCATCCTGCTAATGTTATTTTCCCTCAGGGCGACAGTTTCTATAGCATATGTCATAGCTGGCCTCACTACTGTCCTATAAATTTTGCCTTTCAGATTGATCGGCACCCTCTTATCGCATAACACTCCAGCCATCTCCCTCCAGTTCCTCCAACCTGCTTGTATCCTGCATCCCACTTCCTTCTCACCTCCTCCATCTTCTTCCACTGTCGAACCTAAGTATCTAAAGTCTCTCACCTTCCTGATGACATTTCCTTCCAGCTCCAGGTCTGTCTCCTGGCCACCGCCCACTACGCAGCACATATACTCTGTCTTACTTCTGCTCAGTCTCATACCTCTCTCTTCCAGTACTTTTCTCCATCTTTCCAGTTTAGTTTCCGCTTCTTCTCTTGAATCTACACACAGCAAGATGTCATCTGCATACAACATTGTCCAAGGTGCATCTTCTCTCACTTCCTCTGTTACCACCTCCATCACAATATTAAACAGAAACGGACTTAATGCTGACCCTTGATGCAAGCCAACTGTTACTTGAAAACTTTCTGTCTGTCCCAAACAGGTCCGAACACTTGTCTTCACATTTCTGTACATTTCCTGCACCAACCTGACATATTTCTCTGGCACCTTCTTCTCCCTCAGACACCTCCAGACTTCTTGCCTTGGCACTCTATCGTATGCTTTCTCCAGATCAATAAATACCAGATGCAGCTCCCTTTGTTTCTCTCGATATTTTTCCATCATCTGCCGTAACCCAAAGATAGCATCTGTTGTTGATCTACCAGGCATGAATCCAAATTGTTCCTTTGCAATCTCCACCTCCTTCCTCAATCTACCATCAAGAACCCTTTCTAGGATCTTCATTGTGTGGGACATCATCTTTATTCCTCTGTAATTTTTACAGTCTTGTGCATCCCCTTTACCCTTGTAGATGGGGGACAAGAGTACTCTCCCTCCATTCCTCGGGTATATTTTCCTGTTGGCAAACTTTCATGAACAGGTCCCACAGCAGGTCAATTCCCTCTTCCCCCAGTGTCTTCCATGCCTCCACTGGAATTCTGTCGGGGCCACCGATTTTCCATTCCTCATCTTCTTCATGGCCTCCGTCACTTCCACTCTACTGATGTTCTGCACTATCCCCTCAGAAGCCTCCCATCTCCTCTGAGAGTCCTTGCATTTTCCTCATTCAAAAGTCCCTCAAAGTATATTTTCCATCTGTTTCTTATGTCCACATCCCTCCATAATACTCTTCCTTCAGCATCTTTGATCTGCCTCACATGTAAGATGTCCTTTGCTGCTTTCTTTCTACATTTTGCTAGTTGGTAAATTTTTCTCTGTCTTTCCTTTGTTTCTAATTGATCATACAGATCTTGATATGCCATGGCCTTCGCCTGTGCCACAACTCTCTTGGCATCTTGCTTTCTCTCTTTGTACACCTCTCTGTCCTCTTCCACTCTTGACTCATCCCACTTCTGCTTTGCCTTCCTCTTAGCTGTCACTGCCACTTGTACATCATTATTCCACCACCAACCTTCCTTCTGCTCTCTAATCTTTCCAGATGTCTCACCAAGCACCTTGATTGCACAGCTCAGGATTACTTTTGAATTATGTTTCCACCAATCTTGTACACTTTCCAGTCCATCCGAAATCCTCTCTAACACTCTCTCCCTAAAACGATTCCTCACACTCTCTTCTTTTAAGCGAAACCACTTAATTGTCTTCATCCCATGGCAACCAGAAGTTCTTATCTTCGATCTTATTTTATTGAGTAAAGTTTTATTGAGCATTTTATTTTATTTTATTGAGCACAACAACACCGACTGCGCACAGCAGTCGGTGTTGTTGTGCTACTTGATCTGTTGGAATTACCTTACAATTTGTCACAACCTTAAGATGTTTTCTTCTAGTCAAAATGTAGTCAATTTGTGAGCTGTTGTTACCACTTCTAAATGTTATCAAATGTTCTTCCCTCTTGAAGAAAAACGAGTTCACAATTGCCAGATCAAATGCTACTGCAAAGTCCACAACCCTCTCTCCTTCCTGGTTCATCATTCCCACTCCATGGCCACCATGCACCCTTTCACAGTCTCTATTCTGTCTTCCTATGTGCCCGTTCAAGTCTCCTCCGACAATCACCATCTCATTTTCTTCCAATTCCCTCATTTCTTCATCTAACATGTTCCAGAACTCATCTTTTTCCTCTGCTGTACAACCAACTTGCAGGGCATATACACATAATACGACCACCCGCTCTTCTCCAAGACCCAATTTCATTCGCATGATCCTGTCGTTCCTTCTACCCACGTCCAGTACTTCACCCTTCATTCTGCCACACACCAGAATTCCTACACCATTTCTTCCCTCGTTATTCGCTCCAGAGTAGAACAATTTATACCCATCTCCCAGTTCCTTTGCCTTTCCCCCTTTCCACCTTGTCTCCTGCACACATAAAATGTCCAACTTCCTCTTCCTCATCATGTCTGCCACCTCTCTTCCCCTTCCAGTCATGCTTCCAACATTCAGTGTTCCCACTCGCAACATACTCTCCACCTGCTGGGCTCGCTTCTTTAACCGCACCCGCCCTTGATGCGGTAGCCCTCGTCCACTTCTCACAGCTGTAGGGCGATGTGGCTGCGCGTCGCTTAGGGGGTAAGTCCTAGCCCTTATATCATTTTCTCTTCGACTCATAATCATAGTTTGAGTTGGCACTGACCAAACACTAGAGACCACAGATATCAGAGTCATGTGGAAGATCAGGGATGGATGCCATCAATTGTAATGTCATATTAAAAACAAGGATATTAGGAAAGAACTTGACATTGTTAATTGTTAGCAGAGCTAATCTCAGGTAGTATTATGGTCACTTAAACACAATGGGAGAGGAAAGATTAGTAAAGCAAGTGTTCTCTGTCAGGTTGGCAGGAAAAAGACCCAGAGGAAGACCAGGACATAGGTGGATTGATACAGTAAAAAGTGCTTTAGAAGACAGAAATATAAGATCTGTTAATGTTGGAGTCTTGACAGATAACAGATTGATTTGAAGGAAAATTGTTGACAGGATGGTAGTAATGGTATAAGTTTTTCATGTTGTACTATCATTAGACTGATTTTAGGTATACAGTTTTTATCATCCGGTATGAGATAACAATGGATAATGGAGACTTTATTAGAAAAGCACTTTAAATGTCAATGATGAACCTCTAGTGGATTCCCAGATTATCTAGAAATCCTTAATGAAATTATTTCAATGGCAGTTCTCACCCAGAAACTTGGCAAACTTTTGTGGGTGGTTTCTTCCATAAAAAAATGCGATATTTTTTTAAAAGTTATTATTTGTAATTTTACCATTTTTCACCTTAACCACTATTCACATACAATAATAATATGTAGTTTAAATAACTTCTGTCCTTATCTTAGGGTTATATTGTGCTGAAGTGTAGTCTGATTTTCTTACTGAAGACTTTTGTCAGATTAAGAAACCTGCTTTGGAAACTAATACTGCTAAAATATACAAAATAACTTGCTTTGTTTAAAGTAGTATCATGAAAATAAAAACAGCTAATTAAAACAAACTGCAGATGAATGAATCATAATTTCATTAATCGAGGCAATGTGTAGAATTTTATGTGCAGCATTAAAAAGTAATTAAAACATTAATTCCCGATGGAGAGATTTTTACCTAACACTATATATAATAATTCATAAAGGTGTTTAATTAAGTAAATAAAATATAACTTAAAAAATAGCGATTTCTAAAACATACCAGGAAGTTGTTTTTTGAAACATCACATCACATAATTCTATACATGAGGTTATAAATAACTGTGTACTCTAGGAATGTATGCAGTTCTTGAGCAAGTGGCAGTTGTCCCTTTTTTAATTACTATTTTATTTATTTATTTTTGTACATATATTAACAAATAATAACAAAGAAATACTTACAGTGACTACAAGTCTCACTTGTAATGGTGGAGATACAGATGTTTTCTGATTATTACTTTGACCTGATGTACTGGATGATGCTTCATCTATATGTATATTTTCTATGTTTTGATTTGCACAGCCATTGGCTGTCTGTTTTAATTTATGATACACCATGAAATGATCCCTGAATTGTTGGGAGCTGACTTTGAATTTTTCTTTGAGATGAGTTTTAGCATCTTTCTACAAATATTATGAATTGATTAGTGTCTACAATTTGAATTAAAACATTGTACTAATATATTATGTGTGTATATACACACAGCACATTTTCCACATTTGTAATATATAAACTAACTAAAATAAACAAAAAATACTAATATATAAACATAAATATAAAACACACACACACACACACAAACAAACAAACAAAACATTAATATAAACAAACTGCTCAAAAGTTATAGCATCATTTGATGAATAAATGAAATTGCTTTATAGTACATTAATAGTTATTGATTATTCAACAGTCCAAAGGTGTTGAAACTAATTTCATTCTCTTTGTGTAGTGCATCAATAGTCATGGACTTAGCAATTTATAAGATGTGCATTTCAGGAAAGAATAATAAAAATCCACTTTTCATAAACAAGGAATAAGAAACTGAAGTTTGCAGTATGGATACCCAATGGGAAGGTGAAGCCTCCATGGTCCAATTAGATGAATGACAGGATATTGAACTGTTCAACTGGAAAAACCTGAGCCCAATTCTTATTGTGACAAAATGAACACAAAAATTACATTTGCATGGCAAGGCAGGATTAGCAGACCATGTTCTGGATCACACAGGATTAAATGGAACTACTTTTAGTATTAGCAACAACTATTAAGCACCCCCCGCCCCAAAACCTAATTTGCCAAAGATCTGGGAGACAGTCATTCTAAGACCAAGCAATCGAACTTATCCACATTAACTTTATAGTTATCTGGCCCAGAGAGTGCATCTTGTTAGCCCATTAGCTTTGTTTCAGTGCTGTGATGCTTGACACAGTTATTATTTGTGCTCTATAGAAATATTAGTAGCTTTCAATCAATTAATTTAATCTTTTCATCTACTGGAATTGTTAATATCATGAAGTGCTAGTATGAATAATCAACAGCATGTAAGCCTTTCAATATATGCTACCACTAATTTATTGAAATACTTATTTTCTGAAAGGTTAAGTTTAATTAAGTTAACAAGTTTAATTAAGTTAACCTGTTAACTAGTTAATGTGAACATTAACTAGTTAACAGGTAGAGCATAGTATATCTCTGATAAACCATCAACATAACTTAATTAAACTTAACCTTTCAGAAAATTATAAGTATTTCAATAAATGTTACGATTAAAATCACCTTATAGCCACATATTATGTGTACAAATTGCTACCAAATATTACACAAATAAGATATAACTTATTTGTTATATTTTATTTGGCAAAAAACTGTCTACAAACAACTCACCGGATTAGTCATGGGTAGCCCCTTCTCCCCCTCCTTGTGCTGATTTATTCATGGAAGATCTAGAGGAAAAAATCTTATCCCAGATCATTCCAAAACTGAAAATTTGGTACAGATATGTAGATGATATCTTTCTCATTTGGGATCATACAAAACAAGAACTAATGGATTACCTCAACCAAATCAATAGTTTCCACAATACCATCAAATTCACATTAGAAATTGAAAAAGATGGAAAACTGCCATTCCTTGACATTCTAATAAAGAAACAAACCAATAATAGTATCAACCTATCTGTGTATAGAAAACCTACAAATACTGAATGTTACCTCCATTTCAACTCGTCTCATCATATAGCTCAGAAACTTAGCATTATCCATATGCTCAAGAAAAGAGCTATACAGTACACAACAGACAAGGATGACCTACTAACGGAATTAACCACAATATCCAGAGAACTATCTTTAAATGGTTATCCAAAAAGACTCTACAACAAGATTCTCTTTACTGATATACCACATAGACAACGTGATGACATCCAATACATCAGTACTATTACGATTCCATTTGTCAGCAGCATTTCCAAAAAATTAGCTAACCTTCTAAAACCACATAATATCAGAGTAGCATTCAAGCCAATCAACACTATTCGGAAATTTTTAAGATCACTGAAAGATCCTCATCCATTCTACACGTACTCTGGAGTATATAATATACCTTGCTCCTGTGGTATTAGTTACGTAGGTCAGACCTCTAGAAGCTTTGAAACGAGAAAGAAAGAACACATAGGATATGTCAGAAACAAGAGACAAGACATTTCAGGCCTTTCTTGCCACTATGCCTCTACTAACCATCACATTGAGTGGGATAAGAGCCTTATGCCCTATATAGAAGATAACTACCATTCAAGAACCTTTAAGGAAGCAGCTACAGTCGCCCGTAAAATTGAAAACCTAAACAAGAATCAAGGTCTAACCTTACAAGAAATTTGGAAAGCTTTAATCAGATCATTAAACACCAAAGAAATGAACTTTCATGACAATTACATCATGAGCCATAACGAATAAATCACGTTCGCGAGACACGTGCATTGTCATGCACAATACTAATTTTTTGTATGAATTAGAACCATCAGTTATAACATGGTCTGTTACCTTCATTTAGCTTACTAGTTTGTATACACTGAAGATGCCGATAGAAAAATTGGGAAAACATGTAGGACAATAAAATAAAGCTACTTGACAAACATTATATATAAAAAAAGTGTAATAGTCTTAACATATAACTTGTAATTGATAGATTGCATACATAAAATACATCAAATGAGAAGCAGATAGGTACTCATTAGGTTATCTTTGTGTATTTGAGATAAAATTCGAACTTTATCTAGTGATATTTAGTTAATGTGTACAATAACTAGTTAGTTTACACATTATCTAACTAAAGGTTAGAGCGCATTTTTATATTAACTTTAACTGAAGGCACAAGTAAATATGAACATAATAAAAATACGCTCTACACTTTAACTAGATATCGTTAGATACAGTTCGAATTTTATCTCAAACACATGAAGATAATCTAATGATACCTATCTTTTTCTCATATGATGTACTTTATGTATGCAATTCACTATCACAAAGTTATATCTTATTTGTGTAACATTTGGCAGCAATTTGTAAACTTAATATGTGGATATAACGAGGTTTTAATCATAAAGTTTATTGAAATACCTATGATTTTCTGAAAGGTTAAGTTTATTTAAGTTAGGTTAATGGTTTTTCAGATATATACTATGCTGTATCCGTTAATGTGAACATCAACTAGTTAAAGAGAAAAGTAATATTTTTTTTGTACTTTAAGGCTATTAAAACTGCAGCAGAAGAAGATTCTTGGACTTTGAGTGAATTTTTAAGAAACTTAACATTAAAGATGCCATTCAAAATATTTATGAATCTTGGCAAGAGGTGAATCAAAGCAACATGAGAGCCATATGGCATAATATCTTGCTGCAATGTTCAAAGGACTTTGTTGCCTTTGCAACACAGAAAGAGGAAATCTTCACGGGAATTGTGCAGATGGGCAAAGATCTTGGTTTTACAAGTTTAGATTGTAACAATGTGAATGAATGTATTGATTCTCATTCCATCCATGAGCCGAACTGTTCTCCTGTGGACAGTATCAAATTTTTTAGAGAAGCTTAAGGTGTGCCACCCAAAACATGTAAGCAGTATTCCAAGCATGGAGATTTGGCATTTGTATACTGTTAAGGAAGTTATTGATACAATGTGTTTGTACCAAGAGTGACTGGAGGTGAATGTTAGTCCCAGCAGAGAGATTTGATCTTATTTCATAATTTGTGTGTTACTGAAGGTAAGGGAATGTAAGCTGAGATTTCTTTTGTGAGAAAAGAAGCAAGTCTGTGTTTTTGTGGCATTGACAGGATTAGTGGTGAATGGGAACAAGTCGTTTATGCACATGAGAGAGAGAGAGAGAGAGAGAGAGAGTAGGTAATAGGAAAGAGTCCTGAGGTATACCTGGATTAGTGGTGAAGCTCAAAAAGGGAACCATCAACCATGACACGAAATGAATGACTAGAGAGGGAGCTAGCAATCCAATTACAGAGAATGGCAGGTACACCAAAAAGCTGGGAAATATGAGCGACAGCACAAGTTTTACTGAATCTTTTCACTGTACATGTCCAATGGTAGGTAATGTAAGCTAAGAGGTTGGCCATGGATATTGAATGTGGATCCAACTACCAGTATGGATTCCTCACTGGAATCCATACTGGTAGTTGCAGATTAACTGCCACACATCTAGGTAGTGAAGAAACTGGCTATTGATGACTTTCTCAATTATTTTGGAAAGGACTGAGTGATGGCAGTTGGTCAGTAGTTTGACAGCAGACTTCTATCTTCCCTTTTTTGAAACATTTTGGATGTGTGATTGCTTCCACATGTTGCAATAAGTACCAGCTATGTATACTAGATTGCAGAGATGATACAGGATGGGTGTTAGCTTTTGAGCACAATGCTTGAGAACAAATGGAGAGATGTCATTAAGACCAAGAGATTTTTTTAGTATGCAAGTAATTTTAGTAATTTTCTGTCTTTTTGTGAAAAATGACTGATGCATATGGTGCTTGGATTCTGGTATGGTTTGGGTGACTCTTCTTAGTCATCAATGCAGGAGTTTAAAGAAAAGAGTGATGCTAGGAGGTCAGCTTTATCTTTGGGTGAAGTAACAGTGGTGCATTAGGATGAAAGAGAGAGAGAGAGAGAGAGAGAGAGAGAGAGAGAGAGAGAGAGATGGAAATGCAGGTGGGCCATGGGGCTATTGGGGGAGAAAGTGGTGAGCCCATGGGCTCACCACTTTCTCCCACAATAGCTAACTTTTATATGGAAGACTCTGAGCAACGTGCTCTAGAGACAGCATGTCTAAAGCCCAAAATTTGGCTCAGATAGAGAAGTTTAAGGTGTGCCACCCAAAACATGTAAGCAGTATTCCAAGCATGGAGATTTGGCATTTGTATACTGTTAAGGAAGTTATTGATACAATGTTTATCAATATCACTAGAGGTCAGGCTAGGGAAAAGGATTAATTAACTACATAGATTTAGTTTACCAGTATACAGGGCATGAGTATGTAGCTTGGTTCCTTATACACTTATATTCTTCCGATGATGACCTCGATACAGGGGTTGAAACGTCAAGTTTTATTTTATTAGTAATTAATAAAATAATCTGTTCAATACGTGTGTTTTTGTGTCCCTAAATTTACAAATATGAGGGCAGGTGAGTAGAAGTTGCATCCAATGGTCTTAGCAAGGAATGAGAAGGCAAGGCTTCCATCTAGAAATGAGGTAAGTTTTCTGCTGTTGCCTTTATGAAATCGGATTTGGATCTGCTGATGATTGTTCTGCATTTTTCGCATGCGTTGTTATAGGATAGGAAAAATCTGAAGCTGGAGCTCTTCATGTAAGCAACTTGAAGTATGCTGAATTTTTTTCAACTACTCTGATACACTCCCTGTTTGGAAAGCATATGAGTATTCTGGGGGATGAAGGCTATCTTCACCAGCATTGTGAGGATACTGTTTTCAGAATATGTGTTTAGGCTGAAGCAGTGGTCAAACAAAGGAAAGGAGGAGTCGAATTTTCAAAGGTTATCCCATTTGGTGCCTTTGTAGTGCCAGAGAATGTGAGATCAGCAGTGGCTTGAGGAAAAGTGTTTTGTAAGAGAGGAGACTAGCACAAGATTATGGTCAGAGTTGCCAAGAGGAAAGATGACCTGTAAGGCGTATTGGGGAGAGAGAACTGGTCAAAAAGAGATCCAAAGTATCGGCTGAGTGAAATTCATCAGTGTCAGAAATTCATGAAGGTAGATGAATGATTTGCATTAAGTCATTGTTTCAGGCAAAGATTTTCTCCCCTCTCTTTCTGCTTGGTCAGTGGTTGGAAAAGGGCAGCCAGTTGCGGTTATGGACATTGAGGTCACCTAGGAATATGACCTCACTATCTGGATGGCTGGATTGCAGATGGTCAAGTTTCATGAAGAGGAATGTGAAGAGGTTTGAGTCGTTATTGGAGTTTTCAGAATGGTAAATGTATCAGATGAAGATTACTAGATGGGGCAAGGAATCCTGGAGACAGAGGAGGTAAGAAGTAGGGCATTCTAAATTATTATTACGGGCAACTCCAAGGAGTCATTAGCCTCATCGAGGGAGGCCCTAACATCACGTCAAGAACAACTATTCAACATTCACACAGTATCTATCATACTTCGCCTTGAACACATTCACAGTCATGGCATCCACAACAGACTCTGGCAGCTTATTCCGCTCATTCACCACTCTCCAAGTAAAAAACCTAGCTCTAACACCCTTGTTAACCACACTCTTGCCCACTTTCCATGAATGGCCCCTAGTCCTCCCACCACCAGTCCTGTTCTCAAAAATATCTTCTGAATTAATCTTATAGAAACCCTTCAGTAATTTGAATGTCTCAATCATATCATCCCTCTTCTGCCTATCAACCAATTTCTGCAACCCACAAATCTTCAACCTGTTCTCATAAGATTCATTCCATAGACTTGCTATCTTATGAGAACTTGCTAGACTTGGTCACTTGTCTCTGGATCCTCTCCACCTCCTCCCCATCAAAAAGAAACCCTGGCACCCAAATCTGGGCACAATAGTCTAGATGGGGTCTTATCAAGGCTCGATACAGAGGAACAATAACTTGCTTGTCTCTGCTCATCAAAGTATTCTTTAGTAACCAAGTGATTTGATGAGCTGCCACTTTTGCAATGTGCCCCCTAAACTTCAACTCCCTATCCACTAACACTCCCAAATCCCTGGCCTCGTCAATCTTCTGGAGTACAGCTCCACTAATGTGGTATACTTCTGCTAATCTTTTCACCCCAAAATGCATAACCTTACATTTTGCCACATTAAATTGACATCCATTCTCCTCATCCCAGTCCTCCAAACCCAAATCATCCTGCAAAACTTTGACATCCTGTGCATTCACTATTGCTCTACCCAATTTTGCATCATCAGCAAACAAATGAACAGTTCCTCTCAGATCCTTTCCTATATCGTTAATGAACAAATTAAACAGTAGTGGTCCAAGAACGCTGTGGCATACCACTAGTCACAGGCCATCTTTTGGACTCTACTCCTGAATAAACTATTCTCTGATATCTCTCCATCAACCACACTCTTATCCATCTCACCAACCCTATATCCATCCCCATATGCTTCAGTTTACTGATTAGAATTCCATGTGGTATCCTATCAAAGGCCTTAGCAAGGTCCAGCAGAATCACTGTAAACCCATTACCCTTATATCGAGTTCAGCTGTCACTGCATTATAAAACGCGAGTAAGTTACTGAGGCATGATCTACGATTCACAAAAGCATGTTGTCCCCCATACAGTAATCCCATTTTCATCTATCCAATCCTGTATTTTCCTCTTGATTACTTTCTCCAAGACCTTGACAATGACTCCTGATATGCTGATCAGTCAGTAATTTACAACAGCAGTCTTGGAACCTCCTTTATGCAGTGGAACTATTTTCCCCTCTTTCCACCTCCTCGAGACTAACCCAGACCCGAGCCTCAAATTAAACAAAATGATTAAGGGCACTGACAATTCTTTAGCTGCTTCACGTACAACACGAGCTGGTATACCATCCAATCCCACAGATGTATTCACATTGAGGTTTTGTAATATTCACCTCCACTTCATTCACCACAATTCCTGTATAAGCTGTTGGTTCCTTCATTCCTGCAATATCACCACCTAGATGATATACTCTTGCAAAGCGCTCACTCAGTAATTCCATTCATTGTCTACTCTTTTTATCTAAATTATCTACTCTTTATCATGCAATGTCTGACCTCATAGAGGTATAGTTGCCACCCTTGCCATGAAAGGAATTATGCAGTGTGTAGTACTTGTTCAGAGAACATTCTCTCCAGGTGCCTATGTCCTTCCTCATTCCAATGCAGTCCATCTCTTGCATACAGCTATCTTCTATCCTCAACTGCACTCCAGGCATCAACATAATCCAATCCTCTCTTTTGACATACTCTTGCTATTATGCTATTCATTATGGATGCTCTCCTCCTCCTAAATTCTGCATGATCATACCTGGGTAACATGCTTACTATCCTCCCTTTCACACTCTTCTGTCATACAACCTCAAATCTTTTGACATCCGATTCACAGCATCTTTCAGCTAATTTGTACAGACCATAACAATCATTTCATCCAGCCTTTCACCTTCCTTAATTGCCACAGCTACACCATTTATCATTCCCCCCACACAATTGGATACCAGATCTGGATTACAGATGGTCAAGTTTCATGAAGAGGAATGTGAAGAGGTTTGAGTAGTTATTGGAGTTTGTATAATGGTAAATGTATCAGATAAAGATTACTAGATGGGGAAAGGAATCCTGGAGCCAAAGGAGGTAAGAAGCAGGGGGATTCTAAATTATCAAAGGTTATTCCTTCCTTGCTTATTTGCATCCTTCACTCTCTCCTTGCTCTCCAACTTACCTGACTTCTTATCATCCATCCATCTCTAGCTTATGTACTATCTCATCTTCCTCTCATTTTCTCTCTCCTCCCTTGATTCTCCTATTCTCTCTTCTTCTTCTGTCATTCCCATTGCTCTCTCTCACACACATCACTGGCAAGTTTAGCTTATGTGAAGCAAACACTTGTTCGCTTCACATAAGTTAAACTTGCCAGTCTCATAATAAACTCATTCTTCATAGTTTCCACTTTTTTCAGTACCCCAATTTCTCTCTCCAAGCAGCCTACTCACCATTCACCCATCCAATAATGCCGCCCTTGAAATCTTTTACACTCCCTATCCACTTAAAACTTGTCTGCCTCAACCTCGATTCACACTATTCATCACTCTCTCTCTCTCTCTCCCCCTCTCTCTGTTGGCATTCACTCATTTCTGACACACAATGCCAAAGTCCATTATGCTAATATACATATCACCCAGCTGTTCCAATTTCCTACATTTTATACAGACATGCACTCCACAGCCTTAACTGCTAGGATGCAAACATGCCACAGGATATTGTAATATACTGTGTTAAATGTAGTCCTTGAGTGGTGGTGGGCTTGGAAACAATGCATCAGCATACTGAATTACAGCAGCTCCCATTATTGATACACAGAACAAAGGACACTGACAAGATATACTAAAAATAATATGATAAATAACAAAAAACTCCAAAAGGTAAACTATTCACAATCAGTATGATGTAACAAGATAAGATCCATTATAAATTCAAAACAACTACTCTAATAATTTATGTTGAACCTTATCTTTTTTTTTCACTGCTGCCTTGTTAATGTTTGTGTACATACATAATGTGTACATATTTAGTTCATAGCGAACTAAATATGTACACATTAAATGCAGTCTGTATCATTAAAGGCAAAAATAGCTTGAAACTAAGCAAAGTCACCTTAATAATTAGCCATCTCCAATCAGGAAGGGGCATGAGGACAAAAGTGATGAAAAACTAGCTTGCATTAGTGAACCTAAGAGTATCTAAATCAGTACAGCTGATGTGAACAAGACAGCTTCCAAACTGGAGCCAGCCTTGGTGGCAGATCTGTTAGTATATCCACTTTCTAGACAAGAGGCTGCAGGTTCAAATCCTGAAAGAGCATGGATGTTTGTGATTGTCCTACTAGCCGTTTACCATATGTATTGATGTACCCTGTGTCCTGGTGCAGTATGACCGTTGATGTTTTTGTACCACGAAAATCAAATCAAATCCAAACAATTAGGAAGGTGACTTCTTAATTGGATAGAGGCCTAATTCACAACCATATTTATCAGGGTGATTTTTTAAAATCCACTACCGATTCTAAAAATAATCTTTCAAGTCTGAGTTTACTATGATGGAGCATAATAGTTTCTTTCCAGCTGATTCTGTGCAAGGTATCCAAGGCCTGATCTGCAAGTTCCATTTACAAAGAACCTTATAAATGTTTGGAATAGAGAGGAGAGGAAGTGGATCCTTACAAGAGCAGAGAAGAGAAGCCAGCTTTAAGTGAGGTTTGAAAACAGTGCAGTTTGCATTTGTGCACACAATAATGGAAGATGTCATTTTATATACGTTATACATGGTTTCTGATAATCCTTTGTATTCTGATTTCTACAATCACATAAAATCACAATTTTATGATTTCTACATTTCCTTTGATCGATTTCTTCCCATTCTGTCTTCAGTCAATGCATGATTATTCGCCATTTCCTGGCATTCTGTCCTCTGCATACAAATCTCAGGCAGCTACTTTGTATTATTACTTGGCATTCTGTCATCAATGTGTAATTTCGTGAAATCCTATTTGCCAAAGTATGATTTCTCAAAATTTCCTTTATTCTGTTATTTTGCATTTTCTCATTTTCTGCCTTTACTCAGTTTTCTAGTTTTAATTCAAAATGCAATTAAATTTTATGCAGCACTTTCTTCCAAGAGTTAATGCTAACACTATAATTTGTGATGTGGATTGTGACATCATCATTGGAAACTCAGTCTGCTATTGTGTTTTATACTTTTACTGTTTGCAAAAGTGAGCTTAAAGTAGCATCAGTTCTATGGAACTTGAACTGTTTTTTTCTGTAGTTTGTCATAGCAAACTACTTTATCTGGGAGAACCTGTTCTTCACTTCCTTACTCACACCATCTTTATCCAGCTTCCAAGAATGACTTCTTGTTTTACCCTGGTCTTCATCTACTCTCTGAAAAAATTTCCTCTGATAACCACTCCTCACCAACTTATATGCCTCAATCTACTGTAATTCCCCTCTCCTATCAACAAGCTCTGCAAATTTAATTCCCAAATGCATCCACTGTATTTCTAATACACAACTTGAATTTTCTACATAGCTTATTACACAGTTAATTTTTCTATTAATATTAAATAATAAATATATTATTGAACTGTAATCATTGTTGAATTATTTTTCTTCTTTTAAAGTAAACCTGATAAACATACCAGATGTCTGAGCAGTAATATTGGTAACTGGCTTTCTGATAGATATCCATGTTGTATATAGGGAGGGGGGGGGGGGGCATTATCAGGGAGTAAGAAAGTTACAAGTGGAATTCCACAGGGTTTAGCACGGTTCAATCTTTATTTTTCAGTGATTTCAGTGCTTTTAATTCCGAGTAAGATAGATTAGGAAGAGGGGGCTTGGCATTAAAAAGAATTTTTGCACATTCAAAATGTGTCCTGTTAGCTGTTTTTTGGGACTACTCACAGTATTTCCTTACTGAAACATATATTGAGACTTTACGTCCAAACAGTGTGCTAGATACGGTAAAGTATTAGTAAAGAAGGCTAAATGCATTAACAGAATTCCTAAAGCACAGTAAGACAACTCAGGTTATTCCTACCTGATGTAAATTAAAAGAAGTTTTTAAGTTTCAAAGAGCTCATCGGATTTATTTAAAGGCCAGTAGGTCACTTCTAAATTATCAACCACACAAAGCAAAAAAAATCTCTCGCCATCTTAAATAGAGAAATTGTTGATATCAAGAACGCTCTAGAATTGGTATTAGTGGCTGAAACTTTTAACACTGTGTAGTGTTAAACTGATAAACATCCATTGAGCTACACAGGCTCCTCCAGCCTGTGTAGCTCAATGGATGTGGCATTTGCACACCATGGCGCTTGGCCGCACGAAAGAAGACTTGGTTTCGGGTCTAGTCGACGACTAGAGGAAATTTTTCTAAGCCTTGTTTCGACTGGTTCCTGAGTTAGTCAATCTGTGGCACAGGCAAGCGGGTTTTTTCTCCCGGAAACTCGGGTTTTTCGTCCCGTAAACTCAAGAAAATCGACTGTAGAACCCACACTATTTCAGACATTAAATATATTGTGGTAGGGTTAGGGACCACGAGATGGCGGCACTTGTTGAGCAATTCTCTTCACTGCGTGCTGCTTAATTAGTTCCACTAGTGCCTTTTTATTCCTGTATATAGGGAGTAGGCGAGGCCCTTTAGCCCTGTCTAACTTTTGGAGACTGAGTGGGCATTCAGTTCAATCTCCACTGATAGCCTTGGGCCAACCATGTCTGATTGGCTATCAGTGGAGACTGAACTCAATGCCCACTCAGTATCCAAAAGTTAGACAGAGCTAAAGGGCCTTGCCTACTCTCTATATACGGGAATAAAAAGGCACTAGCGGAACTTTTATCACTATTTTGCGCATATCATTGACTTCATACTTAAAAGTTTTTAATGCTTCTCGTGATAAGTTAAAGCGTAAGTCTGATGAACTGGTGAGCCTCCCTAGATCTATTACTAATATCTGTAATACAGATAGGGTAGTTATCAATGTTTCCAGCCGTCCACTAACAGACAGTGAATGTCTTGTTTTATCAAAAGGATATAATTTCGCCGTTGCTCAGAATAAGGTATCCCTGATGGATTTTTTTCATAGCATAGACAGAGGTATTCGATCCTTATCCCAAAAAAAAGTTAACAGGAATAACAGGACACATTTTGAATGTGTAAAAATTCTTTTTAATGCCAAGCCTCCTTGCCCTAATCTATCTTACTTGGAATTAAAAGCACTGAAATCACTGAAAAAAAAAATAATAATTATTACGAAAGTTGACAAAGGGAAGGCTGTAGTTATTCAAGATATAAGAGAATATGAGAGAAAAATGTCTGTACTGCTCTGGGACTATTCAACTTACAGGCTCACATCGGATCCTACCGGTAGTCAATTAAAAAGACAAAGATAATGTATCTATATGGGATGAAGATCAAAAGAAAAAACTTAAAACCTCTTTCGGTCGTCCACCTAGATTGTATAGTCTTCCAAAAGTTCATAAACCAGGCATTCCGTTAAGATCAGTTGTAAGTGTCCCACCTATAAAATTTCAAAATTTTTATCAAATTTACTCACTTCTTCAACTACTAAGACTACTTATATAAAACATTCTTTGGATTTCAAAAATAAAATTTCAGATCTTCATTAGGATGCTTCAGATATTAATGATTAGTTTATTTACCAATGTTCCTTTATCAGACACCATTGAATTACTGCAACAAGAATTTCCTTCAGACATTGTTAAAATATTTGATTTTGTAATGCATTCTGGTTATTTTTCCTTTAAAAACAAGTTATATCAACAAATAGAAGGAACAGCAATGGGCAAGGCTATTTCTCCTGCTATTGCCAACTTCTATATGGAGCACTTTGAACAACGTATTTTTGACATTTCACCTAGACCTACTCATTTGTTCAGATATGTAGATGACATTTTTGATACTTGGAATGGTTCTTCTGATGATTTACAAGTCTCAAAATTAAATGCACTTCATCCAAGGATCTAGTTCACCCTAGAAGTAGAAGTAAATAAGCAGTCAACCTTTTTAGACCTTTTAATTCTTTGCCAACCAGATGGCAACCTACATTTCTCAGTCTATAGGAAGAAGAATCATACAGGCCATTATATCCATGCTGAATCTAATCACCATCCCAGTCAAAAGGCAGGAACTATTACAGAAAGAATTGCCATATATTATTTCCTCTTTTCTATCTAATGGAAATAACAATTTTTTTAACCAAAGAGCTTTAAGTAGTTTTGATATATCTTCATCTTCAAATGCAGAAGAAATAACGCGTATTCCTATCCCTATGTGCAAAGCATTAGCGAATGCATAGCGAAAGTCTTAAAACCACTAAATATTTTTATTGCCTTTTGACCCATCAGAAAAATCACCACCTTTCTCACCTCTCCAAAGGACAAACTTCCACATCTAAGTCATCCAGGTATCTATCCAATTCCTTGCTCTTGTGGGTTATCTTATTTCAGACAAACAGGAAGATCTGCTTTTATTTGGATAGAAGAACACAAGTCATATATTCAATACCTTGAACCTGAACAGTCTGGACTTGCAGAGCATGCCATCAACACCAGACACAGAGTTAACTGGAACAAGACAAGAGTCCTTCACAAAAGTCAGTTCCTCATGGAATGGCTTTTTTATAAAGAAACATGTGAAACTTTACTCCACTCTCCCAACTTAAGCAGATCCGATGGTCTATGTCTATCCCATTTATGGGATATAATACTTTTTAAATCAGCTAATCTTTCCTAACTCTTTAATTGTGTATATATATATATATGTTATTTATTTATTTTTTAAAATAAGGTAGGAAATTTAATTACCTTTTTTTTTTTAGTTATCTTACATGAGCTACTTAGGTGGTGCCCTTTGGAATTGTTAGTTATTGTTTAATTAGCCTTTTTACATGTACTGAAGATGCCTGTGATACTCAGGTGAAAATTCTACTAATAAATAATATTTTACGAGTTAATTCTGTTATTATAATTTTAAGTAATATGTCTACTCACAGTATTTCCTTACTGCAACAGTTCTGAGACCATCAACCATGAGAGATAAAACATTTGTGGCTCCACTGCATAAAGCTTTGATAAGACCACAACTGGATCTCTGTGATCAGATCTGATCACTGGGATTTGAAAGGGGATGAAGCAACCTTGAAGAGGGTGCAGAGATGGATAACAAAATATCAGGACTCTACAAGGTTGATTATGAGGATAGACTGAGGGAATGCAGACAGCAGAGTTTGGTGGATAGAAGACAGGGAGAGGGGGAAGGAAAGGACTGAGACATTTAAGCAGTTGAAGGATTATTATTGGATTAACAATGGGGAGATTTTTCATATGGTAGAATGAGGGGGGAAAAACAAGGATGGAGATTGGGCATCTCTGGAAGTAGCAAAAGGAAGTAGTGAGTAAAAGGGTAAGAAGTAAGTTTTTTTGCATGGGGAGTGGTAGGAGAATGGAATGCATGGCCTGAGGGAGTGGTGAAAGTGCTTTGTATTGACCTACCACAATGAGTCTTGTGACTCCACGGAGGTCAAGAAAATAATAATAATAATAATATTGATCATATTTCACTGGTTTTTGTGCTTAATGACAATAAGTCTAGTTATTACAAATCATAAAATTTTTTAACTATTATTTAACTTCAAAACTAACTTCTTAGATGGATTGCACAAAACTTGTTGGTAACAGTATAGTCCAATTGGGTGATACACCACCTAATAATAATATTTCTGTCTGAATAAATAATATAAAATAAAATTGCACATGCTCTGGGAGAAATGGAGGGGAATGCTAAATTTGAAATATGAGTTTGTTTACTTTTATTAGGTTATATCAGTTGAAATGCTTCAACAATATTAAAGTGATTGTTTAAAGTCTTACCTTTGGCGAACAAGAAGAAATGCAGTTTTGCAGAAAGAGAACTACTGTGTGAAGGGCATCCATTAGTGTTAAGAGCTGACTTTTTGGCAAAGATTCAGTCAGCTCAAGAATCTGAGGTGTTAAATTTTTAAGGAAAAAAAACGTATTAATATGCAATAAAGCTATGTTGTATTCTTCTAAAATTACTATAATTGAAACATGTTTAATTTAAAACTACGAAATAATGTATGTAACTCATTATTATTACATGACACTGCCAAGGAGTAGAAAGAGCACACTATACATGAAACACATCATCTACACTACTTACTCTTCCATCTACACATTGCATTACTATCCATCATCCATGCATTGTGCAAACAAAAAATAATTTTGCCTGATAATGGTGCGTGTCCTCTGGATGATTTTCCTGCATGTATAATCAAAAACCCTATTGTCTCTGTATAAGATTGGCTAACTCAACTTCAAATGAAAAGCCCATACATAAATTCCCCTTATCATCATAACAAGAAACAAACTCATGTCTGAAAAGAATACTATGAATGGACTGCAGATAATGTGAATACGAATGAAGTGAATTATCAGAAATAATGATGATGATATAGTGGCTATTCAGGAGGATTTGAATAGGCTGGGAAGGTGGAATTGGGTAAGCAAATGAGCAGGGACCATGTTAATGTGATTAAATGCCATAACTGGAAGACTGTAATCTACAAGTTGGACTGCACAAGCAAGAAATCTTGGGGTCATTACCCTCAAAGATTTATATATAATATTATAGATACTGCCCCAAGATTTATACTTATAATAAATAGCATCAAAGAGAGCTAAGGTTCAGGGAGCACTTTGAAAAAGTAAAGACCACACAGCAAAGGGATACAATGGGGACAAAAGCAATCACCAGAGATAAGGATGTAGTGATAAGGATTCAGTTGTACAGATTCTTGATCACACAATATCTAGAATCTGTACAACGAAATCCTAGATCACTACATGATATCCAGAATACCATGTATGAAGATCTGGCTACACTGCATCAAAGGAGATGATTCAGGACTTTGGAGTGTCTATGTGGAGAGATTGAAATATACGAAGAGTGATGGTTAGAAATGACTGAACCCTATAAATTGTTGAGAGACGTTTTACTTGGAGATTTAGATTTCCCAAAGCAGGGAACAAAGAGAATATCACAAGAAGTCACACAAGGGAGTAAGATCCCCCTACCCCGTCCACCTCCTCTCAGAGTAGAGGTTGCATGACATACATTGTTTTGGGAGGATGCCGAGTGTACTGATAACCAATGATTTTATGGTGTGATATGATTGACTCCAATGTTCCCTCTAAGCTGTGCGCATGTGTGCGTTTTACAACTAGCGCACAAAGCAAAAAATATGCACACACTAGATTTTCAAGATGAAATTAAAATTTATTAATTAAAGAAGTTCCACCTAAACATTAACCTATAAATTCTTTAAAAAATACGGTAACTCGGTAACGCTCAAGTCTATAACCTCACAAATTTTTATTACATTCTCGAAGTTGCACAAAACTTATAAATTATTAACAGTAACCCTATTTGAGGCTAGCAATTTGATGCCAAAGTACAAGGGGTGTGGCTTAAATGTGTAATTTTTAAGTAGCATATAGAATGGCGTGCGGTTTGTTTACATCTCAGGCCTGACTCATGGAAAATTCCCAAACGTGATTGGCTGATCAAATTAGTTCAAGATCATGATGAATTAAAACAATGGTTTCATAATTTTAATAAAAATAATTAAATACGTTTAAAAACTTAAATTAGAGTACAATTAAAAATATTGCAGCGTTTCAAAATTCTCTAATTTTTAAAAGGAATTTTAAAATAGTAGATCAAATAATAACATTTGCATACCCACATTTGCAAATTTATAAAAACAATAAAAAACATTCTTCAAATAACAAAATTGTAAAAAACTGATGCACCATGTCATATTCAAAGGAAGCAAAAGGTGTGAAGCGAAAACGAACTGGTAGCTGCTTTAAAAGTGAATGGCTGGATGAAATAGTGAAAACTGCTACGCCAAAAGCTCATGAGTTGATAAATATTCAGCTGCATGAAATATTTATGTATGATGCTACAATTGGTGTTGTTTGTATTTATTGTCGTGATGCAAAGGTTGCTGGGGATTTTGCTAATGGGAAGAAGTTTGATGTCACTTGGAAGTTGGACTTTTTTGAAACGCCATTTGACAAGTAAAATACATCTGGATGGTGTACACAAACTTAGGCAAGAAAATTGTTCATTGCCAGCTACAGGAGTACTGCATATGCTATGTGAAAGTTCAAATGACTGAGAGAGAAAACAATCAAACCCAGTGCAGATTAAAGTTCTTATTGACAGCGTCTTATTAGTTGTTAAGATGAATAACTCTTTACTTTCAGTTCAACATATTAATGAACATATGGAAAAGTATGTTCAACTCCCAGACAGCTGGCGAAGCAAAAATTATGCATTTGAATTTCTGGAAACAATCAATTTAATTGTTGAAAATGACATGTTTGAGCAAATTGCATCTCCAAATTTCCACACCTTAACCATTGATGAACGCACTGATATAACTGTTAACAAATGTCTCATTCTCTATTTTAAGTTTACACCTAAAGATTGTAATGAATATAAAACATATTTTGGTGGAATAATTCAGTTGCAGGCATGTGATGCCTCCTCCATTGTGTTAGCTATTAAACAGTTTTATCAAGAAAAGAAACTTGATCTCCAAAAAATGGTGATGTTTACCTCTGATGGAGCCACAGTGATGCTGGGCAAAGTTAATGGTGTCACTGCAAAACTTAAATTAGAAGTTCCACATCTTATCCAGCAACACTGTGTAGCTCACCGTGACGATCTGGGGGATCTGTGATACGTAAAAGGAAATTAAACTAACCAGAGATATTGATACATTAATGAGAACAGTGTACACACTCTTTTCTCGTTCCACAGTGAAAAGACATGAATTTAAATAAATTGTCGAGGTGTCTGAAAATGAAGATATTGTCTTCAGGCCACTCGAAGTGGTGGCTATCCAGACATTTTGCATTACAGGCAATAATAAGAAGCTATGAGGGACTGATCACATATTTTGAAAAAGACAAATCAAATGATCCCGTGGTTAATTATTGTCACAATAAATTAACTAACATGCCGTTCAAAGTAGCTGTTAATATTTTAAGTGATGTTTTTGAAGTGCAAAATGACTTCCCTGTGCAAAATATGACAAAGGAGTAACCTAACACCACTAGACAGTCATCATTTTGCCAGAGGGAAGATTAACAAAATCAAGAATCAGTATTTAGAAGGTGGTGCTTGCTGGAGTGACAGAGGAAATGCTTTACTTAAACAAGAATAGACTGAACCAGTAGATACTAGGCTCCTGTTAAATTTTATAAATTGTTTATGTGCACATTTAGAGGACAGTTTCCTCGAGAATGAGATACAAGAATGGTCAGTGTTTGATATCTCCTCTATTTCCCATTGTGATTTCTCATTTGGTGGTGAACATGTTAATGCTCTTTGTCTTAAATATCATGATTTTCTGGATGATACTACAGAAATAATTAGTCAGTTTAATGATTTCAAATTTTCTGTACATGAAAAAATTAAATGCAAAATGATATCAAATTTCACACAAATGGTTGTATTTGCTCTTCAAAATGAGCAGTTTTGTGATTTGTCAAAGTTGATGGATACTGGAGGAACTTTCCTTGCATCTAGTGCAGACTGTGAGTGAGGTTTTAGTCTAATGAATCAAATAAAAAACCAACTTAGAAACTGTTTAGGAGAATGTCATTTGGATATGCTAATGAAAGTGAAAAGTTACCAATTATATGGAAATTCAATTAATTTAGATAGTGGGTGAATGCCAAAGACAGAAGAGAGAAAAAATAAAGAGATAGAAGCTAGAACTAAACAAGATGAGAATTAGTAACGGACTTATTATGAATGTTTAACTGTGAGAATTAGTCATGGGAATATTTTATTATGCATGTTTAGAGTTATTTGCAAAGTTAGAAAATTTAATTAAAAGTAATCAGTCACTAGTGTTATCTTTTTTTATTTTACTTTATTTCTTACTTTTAATCAGATCAATATTAAATACATATAAAATATTTATGTTAGCTTTGTGATTGATGTCACACAACTTATTTGGTGATGGTAATAATACAAACACTTAGAATCCTATCTAGTACAGTCGATATCGTGTTGGCCTCGTATGTGCGAAGTCCCCAGATCGAGTCCTGCCCAAGGCTTGTGAATCGTGATTTCCGACTGTTTACTGGGGAGGCTACTGCCGTGTGTGGGAACACGGTGGGGAGTTGGGGTGACCTGGCTGACGTTCCATTGACACCAGAAGGTAAAGAGTAAACTAAAATCTTAACTTTTTTGTTTAAATGATCAGTATGGTGACTCATAAGGGTGCGCACATACTTTTCAAAAGAAGGCAAATTTTGCAAACACACGCAAATTTCTGCGCCCACTCACAGCAAAAAATTAGAGGGAACATTGATTGACTCTGAGATCTAAAGCAATCTTCTTGATTAATCTGCTGGTTCTATGAGGCCCAACAATGATAAGAATAACTATGCATACTAACTCAAATAATAATAATAATTTGATATTATTAATTTTAGCAGAAAAAACATGATTCACACTAACTTTCTCCCTTGTTTAAAAACTGCTGAATGATATATATTTTTATGTAAATCCCCTCCTACGAACATGTGTAAACGGAGGCTATATATTGCTACCGTTATTATTATTTTTATATATATTCCTTTCTTATTCTCACTATTCCATCTTACTATTGCGTACTTAGTTTATCTACCCTTTGCACTACAAGTTTTATGCCTACTAGAAATACTGGTAGGCATAAAGTAAAACTACTGGATACTAGAAAAATTTATTTGATAAGACTGCACCACCAGTATCTTTTAATTGGCATAAAACTCAGTAATATGACTGGTTGATTTCTCTCTCTCTTTCTCCAACACAAATTCCTTCAGTAAAACTTTACACAAATAGTCGTGGTCTATTTGTACTTAACTATATGCTTCGGCTATCTTAGTTGGTTTCCTGCTCTTAAGTATGCGTTTATTTTAGGAACAGTGCATTGTAAAATAAACAATCAGGCAGCACTCTATTGACATATAATTAAAACACATTTATTTACAATAAAAAAACGAAGTACCGTATATTATCGCGTATAATGCGAACAAGAAATTTTGTTTGAAAACTTGCCCTAAAATGGCATGTCCAATATAATGCGATCTATTAATCTTGTTCCATAACATTATAAATAATACAATACGAATTAATGATACAAATATTTATTTTAAAACAAAATGTCAAAATACTTTAAATTCTTCTTCATCTTTTTAGTCATCAAATATTTCATTTATAAATTCATCTGTAGGGAATGTGTCATCAGTGTAGCAGTTGTCGTCATCGTCTTCATGCTCTCCATTTTGTTATGCATCATCCTCGCTTTCATATATGATCTTCGGATCCATCCAATTGTACACCTTCTTCATCCATCCAACCTTTCTGATTGGCGCGAACAATTACACCTGGTGGAAATTTCATATGCTTCAGAATTTTCTTCCTTTTAAATATCGCTGTCGGCTTTAATTTGGTTCCGTCTGCCATGCATGCTAGAACAATGGTAAAATGCGTTTTTTTCATGTCCTGTTGTTTTTATGAAGACACCCTTTTCACCAACTGAGTTTACTGTTTGATTCCCAGGCATATCAAAGTACATGGGCATCTCATCCATATTGCCAATTCAGGAAAGTTTATATCCGTGATACTTCCGTAATTTTATGATAAATTTAAGGAAGGACTGAACTTTTTCTTCAAGTTGCTTTGGTAACTTCTGCGCAATTTTTGTTCGGTGTGTAATGTTAATGCTTTGCGTTCCATAAATCTGTTGCACCATCCAGGCGAAGCAAGAAAAGATGAAATACCTGGTGTGTCCTTGAATTTACCATTCTTGAGTTGTAGAGCACGAAAACAAACTGCATTTCTTGTTACTATAATGCCATCTTGTTGTTGCATCAAAATCTATTCATTTAGCTCTTCTTAGAGTTCTGGAAAGGATGCTACATCTCTGACGGCACGTTTCGTTTCGGGGATTTTTTCAAGACCGTCTTTTTGCTTACGCCAAAGTCTAATATTACTCTCTGCTACACCAAATTCTCTCAGAGGAACATTATGTTCTTCTACAAACTGCATGACATGCAATTTAAATCAAAAGATGAACGTTTATGTTTCTGTTGGCTCATTTTCAGGCTAGGTTTGTTTAACGAATAATATTTAAAATCAACTCTGGTTAAACCGATATATACCTAGCAGTGCTCTATCTATCTCACTGTGCTCTATCATTTGGTGACCGAGCGCACATTTATGCGCAGATACGAAGCGCGCTCGGTCGCCGAATGCAAGTGGGTCAAGTAGATTTGGTTGCATAGACATTAGGTATTATACATTGTGTGTGCAAGTCTAATAAGATGTTATATTTTTTAGGATCACCATATAATGTGAAACCATAACTTTTAAGTAGTATTTTTTACCCTAAATTTTTTGCATTATACGCGATAATATACGGTACATTAAATAAGTGATAGCGAGGTTACTCTCTCTCTACCTATTCTTGTATACTTTTGGTATAAAGAAACAAGCTTTCCTTTTTCAATATTAAATGACTATATAATGTAATTACTCTGTTACTTCTCTGCTTAAAAAAATCAAATTGCCAAGACTAATTTACCCATAAAAAGATTAGCTAGCTATGGCAAGTTATCTTACAATTTATATTCCAGTTAACAACAAATCAGAGGACTCTCTTATAGATATTTCTTATTACTATTTCTAATCAGTCCATCTACGACATATCTCAGCATTCAGGCTTGAAGATCGTTCTGCGGCTTTTGGCTTCGGTTGACTTACCACAGCACTAGGACATCCGACCGGCACTTGGCATCAGCTGTTCTCCCAATTTTTCTTCTGGCGTGGGTTCACCATAAAGTCTGGTCCTCTGGGTTCGACTGCCCCTGGCTCTCTTCGGTAACAGCACTTTGCCTCTGCTCTCTCGGCAACTGGGCCCTCGCCTCTCCTCTCGATGTTTGGCTCAGTCTCCTTTTATTTTCGCCTTCTCAGGACCTTGCACCAAGGGTTGTAAACCCTGAAGAAATCGGCAGTTCTCCTTGATCTTTTTGTTAAGGCCGACCAGTTCTTTTTTCCTTGTCTTTTCGGGCAGCGGAAACTCCCCTGAAACTAGCGGATCCCTTTGATACTAACTTTGATGGTGTTCATGCGCAGAGCTCGCAAACAACTTTCTCACACACTTAATCATAATCAACTTTCTTGTGCTCTTATACATAGCTATTATACAAAGTTCTGATGGCAAAGCATTGCCTTTGTTTTTGACATTCTAGAAACTTTAGTTAAAACAGTAAATACAATCAATTCCCATAGAGTTATTTACATTAATATTTAACATAAAATACATAGAGACAAACAAGGTTATTTTTGTAACACTCTCATGGAACTTCACCTCTGTAAAAATCAATGTAAAGCGCTTTCGTATTTTTAAGCTATATTGAGTTTTACATAGCCTACAATGGGTTAGTAGCATGTATGAGTGAAGGATGACATAATCCAAGTACTTTCTCACTAGAGATCAAACACTGCACTTTCTCAAGTCACTTCATGACACTAAATCACGGTTACAGTCTAGATGATGAAATTCATTTCTAAATGAAGACAAACATCTAGGCGCATAGTGGGATTTCAATTAACAGCCTGTGAGTTGGAGAGTGAATACAATAACCACTCAGCCAAACAGGACTGTGAATTGCATTATAATTATGAAACATCATGGCTGCTGAGTATTTTCAAGATTATTACAAAAATATTTAGGATATTAGTTTTAATTTTCCAAATATTATTTATTTCACTAGTATAGCAAAATTTTTCTGTTAATGGTGATAAGTTTGTGTATGGTGCAAGCACAGATTTGACAATTTTTCCTTGTATGAATCTTAGTACGATGAATTTCATCACCTAGTGTGAAATCACCCTTGTGCTTACTGGAAATTTCATTTTTTTTTTATTTTTCTAACTTTACACTGAAAACAGTGCTACATATTATGCTCCCACATGAAGCCTAGGTCCAACAACATCCTGTGCTATCCAACTCCAGACCTGGGGATTCGAGAAGTCATTCTCTGGTAGGCCCTGAAAGGCACACAAAGAGAGAGTATCCTGAAATCAGCCAGAGAGAGAGAGAGAGAGAGAGAGAGAGAGAGAGAGAGAGTCTAAAGCCTATAATAAATTTAGTTTAATCCTTTATCCAAGTGTGAGCAAACAAGGTTTGCGCCTGAAAGTATCTTCAGGACTGGGTTAAGGTGATACAACACCAGGGCAACTCGTTGCAAAGGTGGAGCAAGCTACCAACACTCCTATCTTAGTATCTCCTATAATGCAAAACACGACTTGGGCCTGGCTCCCACTGACGAGACTTCAATAAAGGTCGAAACCGGTCTGGGTAGTGGCCCTTCCCTTAATGCATAACATTAGACATATCCGCAAGGAGATGTGTTTTGCATTATAGGAGATACTAAGATAGGAGTGTTGGTAGCTTGCTCCACCTTTGCAACGAGTTGCCCTGGTGTTGTATCACCTTAACCCAGTCCTGAAGATACTTTCAGGTGCAAACCTTGTTTGCTCACACTTGGATAAAGGATTAAACTAAATTTATTATACTCTAACCAAGTGGAAAATAAACTTTCAACATCTTTCTCTAAATCCAGAGTAATTTATTAAAAAAGGGTGGCACACCAATTGGCAATTCCTATAGGTGGAGATGACCTGCTAATGCTTCTGCCTGATATCTCGACTTGGGCCTGGCTCCCACTGACGAGACTTCAATAAAGGTCGAAACCGGTCTGGGTAGTGGCCCTTCCCTTAATGCATAACATTAGACATATCCGCAAGGAGATGTGTTTTGCATTATAGGAGATACTAAGATAGGAGTGTTGGTAGCTTGCTCCACCTTTGCAACGAGTTGCCCTGGTGTTGTATCACCTTAACCCAGTCCTGAAGATACTTTCAGGTGCAAACCTTGTTTGCTCACACTTGGATAAAGGATTAAACTAAATTTATTATACTCTAACCAAGTGGAAAATAAACTTTCAAGTCTAAAGCCTAGTAAGTCTATATAACTCTGTTGACACCATGCACCTTTAAATGATAAAGGTGCAGAGGTAAATTGTGGTACGATGTGGTATTCTTCCTGAAGTAGCCTTATCAAGTATTGGTTTTTAGCATAGTAGGATGCTAAAAGGATGATGGAGAGAAATGAGTAGTTGCCCAGCACCCAAACTTGTACATCAATAAGGAACAACTCATCTGTTCTCTTTACTACAATGTCAGACTTCTTTAATCCGATGTTAGTCTTAAAGTGGGGGTTTTACTGCTGTTATCTAATCTTTGTTCTTCGACCTTTGTTCTCTATAACTCTCACAAATGCCTTGTGTTTTCTAACACATACTCCAAGTGTACAATAACAGCACTGAACAACATAAGCCAAAGTTTCTATATTCTGACAGCCTGCTCTACAATTCATCATGTCTTCCATGAGCACACAGCAGTGATTAAATTATCCTAATTAAATCTATATATTCAAAATCTAGCAGAAAGCGAGTTCCATCCTTGATGCATTGACATCGAGAGAGAGAGAGAACATGTTTAGATTGTTGTAATGCAACTCCATTGACTGAATGGTATAATATTAAAACCCACCTCCTTTGTTCAGCTGAGGAAGTTGCAATTAGCATCCTTCCATCAAGAACTCATCCAGAGGTACGTTGATAATCACCCTTAATAAATAAAGCCAGAGAGGCAACAAGACATACTTCTGAAGTGGAGAGAGAAAATTTCTGAAATCTGGATAGCCTGAAGCTATGCACTAACCATCACAACAAGAGAATCTCAAGACCTCCATGGTTTACAGAGGCATGGAAAAATGCTAGTGGCAGCACATCATGAGGAATATGTAACCATTATCAGACTGCTGAGGAATTGCTACATCCATCCAGAACAATATTAAGAGAGAGAAACTTTACCTAAGACAAACCTACAGTAGAGTCTAGAAAGATGAAAATAATTCAGTATGAAGAGCCTCTCTGTTGAGGTTTAAATATGAGCATTAAGGAGAGAAGAGAGGAAAAGATCCTAGAGTGGATGGGAAAGAGAAACAGCCTGTCTAAGAAAAAGAGTAGAGAATACTACTCTTTTTCTCCACTCCTCCAGGATAGAATGCAAGGAAAACTCAAAGTTCTAAACTTTCAATTTCTTGTCTCTACCTCAGGAGACAAGAATAAGCATACTCAACTTTGTCATGTTGATATATAGGTCCTGAACTTCAAAGAAGTTGACTGCTTGGTTGAGGAGTTCCTGCAAGCCTTCTCTAGTAGAGGTGATCAGTTAAGGTCATCAGTGAATGCCATAGCATTAACAGTGGCTGTGTCAAGAAATCAGGCAATATGGCTTGAAAGAAAGCAAAGTAAGTAAGTTATTAATGAACACAACTAAACAAAACAGGAATGAGGGGGGGGGGGGCTCTCCTGGTGTACACTGATAAGTTCTGGGATGGATGTTAATTTGGAGTACAGGGTGATAGTAAAGGAAATTGCAGAATAAATCTCTGATACATAAGTGAGGAAGGCATCTGGACATCCTACAGTAGACAGAGCACAAAGTATAGCTTGAAGGAAGAAACTATGAAAGATATTTTGGAGATCCAGTAATGCCATAAAAAGAGATCAGAGGTGGCATTGGGATTCAGGCAATATGGCTTGAAAGAAAGCAAAGTAAGTAAGTTATTAATGAACACAACTAAACAAAACAGGAATGAGGGGGGGGGGGCTCTCCTGGTGTACACTGATAAGTTCTGGGATGGATGTTAATTTGGAGTACAGGGTGATAGTAAAGGAAATTGCAGAATAAATCTCTGATACATAAGTGAGGAAGGCATCTGGACATCCTACAGTAGACAGCGCACAAAGTATAGCTTGAAGGAAGAAACTATGAAAGATATTTTGGAGATCCAGTAATGCCATAAAAAGAGATCAGAGTTGGCATTGGGATTCAGAGAGAAGAGAAGAGAGGAAAGAATATAGATATTCTCAGCACAGCCATTTGAAGGCTCTCTACTCAAATCATGTTGGATGTGTGATTGAAAATGTTTAGCTAACACTTTGTGAAAAGAGACATAAGAGAACAGAAACAATTGTAATTGGACAGTAGTCAGAGGGCAGAGATGCATCTTGCTTCTTTGGAATGAACACTGTTCTTAACTAGCAAAAGATATCATGGTAGACATTTGGTAAACAGATGTAGATCAATTAAATCTTACAAGATGGACAGAGGAACCTGCGGAAGCTCCACAGCAGTAAAGCCATCCAGCCCATCAGTTGATGACACAGATGGAAGTGAAGATTTATTTCATCAAAAGAAGATAGACAGAAATGTTCTGATTCTGGAATGGAACTTGGAACAGAAGGAAGGACTACATCAGGCAGGTATGGTGGTAGAATGAAAAAGACATCCCTCACAATAGTGGATAGAGATGTTCCATCCCATATTACTCTAGCAAAATCATGTTGGAGGCTTAATGGATTGTATACAGCACTCAGAAAGGATTAAAAACAGAATTTAATTCTTCCTATATTTCGTATCAGTCAATGAGACATCTTCAGGGATTACAAAAAAACTAATGTAACATAAAAACAAATAACAAACAATACTAAGCCCAATCACGTGGGAGACACGACTATTGTCAGCCAGGCCTGACTGACCATAGTCGTGCTTGCAGATGCATGACTTATGTTCCTCCAGGCGGATAGTAGCTGATCTGCCTGTTTGTCCAAAGTACGGCAGTTTACAGGAACAGGGAACTTTATAGACTCCAGGCACTGAGAGAGGAGAGAGCTGATCTTTTTGTAGAGCGGATGAGGATAGCAAGTTTGCAATGGGGCTTAAATGCTGTGTGTAGGTTGTATTTTTTTAAAATCTTGGCTATTTTTTCAGATGTGCCACGGATGTAGGGTATGGTGACGGCATTTCTAAACTCTTTTTGAAGAGAAGACCAGGGAATGGGGGAGGAATTGATTATTTTTCTAATGCTGTGATCACTGTAGCCATTGGAGAGGAAAGTGTTGTGTATGTGGTCAAGCTCAGTTGTAGGGGCGGTTCCACTGGAACAAAGACTGTGGGCTCTCTTGGTAAGAGTTTTAATAATGCCATATTGCTCTGTCTGTGTACATGGGTTTTCTATGTACCGTTGGGGAGGCTTGTAACTAAGGTGTCTAGGAAGGGTAAGCAATTGTTCTTTTCCTTCGTGAACTGGACTCTTGGATGTAGGCTGTTGAGGTGACTGAGGAAGGCTTCTAATGTGTCTGGGCCATGAGGCCAAATAGAGAACACACCATCTACATATCTTAGCCAGATGGAAGGTTTGAGAGGGGCTGAGTCTATGGCTCATTTTTCAAAATTTTCCATATAAAAATTGGCAAGTGGGGGGTGAGATGGGGGGAACCCATGGCAGTTCCTTCTATCTGCTTATAGATTTTGTGTATCTAAAAAAAAAAAAAATGGAGACTGCAGAGTTTAGTGGATAGATTACAAAGGGGCGAGGGGAGGAATTGATCGAGACATTTAAGCTGCAAAAGTGCTATTATCTGGTGCTAAGGAGATTTTTCATATCGTAGAACGAGGGGAAGGAGCAAGAACAAGGGGCTATCCCTGGAAGTTGCAAAAGGAAGTGGTGAGTAAAAGGATGAGAAGTGAGTTTTTTGCATGGATACTAGTAGCAGCATGAAGTGCATTGCCTGAGAGGGTGGTGAATGTGTAATTCTCACATTCAGTTTTATTTCCCTTTTTTATATATGGGTGCTATAAGAGCTCTACTCAAATTATTCGATCTTCGACCTGACTGACCTTCTGAATTATGCAGTGCAGTCACAGGTTTCTGATGGATTTTTCTACTTCAAACATTGATATGTATTCCTGATTGAATGCCTGATGAGAGTTTCCTACAACCATGCTGTCACTGCTTGTTTTGTTTAGTAATTACTCCAGACAACTAACATATCTTTATCTTCCATTTTCTTTTCACTTTTACCATCTGTTATTCCCTTTACAGTAATCTTTCCTCCATTTCTGAACATTTTCGATAGCTTCCAAAATATTTTATCACCTTCCTGATATTTATTTTCTATATTCTTGCCCAAGTCTTCCCATGACTTTTGTTTAGCTAGTTTCACACAGTTCTTTGCTTTCTTACATTTTTCTCTGTATTCTATGAGCACAAGCTGACTTACTTGCAAAGAACTTTTGATACACATTTTTCTTTTCCTTGATTGCCTCTTTAACTTACTGAGTCCACCATGGAGCTCTGATTTTTCTATCCTTATAGCTTATCCCAGCACATCAATCAATGATTTCTTCAGAGTTTGCACTGAATCTCTAAGGCTTGGATCCTGTTTTCAAACTCTTTCATTTTTTCTTGATAATATTTGTATATACTGATTCATTTTAAAACTTTCTTATATTCCCTTCTTTTCAATATGAAATTTAATTTTATCCTACTCTGCACTAAATAGTGATCACTTCCCATTTCAAATCCTCTGCATACTCTTGTGTCCTGAACCTGTTGGAAAACATAAACATCAACAATAACATATGAAACTTTTCTTATTCCTTGCATTTTCTCTCTATGAATTTGTGTACATTTCATGTTGGAACGTGGTGTTAGTAATAAGTAATATATGTTCTGAACAGAAATCTAGCAGGTATTTACCATTACTATTAGTTCTGCTCTTTTCTCCAAATTTTCCCCAAACATTTCTATATGTCTGGTAATCATTTCCTATTCTGCTATTTAGATCTCCAACAAGGATCATTTCCATTTTTGTTATGTCAGCTTCTTTCTCTAATTTATTACTATATAGTTTAGGGAAATAACAACATAGACTAGGATATACATTAAAATAACTTTTTAATACAAATCCAATAAATGAGGACCTGCTTCATACTTCATCCGAAGCAGGTCCTCATTTACTGTTTGCTGTGCCTGCATGCACGTGTCTTGCTCACAAATTCCTGTTGAAAATGGCAACATGACGTTGCCGAAATATTGGATTTGTATTAAAAAGTTATTTTAATGTATATCCTAGTCTACGTTGTTATTTCCCTAAACTACTTAGTAATAATGCATAACCAATGTCTAAGCCTTTCCACTAGAATTCTTTCTCTAATGTCTCAAAAATGTCCTCCACTTCTTCCTTGGTAGAAAGAACCATTTGTGGAACTGCAGGTGCAAATAAGTCTCATTATCTAGATTCCATTCTGATATTTGTACACATCACTCTACTCGATACTGCCTGCCAATCAGGAAGGTTATTCATATATATTTAGTGTTAATATTATTGCTACTCCACCTTTTTCCTGATTGCTGTATAGTATATTGCATTTGTTTCTTAGAAAGATCTCACTTGTTTTCATGTTCTTTGTTTCAGTAACATCCATTGTGTTGATCTGGTACTTATCCATTTTTTGTACTAGTTTAATTTTTTTTTCTTTCATTCATACTTCTAATGTTGATGATGCCAATCTTGAACTTTGCTAACATTGAATTGGGATTTGTTCCAGTAGCTGACTTTTTGCTGTTTGCCCAGGATTCCTGAACAAAAACAACAACGGGAGGGGGGGGGGCTTGTTTAATTGGGAAACACCCCCAGTTGGCATGGAATTCTATAATGGTGGACCACCATTTTGCATTATGGTTTAAGCCAATAAGAATACAATTTAGTTGGCTCAATCCCAAACTAACTTAAGGGTCAAAGCAGATTAACTGGGAGGAGACCACCACATTGCCTTTCAGCAATGTGGGGAACAGACTGGGACTTCTGAACTAATGTCCAATCCTCATCTTCATGTGATGTACCCTGTTAGTAGGTATCTACTGGGTAATTGATAATTGATTGTTGATAATCATATCATCATGTTGGTTCAGGATACAAGAGTGCACAGAAAATTTGAAATTGGAAGTGACCATTACTGAGTACTAAGCAGGTAAAAATGGATATCACACTGAAAACAACAGTATCTAAGAAAGTTTTAAAAAGAATAAAGTTGAGCAACTTTTACAAGTAAACTGTAGACTCAACTACACAAACATTATTGAAGTAAACATAAAACAAATTGAAAACAAGAACAAACCTTGGAGTCGCAGTGGCAAACTGTGAAGAAGACATTCATAATTCAGCTAAGGAGATATGTTGTGAAGTTATCTGCAAGGATAGAAAAATAAGAACACATGGTGGATACAAGAAGTTAAAGAAGTAGTCCCGGAAAAGAAAGAACAAGAAAACTGAAGATAAGGATATCCTAGTCGTCTGGAGTAATTACTTTGAAAGACTGTTAAATGAACTGAGCAGTGAGAGAAACTTATGAAAAAATTTTCAAAAGAAATGCAAAGAGGGCTATATATTGATATTTCAGGTAGAAAAAGCGATCAAAATCTTGAAATGTGGAAAGGCAGCTTGAGGGTAGATGATATTCGACCAGAAATGCTTAGGTACGAATATATGAAAGTTTTGCAGTGGCTACACTGCATAATTCAGAGGGCCTGGTCATCATCAAATACCTGCCATGTGCCCTCAAGGGATATACAGGATATGATAGTACTACATGAAAAATTTACATCATTACTAACTTCCTATCTACAATTTTCCTCCAAATCAGTCTGTTACTTGTCAAGATTCCAGCATTATCAGATCTTATATTTCTATCGTCTAAGGCACTTTGTACCATATCAATCACCCTATATCTTGGTCTTCCTCTGGGTCATTTTCCAGCCAACCTGGCAGAGAACACTTGTTTTGCTAATCTTTCCTTGCCCATTCTGTTTAAGTGACCATACCACCTGAGATTAGCTCTGCTAATGCATTCCTGGATGCTGACAATGTCAAGTTCTTTCCAAATATACTCATTTTTAATATGATATTGCCATTGATGCCACCAGTTCATGCTTCTAATATTTGCGGTCTCTAGTCTTTGGTCAAGTGTTTTACTTCTGACCCAGCTCTCAGATCCATAAGTTAAAACTGGTTTGAACACTGTCTTCTATACAGCTAATTTAGTGTTCCGACTAATTTCTCTCTTATTCCACATGAATTTATTCAATTGACTTCCTACTATACCAGCTTTATTGATTCTGTTGTTCATTTCCATATTTAATTTACCATCTTCACTAAAAATCATGCCTAAGTAGCTGAAATGTTTTACTTGTTCCACAGGTTCCCCATTCACAATGTACTTGACATTTTCATCGATTCTGCCTATTTTCATTGTCTTTGTCTTTTTATTGCTGATCTTCATACCATATCTATTACAACAGTTATTCAATTTAGTCAGGGAATCTTGCAGACTTGTAGCGGATTTATTTAGAAGTATAACATCATCTGCATAAAGCAAAGAGCTGACATTAACTTCTCCAATTTTAATATCATGTTTAATACCACTTTCCTTCACAATGTGATCCATATAGATAATGAATAATGAATAAGAGTAGATAACGTACATCCTTGTCTCACACCAGATTTAACATTAAACCATCTTCCTGTACTTCCTTCAATTCTAACTGCTGACTTACAACTCAAATAAAGACTAAGTGAAGATACCAAGCAATTTTATAAGCTAGGCTTTAATCCTTTTTTCTCAAGCAAGCAAACAGACAAGTAAGTCAAGTCTGCACTTGAACATAGTTCAAGTCCGAGGAAACTCATGGTAAAGATGGAGTAAGCTCCGATCACTTTCCTTAGTATTTCCTCCTAATGCAAAGCACATCCCCTTGCAGAGATGTATGATGCTATGCATTCAAGGCAAGGGCCACTACCCAGACTGATTTAAACCTTTATTGAGGTCTCGTCAGTGGGAGCTAGAGCCAAAAAATGCCAAGGTCGAAGTAATGCAGAGCTTATAAATTTTACCTAAACAAGTTGCCACAAGGTGCTTTGACCTTATTAAATAAAAATCTCAGGATGAGAGTAAGATGTAGAAAATTTTTTAACTTGGGTATACTATGTTAAAGATACCAAGCAATTTTATAAACTAGGTTTTAATCCTTTTTTCCCAAGTAAGCAAAAAGTAAGTCACGTTTGTGCCTGAACATAGTTCAAGTCTGAGGCAACTCTTGGTGAAGTGTAAAGGTGAAATAAGCTCCAATCACTTTCCTTAGTATTTCCCCCTAATGTAAAGCACATCCCCTTATGGAGATGTATGATGCCATGCATTAAAGACAAGGGCCACTCCACCTTTACCGCGAGTTGCCTCAGACTTGAACTACGGTCAGGCGCAAACTTGACTTACTTGTCCGTTTGCTTACTTGGGAAAAAAGGATTAAAACCTACCTTATAAAATTGCTTGGCATCTTTAACATAGTATATCCGAGTTAAAAAAACTTTCTATATAAAGACTAAGTATTGCTTGATATAATGCCTCATGGACACCATATAACTATAGCGTATTGAACAGCTTCTCACTTGGCACCTTTTCATATACCTTTTCCAGATCAACAAAACTTAAACACAGATCTCTGTTATATTCCCATGATTTCTTAACTATTTGTCCTAAAGTGAAGATCTGATCCTGACAGCCTCTATTTGGCCTGAATCCAGCTTGTTCTTGACCAAGCTTTTCTTCCACAATTCTTCTCAACCGTTTCTCAAGTATACTTGCATAAATCTTACCAGAACACTCAGTAGGGTATTACATTACAGTACCTCTGTAATTCTCACATTCAGTTTTATTTCCCTTTTAATATATGGGTACTATGACAACTCTACTCCAATCATCGGGAATTCATCCCTCTGTCCAGGACTTCTGAACTATGCAGTGCAGCCATTATAAGACTTGTATACTACCATACTTCAGCATTTCTGGTCAAATATCATCTACTCCTGCTGCCTTTCCACATTTTAACCCTTTGATGGCTTTTTCTACTTCAAGCATGGATCAGTATTCCTGACTGTATGCCTGTTGAGTGTTTTTTACCACTGTGCGATCACTGCTTGTTTCATTTAGCAAGTTTTCAAAGTAATTACTGCATACTTCGAGGATATCTTTTTCTCCGGTCATGTTACCTTTATCATCTCTAACTACTTTTACAGCACTCTTTCTTCCACTTCTAAGCTTCTTCAACAACCTCCAGAATATTTTACCACCTTTTTGATATTTATTTTGTATGTTCTTCCCAAAGTCCTCCCATGACTTTTGTTTAGCTAGTTTTACACACTGTTTAGCTTTCTTACATTTGTCTCTGTATTCTCTAAGGGCACACGCTGACTTATTTGCTAGGAACTTTTGATATGCTTTCTTCTTTTCCTTCACTGCCTCTTTAACTTACTGTGTCCACCATGGAGTTCTAATTTTTCTATCCTTGCAGACAACTTCACCACATGCCTCTCTAGCTGAATCAATCAGGGCTTTTTTCAAGGCTTGCCACTGAATCTCCAAGGTTTGATTCCTGTTCTCAAACTCTTTCATTATTTCTTCAATAATCTTTGTGTATTTTATCTACAGTTCACATCTGAGAGCTGCTCAACTTTTATTCGGTTTAAAATTTTCTTACATGTCATTCTTTTCAATATGAAATTCAATTTTATTCTGCTCAAGACTGAATAGTGATTACATCCAATTTCAAATCCTCTGTACACTCTGGTGTCCTGCACCAAGGAGAAAACATCACTATCAACAATAACATAGTCAATGAGACTTTTCTTATTCCTTGCTTCTTCTCTCCATGTGAATTTGTGCACATTTTTATGTTTGAACATGGTGTTAGTAATAGCCAGTCCATGTCGTGAGCAGAAATCCAACAGGTAATTGCCATTATTATTAGCTTTGCACTTTTCTCCAATTTTTCTTCAAAAAAATTTATTTGTTGAACCATCTGGAAGATATCTTGTTCTCATCCATTCAACCCCCAACCCTCACGTTGGTTTAGTTATCTTGATGATGTTTTTTTCTTTGACTTCATTCTGAAAATGAACTCATGACTTTCCTATAATGGATCAAGTCTTCATCCACACATTCAAATCACCATGGAATAAGAAAAGACTGGTAGTTTGCCATTCTTTGACATCCTTCTTAAGCACAGAGCCTCTGGTAATTTATCAACCTGTGTTTATCGAAAAGATACATTCATCAGAAGTCTGCTCATCACACCTCTTAAAAAGTTGGTGTTATCAAGCCTTTAATTAATAGAGCACTTAATGTGTGCTCTTTTCCATTAAGCTTACAACAAGAATTTCTCACTCTCAAAACTTTAATGGAATTCAATGGTTACAACCCTAATCAAAATCAGCAGATAATTGACTCTTATGTTCCAACATCTTGGGTTTCTTCAAGAGACCATGGGGATGCAATACTTTATATTTCTAGTACCTCTAAACCTATAGGTTGAATTTTGAAGAAGTATTACCTTATTCCCACATATTTTCCTATCAACAAAATTTCTCATCTGTTGCCATCTACAAAAGATAAACTGTCGCTTCTATCATTAGCTAGAGTTTACCTGATGCCTTATGAATGTAATCTGACATTCTTTGGGCAAACAGGCCTTTCTGTGAAAACAATAGTTAATGAACATCAATATTACACTGTATACATGAAACCACAAAAGTCTGGCACAACATAGTATTGACACTAAATAGTATCTGGTGGGCTAAAGCTCGTAGTCTCCATAGAAGCAGTTTTAAATATGAATACCTTTTCAAAGAAAGTTGCGAAGACCTTTTATGTCAGCCAAATCTGAATTGGAATGATTGTCTCTTTCTCCCCCAAAGTTTGGGAGATTCTCATTTTATGTAACCATCAAAAATAGTTTTAATAATATTATTTATTAATATGTTAATTTCTAGCATGTGGGAACAGTTTTTAATTTGTAAACCACCGATTGTTGTATGTACCTTGTATTTCTGTTTCTATGCACTGATGATGTACTGTTACTTTCAGTACAAAATATCTGTACTTTCATTTCATTAAAGTTAATTACTGTGGTTATCGTGTAATTTTTTGTTTATTATTACTTGTATGAAATTGAAAATTTCCCATATTCCATCTGCTGACCTATCAAGTCAAGTCTGCATGACCACTCTCTCCAATTGGTGGCAATGTGATTATTAAGAGACTGTGTGATCTTATGACCAGCTCCAGCATTCTCTTAGTTCCCTCCATCAACTTGCTGTTTCTTCAAATACTTATCTCTTAGTAGCTGAATAAATATCATTTCCTTCCTTCCACATTAGGCTGAGCTACTTTTGCATCTTGTGTTGACTAGCCCATCTGATTTTATACTTGAGACTTGATTCTGCAATTTTAGGTCATTTTCATTTATTTCACTGATGCCTGCATCCACACTAACAGTTTAATTTTCCTGACTGTGCTTCCACACTCTCAATGAACGATGCTTTCTACAGAAACCAAACTTCATATCCATTTAAGTGTAATCTTCTGAATTATATAAATTTTTATACACATCAAATTCAGTCTGCAGGTCTACAAATTGTATTATTATTATTCTTTCTGGAACCTTGCACTGATTCGTTTGCAATCACGTCCTCCTGCTCAACTCACCTCTCTTACAGCATAGCAGCAAACTTACAATCTTTGCTCTCGCTCTCTCTTTTTTTTGTTTTTCAATAACTCTCTCATGTATTATTATTATTATTATTATGTGAAGCCTACAAGGAGTCCAAAGACTCATCAACGGAGGGTACCTGCTCTACAACTCTCCATCTCCGCCACGCAATCCACCAACTGCAATGAATCGCAACTACCATCATCATTACACCAATGCCATCGACTACCCACTACCACCACCACTAGTATTTTCACAGACAATCATGAACATCTATGCCCATGGCGAGATTTGAACCTGCAGCCTTTTGGTGGAGAGCAGATACGTTACCACTCAGCCAACCAGGCGGCTGGTTGACCAAGTACTTCTAAGTCATTAATGCTAGCCAAAATAATTCATTCTTTAACCTTACTTTTCTGCATCCGGATAGCTTCATAAATACTAATTTTCACACAACTGATATTTTTAACTACGATATTTTGTCTTAAGTTTCTTATAGTATGGGATTAAAAATGTAGAGTTCCTAGTAAAGTTTTGGTTTTAACCATGTATGCAAATGCTGGCACATGAAAGATGGGCATTGTTATAAAAAATCCAGCTACCATTCAGCTTTAGAATTCCCCTTGTTTTCTACTCATACATTGATAATGCTATAAGAAACTCATGCAGATCCTTATATTTCTCTCTCTGAAACATTCAAAGAACATGCGAATGATAATATTAAGGAGGATGCAGATAAGGAAAATGAAAAGATTGCAGTAATAAAACTAGCACGCTTAAGGATATTAATGATATTGTGAAAATGCAAAGAGGAAAAGTGAGAGTCAATAGTTTTGATAGGTACGACTTGTTGAAAGGTGATAAGTATAGTATGAGGGAAGTTGAAAAACACTGGTAGCAGATGAAAAAGAAGGATGACAGAAGATGCTGACAAGGAATGACAGCAGTGAATTGAGAGAAGAACCATGATAGCAAATAAGTCGATGCATTTATTGGACAAATCTCTTTGTGCCCCACAGCGCAAAAATATTTGCCTTCCCTAGTTCATCATAATTTTGCTTCTCGGTAGCTCTCCTGTATTTTTTCCTTCCATCATTCTCTGCCAAGTTTATTTTAGGGCTTAACAGTTTTCCGTCTCTGATCCATATTAAAGCTATCCTTGAAATCTCTCCATTCTCAGTACATGTCTAATCCATTTCTATCTGCATCTTTTTATTTCACTTGTGATACTTTTGTTTCGTTCTGTTTTTAATTTTTTTTTATATATATAATTCATCATCTGTTGTGGATTGGGGACCAAAATATTTTAACTATTTTACATAAAATGTTTGTTTGAAAACTGTTTAACTTCTTGTGTCTTGGTCAGATTCTATGTCTCTAATCCATATAATTATACGGCCTTAACAATGTTATTGAAATTCTTTGTTTTGGTTTTATTATAAATATTTACATGATTTTCATATATTATTCAATCTTCCGAAAGCAGTTACTTTTTCCCATCTCTGTTATATCTCCATATCACCTTGCATTTTTAAGTCCAACTTTTCAGGAGTTTTATATAATAGTTCTAATTCTGCTTACACATCAGCATATTTTGATAACATCAAAATCATGTAATATGAATAATCTAGACCTTCACACATGACTGTATTTTACTCCTCTCCTTACTCCTGTAAATTTTTTCATAATTCAGTCAATGACTATGTAAAAAAGTAGACATTTACGCAACTATGCTGCACACCAGTCCTTGTCTCAAACTATTCTGATTTGCTATGTAACACAACAATTTTTACTTCACATTTCTTTTTATTATTCTCACATATGAGTCAGGAATTCCATCATCATCATCATCATCAAATTCCTGACATGTACCCTCAAGGGGTGTACAGGATATGATAATACTACATGAAAAATTTACATCATCACTAACTTCCTATCTACAATTTTCCTCCAAATTAGTCTGTTACTTGTCAAGACTCCAACATTATCAGATCTTATATTTCTATCCTCTAAGGCACTTTGTACCGTATCAATCCACCTATACCTTGGTCTTCCTCTGGGTCATTTTCCTGCTAACCTGGCAGAGAACACTTGTTTTGCTAATCTTTCCTGGCCCATTCTGTTTAAGTGACCATACCACCTGAGATTAGCTCTGCTAACGCATTCCTGAATACTGACAATGTCAAGTTCTTTCCTAATATCCTTGTTTTTAATATGATATTGCTATTGATGCCATCTGTTCATGCCTCTAATCTTTCTCAGAACTCTCATATCTGCAGTCTCTAGTCTTGGGTCAAATGTTTTACTTCTAACCCAGCTCTCAGATCCATAAGTTAAAATTGGTTTGAACACCGTCTTGTATACAACTAATTTAGTGTTTTGACTAATTTCTCTGTCTTATTCCATATAAATTTATTCAGTTGACTTCCTGGCATACAAGCTTTGTTGATTCTGTTGTCTATTTCCATATTTAATTTACCATCTTCACTAAAGTAGCTGAAATATTTTACTTGTTCCAAAGGTTTTCCATTCAAAACACAGTTGACATTTTCAACGATTCTACCTATTTTTATTATCTTTGTCTTGTTATTGCTTACCTTCATACCATATCTATTACAACAGTTATTCAATTTAGTCAGAGAATCTTGCAGACTTGTAGCGGATTTATTTACAAGTATAACATCAGCCGCATAAAGCAAAGAGCTGACATTAACATCTCCAATTCTGATATCATGTTTAATTCCACTTTCCTTTATAATGTGATCCTTATAGATAATGAATAACAGAGGGAATAATGTACATCCTTGTCTCACACCAGATTTAACATTAAACCATCTTCTTATACTTCATTTCTAACTGCTGACTTTGATACTGTTAAAAACTTTGGCAATATCTAGAAAATTTAAATATAAGGAAGTTCTAAATTCTAGACTTTGTTCAATAATATTCCATAAAGTAAAACGTGTGATGTACAGTAGCACTTCCACCTGCTCTAAAACCAACCTATTCAAGCCTTAATATATTTTCTACAGCACTCTGAACTATACTGTAGACACTAACATTTCCCCAACTTTTGGTCAATATTCTTTACTCTGCTATCATGTTTTATTCTCTCCAAATGACTGGCACTCACTCTCAAAACTCTTCCAACATATTTTGTTGCTAGTCTTCTATTCCTTCCACAAATCTTTCACTTATTTGAAATGAATACATTTTACAGTTGACACTTGAAGAACATGGGTTTAATCTGCATGGATCCACTTATATGCAGATTTTTATGAATAAATATACTGGAAAATTTTTTGGAGATTTGCAACAATTTGAAAAAACTCGCAGATTAGCCGCATAGCTTAAAAAAATTAAATAAAAGTTGGGTATGTCATGAATTCGTAAAATATATATAGATACTAGTCTATTTTATCATTTACTATCATAAAGTATACACAAATCTATTATAAAAAGTTAAAATTTATCAAAACTTATGCACACAAACACATACCGATACATCGCGATTACCAGTCGAGAGAAATGTAAACAAACATAAAGATGAAGTGTTAAATCATAACTGCACATAAAACTAACTGTTATTAATTAGTTAAATAGTGAAATTAATTATTTAACAGAAAATAAAAATTTTATGACAATTCATTCATTAATGTATAGGCTAGGCTACCATAAAGCAATCATACTGCTGCTGCTTCGTTATCAATGCATGAATTGTTATATTTGTAAATAAATATGAATAATTTCTTTTTCACGTTATCACATTATATGTATAGATGTTATACACATAGTAATGTATAATATCTACAGCACTTATATGATACAAAACACAAGACAATACTGATGTAGGTACTGAGACATACGATTCATCTTGTAAACAGACGACATAAACTTACAGTATCGATAAATACAGTACAGTACTCTAAATGTATTTTCACTTTCTTATGATTTTCTTTAATAACATTTTCTTTTCTCTAGCTTACTTTATTGTAAGAATATCATATATATATATACATACACATCATAAAAAATATGTGTTAATTGACTGTGTGTGCTATTGGTAAGGCTTCTGGTCAACAGTAGCCTATTAGTAGTGAAGTTTTTGGAGAGTGGAAAATTATTATTATTATTATTACGTGACACTTCCAGGGAGTCCAAAGACTCATCGAGGGAGGATACCTACTCTACAACCGCTAGTATTTTCACAGACAATCACAACATCCATACCCATAGTACAATTCGAACCCACAGCCTTTTGGCTGGAGAGCAGATAAGTTAACCACTCGGCCAACCTGGCTGGCAATATGCAGCACTATATGCAACATTTTGAACAATGAATGGTGCCCCTAACCCCCATGTTGTTCAAGGGTCAACTGTCCATATGGCACAAAAATAAATCTCACATATTAAAATCCCCAAAAAAGATGTCTTGGCTGCCATGTATCCCCAAACTCTAGTGAATATTTTTAACTTGAAATATGAAAAATGAGAGGGAAAATTAAAGGAAAATTATTCCATTTGCAAAGAAATAATGAAAATAAGTTCAATGTTGATGAAATCATTGCTAACAGAACAGTAATTTATAATTCACTAAATGTAGAGACAAAAGTATTTTGGTAAATGATAAATAATGCAATTATGAAGTCCTTATCTCACTAAACTGTTACCAATTCTGTTTTTCAGTCAGTAGTCCATGAGTTTGAGTCCGGAATGATGTTTGTGAATGTCTAAGTGTAGATGAATTTCATCACCAGCTGTAACCTTGTTAATTAGATGTTGGACATGACCTGAAAAAGTTCTTTGTTTGGGTACTCTAGAAGAACATAACTTTAAGTAACTCTTAGCTCACTTATGGTGTACCTATATCTGACAGCTTTACAACCTTTTGTGGGTGAGATTCAGATTAAAAAAAAAAAAAACAGGATGCAGTTAATGAAAGAATTATTGAACATAGCAGGTAGACTTAAACTAACTTTTGTACCATCACTGCTGATGATAGCATGCAGCTGGTTTTATTCTAATACTAATAAACAACAAGCCTGTATGTGAAATAACTTCACACTGTACTTTATGTATACTGAGAACTGCTCAATAACATTATAATACCTAATAATACATGAGTCAGTAGCTCCTTAGTGTTGTCCATTACAATCCGTATGAATCAGGAACATCTTACAAATATCACTTACTCTCATTACACAAAAAGTTCTGAATTACATAAGCTGTCATATTCATATAGCATCTACTCAACAAAATGGAAGCAAGCTTTTATCCAGCCTGTAACTAAAAAGTGAGATATAAGTGAGCCACCAAACTATTGTACCAATGCATGAAGAATATAAAGTGAGGGCCAGAAAAGTGACAAGCATGGTTAAAAATGAAAAAGTAGAATATGACAGGAGATTTACAAGTCAGGTCAAAGCTAATCCAAGGGAATTTTTCTGCTATGTGGCAAGCAAGAGGAAAAATAATTATGGCAGGTTGACACTGGTGGACAGTTATTGTAGCAGAGTAACCATAGCAAATGATGTGGAATTATTTAACAAACATGCCATCAGTCTATATCATAGTAGTGTGAAGGATGTTGTGCAACATGTAGAAGGAAGGCAAGGATTAGGAGAATTAAAGGTGAAAGAATCAGAAGTGGGGTGCATAAGGGTCAAAGCTGTATAACTGACAGGAGACCTCCACATAGCCTTTAAAGGAATGCGGAGAACCGACCAGGGCTTCTGACCTAATATCCAAACATCACCTTCTTGTGGAACACCCTGTTGGGTATCTATCTTGATACTGAACGAACGAGGATGGGCTGGCAATTTTGGATTTAGTCGACCAAATTGAATTCCTATTGGTTAAACCAAAACACAAAATGATGGTACAACATGACAAAATTTCATGCCGGCTGGGGCATCGCCCGGTTAAACAAGGCTCCTGTTGTTTTCACCAGGGAACCAGGGCGAACAGCGAAAAGTCAGCTACTGGAACAAATCTGAAAACACACCCCAACTCAACATCAGAAGAGTTAAAGATCAGTACTATCAACATAAGAAGCCTGAATGGCAAAGAAATGCAGCTAGCTGAGGAATTAGATAAGTACCAGATCGACATAATAGGGGTGACTGAAACAAAAAAGACAAAAACTGGTGAGATATTTCTGAGCAATAAATACAAAATGTTATATTCAGGCAATGACAATCAAGGAAAAGAAGGAGTAGCCATAGTATTCAACACAAAATATGAGGCTCATCTTGAATGGCAGGCAGTGTCAAGTAGAGTGATTTGGGCAAATATCAGAATGGGGAACTGGACAATGAGACTTATTTGTGCCTATGGCCCCCACAGAAGATTTTACTAAGGTAGAATGGAGGAATTTTTTGAGGCTCAAGAGAAAGCTACTGACACAATGAAAGAGGAAAACTTGGTCCTTATTGCGTATCTAAATAGCAGAGTAGGAACTGATTGTCAGACATACAAAAATGTTTTGGGAAAATTTGGAGAAAAGAGCAAAGCTAATAATAATGGCAAATACCTGTTGGATTTCTGCCCAGGACAGGGACTGGTTATTACTAACACCATGTTCCAACATAAAAATGTGCACAAATTCACATGGAGAGATGAAGCAAGGAATAAGAAAACTCTCACTGACTATGTTATTGTTGATAGTGATGTTTTCTCCTTGGTGCAGGACACCAGAGTGTACAGAGGATTTGAAATTGGAAGTGATCACTATTTAGTCTTGAGTAGAATAAAATTGAATTTCATATTGAAAAGAATGACATGTAAGAAAATTCTAAAGTGAATAAAAGTTGAGCAGCTCTCAGATGTGAACTGTAGACTAAAATACACAAAGATTATTGAAGGAAAAATGAAAGAGTTTGAGAACAGGAACCAAACCTTGGAGATTCAGTGGGAAGCCTTGAAGAAAACCCTCATTGATTCAGCTAGAGAGGCATGTGGTGAAGTTGTCTGCAAAGATAGAAAAATTAGAACTCCATGGTGGACACAGTATGTTAAAGAGGCAGTGAAGGAAAAGAAGAAAGCATATCAAACGTTTCTGGCAAATAAGTCAGCTTTTACTCTTACAGAATACAGAGACAAATGTAAGAAAGCTAAACAGTGTGTAAAATTAGCTAAACAAACGTCATGGGAGGACTTTTGGCAAGAACATAGAAAATAAATATCAAGAAGGTGGCAAAATATTCTGGAGGTTGTTGAAGAAGCTTAGGAATGGAGGAAAGAGTGCTGTAAAAGTAGTTAGAGATGATAAAGGTGAAACGAAAACAGGAGAAAAAGATATCCTTGATGTATGGAGTAATTACTTCAAAATGAAACAAGCAGTGATGACAGCACAGTGATAAAAAACACTGACCAGGCATGCAATCAGGAATACATATCCATACTTGAAGTAGAAAAAGCCATCAAAGGCTTAGTCTTGAGCAGGATAAAATTAAATTTCATATCGAAAAGAATGACATGTAAGAAAATTTTAAAGCAAATAAAAGTTGAGCAGCTCTCAGATGTGAACTGTAGACTAAAATACACAAAGAGTATTGAAGGAAAAATGAAAGAGTTTGGGACAGGAACCGGAGAACAGGAATGTGGAAAGGCAGCAGGAGTAGACGATATTCGACCAGAAATGCTGAAGTATGTTGGTATAAAAGTCTAACAGTGGCTGCACTGCATAGTTCAGAATGCCTGGACAGAGGGATGAATTCCCAATGATTGGAGTAGAGCTCTCATAGTACCTATATATAAAAAGGGAAATAATACTGAATGTGAGAATTACAAAGGTATATCCCTATTGAGTGTTCCTGGTAAGATATATGCAAGTGTACTTGAGAAACGGTTGAGAAGAATTGTGGAAAAAAAGCTTGGTGAAGAACAAGGTGGATTCAGGTCAAATAGAGGCTATCAGGATCAGCTCTTCACTTTACAACAAATAGTTTAGAAATCATGGGAATATAACAAAGAGCCGTATTTAAGTTTTGTCGATTTGGAAAAGGCATATGACAAAGTGCCAAGAGAGAAGTTATTCAATATGCTACAGCTATATGGTGTCAATGGGGCATTATATCAAGCAATACTTAGTCTTTATTTGAGTTGTAAGTCAGCAGTTAGAATTGAAGGAAGTATAGGAAGATGGTTTAATGTTAAATCTGGTGTGAGACAAGGATGTACGTTATCCCCTTTGTTATTCATTATCTATATGGATCACATTATGCATGAAAGTATTATTAAACGATATCAAAATTGGAGATGTTAATGTCAGCTCTTTGTGTTATGCAGACGATGTTATACTTATCAATAAATCCGCTACAAGTCTGCAAGATTCTCTGACTAAATTGAATAATTGTTGTAATAGATATGGTATGAAGGTCAGCAATAAAAAGACAAAGACAATGAAAATAGGCAGAATCATTGAAAATGTCAACTGTGTTGTGAATGGAGAACCTGTGGAACAAGTAAAACATTTCAGCTAGTTAGGCATGATTTTCAGTGAAGATGGTAAATTAAATATAGAAATAGACAACAGAATGAACAAAGCTGGTATGGTAGGAAGTCAATTGAATAAATTCATATGGAATAAGAGAGAAATTAGTCGGAACACTAAATTAGCTGTATACAAGACAGTGTTCAAACCAGTTTTAACTTATGGATCTGAGAGCTGGGTCAGAAGTAAAACACTTGACCAAAGACTAGAGACCTCAGATATGAGAGTCCTGAGAAAGATTAGAGGCATGAACAGATGGCATCAATGGCAATATCATATTAAAAACGAGAATATTAGGAAAGAACTTGACATTGTCAGCATCCAGGAATGCGTTTGCAGAGCTAATCTCAGGTGGTATGGTTACTTAAACAGAATGGGCGAGGAAAGATTAGCAAAACAAGCGTTCTCTGCCAAGTTGGCAGAAAAACGACTTAGAGGAAGACCAAGATATAGGTGGATTGATACGGTACAAAGTGCCTTAGACAATAGAAATATAGGATCTAGTAATGTTTGAGTCTTGACAAGTAAAAGACTGATTTGGTGGAAAATTGTAGATAGGAAGTTAGTAATGATGTAAATTTTTCATGTAGTACTATCATATCCTGTACAGCCCTTGAGGGCACATGGCAGGAATTTGATGATGATGATGAGAATCAGAAGTATCTCAAGTGTTGCTTGAATTAGATGTTAATAGCACTGTGGGAATGAATGACTTATATAACTACATATCACCATGTATTTTTAAAGAATGCAAAAGAGTTTGCCACGCCCCTGACTTGGTTATTTAATGAAATTCTTGCAATGGGGAAGGTTCCTACAGAGTAGAAAGAAGGCAAAAGAAGCATGGTTTGAGAACAGAAGTTTCCATACACCTGTCTGTATATCTGGAGTTGTGATCCAGGTGTTGAAAAATTGATTAGAAATAGAATACAATATTAGGTTTATGGACATAAGATTCTCTATGATAGTCAGTATAGGTTTGTGAAGGGCAAGTCTTGTTTTAGCATGGTTATGTTTTATGATAAGGTGAAGAATGTGTTGGATAAGGGAGAATCATTTGAACTGACTGGAGATCTTCAAATGTTTTCTGATAATGCAAATTTAGATAGAATTATCAAGAGTAGTGCTGATGTTAATTCTCTAAGTAGTGATTTCAACCTATGAGGGTGCACCCCAAAGAGGGCATGAAATACCTAAAGGGAGGGGGGGGGGCAAAGAAAGTGAAAATCAAAGGAAAAACTACGTTTCTGAAACAAAAGAATTTAATAAAACTATTTATTGACACAAAAACAATATGAAAAGAAAAACATAAAATACACTCTGAAAATAAAATCCACTGTATTGAATAAACTAGTTATGTTTATGGGAACATATCAATATTGCAAAATATACTGAGCAACTAATTAAAACTAAACAATAACAATGAATCTAAAAATTAATGGCTTACTTGGGCCTGTGTTGCAGAGTAAAGCTTTTCATATGATGGTGATACATTGGAAATTGACACTCTTAGTTCTCTTTTTCTATTTAACTGAGATCTATATTTTGTTTTTAAGGCAGCCACTGCAGAAAACCTGCTTTCACAAAGATACGATGTTGGAAATGGTAAAACTGCACGAAAAGCTCTTGACTTTAGTGCAGAAAATTCACCATGAACACTGGTCTACAATTCAAACAGTAATTTAGATGCAAATTGTCTTTCGGTTTCGCCACTTCACGTGAAGTCTATAAATTGTTCCTCTTCTTTAATTGCGGAACCTTCAGGGGTAATTTCAAATGGGTTTCTAACCCATTCGTACATTGCCATTATGTTGTTGTCGGTTATAAAATAGCTTCTAAAATTCTTTGTCAACATTGTTAAATGATTTTCAATAGTTGAAAATAAAACTTTGATGTGTCACTTTTCTGCCTTGTAGATTTTGATAAATTCATCCACGTTTGGAAAGATTTCTAAGTTTTGTTGCTTTACCTTTTTGTTCTATAACTCTAGTTTTTTTACAAAAAGCAATAACTTTGTCACCCATCTCTAAAGTATGTGTATTTTTTCCTTGGAGTTGAGGGTTTAATATATTTAGTTTCTGGAATATGTCCACCAAATAGCTCTATTTCATCACAAATAAGTGGTCTCTAAACTTTTCTGCTTCTTCGTGATTTTCCTCTTTAAAGAAGATTGCTATTTCGTCTCATAATTTGTAAACATTTTCCCTGTGATGACCATCTTGTCTTGCAATAAAATAGTAATGCTTATATCCAATTAAAAATTAATCAATTTTTCTACACTCGAAAAGATTGTTTTTATACTGTGTATCACAGTTGTTGTGGATAGGAGTAAAATAACATTGATCATCCACTTCTCACCGTTGGTCACTGTTGCAGTGTAACTGCCATCTTGCCATTTCAAGCCTTATTTATACTCGCAGAAAATTTCAGAACATTTGAGACTTCCCGTGATGAAACTGCGAATGCTTCCGAAAGGCGGATACGATTTAATGGTCTGTGCAGTGATGCCAGATCCATACAATTTTCAAAAGATTTGATGAAGTAAACACAAAACAAAACACACAAAAACTAATATTAAAAAATGGGACACACATAAAAGAAGGTTGAGAAACACTACTCTACAGGAAGATTTGAATAGACAAATGAGTAGGGTTGCAGTTTTAATATTAATAAATGCAAGGTGTTACTATTTGGGATACAGAGATATAAGGCAATGTACTGAAGCTGTACTTCAGGATGAGGATGAGATTTGGGATTTTGGAGTGATGGTGACAGTGGACTGAAATTCCGATGGCACATTGCAAGTGGTGCAATGACTGCTTATTACATTGCTGTTATGATAAAAAGTACATTAACATGTAGGGATAAGGGGTGGTAATGGTGGTGCCTCTATACATAGGTCAGACCACAAATGGATGATTGTGCTCAGATTTGGTCAGCTGGTTTTCATTGTGATGTAGAAGCACTAGAGAGGGTCCAAAGATGCATGACCAAAGTGATATCAGGACTCTGGAGTGTTGGTTACGAAGAGCATTTGAGGGATTGTGGATTACAGAGGTTGGTAGATAGGAGGAAACGAGGAGATATGATAGAAACCTTCAAGTTAATTAAGGATTTTATCAGATTAATACAGAAGGAATTATAAAAACAGTGGATGTTCAGATTGGAAGAACGAGAGGCCATCCCTGCAGTTATATAAAGATGTGGTGAAGAATGGTGTGAAGAGTAGTTGATGAGTGGAATGCACTGCTGGAGTGCATTGTGAATGCAGGTGGTGTAAATAACTTCAAAGCTCATTATGATAGACATGTTGCTAGTTGAGTGGGTCGCCTACAATGAGGTTGTTGACTCCATGGAGATTACCAGTAATAATAATATCCACTTCTGTTCTTTCAAAAGGTCTCCCTCATACTGTTTTTTCCAATAATTACAATCCCCAACTTTTTTACAAACCTCTAATAGATCACTTCTTTCTCCTTGATGTGTGGGGTCATTATAAATAAAAACATACAAACTTGTTTGTTACAGACTGGTTATACAAATACAGTTTTATACATAAATACATATATATATATGTATATATATATATATATATATATATACAGAGTTATCAAAATATCCCTGTTTAAGACTGTCGAGAGCCACCCAGCGATCCAAATGCTGCAAATCTCGTGCATCATGCAGAAGCAAAATCTGAGTTAATACAAAAGTAGATCCAAAACTCACAACCAGGGATGCTGTATGATGCACCAAAAGCAGCTGCAGTAATTTTTCTGTGTGTGTAAGAAGAAAAGCAACACAAGAATAATTAACACATTTTTATTCACTTCTATTAGGAATTCAGGAGCTGTACTGTTCGATGTACTGCACTTACCAATATACCACAAACTGCATTCTTTGCACAGTGCATTCAACGTCAGAATGCGGCTGGTCAGGACTGATGTTGTGCATATGCTGTGTTATACTGCCTTTTCAAGCACTGGTAAATTATTAGGATGATCCCAATAAATCCTGTCTTTGAGAAATCTCCAGAGCCAGAAGTCATAGAGGATCAGATCAGGTGAATGTGGTGGCAATGTAGTGAGAAACTCATGGCTGATCACTCTGGCTTCTGTGAAAAGTTCTCGAAGAACATTGTGTACAAACTGATTGATGTGCAGATGGGTCCCATCTTGCATGAAAATGAATGAATCTATGCACCACTGCTGTTGCTGTGTCACAACAAAATTGTTTATCGTATTGTGATACCCCTCTGCAATAACTGAGCAGGTCACAGGACCTGAATGGTGAATGCCCTCAAAGAAGAATGGTCCTATGATAAATGAAGCTGTAAACCTGTACCAGACAGTAACTATGGGTGAATGCAAAGGAATTTGTTGGATTGCATGCAGGTTTTGAGTAATCCATACTAGGCAATTGTGGATCTTCGCAGCTCCATTTAGGTGAAAGTGAGCCTCATTTCCCACACAAAATCATCTATAGCCATACAGCAACTAATCCGCTAGAGCAGGGAATGTTAAAATGAATGGCAGTAGACTTTCAAAGTCCTGCAGGTGCAACTGATGTTCAGGGTTGTCTTGATAGAAATGCAGAATCATCCATAGAATTTTCCAGATAGTAGTTGTGTAAGGCACATCCATGTGTTTTGATACAGCACATGAACCGCAGGAGTTATTATTGTTATTATACATGTTATTTGTGGCTGGCCTACTCCACAATGGCAGTAGCAACTTCATTCCTTGTTGTAAACTGACTGGTTTGTGACCTCTGCGAGGTCTAACTCCCAACGATCCAGTTTCCTCAAAATGACTAATCATTTGTTGCAGTGCACATGGAGATAGTGAACCTTGTTGCTGTTTTAAGGATACTTGTGACATAAGACTGAATGATATATGCACGTAAACACAAGAAGGATATTTAATTAACCAAATATTTCGGTCTGGAAATAGCAGACCATCCTCAGTGGTATTACAAGAAAAGTTACATTCTTAAAGAATCAGCCCATCATCCATGTCAAAAAACAGGAATTATAAAATGCCTCATCAAAAGAGCCAAAACTAATTGTTCTACTTTTGATTATCTACAGAAAGAACTTTCTACTATCCAACAACACTTGAAACTCAATGGCTTTTCTGAAAAAAAGTACTCAATTCTTATAATCCTCCACAAAACAAAGTTTCAATACGTCGAGTGCCTATTCCTTATATCTCCAGTATTTCAGAACCTATCGCAGGAATTTTAAAGAAATATGATTTAACAGCTACGTATTCTCCCATTAACAAACTGTCTTCTCATTTTCCTTCTCCTAAAGACAAACACTCAACTTTATCTCTTCCTGGAGTTTATCAAACTTGCAACTGTGATCTCTCCTATTTTGGACAGACTGGACGTTCTCTCGAAAAAAGAATCCAAGAACATCAATCCTCCATTCTTCACAACAAACCTGAAAAGTCTGGATTGGCTCAACACGGGATTGAAACTGACCACGGCATCTTTTGGTCCAGGACTCGCCTCTTGCATAGATCCCGTTATAGGTTTGAGCGTTTATTCAAGGAAAGCGTGGAGGCCTTGCTCCATCGTCCCAACCTAAATCGTAATGACTGTATATCTATATCAAAAATCTGGGAAAGTCTAATCAAGATTACTCATTAATTTTTTTTTTTTTTCAATCATGTCTCTACTTCAAAATATTCTGTTTCATACTTAGTGATATAACATCATGCGGCGTGTTCTATTTTTAATGATCTATTGTCAGTATTCTAACTTTTTTTAAAACTGTTCTTGTAATACCACTGAGGATGGTCTGCTATTTCCAGACCGAAATATTTGGTTAATTAAATATCTTTCTTGTGTTTGCGTGCATATATCATTCAGTGAACCTTGTTGCCATTTGTTCACGTGACAACATTCACAGAGTACAGCAGCAACAACAATGTAATTGTTTAGGTAGTACAGCTTAATGAGCAAACCATGTTGGGACAAGGTTACTGCAATCACTGTAGGAATATTAACAACCAGAATGAAGGGAAAAATCCCGTGTCCATCTTTTTAAACCCTCCTAACACCTGCTGAGTTGTATGATATGTAAATTCCATGCATTTGGTGTTTACAATGCCTCTGGTTATGAATTATGGGTTTTATTTTTTCTTTCTATCTTTTTTTAAATCAGATATCGCTTCCTTATGATGCACAATATATGCCTGAAGAATTCTGCAGCATTTGGATCACTGGGTGGTGCTCCACAATGCCTTAAACAGGGATATTTTAATTTTGATCACCCTGTATATAATTTGAATTATTCTCCTCTAATATATATGTAGTAAAATTTGAGATACATCACTTGTTATAAGAAGAATTATACAGTAAACTGCAAAGTGTACCTTAAGGACTGGTTCTTGAATGAGATGAAAAATATCTTCACTTGAATACTGTAATATCACCTGTAACACTGATGCAGCATGATGATTATAATTACAGTGGTGAAGATACAGACTTAAACTATTCAGGATATAGTCAACATTTTGTGATATCAAAAAGGAAACTGACCTATAATAAAATGAATATAATCAAATCAATAAAATGCAGTATGTAATTCATGAGTTTTATTTTTATTTTTAATTATTTTATTTTACAGAGTTATTTAATTTTGGGCAAAGTTCAGAGAAATGTTTCTTAAACCATAAGAGGTGATACAAGATGGAGTGTAGGAATGTGGAAATGTGAAGGATAAATGGAAATGCTACAGTTGTCCACTACAGATTACACTGTTCAACTGTTTTACATAACTCACGTAGAAAAAATAAGTAACTCTTCATATACATCTCACTGGTAATTCATGATTTCATGCTCCCGCTTACACCCACACTTCACCGTGTAGGAATACGAGACTGAAATCCTATGGAAAAGGTTCGCAAATCCTTACTGCAAGAATATCTTATGTCAGTAATTAAAAGACTAATATTTGGCTGCCTCTAAATTATGTATGTTGAGTTTTAATGGATACGATGTTAATTCCCATTGAAATTCAAACAATAATACCACAAATAAGGAAACTTTCTTCTGCTTCCTCGGTATTTAGGCTCTGTTATTCTTCTATATGACATTATCATTATTATTATTATTTCAATTTTTTTTTTAGCTTGTATAGCTTCTTGAGTTTAAAAACAAACAAGCTCTTTCAAATTCAAGAAGCTATACAAGTTCATCCAGAGAATGATTTTATAAACTCATGCCCATGGTGGGATTTGAACCTACAACCTGCTGGTTGGAGAGTTGGAATGTTATCCACTAAGTCAACCAGGCTGGCAAAGATATATCATTATTATTATACAAAACATCCCTGGAAGTTAGGGAAGGAAGTGCGAGCAAAGGGGGTGAGAGCAGTTTTTTTGCATGGTGGGAGGTTGAACTGTGATTTAAAGACTTTTTAAAGATTTAATTTAACATTTGACTCCTACCCATGAAAGGTAAAAACCTATAGTATGTTAGTACTGTGAGAGAGCTAGGCAGTTTTTGTATATTTTTTACATAATCAGAAATTTCCTTCAACAATATACAATGCCAGAAATCCTGCTACAGAGAACATACTTGGAAAACTTTTTCAAGCCACTTCTGGCTTGAACCCACTTTGAAAAAAAGTGGTTTCAAGCTATTTTTTTTTTTTTCATTTATTCGTATATTTTTTTTCAACTATCTTGAAACTTTTTCAAGCCATTCTTGGTGTGAAACTACCTCCCTGCTTTTTTGAAACAGGGAGATGGTTCTACATTCGGAGTGGCTTAATAATTACAGTACATAATGTAGACACACAACAAACAAACAATACACAAACATTATTGAAGAAAAAATGAGAGTTTGAGAACAGGAACCAAACCTTGGAGATTCAGTGGCAAGTCCTGAAAAAAACACTGACCGATTCATCCACAGGGGCATGTGGTGAAGTTGTCTGCAGCGATAGAAAAATCAGAACTCCATGGTGGACACAGGAAGTAAAAGAGCAGCGAAGGAAAAGAAGAAAGCATATCAAAAGTTCCTGGCAAATAAGTCAACTTGTGCTCTTAGAGAATACAGAGAAAAATGTAAGAAAGCTAAACACGGTGTAAAAGTAGCTAAACAAAAGTCATGGGAAGACTTTGGAAAGAACATAGAAAATAAATATCGAGAAGTGAAAGATATTCTGGAGGTTGTTGAAGAAGCTCAGAAATAGAGGAAATAGTGTGGTAAAAGGAAATAAAGATGATAAAGGTGACATGAAAACTGGTGAAAAAGATATCCTGGATGTATGGAGTAATTACTTTGAAAAATTGCTAATTAAAACAATCAGTGACAACACAGTGGTAAACATTGACCAGACATGCAATCAAGAACATACATATCCATATTTGAAGTAGAAAAAGCTATCAAAAGCCTGAAATGTGGAAACGCAGCTGGAGCAGATGATATTTGACCAGAAATGCTCAAGTATGGAGGTATAAAAATCTTAAGTGATTTTAAGCACCATAGTTCAGAATGTCTGGACGATAGTTCTCGATCTTGAGTTTCACTTACTGGCTATATAACAACATAGGATTTTTATCCGCTTAATTTCTATTAAGTTGCCAGAAAACTAGCCCTTTGGCTTTTCATTTTAATTACAAAATATAAGCACACCTTTATGGCATTCGTATAGTGAAGGTATGTAAGTTTTTTTCACTAAGCTTTGATATCTTCCAGGTCTACCTACTCACTGATGAGACCTCAAAAAAGGTTGAAACCGGTCTGGGTAGTGACCTCTCCTCATAATGTAATGACAGTATTACATCTCCTAGGAGCTGTGTTTTACATTATGAGAGAATATCAAGAAAAGTGAGGGAGCTTGCTCCACCTTTGCTTCGAATTGCCTTTGCCGATAGTTTTTTCGGCATTGAAACTCATAGATCGTAGTTCTCGATCTTGAGTTTCATCTATATGGATCACATTATGAAGGAAAGTGGTATTAAACCTGATATCAAAATTGGAGATGTTAATGTCAGCTCTTTGCTTTATGCAGATGATGTTAAACTTCTAAATATATCCGCTACAGGATTTCCATGGCTAAAGTGAATAAATGTTGTAACAGATATGGTATGAGGGTCAGCAGTAACAAGACAAAGACAATGAAAATTGGCAGAAACATCGAACATATCAACTGCATTGTGAATGGAGAACCTATAGAACAAGTAAAACATATTATCTACTCAGGCGCGATTTTTAGTGAAAATGGGAAATTAAATATGGAAATAGACAACGGAATCAACAAAGCTTCTGTGGTAGGAAGTCAACTAAATAAATTTATATGGAATAAGAGAGAGAAATTAGTCAAAACACTAAATTTGCTGTATACAAGACAGTGTTCAAACCAGTTTTAACTTATGGATCTGAGAGCTGGGTCAGAAGTAAAATACTTGACCGAAGACTAGAGACCGCAGATATGAGAGTCCTGAGAAAGATTAGAGGCGTGAACAGATGGCACCAATGGCAATATCATATTAAAAACGAGAATATTAGGAAAGAACTTGACATTGTCAGCATCCAGGAATGCATTAGCAGAGCTAATCTCAGGTGCTATGGTCACTTAAACAGAATGGGCGAAGAAAGATTAGCAAAACAAGCGTTCTCTGCCAGGTTGGCAGGGAAATGACCCAGAGGAAGACCAAGATATAGGTGGATTTATACAATAAAAAGTGCTTTAGAAGATAGAAATATAAGATAAGATAATGTTGGAGTCAAAACTGTAGATAGGAAGTTAGTAATGGTATAAATTTTTCCTGTAGTACTGTCATATCCTGTACACCCTTTGAGGGTACATGTTCAGGAATTTGATGATGATGTTTGCAGACACTCACGATTTCTTTTCAGTTGTTCTCAGAATATCTCTAAAAACTGTGCTCGAGAATGCACAACTGTAAGACAGTCTTTTGAGATTCCGAGAGAGTAGTGCTAGCCCATTATCTGAAGCACGATGACGATGTACTCTGCCTCATTGTGCTGAGGACATTTTATTGAAGCTTCAGGATGCAAATCACAGAAAGTATGCAGATGTAACTGACAAGAGGAGTATGGTAACAGACAGGTATTATCAAAATCCATAGCAGACAGGTATTATCAAAATTTTTATACACTGAGCTCACCTTATCTGTTATACTGATTTCTTTCTTTTAGATGAATTAAACAAAATAAAAATCATCATTACTACTAAAAGAATATAACCAAGTGTTTGTCCAGAGAGAATATCGATAAATATTATTCCTCAATAATGGGATAATAAGGCAAATGAATTGAAGTCTTTATATATAAGTAGTCCAGTCATAAAGTTACTTCACATGCAAACTTTCTTTGCTTACACTTAGATAAAGGATTAAATTAAGAATATAATTTCTTGGCCTCTTTAATTTATTGTATAATCAAGGTAAAAAAACTTTTAACATCTATCTCTAATCCAAAGTATCTTAGTAATAAGGTGTGACACTTTTGAGTACTTATATATGAAATATGACTTCTACATTACTTCAACCTTGGTATCACTTCTGGTTCTGGCTCCCACTGATGAGACCTCGATTAAGGTCGAAACCAGCATGGGTAGTAGCTGTTCCCACAATGCATAGCATTATACATGTCCATAAGAAAATATGCTTTGCATTATGGGATACTGAGGCAGGTGATATGAACTCATCAGCCTCTATACACAAGTAGCCCAGTCGTGAGGTTACTTCACAAATTCGTGAAGTAACGCTCCTTCACACACAAATTTTGTTTGCTTATGCTTGGATAAAGGATTGAACCAAGAATATAATTTCTGGCATCTTTAATTTATTCCTCATCCAGATTGTGATCAGAAGCAAAAGTGTTCCATACTTTAATCTTAATCTCTTAATCCTTTGCAAGTGCTGTGTAACATATATGATGCACTGGACAGGCAAAACGTTAAAGGAACATCAGAACATATATCATGAGTCACAACTCTGATTGCATGCCTATTTCAAAGCTTGCAAAATAATTATGATTACTGTTTATAATTTTTTTTAAACACATCTTTACTTTGTAACAGTATTACACCACATTGAAACAATAACTAATAATAATAAAAAAAAAAAAAAAAAACTTATTAACTGACTTACATTTTGTTACTAAATCACTTAAGGAATTGACAACTTAGATACGAATATGAATTAAATTACACTTTAATAAATATTTCCAATATTTCGGCAACATCACATTGCCATCTTCAAAAGGAACCTATAAAAAAGGCACGTGCACGTAGGCACTACAACACAGTAACTGAGAATGAAGTGATGAAGCTATTGTTCTCCTAAAAGTCCTGATAGTGCCCAATAGGGGGCTAAGTAGGTGTTCTTGGCCGTTAGCTTGAAGGTCTGCTGATGTAAGCCACGCAAATTTGGGACAGTCTCATACAACGAAATTTGTTGAGGTCTGGAGAGTTTCTTAAGGCTGAGGCTGATTCCGAATTTGTATTTGCTACAGTGTATTAGTGTAGCTTTCTTCCATGGTATTCTGTGGCGTGTATCCAGAGCATGGTCTGCAAGATTAGAATGGCTGTACTTGTGAAAACGGATGTAGTCCTTGTGCTCAGAAATTCTGATATTCGCTGTCCTGCCTGTTTGTCCAAAGTAAGACAGTTTACAGCTGCAAGGGACCTGGTATACACCAGGTAGGTCTAGGGGAAGTGGTTGTCTTTAGTGGAGCAGATAAGGGATGCTAATTTTCTGTATGGTCTGTAACAGGAGGTCAAGTCATGTTTTTTTAAGATTTTGGTAATTTTTTTCGAGGTGCCTCGGATGTAGGGAATGGTGATAGATTTAGAGTAATCCTTGTTGTGAAGGATGGGATTTTTTTTTTTGAGGGGGGGGGGGGGTAGTCATTGGCTGAGAAAGTGTTGAGGATGTGATTTAGTTCAGTGTTTAGGGCCATGTCGTTGGAACAGATTAGTTTAGCCCTGTTGTAGTGTTTTCACCACTCCATATTGTTGTGTGTGTGCGGGTGGGAAATTGTTGGTGAATGTACTTGCCTGTATGGGTAGGTGAGTTTTCTATAAACTGAGAAAACCAAGGTTCCATCAGGCTGGCGGGTGACAAGTGTGTGTCTAGGAAAGGGAGGCTGTTGTTTTCCTCTTTTTCCAGGGTGAACTTGATTCTGGGGTGTTGGTTGTTTAAGTGTGTTAAGAAGGAGAGGAGTGTAACAGAGCCATTTGGCCAAGTAGCGAACACATCATCAAAGTAGTGAAGCCATATGGTTGGTTTTTGTGGGCAGAGGCTAAGGCTTTTTCTTCAAAGGTCTCCATAAAGAAATTAGCCAAGGGTGGGGAGAGTGGTGAACCAATGGCTGTTCCCTCTATTTGTTTGTAGAACTTTCCATGCCAAACGAATAAGCCTGTGTTCATTGTGAACTGAAATAGGGCTGAAATATCAGGAGAAAATTTAGCTTGGATTAGCACCGAAAGTTTCCTTGAGCGGGACATTTGTGAATAAGGAGGAGACGTCAAAGCTGACCATTATGCCAGTATGTAGGAGTGTAAGGTTTTCTATGCTGGCTTTGAAGTGGCCTGAGTTTTTTATGTGTGATGGTGTGTTGCCAGTGTGAGCGCTTTGGCCAAATGTTTACCAATTTGTATGTGGGGGAATCAATGCCATCCACTATGGGACGTAATGGCACATTTTCTTTATGTATTTTTGGGAGTCCATAAATATGGGGGAAGGGTATAGAGTTAAACGGCTTTAATCTGTTGGTAACTTCTACAGGCCAAGAAGTGACTTTCTTAAGGAGCCTGTGAAGTTTTCTGATTTGTGAGTTGGTGGGATTGTATTCGATAGGAAGGTAAGTAGCCCAATCTAATAGAAGAGCATTAAGCTTACATGGTAGTCCTTTTGGTTAAGTACTACAGTTGCATTTCCCTTATCCGCTTTGGTGATAACTATTTCTTTATTATTCTTCATTTCCTGCAGAGCTTTATATTCCTTGTTGGATATGTTGGTTTTTGATGGTCTTGCTTTGGAGGGGACACAAGCTACATCCAGTCTTACACTGTTGGCGATTTGATCTAGAAGGTGGGAGGATTCTGCATTCGATCTGGATCATAATATTCTCACTAAGGTATTTTTCTGGGAGCAATGGCGAAGTTGTGGCACGTGAAAGCGCGTTCAGTGCTTCAGGGTGACCGAAGAAAGGTTGATTACGGTGTTGGTAGGAAGTTTTGGAATGATGGCCGAGTTCTTTTTTAATTTTTTTCGAATTTTTTCATCTGTCGACTCATATTTTTTCAAATTCTTTGTCTGCTGTGTTGACCAAAGCTCTTCTTCAAAAGCACAAACAGCTTTGTTAATGCCCACTAAGAGAAACCACGTGACGGCGATTTGTTCCCAAAGCAAAGCGTAGCTGGCATGGTTATAGATACGGAGAGCTTTTGTGAAACAAAACAGTGCTTGAATTTTACACAATTCGGGATTACCTGATTATCCCAGCAGCGTTTTTAGGAAAGTTAGACATTTAATTGTCTAGACAACTTCAACTTCATTTTACTGTATATTGGCAGGCCTTCCGTGCAATCGCGTCTCCGTGGATCTCATAGACAGGCTTATACGTTGGTTATGCATTACTAAATCACTTAAGGAATTGACAATGTAGATACAAATATCAATTAAATTACACTTTAATAAATATTTCCGATATTTCGGCAATGTCACGTTGCCATCTGCAGAAGGAACTTACAAAAAAGGCACATGCACGTAGGCACTACAACACAGTAACTGAGAATGAAGTGATGAAGTTATTGTTCTCCTAAAAGTCCTGATGATGCCCCCTAGTGGGCTAAGTAGGTGGCTGATGTACGCCATCAGCGACCACTTACATCAGCAGATCTTCAGCCCAACTTTGCAGTTGGGCTGAAGATCTGCTGATGTAAGCCTCCCAAATTTGGGCAGTCTGATACAACTAAATTTGTTGAGGTTTGGAGAGTTCTTTAGGGCTGAGGCTGATATAGAAAACCCACTCATACAGGCAGGTACATTCACCAACAATCCCCCCCCCCCCCCACTCACAACTATATGGAGTGGTGAAAACACTATACAACAGGGCTAAACTAATCTGTTCTAATGATATGGCCCTAAACACTGAACTAAATCACATCCTCAACACTTTCTCAGCCAATGGCTACTCCCCCCCCCCCCCCAAAAAAAAAATTGAAACCTACAAACCACAACCCCCTCCTCCCCTCTACAAGGATTACTCTAAATCCATCAGCATTCCCTACATCTGAGGCACCTCGGAAAAAATTACCAAAATCTTAAAAAAAACATGACTTGACCACCTGTTACAGACCATACAGAAAATTAGCATCCCTTATCCACTCCACTAAAGACCAACCACTTCCCCTAGACCTACCTGGTGTATACCAGGTCCCTTGCAGCTGTAAACTGTCTTACTTTGGCCAATCAGGCAGGACAGCGAATATCAGAATTTCAGAACACATGGACTACATCTGTTTTCATAAGTACAGCCATTCTGGTCTTGCAGACCATGCTCTGGATACACGCCACAGAATACCGTGGAAGAAAGCTACAATAATACACCGTAACCAATACAAATTCGAAAGACTATTTATGGAATCATCCTCAGCCCTAAGAATCTCTCCAAAAACCTCAACAAATTTGGTTGTATGAGAGTGCCTCAAATTTGGGAGGCTTACATCAACAGACCTTCAGCCCAACGGCCAAGAACACCTACTTAGTCTGCTAGGGGGCACGATCAGGACTTTTAGAAGAACAATAGCTTCATCACTTCATTCTCAGTTACTGTGTTGTAGTGCCTACGTGCACGTGCCTTTTTTTGTAAGTTCCTTTTGAAGATGGCAATGTGATGTTGCCGAAATATATCGGAAATATTTATTAAAGTGTAATTTAATTTATATTCATATCTAGGTTGTCAATTCCTTAAGTGATTTAGTAATGCATAACCAACGTATAAGCCTGTCTACGAGACTTACATTTTGGTAGATTTCAGAACACAACTTGTTACAAAACATGAGTGATGGGTACAGGAGGCAGTTCAAACTGCGATGGGAAAAGACTTTTTACCCACTAGCCACATTTTTGAGATAGTTCACTTTTTTCTATTTATACAAAGTCAACACACACACACACACTGAAAGATTGCAGAATCAATCATAATCCAGCCCACCAATATGAAATCCTCAAAACACCACATACGTCCAGAGCTATTTGTTCCACTTGCCACACAATGCCACTATTTTTGATTTGTGGCAACAGTTTCTCCAAAAATAAATAACATGCTATATGCTTTCTCTGTCTCTTTCTTCACTGAACGTATAATACCAAATAAATCCTATTTCTATTCCATATATCTGGGATGTAGCTGAAGTATAGAGAAATATAAACTGTCCACCATATTTAAACAACACTTCAAAGTAACAGTTCTGATTACTATAGGGAAAATTCCACCCTCTCTCATATCCTGTAGTGTATGAAGCACCATTTGACTAATTTGGCCAACTGTGGACACAGGAAGATTTGTTAGATTTACAAAGGGTTTTTTTTTTAATTTCTTTATTATTTATTATTTCTTCATTATTTTTTTATCCCTTTCATTTATAGGGCTAAAATTGGAAGAAAAAAAAAGCCATTGCTTTCTTTGGACTCTAATAGTGTGTTCTGTTTATTTTGTGACTGAGACACAAGTAGTAAAGTCATTAAGTGATTTTTTATTCTCCTCATGATGATGTCCTAAACAAATACTGAAATATAAGCCAATTGAAAAGAGAAGGCAGGGTCCTCAAAAAAGGATATTGGATGGATAATGAGACTAGAACAGACCAATATTATTATTATTATCAATACTCGACCTCCATGGAGTCAAAGACTCATCGTGGGAGGTACTCACTATTGCATACAATGCTCATCCAACCTCGTCTTAAACTGATTCAATGTGTCCACATCCACAACACACTTGGGCAATGCATTCCACTCATCAACCACCCTCCATGCAAAGAACCTACTTCTCACTCCTTTGCTCACACCCTCCTTATAGTTTCTAGCAATGGCCTCTTGTTCTACTTCCCTCTCCAATTCTAAGAAAAATCTCTTCCATATCTACCTGATAACAACATCTGACCAGTTTATATGTCTCAATCATATCCCCCCTTCCTCCTATTCACGAGGCTTTGCAACTTACATTCCCTCAATCTGTCCTCGTACTCCACATTCCAAAGACCACTGACTATCTTTGTGAATCTTCTCTGTACCCTTTCCAACATATCCTAGTCACCATGAAAACCCAGTGACCAAATCTGTGCACAATAATCCATATGAGGCCTGAGCAAGGCCTTATACAATGGAATCATAACCTCTCTATTTCTGCATGTCAGGGTTCTCCGCATGATTGTCAATATGGTCTATAACCATAATCAGAGTTCTGATGATGATGTCTTTGTAACAAGGAAGAAGTGTACAGGAGCTAATAAATTCTATATTTTTTATATGGAGTAACAATTATCCATTTCATAATACAAATAAAACAAAAATACACTGTGAGGTGGACATATGAGCCACCTCACAGTGTATTTTACTTACTTATAACCACAACTAACAGCAATAGTTTCAAGTGCCAATTTAGCTGTATATGCCAATATTGTACAAGAACTTCCTGCTTTCTCAAGGAGAGGATAAAGGGCATCCATCAGCATGATTTTGAAATCTATCCCAAGTACCTAAGAGTGTGAAAGTCAAACAATTATATGAATAATTAAATACCTGTATTTGTTTAGAACATTAACATAAGGATAGATTATTATCACAGATTTTTGTAGATAAAATATATACTGGAATTTTACAATTATATTTAATGCTCAACCAGTGCAATAGTTAATTTAGTTTATCAAAAATCCTAGTTATCTGAGTGTGCTTAAAATGTGTAAATAATATATCTCTGAGTGAGAGGATCAGAAAATTCTGAAGTTAAAAGCTAGCTAATCAGGAAAAGACCATCACATAATCTGTAAGGAAGCAGAAACGAATGGGACTTTGGACTCAGTATTTAATTTTTACTTTCTCATTCACAAATGCCAACATAACTGATATTACTTAGACAAATTATTAAAGAACACATAAGTCCACAGTAATGACTTTTAATTAATAAATAAGGTACAGATATTTCATACTAAAACTAATAGTACATCTTTAGTGTTACAAACAGATAGGAATGGAATACAAGTAATGAACATTCGGTGGATCACTTATTAAAATACATTGTTGTCGCGAGCTAAGAAATCTAAGAAATTAATAAATAATTAATATTTAAGATAATTGGTTTTTTAATGATTACATAAATTAAAAGTCTCCCAGATTTTCGAGAGAGAGAGACAATCATTTTGATTTTAATTCGGTTGGTGTCAAATAGCTTCACAACTTTCTTTAAAGAGGCATTCATATTTGAACCTGCATCTATGAAGGAGAATATCTTTGTCCCACTGGATATTATGGGTAGTGTTAATACTGTGTTGTGCTAGACCAGACTTATGAGGTTTGTTGTAATCAATATAATATTGATGTTCTTTAATTCTTTTTTCCACAGAATGGCCAGTTTGTCCAAAATAATAAACATCGCATTCACAGTATTTGGTAAATGCCAGCCAAAGATAGAGATGACAGTTTATCTTTTGTAGAAGGCAATAAGGAAGAAATTTTGTTGATAAGAATATCAGTGGGAATCAACTGGTACTTTTTTAAAATTCTACTTATAGGTTCTGAGATTCCTGGAATGTAGGAGATTGGAACATAAGATTCAATTATAGTGGTAATTATTAGATTCCATTAACTTTTTAATGATGGAAAGTTTTTGTAAGATTTCTGGAGAAGAGCAAACTTTATATGCTCTATTAATTAGAGATTTAAGAATGCCAAATTTTTGAGATGTGTGGTGAGCAGACTTTTTATGAATATATCTGCCAGTAAATGTGGGCTTTCGAAAGACACTTGTAGATAAGGTACCAGAAGAAGTTTGAGTAAGCAGGATGTCCAAAAAAATGGTAAAGTACCAGAATTTTCCTTTTCCATGGTGAATTGGATACGAGGGTGAAGGCTATTTATCTGTTGTAGAAAGGTGGAAAGCTCATCTTCAGTATGTGACCAAATGGCAAAAACATCATCGACATAATGATACCAAAGAGATGGTTGAGGGTGAATGGATGAAAACGTAGTCTCTTCGAATTGTTTCAAAAAAATAGTTAGCCAAAGGTGGAGACAAAAGTGCTACCTATGGCAGTACCCTCAACTTGTTTTTCCAACTAAAATAACCTGAATGGATAACAAATTCGAAAATCTTTGCGATATTTCATTGTATTAACGTAAGGCAATAAATTCTATAAATACTACTTTATAACTCGAAAAACAACTTTGTATCCTACTTATATAGATCGTTATAGGATATTTATATTATGCTTACTTTGTAATGCTCCGCACCTGTCACAGGCCCGACACGAGGGGGAGTACAGGCTCTCGCGGTCACTACTTGAGATCTTTTTTATTTCATTGTATTAACGTAAGGCAATAAATTCTATAATTACTACTTTAACCTTTTTCACAAAAATGTCCTCTTCATCATCATCAAATACGGAAGAAGAAAAATACAGAGGTTAAATCAAGAGAAAAAAAGGAAGATAAAACATCAGAATTAGAACAAAAGACTGTTGCTGCCGAAGCTACGTTTGCCTATCACACAGTGAAACATGCACATAGCTTCGATCATCGGATTGCATGAGTTCATTATTCAAAACATTATTTAGTGATTCAAAAATCGTTTCTCAATTGACATGCACACAAACAAAAATATCTAAAATAATAACAAATGTTTCAGCAAAAGACTGTGTATCTATAGCTGTCGAGAATTTAGGAGAAAATCAGCCATTTTCAATTGCAACAGCTTTGCTTAATTGTTTTAATTATTCAATTTCTTAACTTCGACTTTTGAAGTAAGTAAAGGAAACATTAAAATGTTTTCTTTACTTACTTCAAAAGTTGAAGGAGCTGAATTTATATCATGAGAACATTTAGTTTTTGCAGTGATAATGCTAATATAAATTTTGGTATTAATCAGAGTGTATTTACAGAATTAAAGAAATTTAATAAGGATTTAATAGATATGGGGTGTCTTTGCCGTGTCTTACACAATGCAACAAGAAAAGTTACAAGCTGTTTAAAAGTTGATATAGAATGTGTAACATTAAAAACACATAATGAATTTAGTTTCAAACATAGTAAAAGGTTAGAAAATTTAAAAGAACATTATGAATTTTGTGACCTAGAATATTCACATCTAATGTGTCATGTTCCTACAAGATGGTTGTCACTTCTTCCAGCAGTAGATGCGCTAACCAAAAATTTTGAGCCAGTGAAAAACTATTTTCTATATTTGGAAAGATATCCACCTATTTTACAAGATTTTTTTTTTTGAATTAGCACTGAAGCCATCTGTTCATCTCTTTCCCTCTCCCCACATTTTCTTAGAATTTTTGTATCTCTGGTCTCTAGTCTTTGAACAATTGTTTCTATTTCTAACCTAGCTCTCAGAGTGATAAGTTAAGACTGGTTTGAATGCCATCTTGTATATAGCTGTAGGTTTAGTATTTAGACTAATTTCTCTGTTATTCCATACAAATTTATTTAGTTGATTTCCCAACTTTACTTATTCTGTTGTTCATTTCTGCACTTAATTTGCCATTGTCACTAATAACTATGATTAAATAGCTGAAATGTTTTATTTATTCTATAGTTTCTCTTTTTTAGGAGAAGCAGTTGATATTTTCAATGTTTCTAGAAATTTTCAGAGCTGTTGTCTCTTCATTGCTGAACTCATGTCACATGAACATGTGTTACAGCAGTTATGTAATTTAATAACTTAATTAATTTAATTCAATTTAGTTGAGGAATTCTGTAAACATTCTTCCAGCTGATTTTACATCAAACTACCCTTCTGTATTATCCCAAATTCAAACGTTGACTGACAACTTAAATACAGACCACTCATTGCCTATTATAACGTCCCTTTTGCAACCAATTGTTTATAAAAATTTTCACTTCGCACACTGCCATATTATTATTATTGCTATATAGGTATTGGTTTGGAGCTAGAAGACTCATCATGGGAGATCATTATTCACACGATACCAATCTTCTAAACTCATTCATTGATGAAGTACTCACAACCACCTCTGGAAACTCATTCCACTTATTCAGCTCTCTCCAAGCAAAAAACTAGTTGTAACTCCCTTGCTAATCACTCTTAGATGATTTCTACTGGGAACCCCCCCCCCCCCCATTCTCTTCCTTTCTGACATGTACTGAAAATACAACTTATATGCTTCTATCAATGCCTCCTATCAGCAGTTTTTGACAGGCAAAAAGAGGAGAATAGATATGATAGCTCTTCAATCTATTCTTAGTAGTAGAAAGGCTTAGTAGTAGTAGTAGAAAGTGTTGGCAGTACACGTTAGTTTATTTAATGGTATTCATTCACAACACAGAATAATAAGAAAATAATTAATATTTATTAACAACTTATTTTCTGGTATTTCGCTGCTATTACATCCAGCAGTTTCAGAACACAAGAACAGTTTGTCATAGTACACCAAACAACAATTTGGAATAACAGTGGGACTAGTTTAAAAAAAAATTGAAATGGACAATACAAGGAACTAAAGTCCTAATTGGCACCATCTATTATCGGATAAAGAGAGAGAGAGAAAACAAGTATTAAATTGATCTTAAAATGGTTGCTGCTCAGATTTTTTGTAAATTGATACAGCCATACTTGTTGAAGTTTGGAGTATATTTTAAAGCTACTGCTGATTCCAAAAACAATCTCTCTGACTTATGACTTATGAGTAGTACTTTTCTTTTCTTCCATTGGATCATGTGTGAAGGGAGTATCCAAGGCATAGTCTGCTAGTCCCACTCTTATACCACACTGTTGTTGTTGTTTCGTGTACTGTGACAAACTGTTCTTGTGATTTGAAGATGCTGGATATAATACCAACTAAATATCAGCAAATAAGTTAATAAATATCATTTTCTTATTAGTCTGTGTTGTGAATCAATACCATTAAATAAACCAACATATTCTCATAAGGTGTATTCCATAGACCCACCACAATCTTGTCACTTGCTGATGGATTCTCTCCACTACTTCATCTCAATGGAATCCAGGTGACAGTGTGCAATAGTCTAGATGTGGCATTGTCAAAGCTTTATGAAGTTGAATAAAAACTTCTCTATTCCAGCTTATTAGTGTGTTCTTTAACAACGATGTAATCTGATGTACTTTTTTGGTCACCTTTGTAATATGTGATCTAAATTCAACTCCATGTTATCATAATTTTCCCGAAGTTCAGGTCAATAAATATAGTAGAAAAGCATGTGATCTCTTCTTCCCAAAGCACATCACCTTATAATTACTGCCAGTATGGGCAAAGGTAAAAACTTTTACCTTTGCCCATACTGCCAGTCTATTTATGTCATCCTGAAGGATCCTTCAGATGACTTAACTAGACCATCACCTTCATTTACTATCACTCTTTCAGCAAACAACTAAATATTTCCAGTCATATGATTTTGACTGGAAATATCATGGATGTACAAATTAAATAACAGAGAAACAAGTACTGAGCCTTGATACACCACTAGTCACCAGCCTTCTCCTGTACTCTGATATCTTTCTTTCAACCACCCTATAATCCAAATCACGCAACTGAGTTCTATGCAGAATTCTGTCCAGTAGTAACAGTGAGTAGCCATTTCCCTTATCTGAGTTCAATGTCAAGTTATTATAAAAAGTGAGCCAATTACTAATGCAAGACATACTTTTCACAAACTCATGTTGCCCCTTATAAAATTCACTGGTGTCTAAAAGCTAAGGATCAACTACATTTTTACCCATATATGAAAATATTTTTATAACTACAGCCAAATTTATTGACATCATATTAAAAAAATTATATTATACAAAAAATGTGTTATAAATTTTGTACAAATTTAGAGGAAACTATGAGGAGAGACATTTCAGTATGGAATATGTACACCCCAAACTGTGATGCAGCTCAAACAATGTTGCATCATGCTTGGCAATAAGTAATTCGGAAGTTCTTGAGACAAACTGGCCCATTCCTCCTTCAGAGCAAGGATAGGGCCTTGTTTGTCTTTCTGGAGGGAAATTTCGAGCAACAATGAATCCTACTGCATCCCAAACATGTTCTACAGGGTTGAGATCTGGGAGGTGCTGGCTACTCAATTCGATAAATATCCTTTGTCTCTACAAGTATCTTCACTGCTCGCATATGATGTGATGTGGCAATATCATCCATAAAAATTAATTTGCCTATAGCACCACAGAACAATTAAACATGACTTTGAAGAACTTTATTGCAATATCGTTTACCAGCGAGGGTCCCATTTTGTTGCAATTGTAGCTATGCATCCATTAAGCATAATGCCTCCCCACACCTTAACCCCAGCGATACCATATCTACACCTTTCAAGAACATTTTCGCAATCAAATCTTTAAAGGTACCTGTGGCATAACTATAAACAAAAAATAATGGCAGTGATTAACTTTAATGAAAGTATAGTTACTTCTTAATTGAAAATAACAGTATATCATCATTATCAATGTGTAGAAACAAGCAAATCAAAGAAGAGGAATACAAGATACATACACAAATCAATTTACCAATTAAAAACGGTTGCCATGAGCGAGATATTAATATATAATATTAAAACTATTTTTATGTTTATACAGGGTGTTCGGGATAAATTTGACATATTTATAATTAATTATATTTTTCCGTAAGTTACATGTATTAACACACACTTCTCTTCATTTAAAAGTTTGGACCCTTCTTCATTCATATACAAGATGTCAGAAAGGATGGATAGCTGGAACCCACCTGAATCATGGAAGAGAATAACTTGTATCATGATGATTCGTGCCCGCCATCAAAATAAGGATATTACGACTGCTGCCCAATGCTCCCTGAATACAGTAAAAACAATCAGGCATGAACTAGAGACTTGCAATGGTGACTACGAGGATGTAGCAAGAAGAAAGATCCCTAGCAGACGATCTGATTGCGTTCGTACAGCAGAATTCCTCGCAAATCTGCAGGAACAGGTGTTGAAGAACCCTGGCATTGGAATTCGGGCTTTGTTCGTGGAGTTGCTAACTGTAGTCAAGCCCTGGATAACAAGGGTAGCCAATGGTAGGCCGTATGTATGGCAGCAGGCCTACTTCGGCCCCTTGCCACACCTCTGGGAAAAGTCAAAAATGGTTGTCTGAAAATTTCTACGACATCACCAGTCCAAATGTTTGGCCTCCAAACTCCCCAGACCTTAACCCCATGGATTATTTTGTATGGGGCGCAGTTGAAAAAGACACCAATCGCACTTCCAGTAATACAAAAGCCCAGTTAATGGATAAAATTAAAACAGTTTTTGCGGCCCTTCCCAGGGAGACTGTAGCATCAGCTTGTTCGAGGTTCCGAAGCAGAATTGAAGCTGTGATCGATGCTAATGGTGGTTATTTTGAGTAAATCTTGTTGATAGTATTGTAATTAACTCTGCCTGTAATGTTTTTTTGTCAATTCATTAAATTTAATAGATACAAAGAAGATTTTCTTTTTCCTTACGAAACTGTCAAATTTATCCCGAACACCCTGTATATAATGAGAATCTACCAAACGTTTTTTTTTTTTTTTTTTGGGGGGGGGGGGGGAATCATTCTAATTCAGGTTAGGACAATGTAAAAGGACTTCACTTTCTTTGAAAAGGTTTTCATATTCAGAAGTGTTTCTATGCAGAAGATGATTAGTTTTATCCTATTGGATAATGTGTTTAGTGTCAATATTACGCTGTGTCAAACCTGATTTTTGAGATTTCACTGTTGTTTATATATATATATAGGGCTCAAGAAATAATCTCAGCTACTCAGCAGTGGTGAGTAGAAGGCTGGACAAAATGTAATCTTTTTTATTTAATAAAAATAACTTTCTAAAGCACGCACGCACATGCATGCATGCATGCACGCACTCACGCACGCGCACACACACACACATTTAACTTTAAGAAAACAGAGAAGAATATAAAAGGCCATTCTAGTAACAATAGTAATCTGTTACTAGAATGGACAATATTATTTACTGACTTTTACAATTAAACAATATTATTTATTGACTTCTTGAAATGGTTCTCATACATTGAAAATGTTCTCCAAATAATGATAAAGCACCAATAATCACTTTAAGGAACATCTACTGACTTATTTGGAAATATAATTAAAAAGTGTGTGTGTGTGGTCATGTACAATTACATTTTTTTTTCATGACGAGTAGGGATTTAGATAATTGTTGAGTCCTGCATATATGGGACTCAGTTACATACTCCTGAATGATTTCTCTCTTTGCTAATCTTTCCTCTCCCATTCTGTTTAAGTGACAATACCACCAGAGATTAGATCTATAAAGCCATTCCTGTATGCTGACAATGTCAAGTTCTTTATCCTCATCTTTAGTATGATATTGCCATTAATGCCATCTCCAAAAATACCATGCCTACTTGGTATAATATAAAGATCTCTTAATAAAAAAAGTAAATCTTAAATTCTAAGAAACAGAACAAACACTTGCGGTACAGTTGTATTATGGATGGTAAACCTAACATTGAATATTTATAATCTATCCCTTACATTGAAAGAAAAAAACCTTAATCAAAAGAAACACTTATAGTATAATAGCATACCTTACATGCTTCCACGCGCATGCACACACAGAGAAAGCGAGATAAAATATTTGAAGTAAAGGGAGATAACTTTTCTCCCTACCCACCAGCACACAAGTGATTAGCTGTTGCTGAATATAAGGCAGTAAATTTAAAAATGCTATTTTTAAAATTTTTAATCACTTCAAAATAATGTCGGGGTGCTTAAGGGTCAAAGCTGTATAACTGACAGGAGACCTCCACATAGCCTTTAAAGGAATGCGAAGAACCGACCAAGGCTTCTGACCTAATGTCCAATCCTCACCATCTCGCAGTGCACCCTGTTGGATATCTACCTGGATACTGAACGAATGAGGATGGGCAGGCAATTTGGGATCAAGCCGAACAAATTCTATTCTTACTGGCTTAAACCAATATACAAAATAATGGTATAACATGAAAAAATTTCATGCCTGCTGGGGTCGCCCAGTTAAACAAGGCCCCGTTGTTTTCGCCAGGGAACCAGGTCGAACAGCGAAAAGTCAGCTACTGGAACAAATCTGAAAACACACCCCAACTCAACATCACCAGAGTTACAGATCGGTACTATCAACATAAGAAGCCTGAATGGCAAAGAAATGGAGCTAGCTGAGGAATAAGATAAGTACCAGATCGACATAATAGAGGTGAACTGAAGACAAAAAAAAGACAAAAACATGTGAGATCTTTCTGAGCAATAAATACAAAATGTTATATTCAGGAAATGACAATCAAGGAAGAGGAGTAGCCATAGTATTCAACACAAAATATGACGCTAATCTTCTTGAATGGCAGGCAGTCTCAAGAAGAGTGATATGGCAAATATCACAATGGGTAATTGGACAATGAGACTTATTTGTGCCTATAGTCCCACAGAAGGTTTTACTAAGGTAGAAGTGGAGGAATTTTTTGATGCTTTAGAAAAAGCAACTGACACAATGAAAAAGGAAAAGTTGGTCCTTGTTGGGGATCTAAATAGCAGAGTAGGAAATGATTGTCATAAAAATACAAAAATATTTCGGGAAAATTTAGAAAAAATCGCAAAGCTAATAATAATGGCAAATACCTGTTGGATTTCTACTCAGGACATGGACTGGTTATTACTACCGCCATGTTCCAACATAAAAATGTGCACAAATTCACATGGAGACAAGAGGCAAGTAATAAGAAAAATCTCATTGACCATGTTATTGTTGATAGTGACGTTTTCTCCCTGGTGCAGGACACCAGAGTGTACAGAGGATATGAAGCAATCACTATTTGGTCTTGAGCAGGATAAAACTGAATTTCATATTGAAAAGAATAACATGTAAGAAAGTTTTAAAGCGCATAAAAGTTGAGTAGCTCTCAGATGTGAACAGTAGACTAAAATATGCAAAGCTTATTGAAGAAAAAATGAAAGAGTTTGAGAACAGGAACCAAACTTTAGAGATGCAGTGGGAAGCCTTGAAGAAAACCCTGATTGATTCAGCCAGAGAGGCACGTGGTGAGGTAGTCTCTGCAAGGATAAAAAAATTAGAACTCCATGGTGGTCACAGGAAGTTAAAGAGGCAGTGAAGGAAAAGAAGAAAGCATATCAAAAGTTCCTGGCAAATAAGTCAGCTTTTGCTCTTAGAGAATACAGAGACAAATGTAAGAAAGCAAAACACTGTGTAAAACTAGCTAAACAAAAGTCATGGGTGGACTTTCGCAAGAACATAGAAAATAATCAAGAAGGTAGTAAGATATTCTGGAGGTTGTCGAAGAATCTTAGAATTGGAGGAAACAGTGCTGAAAAAGGAGTTAGAGATGATAAAGGTGACATGAAAACAGGAGAAAAAGATATCCTTGAAGTATGGAGTAATTACTTCGAAAAATTGCCAAATGAAACAAGCAGTGATCGCACAGTGGTAAAAAACACTCAACAGGCATACAGTCAGGAATACATATCCATACTTGAAGTAGAAAAAGCCATCAAAGGCTTGAAATGTGGAAAGGGAGCAGGAGTTGATGATAATCGACCAGAAATGCTGAAGTATGGTGGTATAAAAGACTTACAGTGGCTGTACTGCATAGTTCAGAAGCCTGGACAGAGGGACGAATTCCCGATGATTGGAGTAGAACTCTAATAGAACCCACATATAAAAAGAGAAATAAAACTGAAAGTGAGAATTACAGAGGTATTTCCCTACTGAATGTTCCTGGCAAGATCTATGCAAGTGTACTTGAGAAATGGTTGAGAAGAATTGTGGAAGTAAAGCTTGGCGAAGAACAAGCTGGATTCAGGCCAAATAGAGGCTGTCAGGATCAGATCTTCACTTTACGACAAATAGTTGAGAAAGCATAGTAATATAACAAAGATCTGTATTTAAGTTTTGTTGATCTGGAAAAGGCATATGCCAAGACAGAAGCTATTCAATATGCTACAGTTATATAGTGTCAATGGAGCATTATATCAATCAATACTTAATCTGTATTTGAGTTGTAAGTCGGCAGTTAGAATTGAAGGAAGCACAGGAAGATGGTTTAATGTTAAATCTGGTGTCAGACAAGGATGTACATTATCCCCTCTGTTATTCATTATCTATATGGATCACATTATGAAGGAAAGTGGTATTAAACATGATATCAGAATTGGGGAAGTTAATGTCAGCTCTTTGCTTTATGCGGATGATGTTATACGTCTAAATAAATCCGCTACAAGTCTGCAAGATTCTCTGACTAAATTGAATAGCTGTTGGAATAAATATGGTATGAAGGTCAGCATTAAAAAGACAAAAACAATGAAAATAGGTAGAATTGTTGAAAATGTCAACTGTGTTGTGAACGGGGAAACTGTGAAACAAGTAAAACATTTCAGCTACTTAGGCACGATTTTTACTGAAGATGGTAAATTAAATATGGAAATAGACAACAGAATCAGCAAAGCTGGTATGGTAGGAAGTCAACTGAATAAATTCATATGGAATAAGAGAGAAATCAGTTGGAACACTAAATTAGCTGTATACAAGACAGTGTTCAAACCAGCTTTAACTTATGGATCTGAGAGCTGGGTCAGAAGTAAAACACCTGACCAAAGATTAGGGACTGCAGATATGAGAGTCCTGAGTAAGATTAGAACCCCATGTGGTGACCAGGGTTAAAGAATAGTCCCAATGTAGCCCTTGCATTTTGTAAAAGGCGACTAAAATGGGTACTCAGTACCTGGTGGTATAGCCGGGTTCCTTCTTGTAAGGTTGTTCGCAGGGCTAACAACCCTCTCCTGTAAAAACTCATTTGTTAAGAAAGTTAAAAGGAAAATTAGCCAGACAGACTTTGCAGGACAACAGAAAAAGGATTATGAATATTCGTTTGGAAGCTGGAATGTCTTGAGCCTGAACATGCCAGGAACATTGAAGAGAGTGTGTGAGGAACTACAGAGATATAGAATGCAGATAACAGCATTGCAGGAGGTGAGATGGAAAGGAAGTGGCATATTTGATACCAGAACACATACTATTTTTTAGAGTGGAGGAGATCAAAAAGCCTTTGGTACCACATTTTTGGTTAATAAAAAATAGAAACACTTGGTTCTTGATTTTAGATCAGTAAATGAACGACTTTGTGTACTGAGAATAAAGTTTAAGATATTCAATATTTCACTTATATATGCACATGCACCGAGGACTCCTGTGAAGAAGACAAGATAAATTTCTATGAATTATTGGAGAATAAACATGATCAGGTACCGAAACATGATGTTAAAATGGTTCTAGGAGACATGAATGCCAAAATAGGAAAGGAAGAGACCTTCGGACCAACAATTGGAGGAGATAGTGCACAGGAAGAAAGTAATGAAAATGGCATGAGACTAATTGATTTTGCCAGTAGCAAAAATATGATCATATGTACAACCTGTTTTCCACATAAAAAAGTACATAAAGTTACCTGGAGATCGGCAGATGGAATAACGGAAAATCAGATCGATCATGTGCTGATCGATAGATGACATGCGACAGATATCATTGATGTAAGAAGTTTTAGAGGTGCGGATTGTGATATGGATCATTACTTGTTAAAAATTAAATATAAACAAAGGATAAAGATTAATAAAGTAGGTAGATGAAAGAGAACACCAAGATATGATGTCCAAAAATTAAAAGATGGAAAAATCAGACCAAAATATATTGAAAGATTGAGAGAAGAAATAAATAAAGAAAATGAGGATGAATAAATAAATAATACGACAATAGATAAAAAATGGGAAGGGATCAAGAATAAAATTACTAAAGTGGCTGAAGAAGTCTTGGGATTCAGAAATAACGATAAAAGAAATGAATGGTATGATTTGGAATGTAGAAAATGTGTTGAAGATAGAAATACAGCTCGTCTAAAGATGCTTGGACGAAAAACTCGAACAAATGAAAATGAATATAGAGAAAAACGAAAATAAGCCAAAAAGATGTGTAGAAGAAAGAAACGTGAATGGGAAAAGGCAAGGCTAAATGAAATCGAGATTTTGAAGAATACAGGCCAAATTAAGAAAATGTATAATAAGATAAAGGAAATTAAAGGTGGATTTCAACCCAGAACAACTTTGTGCAGAGACCATGAGGGAAACTTGCTCAGTGGAAAGGAGGACATTTTTGAAAAGGTGGGCAGAATATTTTGAAGATCTCCTTCAGGACAAAACAAGCTTGGAAAATAACGTTCCAGAAGAAGACGAGTTTAACGAACCCCTGGCAAGTATGGGAAAAGCTGAGACAGAGGAAGCACCAGAATTAAACGAGGTGGAATTAGCCCTAAAGAGAATGAAAAATAATAAAGCACCTGGTAAAGATGGAATACCACTCGAGCTATTAAAATACGGTGGGCAAATCACTATTAATCAAAATACATAAGTGTTTGTCAGAGGTATGGGAAAGTGAATCTATGCCTACTGAATGGGACACTGCTATTTTCGTTCCTATACATAAGAAAAATGACAAGTCTCTATGTCAAAATTATAAAGGAATATCACCGTTAGCAGTAATTTACAAAATATTTGCAAGAGTACTGGCAACTAGATTGGAACCCTTTATAGAAAAAACACTGGGTGACTACCAATGTTGGTTTAGGTATGATAGATCAACAACAGACCAGATCTTTACAGTACGAACAATAATGGAGAAATGTTACGAGTTCAATATCAATTTGCACCATTTGCTTGTGGACTTTAAACAAGCCTATGATAACATCAATAGAGATAAGCTATTTAAAGTCATGAAGGAATTCCAAATTCCACCTAAACTGATAAGATTAGTTAAAATGACACTCAGAAATACCATGGGTAGAGTGCAAATACAGGGCGAACTCGCACCTGAGTTCAGGATTACCAAAGGATTACGACAAGGAGATCAACTATCAACAATGCTTTTCAACCTATGCCTTGAAAGGGTAATACGAAATGTAATTATAAACAGAGGTGGAACTATTATGAATAGAAGTCTACAGCTTTTGGCTTTTGCAGATGATGTGGACTGTATCGCAAGGACTGAGAGAAGCCTTAGAGAAGGTTATAGACAAATGAGAGAGGAGGTAAGGAAAATGGGACTACAAACAAATGAAACTAAAACAAAATACTTAATTGTTGCCAGAGATAAACAAAAATTGGGAAACAGCCAAAGTTTCACAGTAGATGAAGAAATCTTTGAACGAGTCCAGCAGTTCAAATATTTGGGTTCAGTAATAACAGAAAGTAATGATATGTCAGTTGAAATTACCTATAGAATAGCTGCTGCAAATAGAACTTATTATAGTATTCAGCCATTATTAAAATCTAATTTGATTTCGATAAAAAGTAAAATCCAGCTATATAAAGTAATCCTCAAACCTGTGCTTTTGTACGGCTGCGAAATATGGACAATGATTCAGAGAGATCAAAACCGATTACAAATTTGGGAACGAAAGGTATTAAGAAAGATCTTTGGCCCAATTAATGAGAATGGAATTTGGAGAGTGAGGAATAACAAAGAAATAATGGAGAAATTCAATGAAGCGGATATTATTACTGAAATAAAGGTGAGAAGACTGAGATGGCTAGGACATGTTCAGTGAATGGAGGATGATAGAGCCGTAAAAAAGGTCTTCATGTCTGGACCAGGTGGATCTAGGCCCAGAGGACGACCAAAAAGGAGATGGCTTGACGATGTGGAGGATGATTTAAAGAAAATGAGAGTAAAGAACTGGAGGAGCAAGGCACAGAATCGTGAAGAATGGAAGGCTATTCTGAGACAGGCCCAGGTCCTAAATGGATTGTAATGCCAAGGAGTAGTAGTAGTAGTAGTAGAGAAAGATTAGAGGCGTGAACAGATGGCATCAATGATAATATCATATTAAAGACGAGGATATTAGGAAAGAACTTGATATTTTCAGCATCTAGGAATGCGTTAGCAGAGCTAATCTCTGGTGGTATGGTCACTTAAACAGAATGGGCGAGGAAAAATTAGCAAAACAAGTGTTCTCTGCCAGGATGGCAGGAAAACGACCCAGAGGAAGACCAAGATATAGGTGGATTTATACGGTACAATGTACCTTAGATGACAAAAATATAAGATCTGATAATGATAATAATGGAGTCTTGACAAGTAACAGACTGATTTGGAGGAAAATTGTAGATAGGAAGTTAGTAATGATGTAAATTTTTCATGTAGTACTATCATATCCTGAACACCCCTTGAGGGTAAATGTCAGGAATTTGATGATGATGATGATGATGACAAAATAATGTCCAACTCTAACCATCTTTATTGAGAGGCTCTGTAGTGATGATCATTGGAACATCAGAAGTTTGTATTCTGTTAGATCCTAAATGAAGGAATCTTGGAAAGAAATCATTCATTTGGAATCTAACATATAAAACTTGCTGGCAAAGAAAAATACCTGCACATCAGTTGTAATTAAAAGTGAAACTTCTTCACTTTATGTAAAATTTGTATTCTTTATTTCAATTGCCGTATGTTTAAGCTGATGTGATTATTTTAAGATTTCATTTTTAAGCACGTCTAAAAAGAGAGATAATCTGATTTAAATTTAAGCTATGTAAAATTTACTGTGAGTCATCTAAAAAGTTGCTAAGTAATAATTCCTGGAAGGCATAAAGCTACACGTGTACAGCGTAACGCTAGCGGCTATAGCTTACTCGGAAAATTACGTTGCCATGTATTCTGTAAATCCAAGTATAACAGCGTCAAAAAAGTGAAGGATGAACCAAAAGGGGTGAAAAGATAAGGGCCGTGTGAAAAGGGGACTGAAAAAAGAGAGCGCTCTATAGAAGAATATAAGGGGTTGAGCCCATATCGGAACACTCTCTCTCGTCGTAACATTTCCTGTTTTGGTGGTTCGGAAGTTAGCGGGCAGTTTTGCGTAAGGGGGGGGGGGTGAAGTCTGTGATAAGATGTCGGCGTTCTTAAAATGAAGGAGGATTCTATGCAAAGCTGAAGGTAAAATTTCCAGTCCTAGCAGAATCAAGCCGTCGCTGAAAAGTCCCATCTAAATGTTCCTAAAATGCAGAGATTGAGTCCGTTTCCGGCAGAAATAATCAAGATAGCATATTCCCAACGTTGCTGTATGGACAGCCAATAGATGAGAAGTATCCAGACGTACATGTGGTGCAGATCAACGCGGAAAAAGCTCGGTAAGGTGCAATTTCTCTAATTTTGTGTGAAAATTCATTAGAAGAGAGAAGATTGTTTACGAATGTGAAATTAAGAACTGTATTCTAAAGAACTCTGTGGACAGTCTCTATTTTGAAAGTTAACCTCCTTTGAGAGTAACAAGAATTGTTTGGAAGAGATCTTTTGTAATTTTGTATGTGATAGGATTAACTTTGTTGGAAATAGTAGAAATTTTGAGAAAATAATCTTATATTTCAGTGTAAGCTCTAGTACAAGTATGTCTATCCCAACTAGTTCCAAGATGAACGATTCTGAAATTTTCAGAACAATAAACCCATAGCAAGTATTCCCCCAGTTCTCTGGAGAGGAATCAGATAATGTGTTAACGTTTTTTGGTTATACTGAGGAACTGGGAAAAATCGGTAGATGGAGTGATTTCCAACTCCTTATTCTGCTACACAGCAAACTAGCACAAGAGATTAAAAGATAACGAGTGAATATAACAGAGAAGGACAGGGCGATCTGCATAGTACAAGTTAGAAAGAACAGGAGAGGCAGTTAGAAAGGGTAGGAGAGGCAGTTACAAAGGATGCAAAGCCCGCCTTCTTATCTAAGCATAAGTCAGAAAAAAGAAAAAAACCAGGTGAAAAAGAAAGGTAACTCCCAGAGGATTGTGGGATGTCTAAAAAGAAATTTTCTTGAAAATTTTTTTTTTCTAGAAAGAGGGGACCTTTGTTACATCCTGAATGAAGCACTTTATTAAAGAAACAATTCATTCAGGATTTAACAAGTCAGAAAAATCAGCTGAGAGAAAAAACTTGTACTCGAGCAGAAGAAATAAAGTACTAAATGTAAATAGAAGTAGATTTACCTCCTTTTAGTAGAATTGTAATACCATGTAAAGAACTTCGTGTATAAATTAGTATTATATGAAATGCATCATGTATACAATGAATGGGTAAATTAGATGTAAACATTAGTCCAAAGGTCACAGGCAGGCCTGAGGCATTGGCAATCTCAGAAAGCGACGCGCATTCGTTTCCCGGAAGACGCTGCTATGATCTCGCGATGTGCCAAAGTTGCCGCGGACGAAGAAAGTAGCGGGCGGGAAAAGATCGCAGAAAGGAAAGTAAGAGGGCGCTATCGCAGCTAGTAACAGGGTGCTAAAAAGGGGAGAAGTGAAGGAAGAATAAAAAGGGTTTGTCTTTCTCAAGGCTTTTTTTGCCTATTTTGCTGGATGATGATTTGACTTCTCTTGTGGACCAGTGGTTCCTGATGGTGCTTCTTGGCGGTAGTTCGATATCGGAGGGCGCGCCTTTCCCTTTGATGTCTGAATTTTTGCCGGCACTAAAGCATGAGATGTCGGCACATGCTGCCTTCGCTGAAGTTCCAACGGAATACTATTGCGGACGTATATTATGAAACGGCAGCTACAAACGAGGATGGCCCGAAACAGATCGAGAATAGACGAGGAAAAAAACGTCAGGTGTAGAGCATAGTTTAATCTGATGACCATAGTGACCCACCACATGGACAAAGAGCCGTGGAGCAAAGGATGTGGCAGAGGCATGGCAAGCAAGCTACATTATTATGCCAATAACTTCCATGAACCGGAGGAATTCTACAAACAGAGAAAATGCTAATGCATGTGGGACAACCGATGTGCCTACTCGAAGACCACATATAGTAGGGAAGAAATCAGCAATGTAGTCAGCAAAAGACGTGAAGTACATAGCCACCCTCAACATAAGATCATTATACTGACCTGGAAAATCAGTTAGTCCAGGAAAATTTAAAAAGACTGAAATGGAATATTTTAGGTCTATCAGAGACACATTGGTGTAGAAAAGGATTTATGGATTTACCAGAAGGTAGACTATACTTCTCAGGAAGAAAAGATAAAATACACAGAGAAGGAGTCATTATTAGCTGAGAAGAAACTTATATACTCAGTAAATTAAATATATTAAGTAATTAAAATAATTCAAATATATGTACCAGACAGTAACCATCTAGAGCACTAGTTCCCAACCTGTTTTGGATCATGCCCCACTTCAATGCCTCAAAGACTTTGATGCCCCCCTCCCCCTTCTAGCATAATAGTCATCAACCAAGTTCTAAAAAAGTATAGTATAAATAGGTACTTCAAATAAAAAAGGAACATAGGTAAAACTGTATTTAATTTGACTTTCTTCAATGAATATAAATTTTCTATTACACTTTGTATATTATAAAACATAAATCAAACTCAACTCGGGAAAATAAAATCCAAGTTAATGTGATCCTTGAGCTTGATGTCTGCTGCAAAGTGGTTTTATTTGAGATACTAATTTAGTCAATTTCAATCTCAAATCCCCATGGTTTGTGATATCAAGAGGATTTCTCTTTCCTTTTTTTTTTTTTCTTTTCAGAAACAAATCATTTACAGCACTAAAGTGACATTCAACTAAATATGATGACGGGAAGGGCAACAGTAATTTTCTTGCAAAACTAGTTAAATTTGGGTATTTTGTTTCTGTCTCGTCAAAAAGTCATGCCATTGTTCCTTTTATGTTGAATACAGTTCTAATAGACTCATTATTGGACTTAAGAGATTATGTTTGTTTTCAACTATCAGGCAAACTTAATATTTAAATAAAACGGCAAAGCGTTTTATTTAAATTTATTTTATTTAATTAAATTTAGTTTCTTTAAATTCATTTTATTTAAATTGATAGTAACGTGACTTTGACATTGACAATACATAAAAAATTAAACTTGCCTCATTGTTTACAACAAAAACTTCATAAAGTTAAATTGGCATTTCAGATGTGATAGATGCTATGATCTAACCTTAACACATTTATGCAGCCAAGTATTTATGTTGGCTGCTCTACTTGTGTTGCCAGCTTTTTTTCTAGGAAAGTCAGGGTTGTAATATCGATAATTTATCGCCAACAGTGGTGGTTTTTTGATTATATCAGTGATGAGGTGACAAATGCAACATCATTTTCTAATTGCTCACCTAAAATATTCAATTTTCTTCCTTGTGGGACATATGCCCTACATTGGGAAACACTGATCTAGAGGAAGAAATAGAAAATCTATGAGGAGCTACAACAGGAAATAGATAAAAAAACAGAGAAAAAACTCATGATAGTAATGGGAGATCTTAATGCAAAAATAGGGCAGTTCGTAGTAGACAAAAAAGATGTGATGGTGTAATTTGGATACAGAGAGCTTAACGATAGAGGAGAACAATTACTACAATCCTGTAAAGCAAATGACCTAATGATTGCAAACATATTGTTTTATCAACACCCTAATAATAAATATACATGGACATTCCCTGATGGTAATATATTTCTTTATATTAAACTGCATATTAATAGTTCTTTATATTAAACTGCATAGATTATATTATCATAAAAAAAAAAAACAATGGAAAAGATAAGTAAATAATGTTTGAACATTAAGAAGTTTAGATTTTGACACTGATCATGAAATATTAACTGTCAAAGTGAAAATAAATTTAACAAGAAAAATAATATCAGTAAAGAAGAAAGATTCAATCTATCAAAACTAAACGACAGTTCCATCAAAAGTCAATTTTTAGAACATGATACACCTGAGATTAAAACCCACTGTCTCTCAGAACAGTGGAAAATACTGTGAAGAAGGAAAAGAAACAGTGTTATCAATTGCAAAAGATATTCTAGATAACAAATCCAAAATAAACAATCAGTGGATTGTTTATTTTGGGTTTGTTATCTAGAATATAGAAGAGATGCCAAGATACTTGTAAACTAACAAAACAACAAAGAGAAAAGAGAAAAATACAGAGCACTAAAAATAAAGTTGATAACCTGTGCAAAAAAAAGCCAAAGAAAAATGGCTAGAAGAAAATGCTAAAAATGTCAAGAAGTATACCAACATCACAGCCTAAAAGTTTTCCATGACACTACAAGAGAAATTATAAAGGAATTTTCAGCAAAACCAGTAACAACGATAAATAACAAGATGACTGAAACCGAGGATATTGAAGAGATAAGGAAAATCTGGTCGAACCATTTTAAGATTATCTTTCATCAAGGAAATAAAACTACAATGCTAACAACAGAAGAAAATAACGATTACCCAAAAAATTTAAAAGAAGTTAGATACACAATAAAACAAATGAAAAACAAAGCACCAGGTATTCATACTATCCCTATTGAACTGTGGCTATATGGAGACAGCATATCAATAGAATATTTAGCAATCCTATTCAACAAAATACTTGAAACATGAGAGATACCAAATGACTGGAGAACTGGAAGGTTCATCCCAATATACAAGAAAGGATTAGATAGACAAAAGAGATTGCAGAAACTACAAGCCAATCAATTTACTCTCCCTCTATAAAATATTCGTAAGAATTATATAAAATAGATTAAAAAATACCTATGAAGAACTGATAGGTACCGACATACAAGCTTTTGATAACATCAATAGAGAAATTCTTCTTAAAGTTCTACTAGAAAAAGCAATAGATAAATATATAATACAGTTTCTGATAAAATATTCTAAGACAAATGCAATAATTAAAAAAGACACACACAATAGGACCCATAGAGATCCAAAAAGGAGTAATGCAAGGATGTCCACTATCCCCATGCCTATTCAACATATATCTAGAAGTTGTAAAGAATGAAATAGATAATGAGCCTGGAATCAATATCAAAGGTTTACATATAAATAATATCAAATATGCAGATGATCTTGTTCTTATTGCAAGAAGTCCAAATGAACTACAAATATTGATAAACAAACTAAACAAAGCCTGTAAAATATATGACATGGCAATAAATATACAAAAGTCCAAAGTGATGAAAACAGGGAGAAACAAATCTAACATCTCAGTCACCCTAAATGGAGAAAACAAATAGAACATGTAGATAAGTTCATGTATATTGGATCAAAACTAACAGAAACAATAGATGCACTTGAAACAATCAAACACAGAATAGCAATAGGATGGACCACCATGGAAAAATTACAGAAAATCTGGAAAACAAACAAAATATCTAAGCAAGCCAAATCAAATTATATGAATCAATAATTATACCAAATTATACAGTTTTCTATGGAGCAGAAGTATGGACAATTAAGAAAAGAGAGGAGAAAAAACTGTTGGCATTTGAAATGAAATGCTTAAGAAAAATAAACAAAACAAGTTGGATAGAAAAGAAAACAAATAGCACAGTTAGACAAGAATTATCGTATAAGAAGACAATATTAGTTAAAAAACAACTGAGATGGTTTGGCCATGCTGCACGCATGGATGCAGACATACTACCTATCATCTTAATAAATACTTTTAGAACCAAAAAAAAGAAGACCCGGGAGACCAAGAATCACCTAGCTGAAATCAATAAAGAACGTTTCAGGATGTAGAACTTATGAACTTTTTCATACAGCAAGGAATGGAGAAGACTGGAAGACTCAACCTGTCTTAGACAGAGAAGAACAAGAAGATTTTATATTCTTTTAAGAACTATCATTACCAAAACTCTTAGTTTTCTACAGTGACCAGATGTGCATATTTATCAGAAATAGACTACTGCCTCTATACTGCTACATTCTGTTTTTACTGCATGCAAATTTTGTAAAATTTTACTACATATAGACATCAAAAAGTAATGTTTTTCTGTTTACTCTTGACAATACTTAGTTTTGGAAAAGTTTAACATTCAAGAGCCAATGTATGAGCCTCCTTTTGCATTCATTGACAAGGAAGGAAAGTTTGCACATTAAGAATGAAAAAGGAACTTACATATTCAAGGCAGTATGTATAGGGAGTTTTGAACCACTTAGACTGGATAAATTATTTTAGTATAAATTACAAGCGGGGGGGGGGGGGGGGGCTGAAAAGTTGTGCTAAACACCTAGAACAAAAATGAAAGATAAAGAACAAATCATTACAGTTTGCTGAAACATGGGGTCAAAGGGTTTTAAGATATGTTCTTGCTTGTGGTAACAGCAGATGCTTTAATATAATTTTTGTTTATCAGAACTTCTCATTTCCCCTCGTATTATAGCTTAATGTCCAAAAGGAACCGACTATGTATGACACTTCCACGAAATAAAGTGGGGAAAAGGTCCAGTTACTATATAAAAATATAATAGAAGAAAGAGTTCTGAATAGAAACTTTGATTCACAGCCAAATTAAAAATGTACTATCCAACATATAAAAAGATCCTTAATATAGTAAATACTGAATTTATATTGAGGAAACTGGCATGTTCCAAAAAGAAATCATACTTCCCCATTTGTGTCTACAAGAATCAACAAAATGCAGTCATGTCAATTACTTTCCATAAAACAGGAAAACTGCCTACAAGAATTACAAGTACTTAACAACATAATGTGCTTGACTCATTATAACCTTGGCTGATTTTGCTGTAATCCTACACAATATAATCCAACCCAACATTACTGACTTCACAGGCATTCTGTCTGTTACATATTATTATTATTATTCCGAGCATCGAGGAGTCAACAGACTCATCGAGGGAGGCCCTAACATCATGTCAAGAACAACTAATCGACATTCACACAGTATCAATCATACCTTGCCTTAAACTCATTCACGGTCGTAGCACCCACAACAGACTCTGGCAGCTTATTCCACTCATTCACCACTCTCCAAGTAAAAACCTAGCTCTAACACCCTTGTCAACCACATTCTTGCCCAGCTTCCATGCATGACCCCTAGTCCTCCCACCAGTCCTATTTTCAAAAATATCTTCTGGATTAATCTTATAGAAACCCTTCAGTAATTTGAATATCTCAATCATATCACCCCTTTTCTGCCTATCGGCCAATTTCTGCAACCCACAAATCGTCAACCTATTCTCATAAGGTTCATTCCACAGACCTGCTATCATCTTGGTCACTCGTCTCTGGATCCTCTCCACCTCCTCATCAAGAAGAAACCCTGGCACCCATATCTGGGCACAGTAGTCTAGTTGGGGTCTTATCAAGGCTCTCGATATAGAGGAACAATAACTAATTTGTCTCTGCTTGTTAAAGTATTTTTCAGCAATCAAGTGATTTGATGAGCTGTTTTGGCCACTTTTGCAATGTAAACTTCAACTCCCTATCCACCAACACTCCCATCCCTGGCCTCATCAATCTCCTGGAGTACGGTTCCACCAATGTGATATAGTGCCGCTATTCTTTTCACCCCAAAGTGCATACTTTGGGGTGAAAACACCTTACACTTTGCCACATTAAATTGACATCCATTTTTCCTAGCCCAGTCCTCCAAACTATCCAAATCATCCTGTAAAATTTTGACATCCTGTACACTCACAATTGCTCTACCTAACTTTGCATCATCAGCAAACAAGTGAACACTTCCTCTCAGATCCTTTCCTATATCATTGATGAACAAATTGAAAAGTAGTGGTCCAAGAACAGAGCCCTGCGGCACACCACTAGTCACAAGCTGTCCTTTAGACTCAACTCCTGAATAAACCACTCTCTGGTATCTCTCCATCAACCACCCTCCTATCCATCTCACCAACCCTATATCCATCCCCATCTTTTCCAGTTTACTGATTAGGGTTCCATGTGGTATCCTGTCAAAGGCCTTGGCAAGGTCCAGTAGAATCACTGTAAACCCATTACCCTTATCCAGTTCAGCCGTCACTGTGTTATAAAACATAAGCAAGTTACTGAGGCATGATCTACCCATCACAAAACCATGTTGTCCCCCATACAATATCCCATTTTCATCTATCCAATCCTGTATTCTTTTCTTGACTAATTTCTCTAAGACCTTGACGATGATTCCTGATATGCTAATCGGTCGGTAATTTACAACAGTAGTCTTGGAACCACCTTTATGCAGTGGAACTATTTTCCCCTCTTTCCACCCCCTCGGGACTAACCCAGACCCGAGACTCAAATTAAACAAAATGGTCAAGGATACTGACAATTCTTTAGCTGCTTCTCGTACGACACGAGCTGGTATACCATCCAATCCCACAGATTTATTGACATTGAGGTTATGCAATAGACCATTCACCTCAATTCCTGTATAATTTATTGGTTCATTCATTCCTGCAATGTCACCACCTGGATGATATACTCTTGCAAAGTGCTCGCTCAGTAATTCAAATATATCAACTGATTTGGTTATTTCCCTACCATCGGCATTCTTTAAAATCATTCTGCCATATACATTTTTTCTTTTACTTGCAACATATCGAAAGAAATGTTTGGGATTCTCTTTAGCCTGCATGGCTAATGTTCTTTCATAATCCGTTTTTGCTTTTCTTACCACACTCATTACCCTTCTGACTAGTGCTTTATACCGTTCATGTGCCTGCCGGTCACCTTTCTCCTTAAATTCCCTCCATAGTTGTTTCTTTTTTTGCAGCTCAAGCTTAATGGTGTTATTCATCCATTTAACCCCTACTTGATTTATTATTCGGACTCAAGGTATACAGTCAGCCATTGTTTCATGTAAACACTTCTTAACTGCCTCCCATGCACTATCAACTTCTAGTCCTTGCAGTTGTACATGCCATGACACTGAACCAATCAAACTCCTAAGCTTGTCATACTTTCCAGCCCGATAATTCCACATGTACCCTGTCTTAATTGTAAATTCCACACCTTTAGCCACCTCCCAAGTCAAGACCCTATGATCGCTCTCACCAATAGGTGGCAATGTGGTCATATTTGTTACAGCCAAATCCTCAGATGTAATTACTAGGTCAAGCACTCTCTGACCCCTAGTATTTTCCATTTCATGCTGTCACAGATAGTTATCCCTTAATAACTGCATAAAATCCAATTCATTTCTCCAGTGTGTCCTCTCCTCACTCCAATCAATGCGACCATAGTTGAAATCTCCCATAATAATTATCCTCCTTCCACTCATTTCTTCTATTTGCTTGTGCATACTGTCACCACCATCTTTTCCATCACCCAATTGTATATTTTGTTCTGCTAGCCAAAATCTCACACCAAATGGCCTCAAATGTGCTCTTTTCTCTATCCTGCAATCAACTTCTATTCTCCTTGGCTGCAGCTCATCAGCTATCATCAACAATACTCCTCCCTCCATTTTATTCTCCCTGTCATTCCTGAACACACTATACCCATCACATTCAATCCCCACTAGCTATATCATCTACAGTCAGCCATGATTCACTAATGCCAATAACCTGTGGTCTGGAAGTGCCAACCATGGCCAAAAACTCTTCCTTCTTGTTCCTAATACTCCTAGCATTAGTTTACATGAATCTAAGACCCCCCATTTGCCCCAACCCTACCTGGATGCCTTATATTAACTATCCCATTCTGATTTGTTGTCCTTATTTGCTCGGGCATATTATATTCATTCACACATTCAACTGCCTCCCTAAGGACTGTATATCTACTCCCCCACCTTAATAAATCTAGTTTCCCTGATTTTGCACATCCACTACATTCAGCAACACTTTTTCCAGTCTCCTTACACCGTATCCATTCAAATGCAAGCCATCCATCTTATATAGATCTCCTTTCGCTCATCGAACTCACTCCACACATCCACAAATTCCACACCATTCGTCATACATAACCCACATATAAAGTCATTTGCAATTAAGGCCCTCCTTTTAAACATTTCACTGTCATACCGCAGCAAAAGTTTATCATTCTAACTCTCTCACTCTTTTCTTTTGCTACCTCAAACAATTCATTCAGGTCCTCTATCATTTCCATTTTATCTCCTTTCAAATTATTCGTACCTGCCACAACAATCAATTCTTTCACCCTTTCCTTTTGCTCTCTAATAGACTCAGTTACATCCTTTATGGTCGCACCAGGTTGGTACGATTTTGTCAAATCCTCTACTAACACACCTCGTACTAACGAGTCTCCATACAGCACTCTATCCTTCATTTTGTTTATGTTCACACTCATACGCTTATTTTTTCTATCATACTTTTTATTATTGACTGGTTCACTCAGTCGACTTTTGTTCATATGCTCTAGCTGCCGTTTTGCCCTTTGTATCACTCCACTCATTGCATCTATCTCATCTTTTTTATTCTCTGTAAAACCATTAATATGCTCTGAATTAATACTATCATTCACGCCCTCACAGTTCTCTGTACAACCTCGCTATTTCTTGCCATATCACTATTTTCATCATTCTGAAGTTTGACAAAAATATCACACTCACGACCCGAAATACACTTTAATTCCTCATTCTCCTTACATTTTCTACACACATTCACTCCTTTATTATCATCTAACCATACTCCCACCGCACTCCACAAAACGCACATTCCGCAGATAGTACACTGAATCATACTCTTTATATTACCGTTCTTGAATAAAGATGGCGAATCGTCATTACTGGCTGCCATACTTACTTCTAACGTATTTTATCAAATTATAAAATGAAACACCAAACACACACAAACAGACGCACTAAGATACGAAAGGCAAACAAAAATACGTAATATTCAAGTAAATTTATCGAAGATAACTTATCTTATCAGGAGCTCTCTCAACTAGCACAAACGACTACGAATCCCTCTAGTGGCGACAACATCTTACATGTAAATATAAAAGACAAAACAACCTATATAGATGAGGTTCTGAGAAACCGATTTGATCCAGAAATTGCAATGCTCTTTGGAGTTTTATCCCTAACCAAAAGAGTGAATTCTCTCCTCATCTCAATAATTAAATGAAGTGCTCAATGTGAAAGTTAAGTAAAAGTATTTCATCAATGAGTTTGACTTTCTACACTTCTGAAATGAAGAATTATATCTCTGATGTACAAATGAATGTGCAAGCTTCATATAGAGTAACAGAAAATGGGGACAGGCCCAATCTGTTTGGCCCTTATTTGGTGTATGCAGAGGAAGAGTTTGAATGGCAGAATTAAATGAATTATCAGTATTTTGTGAAATTAATATCATTATGATACAAAATAAATGAATCCTATAATGTCTTATTTCTCAAAGAGAGAGAGAGAGAGAGAGTAGGTAAAACTACTTGATTGTGATATAGTATGATGATAGCATATTTTCATTTATTTTATTTGTGTTCTTATTCATAATTTTTTTTTGCATATTTTCTCATATTCAAAAATATTTTCATTTCACTGTAGTACTTTTTTTCAGTTAAACATCATACAATACAGCATGTTTAATTATTTTAAACTTTATTTTGCTGGAAGACATGTTGGATACATTAGGTTCCATGGCAACCACCTCCCCGTAACACCATTTCCTTTGTCGAAGTCAATAACTTAGGCTAAGCTACAATCTTCCCTTTCCTTGTAGCTCACACTTTATGAAAATACTGCTATTTTTGCTTTTGTTTCTCAAATCAATCAACTGATGTTTAGCATTTTTGTACAGTATATTTATTTTATACTGAAATTTACAAACTGTTTTTTCTAATTTTTACAGATTCAACTTTTATACAAGGGTGGTCTGAAAAGTTCTCTGCCTAACAATGAAAAAACGAATTCATAATTTCAAAATTATTTTTATTTTTCAACATAATCTCCTTTAAGACTAATACATTTATTCCATTGATGCACCAGTGCCATTATCCCGTCTCTGTAGTGGTTCTCAGCGAGAGATCTGCAAAATACCTCTCTACAGCTGCAGTCACCTCTTGATTTGAATAAAAAAAAAAGCTGACCAGTGAGGAAGAGTTTTGGAAAGGGATAGAAGTCAGAGGAAGCCAAATATGAAGAATAGGGTGGATGTTCCAACAATTCATAGTGCAGATCTCTTAATTTTCTCATTGCCAAAACACCTTTGTGGGCAAGTGCATTGTCCTGATGAAAGATGATTTTTTTCTTCTGCAAACCGGGTCTTTTCTCCGGAATATCTTCATCTAGTCTGGTTAAAAGATCAGAATATTATTCCCCGGTTATTGTTTTATCCTTTTCAAGATAATTAATAAACAAAATGCCTTTAGCATCCCAAAACACTGATGCCATGATCTTTCCTGCTGAAAAGATCAGAATATTATTCCCCGGTTATTGTTTTATCCTTTTCAAGATAATTAATAAACAAAATGCCTTTAGCATCCCAAAACACTGATGCCATGATCTTTCCTGCTGATGGAACTGACTTGTCTTCTTTGGCACTGAACAACCGACTTTTGTCCACTGTTTTGACTGTTGTTTGAATTCTGGTGTGTAACGGTGATATCCAAGTCTCATCCATAGTAATAAATGAATGCACAAAATCAGTTTTATTCTTGTTAAAATGCTTCAAGCACTGTTCAGAGATTTTCATGAGAGTGTGCTTTTGATCTGCTGTGAGCAAGTGCGGCACTCATCTTGCGTAAAGCTTTTTCATTTGCAGTTCTTCATGCAAAACACATGTTCTTTTGAAATGCCTATAGTCTCAGCAATTTCATTCCCTTTGACTAACTGGTCATCCAATACCATATTGTGCACGTGATCAATGATTTCTGATGTTGTTACACTTTTTGGATGTCCTTCACGAGGATCATCTTCAAGGCTGGTATGGCCACGTTTAAACTCGACAGCCCATTTCTTAATTGTCAAAAATGAAGCAGAAGAGTGCCCATAAACTTTTATCAACTTCAAATGAATTTCTTCTGGCATTAAACCTTGTTTTACAAAGAATTTTATAACAGTACGATACTCAATTTTATCCATTTCAAGGGGATACAGACAACACTTTTGTTTCCAACAGCTGTATAAAGCAAACTACTTGATAGAATGACATGAAATTTCACATGGATGCTTATAACAGATGTACTAACTTGGAAAAAAAAAATCTTGCCAATAGTGTAGCCATCTATGGTCAAGGCTGAGAATTTTTCAGACCGCCCTCGTACTGTTATACTGTATTTTCTTTCATTTTGAATCATTTTGTTTCAAAAAGATTCAAAATATTAGATACTGTATAACAATTAGGATCATTTAGAGTATTTTATGCTAAGCAAGTCAATGTCATTTTAAACAGCATACCATAACTTTCATCAAGGCAGTTTTCTTAATATCTTCATAATATTTTATTCTGATTTTGCATGATTATTCAGTTCTAGTTGATTAACATCTTTTCAGCATTAGACTTGAAGATAGCTGAGCAACTTCAGCGAGCATTCTGTGGATTTTTTTTTTTTTAATGTAAGTTTGCCAATGTGAATATATTATCAGTTTAGTGTTAAATTTTTAAAATGCTTAAATGTTTATTGTTAATTGGATATATATATGTCTTTCAACTTCAATAATCATGATGTTATTTGAGATTAAGGCTGAAACAACTAAGTCTATTATTCTAATAGAGAAGCTTAGGTGTTGAATATTATTCATAACTCATTTTAACGGTATTAATGGTAAATGAACTAAATTATAAAAAATATGTCAAACTAGCATCTTCAGATTCTGGTTTGAAATCCAGAGAAATATAAGCAAATCAGTAAACATCTTTTTTTATAATTTAGTTTGTTTGGTGTTGTTAATACCATTAAAATAAATTATGAAAAAGGCTATTATTTGGAAGATTTTTAGAATGAAATCCTCTGCCACCTCCATAAGAGAAGCAACCTAGAATGGCTTCTGCATAAGAAATTGATCCCCGCTGAAGAATGCTTTCATTTTAGTTTGTTTTAAACTGCAGTACTTTAAACTGCATCTATAGCACTTTATACTGGAATTTTAGATTTTAATTCTATACAGTTTGTTTTTATTTATTTTTTACATTATTATTTTCCTATGTTGTATTTAAGGTCATTTAATTTAACATTTTAGTGTTTGATCATATGTTAGATTCCTGATACACAAAATTATGTTTTCTGAAATGCCTAACACAGCTTGCACAATCATTTGAAGTGAAGTGAGGCAAGGTGAGAGATCTTAAATTTTCTCATTCTTTTTATGAAACAATTCTGGCAGAGAAATATTTATGACTTTTTTTTTTTGCAATTGTAATATTATGCAATAGTACAAACAATCAGCTGATTGTTTTTCCAGCATGTCAGGAGTCCATTAGATTAAACTTATTTCAACTATTCTTCTTTATCCATACAATTTCTTATGGATAAAGATTTTATTTCACATAAAAGCTATCCATAAGGTTTCTTATAGATAAAATTATATAAAAAAATAACATATATGACAATTTATACCTGCTCTCAATCAAGGGTTGGTATCTCTCTCTGTCTTTCCTCTACATACTGAGACACTAATCAGGATGTGACTTATGCAATATGAATACTCTAGATTTTCATGTTGCATTTTAGTATTCTTTGTGTACTGTCTTTTATATATAGTTTCTGTCACTCGTATAAAATTTCAGAAATGATGGCAATCTTTTATTCTAAAAGATCACCATAGCTAATTGATTCCATTATATGTACTTCTGAATGGTTATATATGATATATTTATCCATATTTCCCACTAGTGAAAAAATGCAGAACCAACTGCCAGCCTGGTTGGCTGAGTAGTTAACGTATCTGCTCTCCAGTCAAAAGGCTGCGGGTTTGAATCCCAATGAGGACATGGATGTTTGTGATTGTCTGTTAAAATACTAGTGGTGGTAGTGGGCAGTAGATAGCATTGGTGTAGATGATGCAGTTTTCTGTAGTTGATGGATTGAGTGGTGGAGGAGAAGAAGAGTTGTAGATTAGGGTGCCCTCCCTCAATGAGTATTTGGACTATAATAATAATTTCATGCTTTCTAGCTGGAATTTCTTCTTTATTTATTTTTAAATGTGCACATTAGATATAATGCAACAGTACTGTACAAATGTTTTGCTAGCCAATAAATACAAATTTGGTATAGATGCAGAATATTATTATTAATTTCTTCACCTCTCAAAAGACTCATCATGAGAGGTCAACACTAGTTCTATACAAAGTCCATCATACAAATCCTTAAACTCATCTACTGTTTGCACTTTCACAACCCTCTTTGGCAATGCCTTCCATGCTCCCACCACTTTCCAAGCAAAAAACTTACTTCTCAGTCTTTTGCTCCCTATTTCCTTTTGTAACTTTCAAGGATGGCCCCTTGCCTTTGTTCCTTCTCTTCATTCTACCATATGAAAAATTGCCATAGTGTTAATATCATAATAACCTTTCAACAATCGACCAACCTTTCCCAGCAAAGGTTGGTCGATTGGTAGAGCCTCTGCTACTAATGACTCAGTTAAGTAAGTTTGAGCATGGTTAGTAGTTGGAAGGGGTCCAATCGTTCGATGCTGTTGGCACACTCTCCATCGATGAGTTTTTGGACTCCCTGGAGGTGTCAAATAATAATAACCTTTCAACAACATGTCTCAATCATATTTCTCCTTTGTTTTCTAACTGCCAAACTCTGCAGCCTACATGACCTCAGTCTATCCTCATGATCAACATTGTATAGTATTGATATCATCTGCACCCTCTCCAAGGCTACTTTATCCACCTTCAAATCCTGGTGACAAGACCCGAGCACAGAAATCCAGACATCGTCTGATCAAAGCTTTATACAATGGGATCACCACACTTTTATCTCTTGTGGTCTATGTCTTCACAACCTTTGCAATATGTTCTCTAAATTTCAAATTTCTATCTACAATCACCCCAAGATCCCTAGCTTCCTCCACTTCTTCCAATATACCTCCACAAGTGAATATGAAGCATCCCATCTGTGATTTCCCAATTTTACAATATTACATCATCATTATCAAATTTCTGACATGTACCCTCAAGGGGTGTACAAGATATGATAGTACTACATGAAAAATTTACATCATTACTAACTTCCTATCTACAATTTTCTTCCAAATCAATCTGTTACATGTCAAGACTTCAATAGTGTCAGACTTTATATTTCTATCTTCTAAGGCACGTTTTACCATATCAATCCACCTATATCTTGATCTTCCTCTGTCTTTTTCCAGACAACTTGGCAGAGAACACTTGTTATGCTAATTTTTCCTCTCCCATTCTGTTTACGTGACCATACCACCTGAAATTAGCTCTGCTAACACATTCCTGGATGCTAGCAATGTCAAGTTCTTTCCCTAATATCCTTGTTTTTAATATGATATTGCCATTGATGACATCTGTTCACACCTCTAATCCTTCTCAGGACTTATCATATCTGTGGTCTCTAGTCTTTGGTCAAACACTTTACTTCGAACCCATCTCTCATATCCATAAGTTAAAATTGGTTTGAACACCGTCTTGTATACAGCTAATTTAGTGTTTTGACTAATTTCTCTCTTATTCCATATAAATTAATCAGTTGACTTCCTACCATACAAGCTTAGTTGATTCTGTTGTCCATTTCCATATTTAATTTACCATCTTCACTAAAAATCATGCCTAAGTAGCTGAAATGTTTTACTTGTTCTATAGGTTCTCCATTCACAATGCAGTTGATATTTTCAATGTTTCTGCCTGTTTTCATTGTCTTTGTCTTGTTATTGCTGACCTTCATACCATATCTATTACAACAGTTTTTCAATTTAGTCAGGGAATCTTGCAGACTTGTAGTGGATTTATTCAGAAGTATAACATCATCTGCCTAAAGCAAAGAGCTGATATTAACATCTCCAATTTTGATATCAGGTTTAATACCACTTTTGTTCATAATGTGATCCATACAGATAATGAATAACAGAGGGGATAATGTACATCCTTCTCTGACACAAAACCATCTTCCTGTAATTCCTTCAATTATAACTGCTGCCTTACAACTCAAATAAAGACTAAGTATTGCTTGATATAATGCCCCACTGACACCATACAACTGTAGCGTTTTGAATAGCTTCTCTATTGGTACTGTGTCATATGCTTTTTCCAGATCTTTGTTATATTCCCATGATTTCTCAACTATTTGTTGTAAAGTGAAAATCTGATCCTGACAGCCTCTATTTGGTGTGCATCTCCAGCTTTTCTTCACCAAGCTTCTCTTGCACAATCTTTCTCAACCGTTTATCAAGTATACTTGCATAAATCTTACCAGGAACACTCAGTAGAGAAATACCTCTGTAATTCTAACATTCAGTTTTATTTCCCTTTTTATATATTGGTACTATGACAGCTCTACTCCAATCATTTTTCATGTCACCTTTATCATCTCTAATTCTTTTTACAGCACTCTTTATTCCATTTCTGAGTGTTTTCAACAACTGCCAGAATATCTGCCATCTTCTTGATATTTATTTTTTATGTTCTTACCAAAGTTTTCCCATGACTCTTGTTTAGCTAGTTTTGCAGTGTTTAGCTTTCTTACATTTGTCTCTGTATTCTCTAAGAGCACAAGCTGACTTATTTGTCAAGAACCTTTGATATGCTTTCTTCTTTTCCTTCACTGCCTCTTTAATTTCCTGTGTCTGTCATGGAGTTATGTATTATAATATTACATATAGTTGAATTAAACTGGAATCTCCATTCATTTGATCACCTTTCCAGCTTATTCAAGTCCTCTTGAAGACCTGAAACATCAGAACTATTACTAATAACTCTCCCAAGATTCCCATCATCTGTACACAACTTAACATCTCCCTGTAGTAGTCATGGGATAATATTATTGGCATAAAGATTGAACATTAGTGGTCCTAGTACTGAATCCTGTGAGACTCCAATTGTAACCTTTCTACTCCCTGATACTGTCGTCCTATATACAATTCTATGATATCTGTAAGAAAGCCAGTCATCAATCCTATCCACTAACCTGATATCCAAGCCCCCTGTGTTGCAACTTAAAAATCAACTTGTCATGTGGCACCTTCTCATGTACCTTTAAAAAATCTGAAACAATGACAGTGTATGCCTTACCATCATCCGCTGCTCTTGTATTCTATTGTAAAATGTTACCAGATTACTAAAACAAAAGTGCCTTTTAACAAATTGCTGACTGCATAAATAATATTGTCCTCAGCAGCTCAATTCTGTATATGCATTCTTACCAATTTCTCCAGAATCTTAACAACTACAGAAGAAATACAAACAGGATTATAATTTGATATCTCCCCTCTACCATCACCTTTATGTAATAGCAATACGAGTATTTTACTCTCATTAAAATTCTCATAAAACTTGCATTAAACGGCCAAGTTAATGATTGTATCTATTATGTCATCTCTCTATCCCAATGACTTTAACAGGCCTTTAAGGCCCACAACCTTCCAAGCATACTTGGATTTCGTAAACGAAATACGAGGATAGAATGGTCACTCCTATGCCTCAAGGTGTTCTTGGCTGTATCCCTGTGTGTTCACGGGGCCGGTTTGCCTGCTTGCAGGATGAAAAACACCAGATAAACTGGTGGAAAAACCCTACTGCCCACGCCCAAGACTGGCTAACTTGGCTATGGCTGAGGAAGATCCTTCAGCTCCTCACGTCTCTGACGGGAATCGAACCTAGGACACTCCTTCCCCAGACATATGGTTGCGAAGCGCAAAGCCACTAGGCTAACTGCGTGGACTATTATGTCATCTGGGAAGTTTAAATCTATTCTGACTTGATCATTAGTCTTGTGTTGCATCCAGTGGGTGTTATTAATTTTTCTGAGGCATTTCATTTCAAATGCTTGAAGTTTCTTGATTGGCTGTTGAGCTAATCTCCAGGCTTCTGAAGAATAAGTAGCCGAGGGGGATGATAATTGTTTTATATAATTTTAATTTTAGACTTGTTAGGATTTTTTTATTTTTCCATATTTTATTTATTTTATTCATGATGGTCCATCGTAGGTTCAGCCTGTATTTTACTGTTTCCATATTGTTGAGGTTACTAGAAATGAGACTACCAAGATAAACATATTTATTAACTTGATCCAATGGGTGATTTTCGAGATTTATGGAAATATTTTCTTCTTCTCTACCTATCTTCATTATTTTTGTTTTATGAAGATTTATTTTCGTACCATAAGTTTTACAGGAGTCATTTAGAATATTAACAATTTTTTCTAACTGTGATTTAGAATCTGCTAGGATAATGATATCATCAGCGTATTTAATGTGATTAATGTTGCTACCACTGATTTTTACACATGGTTCATCAGTCATGGTTTTACAGACTTCTTCTAGGAAGATGATAAAGACTTGAGGTGAGAGAGGGTAACCCCGCATTACACCTTTCTCAACTCTGAAATCCTCGGTTTTAATGTTGTTCAGTTTAATAAAAGCTTTAGTGTCTCCATAATAATTTGTAATAAATGTTGAAATATCTGAATCCATTTTTACATTTTTTAAGATAGTGATCAATTTGCTTGAAACCTATAAAACAACAGTATATGGGCAGGTTGTATTCCCAATATTTTTCTACTATATTATTAATGGTGAAGATGTGGTCTATAGTGGATATATGTCGCCTGAATCCTCCTTGGTTTTCCTCCATGATTTTTTCTGTAAGCACCCGTGGTGTTCTCTTTTCTATAATTCAGATGAATAGTTTATAACTATGACTTAAGAGTGTTATGAGTCTATAATTTTCATATATTTTTTTTGTCTCCTTTTTTGTGAATTGGAATAATAACTCCTGTTTTCCAGTCAGTTGGAATTACTCCCGTATAAAGAATTTGATTAAATAATTTCATTAAGAGGTTAATGGCTTCCTTGCTACTATATTTCTAGAGTTCTATAGATATTTCATCTTTGCCCATAGCTTTCGAAAGTTTCATTTGGTTTATTGCATTTATAATTTCTGCTGCAGTTATGGGTGGTGCCGTTTCATATATCATCTCTTCTGTTATACTTTCCTCCTCATATTCTTTTTAAAATAATCTTGGTTGATAGTAGTCCTTCCAAATTGTTTTAATATTTTGTATTGATCCAGTCTCTAGATTGTTTTTATCTTTCATTCTTAGTGGTTTATCTTTATAGATCTTAGTTAATTCTTTTATAATTTTATATACAGTTTTATTGTAATTTCTTTTATTAGCTTCTTTGCACAGTTTTGCTTTTTCTTCCAACCAATTATTTTTAGCAGATATGTACATTTTATCAATTTTGTTTTTAAGATTCTTATAATGTTGTTTATTTTCTTCTGTCTTTTTTATATTTAATATATGCTTTGCTGCTCATTTTTCTTCTAAGGTATTTAACATTTCAGGTGCTAGATCTGAAACGGGAGACCTCATTCTAAATGATGTCACCTTTCCAGAGTCTAACAGAAATTTTCCATTGAATAAGCATACTTATCATTTTGGCACAATTTAACTATGTTTTAAAAGAAATAACAACTTGCAAATTAATATAAGAACTGTTTATATTGAAGTTAATGTATCTATATATTAAATGTAACTGTAAGTCAACAAAAAGGGTAAATGTAAGAGTAATTATCAGTGATTTTTCTACACGTGAAAGAATGCCAATAATTCGGCAAGAAGGGGCAAAGGTCGCCCTAATGCTACAAAAGCAGCGTGGGTGCTATCTCTAAGAAAACATCAAGACGCATACATTCCCGGAATTGGAAAGGCCCGTATGAGGAACGATGAAGTCACCCAGTCAGGGACGAATCAGAAGGGCGGAAAGGAGAAGACAATCGCGGAAAGGTGCCGCTCGTAGAGAGCGTATAAAACCTGCAACATAGAATTGAACTCCCCCCCCCCATTTTGTTCGTTCCTGTATTCTAACCATGAGCTTCGAGTGATCATCGTGGTTCAGTTCTTATCTTTAAGAGCTGACCTCAGAGAAATTCCAGCATGACACCGCCACAGAACACGGCAAGAATGAATGTGGGCCGTCGATGAGGAAAAGCATTAACGTAAATAATTAGCAAAGAAACCTAGTACCCGATTCAGGGAGAGCATGTGATTCCCACGTGGCAGCAGAACTAAGGCAGCCAGAATTTCGTAAGCAGGAAGGACGGAGAAAATCCCAAGAGAACCTGAGATGGTGTAGATAAGTACTTTTACATATTCTAGCCCTTTTAGAGAAATTGACTAACAGAAACAGAAGAAAGTGTATTTCGAATTTGTGATAAAGAGAAGCATGAAGAATTAAAATATGTGTGAATAACTCTATACCATTGGATTGAGTTCTAAGAACTATTAGTTTACTAGATATTTTGTCGTGATCCATTCCAGGGAAATTAATAATGTGCTAAATACCTAGCTGGTTCCAATAAGTTTAAAACTAAATATTTGATAAGTAGAAAGAATTTGTATTATAAAGATTAAGAAATCCATTTATATAAGAATGAGAGAGTGAGAGAAACATAAGAGATTTAGCCTAGCATTAATATCAATTTTGTCTTTGTATTGTAATTTATTATGAATTCATTAAAATTATTTGTAACTATTCATGTTTGTTTTTCTGGCCATGTTGACTGACCTAGACCCTTCATAAAAATACGAACCTGGTGATTATATATGTGAGTGTGTGTGTGTGTGGGGGATATCTTATGTAAGAATGAAAAAGGGGCACGACTGCCTACAAACTAGAATATCTACGGCTTCTAACTTGAAGTGAATTATATTAGTAGCATCTGATTTTTATAACCATCCTTAGGCTGAGATTGACTCTGTCCTTAAGCTTAGGCTGGAGCAATATAAATTTGTCTGAGTAACTGGGGATGACTTATAGAGATCAGAGAGCAGGTATTTCTGGGGGCCCTAATTTAGAATTGTTAGATAAGCAATAAGATCTGATTTTTCCAAAATAGACAGACGATTTTAGAAGTATATAAAGATTAAAGATAACTGATAGAGGCCAACATACATAATGAAGTAAAAGAAAGAGTAGAGATCACTAAATCAAAAAGTGTCATACAAAATAAAGATAAAACGAGACGTAACAAATGGCGCAACAGTCGACAGGATGTGTTTGATCCATGAACAAGAGAATAAATTAATCAAATTCAGTGAAATGGTGTCAGTCACATGCGAAGAAAAAAAATAAAATTTTTTTTTAATTTTGGAAGGGAAGGTTTGAAATTTAAAAAAAAAAAATATATATATATATTGTAAGCAAAAAGGATAAGTATGTCGATACCAACCAGTACAGAACTAAGTAATTTAGAATTCCTCAAAACGGTGGGACCTCATCAGATTCTCCCTAAAGGAAACTTTTCCATGGTCGGAGGACTCATAGAGGGAACACTGTGTGAAATTCTGTTAGACACAGGTGCGCAAGTTTCAGTTGTTCCTCACTCAGTGTTTAAGAAATTTGATCCCCTCAGTCCCGAGAGTCTCATAGAGCTTGAGAAACCTCGCACTCTAATAGGCATAGCCAGGATAGAATTGTGCTCCACCATGAAGGTAAAGGTGCAAATATCTATACTTTGTTTCCCTGTGAAAATCACTCACGAACTACTAGTTCTTCCTGAGATGGCAGACCTAAGCAATCAGGTTGTTCTGGGCCTGGATTTTTTGAAAAGGAACCGTTTTGCATGCAACTTCGGAAACCAATTCCCCCCCTCTCTCTCTCTCTTTCTTTGTGGGAGAACTTTCCAACCTGGTCACAGCCCCAAGGAGGGAAACAATGCGAGTGAAACCATGAAGGGTGAAGTAGGCAGTCTAAGTAATAATCATGATGAATGGAAGAAAAGGCTCACACACGATGCCATGGAGCTGCATGACTATCAATTAGTCAAGGAAGAAATTAGGAAATTCTTCCACACCTCCTACAAAAATTTCCCCCAGGGTGTTCACAGAGGGAATCACGTCCCTCTGCTGCACTAATGCTGTGGAACATTCCGTACAGGTCACTTCAGAAACTCCAATTTATACAAGGCAGTACAAGACCCCTCTGAAACACCAGGACAAATTGGATAAACTCTTAGCAGAATATGAAAGGGCAGGAATTATTGAGAAATTGAATTCTCGCTGGAACAGCGCATTTATCCTTGTTGAAAAATCTAATGGAGATCTAAGGTTTATGTTAGACCTTAGGGAGATTAATAAGGTCACCGCACCTATTGATTTTCCTGTGTGTATGATAGAGGAGTTGCTAGTCGGCCTGGAAGGAGCAAGGGTGTTCTCAAAGTTTGATTTAAACTCTGGGTACTACCAAATCCCCCTTAGGAAGCGGGATAGACAGTATTTTGCCTTCACCACTAAATGGCAAAAATACCAACTGTGCCGTCTTCCCCAGGGAGAAAGGAACTCAGCCATGAGTTTTCAGAGCCTCATGAACACCGTGCTAGCTGATGTATTGGGCAAGGGAGTCCTGTGCTTCCAGGACGACCTGCTAATCTACTCGTCCACACTAGGTGAACACAAAGAGATCCTACTGAGAGTTCTACATGGACTAAGCGAAGCCTGCCTGTCACTGAAGTGCTCCAAATGTAAATTCTTTTTAAGGGAAGTCGAGTACCTTCAACACATAGTGAGTGGCACAGGAATAAAACCTTCCAAGGACAACGTAAGTGCTGTCTTGGAGGCAAAACCTCCCTCCACAGTTAGACAAGTCAGGGGATGGGGATGGTAAATTTCTACAGGAAATTTATTTCCCAGTGCTCCAAGTTAATGGACCCCATAGTCAAGCTTACGAGAAAAGGGAGAAAATTCACATGGGGGGAGGGGCAGCAGAGAGCTCACCAAGCTTTGAATAATGCTCTGGTTTCAGTGCCAGTTCTCACTCATCCCAAAATTGGACAGACCTTCTTTCTTGCTGCCGATGCTTCAAGCAACACCACTGCCGCCGTTTTAGAACAGACTGAGGGAGAAAGTTTTAGGCTGACTGCCTTTATGAGAAGGAGATTGTCATCTTCTGAACAGAACTACTCTGTGATAGAGAGGGAGGCCATGGCAATCGTGTGCAGCCTTAGGAAGTTCAGATATTTATTGCTGGGACAACGCATTATCCTCAGGTCGGATCACAAGCCCTTATCCTTCGTCTCCTTAATGAAGGATAAAAATCAGAGGATTGTGCGGTGGTTCCTAGAGATGCAGAAATACAACATGGAGGTTAGTTATATTCCTGGCAGAGAAAGCGTGGTAGCTGACTATTTATCCAGGTCACAAGACCCCAATCCTGACGAGAACAGCTGTGCAGATATGAAGGAGATGAATCCTGTATTGATAATGAAAGAAAAGAAAAAAAAAAGGGGGGGGGGAGTCTCTACCCCCCAGCTACAAGTCTGGGGAAAGCAGCAGATCATTGATGCCCAAAAGACAGATCCAATTGGGAGGGGGGGGTGCACAGAAGGCTATCAGAAGGACAGGGACTCTCACACAGTCAAAAGTTCTATGACTCAATATTCATCGACAAGGACGACCTTCTGTTGTCAAAACAAGGCGTCACCGGAAAATGGAGGGAAAAGATTCTTGTTCCGAGTGTCATGATCCCTTGAGTATTATACACCTTTCTTGACACGGACCTAGCCAGCCATCAAGGCATACATAGAACCTGGAAGAGGGTGAAGGACAGGTATCTATGGTGGGGGATGAGGGGTGATGTTGAGGCCTACATATCATCATGTCATCTGTGTCAACAAAAATCCCTCATCACTGGCAGAGCACCTCTCCAACCTTTCCCTCCCCTCACGCCCCTTTCAGGCTGTGGCTATGGACATAGTGGGACCACTCCCCACTACCTCGAAGGGGAACAGATACATACTTGTTGTAATTGACATGTTCTCCAGGTTCCCTGAAGCCACAGCCATGAAGGATCAGACGGCGAAGACTGTAACGAACAAGCTGTTCAAATTGATATTTTTGAGATATGGAACACCAGAAACACTCATGTCAGGGCACGAATTTCACCACAGAAGTGATGCTACAACTCTGTAAATTGCTGGGGATAAAGAAGCTATTTACCACCCCATATCATCCCCAGGGGAATGGGATGTGTGAGAGGATAAACCGCACTCTGAAACATACCCTATCTAAGCTGGCAGAGGGACAAATTTCAAAAAGTGTCATACAAAATGTGTATTATATATATTATAATACACATCTGATTTTTATAACCATCCTTAGGCTGAGATTGACTCTGTCCTTAAGCTTAGGCTGACACAATATAAATTTGTCTGAGTAATTGGGGATGACTTATAGAGATCAGAGAGCAGGTATTACTGGGGGCCCTAATTTAGAATTGTTAGATAAGCAATAAGATCTGATTTCCAAAATAGACAGATGATTTTAGAAGTATATAAAGGTTAAAGATAACTGATAGAGGCCAACATACATAATGAAGTAAAAGAAAGAGTAGAGATCACTAAATCAAAAAGTGTCATACAAAATAAAGATAAAACGACACGTAACACAGGGTTTATCCATTCACGATTTGGCCTTGATGTTGTACCAAGTATGTTTCTTGCAGTACTTGTAACAATTTTTTTATCTTGATTCCATGTATTTTCTATATTATCATAGGTTAATCACCTAAGCTCATTTCCTATTAGTGTTTGATAGTTGTCTTGCATAAATTTCTCTTTTAGTTTTGACAGGTAAATTTTGTTGATAAGAGTTCGTGATTTACAGTACTTGAATTTTAGTTAAATTTTTGCCGCAAGCAATTCCTGGTCAGTGTCAAAGTCTGGAGTTTTTAAAGTTCTAACGTTTTGCAATGATGATTTCCAAATGTGTTTGATTAAAATGTATTCAATACAGTTCTTTATTGTACCATCTGGTGAGGTCCATGTGTATTTGTGGGAAGGTCTATGGTAAAAAAGGGTATTACAGATAAATAGATTATTTGCTTTAAAATTCTAATAAACTTTCTCCTCTTTCATTTCTATTATCAACTCCAAAGCTGCCCATCACATCCTCCACGCCGGGGGTGAACTTCCCAATTTTGGCATTAAAATCTCCCAATAAAATTAATATATCTTTCTTATTAGTCTTGTCCATTAAATCTTGCAACTCATCATAAAAAGTGTCGATTTCTTCATCTTCTTGTGACTGGTCGGAAGCGTAGATTTGAATTATTGTAAAGTGAACATTTTTCTCTTTATCTTTTAATTGAATAGCGATCATTGATGTCACTTTTATCATCTCTAATTCCTTTTACAACACTCTTTCCTCCATTTCTGAGCTTCTTCTCCAACCTCCAATATCTTGCCACCTTCTTGATATTTATTTTCTATGTTCTTCCCAAAGTCTTCCCATGACTTTTGTTTAGCTAGTTTTCCCAGTGTTTAGTTTTCTTACATTTGTCTCTGTGTTCTCTAAGAGCACAGCTGACTTATTTGCCAGGAACTTTTTTATTTTTATTTTCTTTCCTTCCAAAATATTTTTGCTTCATTCTTTTACTTCACTGCCTCTTTAACTTCCTATGTCTACCATGGAGTACAGATTTTTCTATCCTCACAGACAACCTCACCACATTCCTCACTCGCTGAATGAGTCAATGTCACTTGACTGATACTTGCCACCGAATCTCCAAAGTTTGGTTCTTGTTCTCAAACTCTTTTATTTTTTCTTCAATAATCTTTGTGTATTTTAGTCCACAGTTCACATCTGAGAACTGCTCAGTTTTTATTCGCTTCAAAACTTTCTTACATGTTATTCTTTCCAAAATGAAATTCAATTTTATATTGCTCAAGACTAAATAGTGATCACTTCCATTTCAAATCCTCTGTACACTCTGGTGTCCCAGCACCAGGGAGAAAACATCACTATCGACAATAACATAGTCAATGAGACTTTTCTTATTCCTTGCCTCTTCTCTCCATGTAAATTTGTGCACATTTTTATGTTGGAACATGGTGTTAGTAATAACCAGTCCATGTCCTGAGCAGATATCCAACAGGTATTTGCCATTATTATTAGCTTTGCTCTTTTCTCCAAATTTTTCCAAAATATTTTTGCATGTCTGACAATCATTTCCTACTCTGCTATTTAGATACCCAACAAGGACCAACTTTTCCTTTTTCATTGTGTCAGTTGCTTTTTCTAGAGCGTCAAAAAATTCCTCCATTTCTACCTTAGTAGAACCTTCTGTGGGACCATAGGCACAAATAAATCTCATTGTCCAGTTCCCCATTCTTGTATTTGCCCACATCACTCTACTTGAGACTGCCTCCCATTCAAGAAGATTAGCCTCGTATTTAGTGTTGAATACTATGGCTACGCCTTCTTTTCCTTGACTATCATTGCCTGAACATAACATTTTGTATTTATTGCTCAGAAAGAGCTCACCAGTTTTTGTCTTTTTTGTTTCAGTCACCCCTATTATGTCGATCTGGTACTTATCTAATTCCTCAGCTAGCTCCATTTCTTTGCCATTCAGGCTTCTTATGTTGATAGTACAGATCTGTAACTCTGGTGATGTTGAGTTGGGGTGTGTTTTCAGATTTGTTCCAGTAGCTGACTTTTCGCTGTTTGCCCTGGTTCCCTGGCGAAAACAATGGGGGAGGGGGGCCTTGTTTAACCGGGCGACGCCCCAGCTGGTATGAAATTCTGTCGCTGTACCATCATTTTGTATTTTGGTTTAAGCCAATAAGAATACAAATTTGGTCGACTAAATCCCAAATTGCCAGCCCATCCTCTTTCATTCAGTATCTAGGTAGATACCTAACAAGAAGGCGAGGATTGGACATTAGGTCAGAAGCCCTGGTCGGTTCTCCGCATTCCTTTAAAGGCTATGTGGAGGTCTCCTCTCAGTTATACAGCTTTGACCCTTAAGAACCCCTTAATTAATTAATTCTCTTCATGCTGTATTCATTCGATTAAATTTCAGTCATCATCATCATTCAATTCCTCCTTTCAGGGTTTTTAAACCAAGTGGCCTGTTCTGAATTTAAGATTTTAGTGTAAACTAGCATCTCAGCCAAAAACATGAGTTTTCTCATACTCGTCTAGCATTTGTGTAACAGTATGAGAGCAAAAATACATAAGCCTATCCCAAAACGGGAGATCAAAGTCATCCCACAACTATTGTCTAATTGCTCTCACTCCAGTCGTCTATAACAATGGAGAAAGTCATAAACAGCTAAGTTCATCATAACTCTGAGAAGTAGATGGTTTCCACTTCTCAGAAATTTCTGTACTAATAAGCACCTTAGGACTCTGTGCTTTGGTCCACGTTTTTTCGTTTTATACAATGGCATTCTCTCTCCCACAGATGCCATCCAGGTTTTGCTGATGACAATACACTCCATTTTCTTCTTCATTCAACAGACCCTCAGTGCTCAAATATTCAATCTTTATGATCTTCCATTATCAATAGTTTAAACAGTGATCTCCCTGCCATTCTGCATTGGAGCAAGGACAATCTAATAAACTTCGGTACTACCAAAACAGTGTTTGTCTCATGTCTCTTAAGAAAGACTTCTATGAGAAATAAACCATATTACCATACTTTATTTCTCATTATTCTTGATACTATTCAGACTTCCAGACAATTAAACTTGCTGTTTAATTAGTTTTCTTTGTTCTCTATTCATTCCATTAAATTTTAGTATGAGTGTAAATCAGCACATAAGCCTAAACTTATGTTTTCTCATGCAAAAAATTGCAATCCAATTCCATCATCAACAGACTGCAAATCAGTAGATTGGCTTATACCTCTAGCCTTTATCGGCACAAAAACATCACACCCTAAATTCTCCTCCTGCAATGATACTTGAGAAAACAACAATATGTTCAAAATACTTTCACATTCTATTAATGCTTTTGTCAATGTTTAGTACGATTTTATATAAGAAATTTAATATAAAAGTAAGAATTATTAATTACACAATTTTGTACCATTCTTCTTCATCAGTAAGTAAATTAAACACAAAAAGAAATCACATTCTTGTTTACATTCTTATTTCAACCAAGTGTGAGCAAATAAAAACTTGTGTTTGTTCATGTTATTTATTTTAGATATTGTATAACAGTGATCTTTTTAATGAACATGATTTTGATTAAAACAGTTTACTGAAGACGCATGTTAACACATTGTCTATTTTCTCAAATATTATCCCAATGAATGTCCAAACATATAACAGAAAAATAATGCCATTATACTTGTTTAAAAAGTTGCACTAGTTTTCTCTTTTAAATAATACTAACCTGTGAATATTTAGCAATGCCTTCTAATAATAAACATGACTGGAGTACATGGCCTTTTAGTTTTTGAGTCAACTGGTGTTCATTATGTATTTTTTTGGAATTTATGGTAAAGAGATTTCCATTAGTTTCAAGAGATGTAATGATTTCAACATCCCACAATTCTCTGGACAGGTACTCTTCAAGGAGGACACTAATGAAAAATATATAAATGCTAATGCATTATAATAATAAGAATCAAAAGTGATTTTATACATAACAGATACACGTATTAGGTTAAACTAGGACGAAATTGTATTCAGAGCTGCATGCAATAAGGATTATCAAATATGAAAAAAGCAAAGGGCATCAAAATATGAAATAATTAAAATACACTGATTGCTTCCACTTTCTCACTTGATAATCATCATCATCATCAAATTCCTGCCATGTACCCTCAAGGGGTGTACAGGATATCACAGTACTACATGAAAAAATTACATCATTACTAACTTCCTATCTACAATTTTCCTCCAAATCAGTCTGTTACTTGTCAAGACTCCAACATTATCAGATCTTATATTTCTATCGTCTAAGGCACTTTGTACTGTATCAATCCACCTATATCTTGGTCTTCCTCTGGGTCGTTTTCCTGCCAACCTGGGAGAGAACACTTGTTTTGCTAATCTTTCCTCTCCCATTCTATTTAAGTGACCATACCACCTGAGATTAGCTCTGCTAATGCATTCCTGGATGCAGACAATGTCAAGTTCTTTCCTAATATCCTCATTTTTAATATGATATTGCCATTGATGCCATCTGTTCAGGCCTCTAATCTTTCTCAGGACTCTCATATCTGCGATCTCTAGTCTTTGGTCAAGTGTTTTACTTCTGACCCAGCTCTCAGATCCATAAGTTAAAACTGGTTTGAACACTGTCTTGTATACAGCTAATTTAGTGTTCCGACTAATTTCTCTCTTATTCCATATGAATTTATTCAATTGACTTCCCACCATACCAGCTTTGCTGATTCTGTTGTCTATTTCTATATTTAATTTACCATCTTCCGTAAAAATCGTGCCTAAGTAGCTGAAATGTTTTACTTGTTCCACAGGTTCTCCATTCACAACACAGTTGACATTTTCAACGATTCTGCCTATTTTCATTGTCTTTGTCTTTTTATTACTGACCTTCATACCATATCTATTACAACAGCTATTCAATTTAGTCAGAGAATCTTGCAGACTTGTAGCGGATTTATTTAGAAGTATAACATCATCCGCATAAAGCAAAGAGCTGACATTAACATCTCCAATTTTGATATCAGGTTTAATACCACTTTCCTTCATAATGTCATCCATATAGATAATGAATAACAGAGGGGATAATGTACATCCTTGTCTCACACCAGATTTAACATTAAACCATCTTCCTGTACTTCCTTCAATTCTAACTGCAGACTTACAACTCAAATAAAGACTAAGTATTGCTTGATATAATGCCCCATTGACACCATATAACTGCAGCGTATTGAATAGCTTCTCTCTTGGCACCTTGTCATATGCCTTTTCCAAATCAACAAAGTTTAAATACAGATCTTTGTTATATTCCCATGCTTTCTCGACTATTTGTCATAAAGTGAAGATCTGATCCTGACAGCCTCTGTTTGGCCTGAATCCAGCTTGTTCTTCACCAAGCTTTTCTTCCACAATTCTTCTCAACCGTTTCTCAAGTATACTTGCATAGATCTTGCCAGGAACACTCAGTAGGGAAATACCTCTGTAATTCTCACATTCAGTTTTATTTCCCTTTTTATATATGAGTACTATGAGAGCTCTACTCCAATCATCGGGAATTCGTCCCTCTGTCCAGGCATTCTGAACTATGCAGTGCAGCCACTGTAAGACTTTTATACCACCATACTTCAGCATTTCTGGTCGAATATCATCTACTCCTGCTGCCTTTCCACATTTCAAGCCTTTGATGGCTTTTTCTACTTCAAGTATGGATATGTATTCCTGACTGCATGCCTGGTCAGTGTTTTTTATCACTGTGCTGTCATCACTGCTTGTTTCATTTAGCAGTTTTTCAAAGTAATTACTCCATACTTCAGGATATCTTTTTCTCCTGTTTTCATGTCACCTTTATCATCTCTAACTCCTTTCACAGCACTCTTTCCTCCATTCCTAAGCTTCTTCAACAACCTCCAGAATATTTTGCCACCCTCTTGATATTTATTTTCTATATTCTTGCCAAAGTCCTCCCATGACTTTTGTTTAGCTAGTTTTACACACTGTTTAGCTTTCTTACATTTGTCTCTGTATTCTGTAAGAGTAAAAGCTGACTTATTTGCCAGGAACAGTGAAGGAAAAGAAGAAACTTTCTTCTTTTCCTTCACTGCCTCTTTAACTTCCTGTGTCCACCAGGGAGTTCTGATTTTTTTATCCTTGCACACAACCTCACCAAATGCCTCTCTGGCAGAATCAACCAATGTTTTCTTCAGAGTTTGCCACTGAATCTCCAAGGTTTGATTCCTGTTCTCAAACTCTTTCATTTTCTTTTCAATAATCTTTCTGTATTTTAGTCTACAGTTCGCATCTGAGAGCTGCTCAACTTTTCTTTGCTTTAAAATTTTCTTACATGTTATTCTTTTCAATATGAAATTCAATTTTATCCTGCTCAAGACTAAATAGTGATCACTTCCAATTTCAAATCCTCTGTACACTCTCGTGTCCAGCACCAGGGAGAAAACATCACTATCAACAATAACATAGTCAATGAGACTTTTCTTATTCCTAGCCTCTTCTCTCCATGTGAATTTGTGCACATTTTTATGTTGAAACATGGTGTTAGTAATAACCAGTCCATGTCCTGAGCAGAAATCCAACAGATATTTGCCATTATTATTAGCTTTGCTCTTTTCTCTAAATTTTCCCAAAATATTTTTGTATGTCTCACAATCATTTCCTACTTTGCTATTTAGATCCCCAACAAGGACCAACTTTTCCTTTTTCATTGTGTCAGTTGCTTTTTCTAAAGCCTCAAAAAATTCCTCCACTTCTACCTTAGTAGAACCTTCTGTGGGACCATACGCACAAATAAGTTTCATTGTCCAGTTCCCCATTCTCATATTTGCCCACATTACTCTACTTGAGACTGACTGCCATTCAAGAAGATTAGCGTCGTATTTTGTGTTGAATATTATGGCTACTCCTTCTTTTCCTTGATTGTCATTGCCTGAATATAACATTTTGTATTTATTGCTCAGAAAGATCTCACCAGTTTTTTTTTTTTTTGTTTCAGTCACCCCTATTATGTCGATCTGGTACTTATCTAATTCCTCAGCTAGCTCCATTTCTTTGCCATTCAGGCTTCTTACGTTGATAGTACCGATCTTTAACTCTGGTGATGTTGAGTTGGGGTTTGTTTTCATATTTGTTCGAGTAGCTGACTTTTTGCTGTTCGCCCTGGTTCCCGGCGAAAACAACGGGGGCCTTGTTTAACTGGGCGATGCCCCAGTCGGCATGAAATTTTGTCATGTTATACCATCATTTTTTTATTTTGGTTTAACCAATAAGAATACAATTTGGTCGGCTAAATCCCAAATTGCCAGCCCATCCTCGTTCGTTCAGTATCAAAGTAGATACCCAACAGGGTGCACCACGAGAAGGTGAGGATTGGACATTAGGTTAGAAGCCCTAGTCGGTTCTCCGCATTCCTTTAAAGGCTATGTGGCGGTCTCCTCTCAGTTATACAGCTTTGACCCTTAAGCACCCCTCACTTGATAAATACATTTCAAATTTATATTTCAAATCAAATGCTATCATGGAAAGACTGCAAAGTAGCACATTTATCAAATCAAGCTGGAGGAATGTCACATCTTCTTTCCTAGTATACTATGGATATTACTCCAAAGTGGGTATAAGATTCGACATGTTGAGATTTTTTGGAGTCAAAGAATAAGTTGTTACTGAAAATATTTAGCAATAATTGATTCACATTTTTTGCACTATTCTTGTTAGGGACATTTGGCTAACAGAGTGGTTTTAAGAGCTTTTATTTTTTATACTATACTATACTGTATATTGTATTGTATTGCATGTCATGATATGCATAGCAATGGTGGGTGAATTCAACATTCATGATTATGATGATCACTGAAGTGTGTGTGAAATGTATTTTGCTTCGTAGAATAAAAAAGTTGTGAAAAAAGAATGAAACTAGTTAGCATCATCATCAATACAAGTATTACGGAGGTGAGCTGAGATGGAGAGCTATGATAGTGAATGAGTTAGTACCCAGGTTGTGAAGGAGGAATAATACAGTTTGTGGATGGGTGGAGTGAGTTTAATGGAAGGGAAGATTTATTATATGGGCAATCAGTCTGCATTTCAATGGATTCACTGTTAGGTACTATGAGAAAGTATTGTTCAGTGAGAACATGGATGTGATGTGTAGGGGAAAATAAAACATTTGGGGAGGAGGAGGAATGTAGATGAGTGGATCCAGGCAACCTAGAGGTAAGTGACTGGGAGAGTGATCACATGCAGTTTAATATAACTCTCTAGTTTCTTAACTTTAGTACGATAATCAACACTAGGTAAAAAGAATGCAGAGGGCAGTTCATTTGAAGCTATCTTGAGTGAGATAGAGACTAACAGGATATAAGATAGAATATAGATGGCATGCATTGACAAATTAGCATTATAAGTGGTGGTCAAGTAATTATTCAGGATGGACGGAGGGGAATTTCAACTATAGAGACATAATCTGGAAGGAGGAATGGTCACAGGGAGGGTAGGAAATGGAAGTTATACAACAGCTAAGAAATAATTAGAAAGATCATGTAATGGAAGAGATGTTAGGTTTGAGAATGCTGGATGTGGTCACAGTATCAGAAAACTTAACAATAATAAATCTAGCCAGGGTGCCACCATTTGGGGAAAGTGATCCTGTGATCTCACCTGGGAGATTATGAGACATGCAAAAGTTCCTGTTAAGAGAGAAAATATATGTTGAATTTTAAAGCTGGTGATTATGACAAGCTGAGGAGTCAGCTTGCAGTGCCATGGCATAAGAATGTGGAGGAGAGAGAGAGATAGATAGTGTCAGGGAATGTTTGAAGAAAGCAGTATCAGACTGTATACTGAAAGTCAGAAGGTAAATCAAGTAGGAGTTAACTGAATGAATATAATTATAAAGTAGATGTTGTAGAATAAAAAAGAGTGGTGGAAGCAGTAGAAAGAAAATGATGATCAGTATGCCCATGACCATTTCAAAGTACACACAAGAAGGGTGAAGCTAATTAATTAGGAGACTAGGTTGATGAGGCCAAAAGATATCCAAAGGAGTTTTTCAATATATGGCAGGTTAATGGAAGAATGGCTATGGAAGGATGACTTTAATAAGTATTGAATAGCAGGGAGGTAACAGAAAAAAACCAAATATTTGAGTTAAAAAGTGATCGTTTTAAAAGAATGTATCATCCACATGGGTTATACTGCAATGTCATATCTGATAGAAGAATAGAGGCTGATGAAATTGAGTTGCTTAGGGTATTTCAGAATCCTTATTACAAAAACAGCAATGGGATTACATGTCATATCCACCCATGCATTTATGAGAACATACAAGGGAATTAGTACCTCAACTGACCAAGCTGTTTAATTCAATCCTTGGTTCTGGGAATGTGGCAGTGTAGTGCAGAGAGGGGCTAAATAATTCCACTACATACCACCACAGAAATAGCAAATTACAGGATAATTTGCTAATAAGTATCTAAGGTCAATTCAATATCTCAAGTTGGTCATCATCATCAAATTACTGACATGTACCCCTCAAGGGGAGTAAAGGATATGAGAGTACTGCATGAAAAATTTACATTATTACAAACTTCCTGTCTACAATTTTTCTCCACACCAATCTGTTACCTGTAAAGACTCCAACATTTTACCGTATCAATCCACCTATATCTTGGTCTTTTTCTTGCCAACCTGGAAGAGAACACTTGTTTTTGCTCATTTTTCCTCTCCCATTCTGTTTAAGTGACCATACCATCTGAGATTAGCTCTGCTAACACATTCCTGAATGCTAACAGTATCAAGTTCTTTCCTAATATCCCCGTTTTTAATATGACATTGCCATTGATGACATCTGTTCATGACCTAATCCTTCTCAGGAATATGAATCAGGACTTATCATATCTGTGGTCTCTAGTTTTGGGTCAAATGTTTTACTTCTAACCCAGCTCTCAGATCCATAAGTTAAAATTGGTTTGAACACCGTCTTGTATACAACTAATTTAGTGTTTTGACTAATTTCTCTGTCTTTTTTAAATAACGAAACCTGTGGTGCGTTCATAATTAGAAGAAACACACGTATAAACCACAGTGAAAATTATTTAATTGTAAATATTTCATCCTAAGTATCTTAGGACGTCATCAGTACAGTATTTAAACAAAAATTAGGAATAACATACAGTTAGGGCGCATGATTACAATCATGAGATTCTATTGTAATCATGCGCCCTAACTGTATGTTATTCCTAATTTTTATTTAAATACTGTACTGATGACGTCCTAAGATACTTAGGATGAAATATTTACAATTAAATAATTTTCACTGTGGTTTATACGTGTGTTTCTTCTAATTCTCTGTCTTATTCCATATAAATTTATTCAGTTGACTTCCTAGCATACAAGCTTTGTTGATTCTGTTGTCTATTTCCATATTTAATTTACCTCCTTCACTAAAAATCGTGCCTAAGTAGCTGAAATGTTTTACTTGTTCCACAGGTTCCCCGTTCACAACACAGTTGACATTTTCAACAATTCTACCTATTTTCATTGTCTTTGTCTTTTTAATGCTGACCTTCATACCATATCTATTACAACAGTTATTCAATTTAGTCAGGGAATCTTGCAAACTTGTAGAGGATTTATTTAGAAGTATAACATCATCCGCATAAAGCAAAGAGCTGACATTAACATCCCCAATTCTGATATCATGTTTAATACCACTTTCCTTCATAATGTGATCCATATAGATAATGAATAACAGAGCGGATAATGTACATCCTTGTCTGACACCAGATTTAACATTAAACCATCTTTCTGTACTTCAATTCTAACTGTTGACTTACAACTCAAATACAGACTAAGTATTGATTGATATAATACCCACTGACACCATATAACTGTAGAGTATTGAATAGCGTCTGTCTTGGCACCATGTCATATGCCTTTTCCAGATCGACAAAACTTAAATATAGATCTTTGTTATATTCCCATGCTTTCTCAACTATTTGTAGTAAAGTGAAAATCTGATCCTGATAGCCTCTATATGGCCTGAATCCAGCTTGTTCTTCACAAAGCTTCTCTTGCACAATCCTTCTGAATATTTATCAAGTATACTTGCATAAATCTTACCAGAAACACTCAGTATAGAAATACCTCTGCAATTCTCACATTCAGTTTTATTTCCCTTTTTATATATGGGTACTATGACCTAATATCAAAATTGGAGATGTTAATGTCGGCTCTTTGCTTTATGCAGATGATGTTATACTTCTAAATAAATTTGCTACAAGTCTGCAAGATTCCCTGACTAATGGATACCAGGAGAAGATGGAATTATGGTAGATTTCTTAAAACTGGGAGGAAGCCATGTTATCAAACAGCTGACTAAAGTCTTCACAAAAATTATAAATAATAGAATAAAATCTAAACTAGAGGAAATGCAATCCTGTGAACAAGCTGGATTCAGAAAGAATTACAATACTTTGGACCATATTCACACATTAAGACAGCTCATTGAAAAATCAATTGAATACAATAAACTCTTATGTCTGGCCTATATAGACTATGAAAAAGCATTTGATTCAGTTAAAACATCTGCAACACTAAAAACACTTGAAATCCAGGGAACTGAGAAACCATATATTGAAACACTAAAACGTATTTACAATAATGCAACTTCTGTAATTAAATTATATAAAAACAGTGAAAAGTTCCCAATACAAAAAGGCATCCGGCAAGGTGACACCATATCTCCCAAATTATTTACAGCTGCACTAGAGGAAGTCTTTAGAAGCCTTGATTGGGAAACAAAAGGAATAATAAAAAAAAAAAACATAAATGGAGAAAGGCTGCATCATCTGAAATTTGCAGATGATATTATCCTAATAGCAGATAATCTTGAAGATCTGGAAGAAAGGCTAAATCAGCCAAATGAAGCCTCCAAAGAAATTGGATTAAAAATAAATAGAGAAAAAACAAAAATAATGATGAATAAATACATAAACCATAGAACTGTCAAAATTGAAAACCATGAAATAGAACAAGTTACTTCATATGTATATTTAGGCCAATTGTTATCTTGTTATCCTTTGAGGATTGCCATAGAAAAGAGATTGAACGAAGAATTCACCTTGGATGGATGGCTTATGGGAAAATGAGAGACATATTAAGAAGTAACATCCCTATAAGTCTAAAAAGGAAAGCTTTCGACCAGTGCATACTTCCTGTCCTAACATACGGAGGAGAAACATGGACTTTAACAGAAGCTCTAAACAAAAAGCTGAGAACAACACAACATCGCATGGAGAGAAGTAAGCGATAAATAATATTAAGAGATAGGAAGACAAATACCTGGATAAGATCTCAAACAGGTGTCATGGATATTGTAAAATACATTAAACAGGCTAAGTGGAGATGGTCAGATGCAGTGATGGACTAGAAAAACAACAGAGTGGAGACCAATGGATGGAGCAAGACAAAGAGGAAGACCAAGAAGAAGGTGGAGGGAAGAACTGGAACAAATTGCAGAGTGAGATGGATGGGAGAGGCAGAAAACCGAGTGGTCTGGAAAATCATGGGGGGAAACCTTCGTCCAACAGTGGAGAGAAGAAGAAGATGACCATGAGAGCTCTACTCCAATCATCTGAAATTCATGTCTCTGTCCAGGCGTTTCGAACTATGCAGCGAAGCCACTGCAAGACGTTTATACTTCCATACTTGAGCATTTCTGGTCGAATATCATCTACTCCAGCTGTTCTTTCCACATTTCAGGCTTTTGATAGCTTTTTCTACTTCAAATATGGATATGTATTCCTGATTGCATGCCTGGTCAGTGTTTTTTTACCACTGTGATGTCACTGATTGTTTCATTTAGCAACTTTTATACATCTGTATTTTTTTAAATTAGGCTGATTTCTGAGTGCCACTGCAGATCCCAAAAGCACTCTTTCCTTTTTAAATTTACTATGGTGGAGAACTGTGGCTGATCCTGCGAGTTGTATCCAATACATGGTTTGCAAGATTGACCATAGTCTGATTCATGTTCTTTGTCTTGAGAAGAAAGTGGTGAATTATAGTGACTATTCCAGCAGAAAACTGTTCATGAAAATACATCTTTTTCCTCTTCCTTTCCAGGCTTATAGGCCAAGTGGCCTGTTCTGGACTCAATTCCATCTTTTTAAGGGTCTTTCTCTGCATCGTGTACCTTTTGGGTGGTAATTTAGAATTTGTTTAGGTATTCTGCTTCTATTCATTCTCAGTACGTGTTCTTTCCATTTTTCTCTATAGCAAATAACTGTTTCATTTGAGAAGTTTGTAATTCCAGGTTTATTTCTGATTTTGCTGCTTTTCATTTTATCCATTATTGTGACTCTTTCAGTTCTGCACAGAAATTCTGTTTTGAATGATTCAATTCTTCTTTCATCTGCTTTTTTTATTGTCCATATCTCACTGCCATAAAGTAAGATAGGTTTAGCTACTGTATTATAGATTCTTATTTGTGTCTGTTTTTGTACATAATTGAGTTTGAAAATTTTATTTATAATGCCTGTTACTTTTAAAAAGTTTGATAGCTTTGGTTCTATATCAGCTTCATTTTCATATGACATCGTGCATCTTAAATATGTGAATGTATTAACTTGCTGTATTATTTTGTTATTTATTACTATTTTGCTTCTTATTGGATTAGCAACTCTGAAGGCCATGCCTTTTGTTTTGTCTGTTGACATATCCATACCATATGTTTTTTATCAGGTTATTCAGACTACATAATGATTTTTGTAGTTCATCTTCATTGTTTCCAAGAATTTAGTAAAAAGTAGAGTGGCTAATCTGTTGTTATGGTTTATTCTGAATCCTCCTTAATTAGTTATCATCCATTCTTTTATGATTTTATCAATGTATATATTAAATAATACCAGTGAGAGGGGGCATCCCTGATGTATGTACTCCTCTATTTATTGGTTTTCAGTTTGATGTTAAATTATTGTACTTCACAGAAGTCATTTTGCCTCTTTATAAGGCTTTGATAAGATCACACCTGGATTATTGTGCACAGATTTGGTCTCCCGGGTTCCAAGGGGATAAAGAAGCTGTGGAAAGGGTGCAAAGAAGAGTTATAAAGATTATATCTGGATTATGGGATTTTGATGATGATGAGGACAGATTGTGAGTATGTGGATTGCAGACTCTGGTTAACAGGAGAAAGAGGGGGTGATATGATAGAGGTCTATAAACTTTTGAATGGGTGTTATAGTATTTCAAATGATGAAATTTTTCGTTATATGGAAGGTGGAGAGAGAACACGGGGGCATCCATGGAAGTTAAGTTTGTTCCCAATCAAGAAAGGGGTAAAAGCTAGGTTTTTCTCCCAGAAAGCAGTAAGGGAGCGGAATAATTTACCCTTAGGGGTAGTGAGTGCATCTAGTGTGAATGAATTTAAAGGAAGGTATTATAGCTGGTTTGGGTGATTTATAGTCTCCTCTTGATGAGTCCTTGACTCCCTGGATGTCTCAGATAATAATATTAAATATGGCTCTAGAGAGCTGGTTTGGTATTTCATATTCATCCAGGATTTCCCATAGTTTTTTCATAATTTTATAAATACTTTGGTGTAATCTATAAAAGCTATGTGTTTCTATGTTCATTTCTCTGTGTTTTTAGATTAGTATTTTAACATAAATGCAGAGTCTGTACAACACTTACCTTTTCTGTATCCATTTTGTTCTTCTATTAATTTTGGGTCTACTATACGCTTAAGTTTATATGCTAAGATTTTTACATATACGTTATATACCTAAGTAGCTAACGTAAGCTACTTAGGTGATGCCTTTTGGAATTGCAGTTATTGTTTAATTAGCTTTATACATGTACTGAAGATGCCTGTGATACTCAGGCAAAAATTCTACTAATAAATAATATTTTACGTGAGTTAACTCCCTTATTATAATTTTAATTATTATGTCTACTCATGGTATTTCCTTACTGAAACATACAGTTAAGTTCTCCTATAGGTCCTATGTTTAGTTTATATGGTATATTGCTTGTGTTAAGATCGTCTATTACCAAGATGTGATCCCTAGGATTGGTCTTATTTAAAATGTTCTGCAGTTGTGCGTAAAAATTTTCTGAGTCCTCTTTTACTTCTTCAAGTGCGTAAGATCCAATTATTGTCATATAGCCTCAGTCTATTTTAATTCTCATTTCTATTATTCTATCACTCCAAAAGTTGTAAAGGATTATATTGTTTCTAAGAGATTTATGCGAAAAGATCATTACACCAGATATAGCTTTCTCTTCTGCTTTTACCCCACTATATATATATATATATATATATATATATATATATATATATATATATATATATATATATATATATATATATATATAGATGTAATTTTCAGTTTTGTCTGTTCCTTTCTGCTTTTTTTTTAGTTTCTGTAATTACTGCTATTTTTACATTTCTTTCTTTTAATGTTTGGTCCATTTCTATGATTTTGTTGTAGATGTTTTTCTCATTCCATGTAGCTATATTCCAATAGCAGTATTTCTGCTTTTCTTTTGTTTTCGATAATTTTCTTCTCGAATCCTTATTCCAAGCCGGTTTGTTACCAAAAGAGGCTGTCTGTTTACTATCTTTGTTAGTCTTTTTAGTGAGTTAAAATTTCGACTGAGAAGGTTAGTGGCTATCTGCAGTCTAGATTGGTGATGGGGGGCTGCCATCTTGAGGCCTTCAAGCTTGCCTTAAAGTGGTGGGATGAAATTTTAAACAGAAGACACAGAGATAGAAATAGAATGCCCCATAGCCCCCGAATACTCTAATAGCACACTCCAATTTATGAAATTGGAGTGTGAAAATGCATACAAATGAGATATAAGGTATAAATCATTAGTTTTAATCTGAGTGAAAGAGAGGGATCATCAATTATTTATATTGCCTCTTCTGGATGGCATCAAGCATTCTTATCTTGATATACTATTCCAAATGTGTGTGCAATATTCTAAAGTTTAGTGTATTTGGGATTTGTGCAGTGTAAGCAGTTGTACAAATGAAAAGTGATGCGTTGAAGTAAAAGTCAGGAGAAATCTGATCATGTTTAGACATTTTGGTATTATCAAAAAAAAAAAAAAAAAAAAAGTAAGGAAAGTGACGTGACAGCTTTCTTGTAAGAAATAAGACATATCTGGAAGCACAGTTCACAAGATTATCCCACTTCATTGGCAAAGACCAAAGAAGCTAGAGTTTAAGGTACTGGTTTATGGAAGATCTTGAAGATTTGGCACAAGTTTTGCCAAAAAGAAGGAGAGGAATGGAGTCTACTGTCATCAACAAAGCTATGGATAGGTATTAAAGTTAGGATGACCATTTATGCTCAGGAGAAAGAAGGCAGATGAAAGCAAAGAGCATGGAAACTCCAGTACTTTTAGAAAAACCTCCTTCCTGGAGAGGGAGGAAGCCATCTGCCAGGACATGTAGTGAGCAACCAGAAAGGATGTCAAAAAACCAAATGCAAAGGGTAGAAACTAGAGCATAAGATGGAGATTTACTGAGCAGGCCTATATACCAGATCAATCTAATCAAATGAACCAGAGATGTCAAGAAGTCAATGGTAGAGAAATTCACAACCATGTGAGTTTGTGAGTTTCTCTACAGTTTTCCTTCCAGGAGGTTACATCCAAAGAAGGGTGGTGGTGATGACTAACAGATTAGATCAGCTGTTGATTGAGATTATGAGAGTCCATATTGCTGGTCACCATTTAGCTGGTGATCTTCCACATGGTTAAGAAGTTGTTGGTGATTTTTGAAAACTAAAGGGACGGTAAATGGAATATAGATTGTTGGATGACTTACCAATTTTGTATACAGCATTCTGAACATGAATTTGTTTCCATGCTGTAAGATAGATGTCAGTTTAAGTGAGAAAGAATGAAAAGCAAAATATGATAGGTGTCAATTCTGGAGCACACATTTGCAGCATAACAGGGATATTACCACAAAGACCAGATAACTTGAGTGTCCAAGGTTTATTCTCATTTCTTTCTTGAGATGGATTAGAGAAGGTATGGAGCAAATGTTCTTAATAATGTTAGGTAAGTAACTTCTAAGGTCATCAATGCAGGAATTAGCAGAGAACAATGATTCTTGGAGGTCTTCAGTATAACCCATATCATTAGATTATACCGAAGGCATACTACTATCAGGATGAATAACGATGAAGTGTGAAAAGAAGAAAAGTGTGACAAGGGATAAGAAGGGTGTGTTTGTTTGTTTGGTTAAGGGTTTAATGTTGGATCCTACTTCTTGTCAATCTATACCTTGGATCCGACATGATTACTATTACAATGTTCTTAACTAATTGATAAGTTGTAAGTTGATTTCTAATTCAAATATAAAGAAAATTTATATTTAAAGACTGCGCCACTTTATATCTGAGTTAGTTCAAGAACTGAAGAAAAACCAACTCACAACTATCTCTCCTTTATATGATGTTAATATTGTATATACTGGCCGAGTATATTTAACTTATTTATCTCTCCCGCTTTGGTTCGAATATTTTATGAATGGTGCAGTAAAAGAGATTCAGGCAAACTACAACTTTCGATAAACAAAAACAAACATTTAATTTTAGAATCACAAATTTTACATTTAAGATCAAAACACTAAATAAGTTATTATAAACACTTCAGCCTTTCTGATAATAAAGTCATGCAAACTCAGACAATGGTAATTCTGTTATCTGTAATAGTCTTCTCACAGTTCCTTTTAGCTAAGTTCCTTAATGATTATTCACATCAATATCTCATAGTTCTTTAAGTTTTAAATACAATAAAAATTGCAGTAATACCTCTTCACAAGCAAACACTTATAAATTTACACTTTAGCTAATTTCCGCAATAGTTACTGTTAGTATAAGGAAATTCTAGGATGAAACTCTCACACTTCTCTGTATAGGAATATTAATGGTTGGAATAATCTTACCGATAATCTTTTTTCGTCATCTACTTATACGTAAACACTTTTTATAACTGTAAACACTTAAACAGTATACGGCACTCATTAAAATAATTCTTCTAAGCAATAACTGAATTAATTGTCGGTTACTATACACATGAACAAACGTTCTTGCATGAAATACTACTGATCTCTTATGAATTAAGGCAATACACAATAATTTCTTAACTTGAGGTTTTATATGCACAGCTGTTCATTCTTCCTGCATTCATTTAATTCTTTAGGCAATATATTTCTAAGCACAGCTAATGGTAACTTCAACTTTACAGCCTCCACTATTCCCTAATAACTCTGTGCTTTGCTTTAAGGTTCTGTATGTCCTTGAAAGGTCGACCCTGAAATTGAATCTCAACTCAAGTATCGCTAGTCTATTTAGTAGTTACTCAGCTGTCTTCCGTAGCTATAATTGTTATTCTACAATTTATTAGCTAACCTCCTCTCGACTAGTAGACTTTATTAGCTGCTTGAGTGACTTGCCGACTCGCTATTATCGCACTGTGATTGCCGAATGCTCCGATTCCCACCTAATGCCAATCCTCTCCTTTCTCTCTCTAATCTATCTCTCACTATATAAATATATATTTTCAGCATTCTTCCCTTTTTATATCCATCCTTCCTGCCTAAATTATTCTCGTGATTTCTTTCTGAAACTCTTTTCAATAAACCTTCTCTTCACGTGGTGTTCCAAAACGTGCTCGTTCACTTACATATGTCACCATGACAACAAAACATAATAAAATTGAGGTATTGCATAACGCTAAACTTCTACAAATAGGAATAAATAGAGAATATTTACATTTCAAGTTAAATTATCAAATACAAGTTCTTATAATATTAACATAGTAATAATTAAAATAGCTTAATAATATTTAATACAGTCTTTTCATTATTAATACATATTAGATAAAATTAAAGGTAGTTATATGAATATTAAATTATAAACAAATGATTTACATTAAATAATATTTACAAGTTTAGCTTATTTGATGGAAGATCATGTTGGATTCTGAAGCAAATGATAATTACTCAAATCTCTATATATTCAGAATCCAACAATAATTACTTCAAAAGAGGTGTACAGAAAAGAAAAAAAAATGATAAAAACTAACCAGCCAGATATTAAAAGCCTATATACAATATGTACACAATCTATATTGATACTGTGCGACCAACAGATGTGAGACCCCTTGACACTTCTTGAATGGCAGAAGAAGGCAAATCTGGAAAATTAGCTTTTCTTTTATGAAAATTCTAGTTTTTAAAGCAGTAACTATTTTGCTTGTACAACAGTTGGAAAATTTTATGTATAAAGCATGTGATATTGCATGTTGGTAACGAACATCGCCTTATTCCTTTCTCCCCTTCAACATGAATCGAATCTTCTTGGCACATTGCCAGCTGAGGGTCTCACATTTTGTGGTCAGACAGTATACGTTTGTTAAAAATTTGAAGAACTGATATTTGATGAATCTGAGAATATCTGCCTGAGTGTATAGGGCACATTCATAGTATGAATAAAACTGAAATAGCGACTGAGCTCATTGACAAAATGAGGGCAGGTCAATCAAAAGATGAATGATAGTTAATCCAGTACCACAGAACTTACACAAACACGTCATTATCTATCAGCAAGATGGAGTGTGTAAGATGATGTTCTATGCAGAGCTGAGCAAGAATAACTTTTTATTTATGGTCCCTGCAAAGACAACTCTGCTACAATTTGAATTTTGGATTTACTTGATAAAGATTATTGTTGGTCTCTCTATTCCATAATGACTACCACTGGGATAAAAGTTTGTGTCTTATAATCTGTGTGTAACTGGTGTAAGGAACAAGCAGATGGAGGAGTTTAAGAAACAACCTGACCTAGCTGCAGCTCTGTTTCCCTTAATCCTATTGTGTCTTGGGACCAACAGAAGTACATGTTCAAATGTAGCTTCCATAACTGAGAGAGAATATGCTGGATATAAGAGAGCCCTAGATGTTTCTGCAGCTCTAGACTTCTTGCTTGTAGACAGGTTTGTGAATCTTTATATATAATAAACCTTTGATAGTGTTGCAATCTTATTCAAGGCAAAGTTATTAGATTCTAGTAAGATCTGAGAAGATATAATGTTGCCTGGAAAAGAGTAGAATAGTTAGATTAGAGATGCTGGTGTGGCACATCACTGAGCATCTGAAATAGATAGATAGATGTGTAACCAGGATAAAATCAGAGTGTTATATTCCATTCCATTCTATTCTATGGGCTTGAAAGAACTGCTGGTCTAAGTCCTGGATGGGGATGAGGACCACATCTGAGACAATAATGCCAGGAAACTGTCTTCTGCTGGCAAAATTAGAACCTATTCACAAGTGCCCATCCTGAAAGATAATCTGTGACTTGCTGCAGCTATCCTTCTAGGACCTCATCAATGAATTAACTGAATTATTACATGAATGACAGAAGATGGTAAAGCTGTTCATATAGAAAACATTATATACAGTTGGAAGATGTTTGGTTCTTGAGTTAACCTTGATTGTAAAAAGAATTATACAAAACTGAATCTTACAGAACTCCCTCTTTCTGGGTATACAGTCAAGAGAGAATAGTTCCCACTCTGACTGAAGATTTGGATAAACATTTTTGATAAAAAGGAGGAGGTTTGCTCTGAGACTGTCGTGTATGTCTCTCAAGTATTCTAAATTGACATGCATTGTTATGTTTTTTTTCCATATCAAAGCAAACCAATACTAAGTGCACTCATGTTAAGAGGGCATTTCTAATGTTTCCTTCCAGTTGGAATAGATCAGGGCCAGCAAATTTCTTCTGAGAGTAGCCAAATAATATTTTAAGCTTTGTGTGCCAAGAGCACATCACATTATTCTGAGAATTAAGGATATCACATATTCATCATATACATATAAGATAGAAAACAAAATTTAGAATTTTTTTTTTAAATTAAAAAAATATAGAATACAAGTGTGTACAAACAGAATTTTGGAAAAGTAGAGAGAAATATGGAATTATATTTTTATAAGAAATAATTACACTTAATTGGGGTTCGAAGTTAGCATTCCTCATCATCAAAATTAAATGCTCATCAGATAAGGCAAGCCTAATGAGATCTTAAGTATTTCATATATGAAGTCTTTTCACATAAAGAGGTGCCAAATATTGAAATTAATCTCTGAGCAAAAGTTATCAATTGACATATTGGCACTTGGAAGGCATTTATAGAATTCTTTGACTCCCAAAAACTTCCATGCTACTGAATTTGAACATAAACAAACATGTACCAATATCCACTAATGCAATAAGTGCAACTAACAAACTTATCGCATTAAAACACTGTCTAATTAATTAGCACTGCATGTGCAAGTGGCATTAGTGACAGTGATGGGACTGTCACACGTGACTACTGCTGAAGTTATATGTGTGGTGCAAAACTAGCCATAAATAATACACAAATGAATGAGCACAGCTGTGTCACATTAACACTGCTCCATGGATACTGAAATAGCGATTTCATGATTCTATCCTGAAATTCATTTAAAAACCATCCTTGGCTTGTGGGGTGTACAATAATGGGCAGTAAGCTGGATTCCTTGGGCTGGTTTGCTGACTCCTGGACTAGATGACCAATTGTTGAATGATATTTGCAAATGCCAGATTGTGTTCTTTAAAAAAATGTTTCTCTCCAGAAACTACAAATTATGAGAATAAACAATTTTTGCCAGAATTTTACACAAGCAACTGGTCACAGCAATAGGTCAATAAGTTCATTGAGCATTTTGGATCTTCCTTAGCTTACAAAAGGCAATAATAACAGCCTTTTTTTTGAGCTATCTGGAAATGTGTTCTTATGAAAAATCTTTTGAATAGGTACAGCAGTTGATCCAGAATAGATGGGGACAGATGTTTCATCATCTATGGTGCAACAACTGTTGGGAGACATTTAAGCAAAGCAGCTTTTATCTCTTGTTTTGTAAATGGCCTGTTGTAATTTTCTGTACTTCTCAAAGAGATCAGCATTTGTGTTTTTCGACTTTATTTTTTTTGGCAAGGAACATCTGGGGATAAGAAGCTATTACTAATGTCGTGGCCAAAATCTCCTAAAGAATGTCAGCAACTGTTGTTTGGTTGGCAATTATATCCATTTCCAAAACAGCACTTCATGGTATAAACATCATCAAGAAAGGAAAAATACATTTATTGAACTTATTAATATTTCACTGGTTTTCTATTCAGCATTTTCAGAGCCCAAATCATAACTGTGACAAGCACATGGCACTAAACTAAATAAATGTAGAAACAACTCAAATTGCAACTGAAACAGAACTTATGTCCTTATATGGAGACCATATGGGTGGGATAAGCATAAAGTTAATTTGGAGAAGTCAGGCTATCAGGTCTCAAAATGATCGTTTCCAAAATGATCTTTGGAAAATTAACGCAGCCATACTTGTTGAGGTTTGGAGAGTGCTTCATTGCTGACACTGATTCTGAACATAGTCTCTTGGGTTTAGAACAACCACTACGTAATATCGATGTCTTCTTCCATCTAATCCTATGTGAAGGAGTATCAAGAGCATGGTCTGATAATCCCAACCTGCATACAGATGATCAGAAATGTAATTTTTGTTTACTTTAAGGTAGATGACGACTGATCCACCAGTTTGTCCAAAGTAGGCTAAATTTCTGGCACAGGGAACTTTATACACTCCATGATGGGCAAGAGAATGAAGTTGATCTTCAGGAAAATGGATGAAAGTAGTTAGCTGAATGAGAGATCGGTAAGCATCATGAAGATCATATTTGCAAGGAACTTTGGCTAATTTTTCTGATGTAACCTTAATATATGGGATGGGAATAGTTTTGCTCTGATCTTGTGTGTTGGTTGTCAGGAATGGTGGTTACATATTTATCTATTTTACAGGCATTGTAGCAACAAGCTAAAGAAGGTGTTCAAAAGGGTACTGAAGCTCAATTTCAAGGGATGTGTCATTTAAAAAATAGCTTTAGCTCAGTAAGTTAGTGTTTTGAGTATGCCATACTGTTGGGAAGGGTGGTAGTGAGATTACTTATGTAAATACCTTCTGTATGAGTGAGTTTCCTGTAAACAGAAAGGGATAATGAGCCATTACAAAGTTGTGTCACTACTGTATCTAGAGAGGGAAGACATGATTCTTACATTCTTTTTCTATGGTGAATTTTATTTTAGAATGCTGGCTGTAAGATGCACTAAAAATGTATCTAAGGTGTCTGTGCCATTGGACCAAATGGCAAACACGTCATCAACATAGCACTGCCAAACTATTGGTTTTAAGTATGATTGTGTTGGGTGCTTGGTTTTCCAAAGATTCAATATAAAAGTCAGCTAAAGGGTGGGGGGACAAAATAGGGGGACCCGCTGCAATCTCATCCAACTGTTTGTTATATTTTTCCTTTCCAAAAGAAATAACTGGAATACATGATACATCTGAATAACTCATTATTATCAGGAGGAAACTGTGGCATAACAAGGTCAATGGTCTGAGAGGCCAAAGATCTGGGAGACAAACATTTTGAGACGTAACAGCCTGACTTCTCCAAATTCACTGTATGTTTAACTTCATGCCCCCAACCATTCTGAACTATTAGATTTCCTTTCCTTAAAAGTTGATATTCTTCTATTCAACTTCCCTAACAGTAAGGTCATTTTCCATTACATTACAATAGTTTGTAATGTTCACAACACCAGTTGGCTCTCTCCAACTGCACCAATTGCAGCAGATCAAGCAGAGGCTGAGTCATTTGCCATCATCAATGACCTTACACAATAGCACACATGCCTACCCAAACATCAGACAACCCTCACCACTCTCCAAATACCTTGTCTTCACTAGTGACCCATCCATTAATGTAGTCTGTCCTCTAGGCAGTTCAGACCACAACCTCATGCTGATCTCTTCTTCTATGAAACAACACAAACACAATCACTGACATCCACACATTGTATGGCATTACAAGAAGGCCGAGTGGGATGATCTAAGCAATTACTAAGCCACATTTCCTTGGATGGATAATTTCTAGGATGATTTCTGAAATAATTCTTATAGGTATGGAAACATTTATTCCCTGCTCCACTATCTAAGCCTTGGTTCTCCCTTGCAAAAAAAAAAAGTCAAAAAATGAACTTTGAAAGAGCCAAAAACAAGAAACTTGCATCCTGCCTACATGGCAGCCATGCATTCTAGTCTCTAGACAAATCCATTACTTGCAAATTCTGCCTACCACTGCACCCAACACTGTTATATCATCATCATCCACAGAAAAAGCCAATCCTTCTGGCTTCCTACTTCTCCAATCTTGTACTGCTGACTTTGGTAAATGTCCTCCAACCGTCCCACATACTCAATGCCCAGTGTGTTCTTGCATCAAAAAGAGATCAGGAGAATTTTGCTCAAATTGAATACCAAAAGTCTCCTGGCCCAGATGGTCCAGAGCTGACTCCCATTCTGTGCCTTTTTTCCTCTAGTATCTACCCTGCAGTATGAAAATTAGCTTATATTCAACATATCCCTAAAAAGGGAAACAAATCAATACCCTCAAGACCTCAATACCTTGGAAAGAGCCATCAACACATAACTGCTATGCTACCTTGAAGACTCTCAGCTAATAAATGACCACCAACATGGATTCCACAATTGTCGGTCAACAGGTGATCACTTATGTCACTTGCATCTGGACAAATATCATGGAAAAGTATGCTGAGTCCTAAGTGGTCACCCTTGATATCTACAAAGCTTTTGACCAGGTCTAGCACAAAGGCCTGTTTAGTAAACTACAATTATTTGATCTACCCTCTGACTTCAGCAGTTGGACTTCCAGCATCCTGACAGGATGCTCACTTCAGGTGATGGCAGATGGTTATTTATCTTCAAAGTATACAACCAATGCATGGGTCCCACAAGGTTCTGTTCACTCACCAACCCTAATCCTTCTATATATAAGTGACTTACTCCAGCAGACTGCCAACCCGATACATACATACTTTTGCTGATGGCAGCACACTGCATTCTTTCTTTCACCTGACAAACCCAACAATACACATATCACCACAATCTCTAGAGCCCTCCACTACCACCTTAAATACAGATCTCTAATACAGATCAGTGGGGTTTGGATAATTTGGACAATGCATGCAAAACACAACTCTCTCTCTCTCTCTTACATCATCACATCAAAAAGATCCCCCTTCTCTTCAAGTCTTACTTTTGACGACACCAAATCTCCATGCATAATGAGATTTATCTTCTTGGGATAACACTAAAATCAAATCTCTCTTGGCAAAAACATATTATAAATATTGCCCCCCCCCCCAGCAAAAAAAGTCAGATTTTATTTTTTGCTTGAAGCATTATTTTAACTCCAAGCAACTCCTAATTTTATATAAATCAGAAATCCATGTGACCATTCAATATTGCTTCTATAGCTGGAGCACTGCCCCAAGAACTCCCTAAAGATACTGGGCTCTGTACAGAGAAAGACAGTCAGGCTGATTAATGATCTCCCACTCAGTGATACATTCCACTCACTTTCTGCTGCTTGCATCTTCTACAAATACTTCTAAAGCCACTGTTCATCACAATTAGCATCAGTAATATCCCCACTGTCACTGTCAAACATGTGCAGTAAACAACCAACACTCCCTCACAGGGCATCTCCAAACTCACCAAACAAATTGCTGTCCTCTGGAACAATATGCCATCTTATGTGTTTTCAAGGAATACATCCATAGCTTTTCAAGATAAGTGTGAATAAGTTCCTTCTTGCCCATCCATGGTACTAGTGTGCTATAGGTTAACCAACCTCTCGTGGATAGATTCTCCTATTAAAAAAAAAAAGAAAATCTGGCCCATACAGTGTGCAATAAAGGTTCATCCTACATCCTGTCCTTATGAATGATGGCTACATTTTGTAATGCTGGTTTGTTACTGGGCCTCAGGTATATTTCCTGCACATAGAAGCATAAACTTTTGAGAATCCAAGAAAATTACACTGTAGAAATGTTTTCATTATTTATTCTTGGTGGTATCATTTGGCTTCCAAAGTTGTGAGGTCTTGTTTTTATTGGCCTTGGATTTTTTCTTTCTCGAGATTTGTGGACAGCTGCTGTCCATAATTTCTTCTTCCTCAGCACAAATATCTAAAATATTAAACTGGATTGCCTTTCGAGCTTTTTCATCTGTCCCTATTCTTATCTTATCCAGGTTATGCAAAAGCTCTTTGACCTCATTCTCATGCATCTCTAACTGTTCATTCAATGTGCAGTGTGCACCATGTTACACAGTTGGTTGAAATATCTTAGCAAAGTGAGCAGTAAAGTTATTCAGTAAAATTCTTCTGGACTGCCTTCAGCCTGCATAGCCAACTTCTTTTCATATTCTGATTTAGCTTTCTGCACAATACTCTTTACTTTTCTGGTCTGCACTTTATATATTTTGTAACTCCTTTCACTCTTATTCTTATGATATACTTTCCACATCGTCTTCTTCTTGTGGATGTCTTGGCTAATAAGAATGCATATCAATTTCATTCCTATCCTATTTATTATTTGAATTTTAGGAATACATTCAAGCACATTTTTTTCAGATTCCCATGCATTGCTGACATTTTTCCCATTCAGTAACTGACACTATTGGACCAAAGATAGTATTCTCCTAATTTAATTGTTCATATTTGGTCTAATGTATTAAAACTAAGAACTTTTATTGTTAAAAGACCATAAGATTTAACCATTAAAAATATAAAGAGCCAACAAGTTTCACTAGCCACTGTCTAGCATTTTTAAGGCTGTACTGGTGTGAAAACAAATACATCAAGTTACATGAAAACATACACTTTAGTAAATGCTAGGCTGTTACATTTGATAATTTGTGATTGATGGTATGGATGCGTTCGAATGCTTCAGTCAGAACCTGGTACATGACCAAGTGTTGTGTAGTTTTTCGCATATTGTAGTTCTGTTAAGCTGAGAGAATTGATGAGATATTTCAATATGTCTTTAAGAATAGCACCTTGATTTCTATTTAAATTATTGCCTGTGCATAGTACCAATTTCTGCTTCTTTGAAACTTCGTGTCTGTAGTCATTCTCGATGTAAGGCATAGAACTGTTTTTCCAATCTATAATGTGATTTGATGTTGAGAAATGATGAGCTAAACCAGATGTGATGATTCTATTGTGATTGACATCCCCCACATGTTCCTTCTGTCTTATTTCAAAACTTATAGAGGTCTGTCCAATGTAAGAAAGGCCACACATGCATGGAATTTCATGTACTCCAGGAAATTTAAAGAAAGTTACCTCATCTTTGGGTGATCTTAAGACTTGTCCCATTGTGGTAGTTGGTTTAAAAACCATTCTGATGTTATGAGCTTTTAACATTCTCGCCAATTTTGTGGATACTGAATTAATATATGGAATGACAAGCTGTGGACACAAATTGGGACTCCGTTCCACGTTGTTGGAGGTTGTCTTTAAAAAGCAATTTGTTTAAAATGTTAGAAGGGGATCCATTCAGAGATAGAGTGTTAGCTATTTGTGACAGTTCTCTCTGTACATCTACTTCTTTTGAAATATACCTTAAGGTGTAAAAATTCGATGCAACATGAATGAATTTTGTATAACGAACACATCAAGTTTTTACAGTTAGGCAGAACCCAGAACATCTGTAAATAGTCTTTTCTCTTAACATTTTGTATTGTATGTAACATATGTACAGCCCAATGGGAATTGGCTATCTCTTTGAACAAAAGATGTAAAACTTTCAAGGCTAAGGGAAACACACTACAGTCGGAATGGCGTTTGATATTTTTGTTTACGAGTTCAACCCTAAGTGACCTCAAGGTCAATGCAAAAAGGGGGCAGCAAGATTTCAAACGGATGTTTCACTGGCTGACTTAATGAGATTAGAACACAAAGACAGAGAAGAAAGGGCTTGTCGAAGGTTCAAGAAAGCAGGAATCATATGACAACGTAAGGGGTTCGTGTAAGTGCACGGGGTTTAGAAAACTGAACCCAGGGCCTCGAAACGGATGGAATATAAGATGGGACTGCCAGAGACACAGGGAGTTTTTTTTTCACAGAGAAGAAACGAGCATATGAGGAGGCGATGTGTCAACGAGGACGCCAAAGGAGGGAAGCCATGCTGCGAGCCGTCATTTAGCCCAGAAGCGTAGATGACCAGGGGACAAAACAGCTGAGGAGCAGCCGAACTTGTCTATGAGCCGTTCTGCTTATCTAAGTCCGTGAAGGCCCTGACAATTTGCGACCCTTTGCCAGTGTATTAACACGCCAATGAATTGTCAACGACATCCCGTGAGCCAACCTGATGATTGGCCAGTATCCCAAGGACTTGAAGGAGGAGAAATCCAAAACCCGAGATGAAGAAAAGGAAACACAGGAAGTCGCAGCCAATAAAATTGGAGAGTGCAACCCAACAGAAGACAGCCCATGTGAGTTAAATATTTGTTTTATTTAGACTGTGTGACGCTATAAGAATAGGTTGTAGAACAGGAAAAATGCATGTAAGAGGAACAATAATAGCCAGAATAAATTTTAGAGATTTGTTCTGTCTGGATTTTGATGCTTGCATCTAAGAATGAGTATAGCTAATTCCAAGGAAATATTTTGAGTTATGATTTTTATCTAACGCCTGTATATAATCTTGTATGATTTTTCTTAACAGCGATTATTCAAGTATTAAGATGTTTATTAATGATATTTCTTTAAGCTAGAGAGATAACATGATGTGTGTCTTATATTAATTGAATAGAGATATATGCAGATATTAAGAAGTTTGTTAAATGATAATTCTTTAAGTTGGATAGATGACATGATGTGTGCCTAATATTGATTGAAGAGAGATATATGCAGGTATTAAGAAGTTTATTAAATGATAATTCTTTAAGCTAGATAGGTAACATGATGTGTGCCTTGTATTAATTGAAGAGAGATACGTGCAGGTATTGAGAAGTCATCATCATCATCAAATTCCTGCCATGTACCCTCAAGGGGTGTACAGAATATGATAGTACTACATGAAAAAAATTACATCATTACTAATTTCCTATCTACAATTTTCCTCCAAATCAGTCTGTTACTTGTCAAGACTCCAACATTATCAGATCTTATATTTCTATCGTCTAAGGCACATTGTACCATATCAATCCACCTATATCTTGGTCTTCCTCTGGGTCGTTTTCCTGCCAATCTGGTAGAGAACTCTTGTTTTGCTAATCTTTCCCCGCCCATCCTGTTTAAGTGACCATACCACCTGAGATTAGCTGTGCTAACGCATTCCTGGATGTTGACAATGTCAAGTTCTTTCCTAATATCCTCGTTTTTAATATGATATTGCCATTGATGCCATCTGTTCACACCCCTAATCTTTCTCAGGACTCTCATATCTGCGGTCTCTAGTCTTTGGTCAAGTGTTTTACTTCTGACCCAGCTCTCAGATCCATAAGTTAAAACTGGTTTGAACTGTCTTGTATACAGCTAATTTAGTGTTCCGACTAATTTCTCTCTTATTCCATATGAATTTATTCAATTGACTTCCTACCATACCAGCTTTGATGATTCTGTTGTCTATTTCTATATTTAATTTACCCTTCAGTAAAAATCGTGCCTAAGTAGCTGAAATGTTTTACTTGTTCCACAGGTTCTCCATTCACAACACAGTTGCATTTTCAATGATTCTGCCTATTTTCATTGTCTTTGTCTTTTTATTGCTGACCTTCATACCTTATCTATTACAACAGTTATTCAATTTAGTCAGAGAATCTTGCAGACTTGTAGCGGATTTATTTAGAAGTATAACATCGTCCGCATAAAGCAAAGAGCTGATTAACATCTCCAATTTTGATATCATGTTTAATACCACTTTCCTTCATAACGTGATCCATATAGATAATGAATAACAGAGGGGATAATGTACATCCCTGTCTCACACCAGATTTAAAATTAAACCATCTTCCTGTACTTCCTTCAATTCTAACTGCTGACTTACAACTCAATTAAAGACTAAGTATTGCTTGATATAATGCCCCATTGCCACCATATAACTGTAGCGTATTGAATTGCTTCTCTCTTGGCACCTTGTCATATGCCTTTTCCAAATCGACAAAACTTAAATACAGATCTCTGTTATATTCCCATGCTTTCTCGACTATTTGTCGTAAAGTGAAGATCTGATCCTGACAGCCTCTATTTGGCCTGAATCCAGCTTGTTCTTCACCAAGCTTTCCTTCCACAATTCTTCTCAACCGTTTCTCAAGTATACTTGCATAGATCTTGCCAGGAACACTCAGTAGGGAAATACCTCTGTAATTCTCACATTCAGTTTTATTTCCCTTTTTATATATGGGTGCTATGAGAGCTCTACTCCAATCATCGGGAATTCGTCCCTCTGTCCAAGCTTTCTGAACTATGAAGTGCAGCCACTGTAAGACTCTTATACCACCATACTTCAGCATTTCTGGTCAAATATCATCTACTCCTGCTGCCTTTCCACATTTCAAGCCTTTGATGGCTTCAAGTATGGATATGTATTCCTGACTGCATGACAGGTCAGTGTATTTTACCACTGTGTTGTCATCACTGCTTGAAGCCATCAAAGGCTTGAAATGTCTAACTCTAACTCCTTTTACAGCACTCTTTCCTCCATTCGTAGGCTTCTTCAACAACCTCCAGAATATTTTGCCACCTTCTTGATATTTATTTTCTATATTCTAGCCAAAGTCCTCCCATGACTTTTGTTTAGATAGTTTTACTAGCTAAACAAAAGGCTTCTTCAACAACCTCCAGAATATTTTGCCACCTTCTTGATATTTATTTTGTATGTTCTTCCCAAAGTCCTCCCATGACTTTTGTTTAGCTAGTTTTACTCAGTTTTTAGCATTCTTGCATTTGTCTCTGTATTCTCTAAGAGCACAAGCTGACTTATTTGACAGGAACTTTTGAAATGCTTTTTTCTTTTCCTTCACTGCCTCTTTAACTTCCTGTGTCCACCAGGGAGTTCTGATTTTTTTATCCTTGCAGACAACCTCACCACATGCCTCTCTGGCAGAATCAATCAATGTTTTCTTCAGAGTTTGCCACTGAATCTCCAAGGTTTGATTCCTGTTCTCAAACTCTTTAATTTTTTCTTCAATAATATTTGTGTATTTTAGTCTACAGTTCACATCTGAGAGCTGCTCAACTTTTTTTCGCTTTAAAACTTTCTTACATGTTATTCTTTTCAATATGAAATTCAATTTTATCCTGCTCAAGACTAAATAGTGATCACTTCCAATTTCAAATCCTCTGTACACTCTCGTGTCCTGCACCATGGATTAAACATCACTATGAACAATAACACAGTCAATGAGACTTTCTTATTCCTTGCCTCTTCTCTCCATGTGAATTTGTGCACATTTTTATGTTGGAACATGGTGTTAGTAATAACCAGTCCATGTCCTGAGCAGAAATCCAACAAATATTTGCCATTATTATTAGCTTTGCTCTTTTCTCCCAATTTTCCCAAAATATTTTTGTATGTCTCACAATCATTTCTTACTCTGCTATTTAGATCCCCAACAAGGACCAACTTTTCCTTTTTCATTGTGTCAGTTGCTTTTTCTAAAGCCTCAAAAAATTCCTCCACTTCTACCTTAGTAGAACTTTCTGTGGGACCATAGGAACAAATAAGTCTCATTGTCCACTTCCCCATTCTCATATTTGCTCACATTACTCTACTTGAGACTGACTGCCATTCAAGAAGATTAGCCTCATATTTTGTGTTGAATACTATGGCTACTCCTTCTTTTTCTTGATTGTCATTGCCTGAATATAACATTTTGTATTTATTGCTCAGAAAGATCTCACCAGATTTTGTCTTTTTTGTTTCAGTCACCCATATTATGTCGATCTGGTACTTATCTAATTCCTCAGCTAGCTCCATTTCTTTGCCATTCAGGCTTCTTATGTTGATAGTACTGATCTTTAAGTCTGGTGATGTTGAGTTGGGGTTTGTTTTCAGATTTGTTCCAGTAGCTGACTTTTTGCTGTTTGCCCTGGTTCCCCTGGCAAAAACAACGGGGGCCTTGTTTAACCGGGCGATGCCCCAGCCGGGATGAAATTTTGTCATGTCGTACCATCATTTTTTATTTGGGTTTAACCAATAAGAATACAATTTTGTCGACTAAATCCCAAATATCCAGCCCATCCTCGTTCGTTCAGTATCCAAGTAGCTACCCAACACGGTGCACCACGAGAAGGTGAGGATTGGACATTAGGTCAGAAGCCCTGGTCGGTTCTCTGCATTCCTTTAAAGGCTATGTGGAGGTCTCCTCTCAGTTATACAGCTTTGACCCTTAAGCACCCCATATTGAGAAGTTTGTTGATGAAAATTCTTTAAGCTAAATAGATAACATGATGTGTGACTTATATTAATTGAAGAGAGATATATGCAGGTATTAAGAAGTTTGTTAAATGACAATTCTTTAAGCTGGATAGATGACATGATGTGTGCCTTGTATTGATTGAAGAGAGATATGTGCAGGTAATGAGAAGTTTGTTGATGAAAATTCTTTAAGCTAAATAGATATCATGATGTGTGCCTTATATTAATTGAAGAGAGATATATGCAGGTATTAAGAAGTTTGTTAAATGACAATTCTTTAAGCTGGATAGATGACATGATGTGTGCCTTGTATTGACTGAAGAGAGATATGTGCAGGTAATGAGAAGTTTGTTGATGATAATTCCTTAAGCTAGATAGATAAAATGTTGTGTGCCTTGTATTAATTGAAGTAGGGATATATGCAAGTAATATAAGTTTGTTTTTAGAGTTTTTTTTTGAGAATTACAGAGGATCACTCTCTGTCTTATAATGTAAAATATATGCCTATTTGTTGACTATTAAATCCCATGTTGCATTAATTAATTAATTAATTAATTAATTAAAATTAATTAATTAATTTAAAATATTAAAAAATTAAATATCTATTTTATTTGAATTTATATGTTCATGTAAACAAAAATATGATTTATTTTTAATAGAACAAACTTTATAAAGATACCATAAAGTTTTACTTACTTGAAATAATTTATCATCAACGAGAAGAGTGAAATTGCTTATGGTGAGATAAAATTTCAGCAAAATTTGGCTCTATAGTTGTTAATTTTAATCTCAGATGCAGTTCGACATCTATAATGCGATTCCTCTTCTTCGTCTTAATATATACAAAGGCCAAAAATCCAACTTCGCACAGATATGAACTTGGAAATAGAAAAATGAACCTTAGAGCTTTATCTGTTAATTCAGGAAATTCATTCTGTATTTGTAGCCAAAATGATGATAACGTATTCTTGCTGTATTTATTTTTTAGGAAACCATCAGAAGCTAGTTCTAAAAGTTCTTCTTCTTCTATTGACGTTAGACCCTTTGGCATAAATTTGTTTTTATTGAAAGGGTATCTTATCCACTCAACATTAATGTCTAATTCAGGGAAATACTTTTCTAGATTCATTTGTAAGCTTTTTAAATGCTGTATGATAGTAATTTTCACATCATCATCAATTTGTTCATTTGAACTTGCGAGCAATTCATGAAGCGACGGAAACGCGTCAAATTCTCCATTACCAACCTGCTTTTGCCATAACTTCATTTTTGCCAACGTGGCATTCACTTTATCTTGGACATGAAATATAGAAATTTCTTTGCCTTGTAAAGATAAATTAAGACTATTTAATACAGTAAATATATCTGCCAGGTATGCTAATTGACTGAGCCATTTCTAATTATGTAAATGCTTTTTCAATTCAAACTTTTCATCAAGAAAAACTTGTACTTCATTCCGAAATTCAAATAAACAAGTAAGGACTTTTCCATGAGAAAGCCAATGAACATCGGTATGGAAAAGAAGTTGTGTATAGTTGCTTCCCATTTCTTTGCAAAGTTGAGAGGAAAGTCTGGCGTTTAGAGGATGAACTTTTATATAATTTATGATTTTTACAGCTTCATCAAGAACTTTTCTTAAGTCAGTAGACATCATATGTGTAGCCAAAGCCTCCCTGTGTATGCAGCAGTGTGTCGACTTTGCATTTGGTGCAACAGCTTAAATCCTTGAAACAAGCCCTTTCTTAGATCTGCCCATGGATTTCACACTGTACATGCTTATTCCAACACAACTTTTCCAATCAAGGTATTTATGCTGTTGAATATTTCTTCATCTGTTGTATGTTCTGGCAAGGGTTGGCAATATAAAAGGTCGTCATGAATTTTTTTGATTTTTTTTGTACCTAAAGAACACTAGAAGATTTGCAAAATTTGTAATGTCAGTGGATTCATCTACCTGCAACGCATAATAACGACTCTTACATATATCGGATAACAATGTTTGTTTTTATATTTTCAGCTATTTCAATGATTCTTTGATGAACGGTACTATTGGAAAGGCAAATCTGATCAAAAGATCTTTTTGCATTATCTCCGATCATAATTTCCACTATTATTTTTGCTGCAGGCTTGACCATAGTTTCACCAATTGTTTCCGCTGCACCACTTTTTACTACTAATAGCGACACACGATATGAAGCTTCTAAAGCCTTCATGTTTTCACCTCCTGACATGATCGACATCACTTTTTGAGATTCTTTTAAATTTTTTAGTTTATTTTGAAAAAATTCGACACGTTTGTCCTTGCATTCATTATGTTTCAACTCAAAATGGCGATTTAAATTACACGGTTTCATGCTTTCATTTTTTAAAGTTTCACCGCAAATTACACATAATGGAACAGGTTCCTCTTCATTTCCGTCCATGAAAATCCACATTTCAAGTAATTTATATCGTACTTACGAAGCTTTCTCATCTTCTTCCTAGCTGGTTCTTTAGAGATATCAGACGACACACACTTATCAATTTCACTTGATCCAGATACAACATCAACATTTTCTTGTTGCTGACAGCTACTTGTATCCACTATGTTCCTCTCTTTTGCACATTTTAAAAATCCAGTCTTTAACCAGTGATCCATACTTAAGAATTTGAAAGCTAAAAAAAATTACTGTATTTAACGAACAGTCCTTCAACAAATGGCTAGTGAAAGCAGAACTCGAAACAGACAGCAATGGTAGGCCAGTAGAGATAAAGCAACTATGAAGACGTTTATATGATTGGTGCGGTATTAACAAAAGATCGTGCTACTAATTGACAAAGACAAGCCCACAGTTCAGTTGAAATGCTAATTCCCTTCAACCGAATTCCATAATATCTGAAACACATTCACTATATATTTCTTAGTTTTAACACGTTCACTCAAACAAAACCATATGTTGCCGGTGCACCATATGGTTTTGATTGTCTACTATACAGCATTTTATGTGGGAGGGCTCATGCGATTCATTAGTTCCGTTTTTCTCCCAGTTACCTCTAATTGCACTGTTTGTTGAGAAACGTATTACACAGCCTGTAGATGTCTCTGTACCTTATTCAGTGATACAATAGGAACATTTTACGATCTCAAACTTAAATTTTATTCCATGTGTTAATGATGTATAGCCGAAAATTGCCACGGACCCCCTGAAGACCTTTCACGGACTCCTGGGGGTCTGCGTACCACACTTTGAGAAATACTGATCTAGAGTATTAAAAGGGGAACATATAAAATTAAGTGCCAAGAATATTACACTGCCGCAGCATCACCTAGATATATATATATATAAGTAAAGAAACTTGAATATATACAATAGGAAACATAACAAAATCATAACAAGCATCGACAAGATATATTAACAAGAAGAGAAAAAACTAACATGATTACAATGGATTATTATGGAGCATATGAATGTTGCTGTGTTTTTGTGATCTATGATGGTTAGCCAAATAATGTAGATATCTGTGGGTTTCTTGTAAATGGACAGTTGGGCATTGTTATCTTCTCTCCTCACCAGTATGTCAAGAAAGGGTAGTTCTTTGTTCTTCTCCATCTTAGTTGATTTTATTAAGAAACACGAGAAGGTTTTCCATGTAATCCTTCCAGATGATGAACATGTCATCGACATATCTCTACCAAATCGACGGTATAGGTGAAATGGTGGAAAAAAGGGTATCTGAATGGATACCCTTCTAACATTTTAAACAAATTGCTTTTTAAAGACAACCTCCAACAACGTGGAACGGAGTCCCAATATGTGTCCACAGCTGTCATTCCATATATTAATTCAGTATCCACAAAATTGGCGAGAATGTTAAAAGCTCATAACATCAGAGTGATTTTTAAACCAACTACCACGATCAGACAAGTCTTAAGATCACCCAAAGATGAGGTAACTTTCTTTAAATTTCCTGGAGTACATGAAATTCCATGCATGTGTGGCCTTTCTTACATTGGACAGACCTCTAGAGGTTTTGAAATAAGACAGAAGGAACATGTGGGGGATGTCAATCACAATAGAATCATCACATCTGGTTTAGCTCATCATTTCTCAACATCAAATCACGTTATAGATTGGAAAAACAGTTCTATGCCTTACATCGAGAATGACTACAGACACAGAACTTTCAAAGAAGCAGCAGTGGTGCTACGCACAGGCAATAATTTAAATAGAAATCAAGGTGCTATTCTTAAAGACATATGGAAATATCTCATCAATTCTCTCAGCTTAACAGAACTACCATATGCAAAAACTATACAACACTTGGTCATGTACCGGATTCTGATTGAAGCATTCGAATGCATGCACACCATCAAACATGAATTATCAAATGTAACAGCCTAGCAGTTACTAAAGTGTATGTTTTCATGTAACTTGATGTATTTGTTTTCACATTAGTACAGCCTTGAAAATGGTAGACAGTGGCTAGTGAAACCGGATGGCTCTTTGTATTTTTAATCATTAAATCTTATGGTCTTTTAACAATAAAAGTTCTTAGATTCTCCTAAGTTGATCAAAATGTTAGCTTTGTAGTTCACCATATAATCTATTCTAATTGAAGTTAGATACTTGCCAAGAAAGCAAGGTATGACTACTGTCACCAACTAGTGATAAAATAATCATATTCTTAACAGTTGGTGACACTTCTGCTTGAAAAAGTTCTCTCAACAATTCAATAAATTCTTCTTCATTCTTATCATGAGAGTTCTCTTCTACCCAATCAATGTTTGGATAATTAAAGTCATCCATAATTGAGCACTCATTTAGTACCAATAAGGTAATGCATTTCATCATTCCGTGCAACTGAGCTGCCAGGTCTGTAGCAACTCATCACCATATATGTCATTGTGTTAGCCTCCACTTCACACTAAATAATCCCAAATTCATTGCTACATGGGACATTATTACCACCATTGTTTCCTTGTGTTTCTACCCTAACTGGACTTAAGTCATCTGACATCATTAGAAATACTCCTCTGTCATTCCTAAAAATAGTATACCCATTACACTCAATTCTCATCATTATATCTGATTCTGACAGCAAGGTTTCACCATGCCAACAACCTTAGGCCTCAACATGTATAATAAAATAACAGACTCAACACATTTGTTTCTGCTGCTCCTGGCATTTGCATATAGACATAAATTGACACCTAGCTATTTTTATAATTAGATATGCAATATATTTGACCATGTTGTAAAACTTTCTCTTTTCCCTTTTCCAAAGCCAAAGGATACACTTCCACCTTTTCCCCAGATCCATAACCATCTATATCTTTATCATGTTGGCATACCATAGTGAAGTTTCACACACATTTTCCCCAATTCTGTGTCAAGCAAAACCATATGTTGCCGGTGCAACATATGGTTTTGCTTGACACCACCCTGTTGTGAATGTGTTAAAACTAAGAAATATATAGTGAATGTGTTGCAGATATTATGGAATTCGATTGAAGAGAATTAACATTTCAACTCAACTGATGAAATGCTAATTTGTCTTTGGTTTGTGCGATCTTTTGTTAATACCTCACTAATCATATACACTTCTTCATAGCTGCTCTACATATCTCAGGTCTTGTAAATTACTGGTAATTTTTGCTTGAAATAATGGGAAAGAAGATTAAGCTATTTGGATAGATGACTTTGACGATGTACACAAGGAAAGTGTTCTCGATGCCAAAAGTAACAATAGCGAATAGGAGCTGCTTGTTAAGTCACACCATTTTCATTTTTTTTCTGAAAACTTTAGTTTCCGAAAATCCTTGCTTATATCTCGCAGCACGATTTTTAGCTTTAATTTTGGGAAAAAAAGTGCGAGTTATATTCGAGTAAATACGTTAATTTTTTTAGCTTTCAAATTCTTAAGTATGGATCATTAAAGTTAAAGACTGGATTTATAAAACCCACAAAAGAGAGCAATATAGCAAATACAAGCAGCTGTAAGCAACAAGGAAATATTGATATTACATCTGGATCAAATGAAATTGATAAGGATGTGTCATCTGACATCTCTAGAGAACCAACTAGGAAGAAGATGAAAAATCTTCGTAAGTATGATATGAATTACTTGAAATGTGGATTTTCATGGATGGGAAATGAAGAGGAACCTATTCCAAATTTTGTTCTATTAAAAATAAATTATATTTTTTGTTTACATGAACATATAAATTCAAATAAAATAGCCATTTACAATGAAATATACTTTATTTATTTATTTATTTATTATTTTGATAAGGGGTATTTGGTAATAATGAAAATTTAAGAAGGGGTACGCAGATATCTGAAGTTTGAGAAACACTAATCTAGACACTATACCAGCACCAAAACAAGCTTTAAACACTACACTAGTATCTTGAGGAAGGAAACCTAGTACAACACCATTAAACTCTTGCAGGTAAGACTCAAATCATTCTAGTTAGAGCATCCAGGATTGAGATTGTGAAGAAGAGGCTAAATCCTGACGATGATCCCTCTTTCAGAATATCCACATGGGTTGCAGTACATGACAAACACAGCAGCAAGGTATTTGATCCTAGTGATGGTTGCAGGGAAGACAAAAAGGCAAAAAAAGACTCAGGAGTAGAGCAAAAAAGATAAACAAAAACAAAAAGAATGAAAAAGGTCAGGTAACATAACTGGGAGGCCCTTCCACCATGAATAGGTGCTCAACATGGAGGGATTGATCAAAGATTACAGATGGCAGTTCTGAAAAAAAAAATGAAGAGCATGTACAGATGTCACCAGTGGAAGAATCATGAAAAATGGATCTATTAGAAATAAACTGACCTGCTGGCATTCAAGAATTTGTTAGCATATTTCAACAAAACAGGTATTTATGCCATGGTAGGAAAAAATGCCTAGAGGAAGATCAAGATAAGTGTAGACTGGTTCCATTTGAAGTGCATTAGTATACAGAAGTATACGATCTGACAACATTCTCAAGTCCTACCAAATAACACACTGATTTAGAATAAAACTATCGATCGTGCTCCCTTTGAGAATACTTATCAGGAATTTGATGATGATGAGGGCTGTAAAAGCAGAAAATGCAAGCAACAAATTGTATAGAAGGAAAGTTTGAGTTAGAGCAAATTATAAAGTGATTATCAAGAATTGATGGCATGAAATGTAAGATCTGACAAATGCACATTTATCAGCCTTCTTATGGATGGAATCACACAGAAAATTAAAGAACAGGTTTTATGCATTTAAGTAGTGGTGTACATACATCATTAATTTCAAACAGAAGCCAGCCCGAAATGTTAGAGAAGTGGATGTAAAAGAGCATTTGTAATATAAAGTTATGATGTTTCTTTTGGTTTATTTTTGTTGTATATTTTTTAGTATTCTTTGTGATTTTTCTTTTGTTAATTTTTATGGAAGATTTTTCTAATCTGCATTGGCATTATTTTTGATGGTGTCTTTTGCGGTTGATGACTCTCACTGTATACTGCTGTTTCTTTACAGAAAGTAAAGAAATAGCAGTATACAGTAAGTGAGAGATAAAAAAACTCACAAATATAGCTGCTGCTCACTTGGGTATCTAATTTCCTGAATGGCCTCGATATTACTTCCGTACTGCTATGCTTTGACTCCTTTCAGGCAATCTGATACAGAATAAGTGAAGGCAGGTTTATGTTCCAGTGGGCTGAGAAGACTCTAGAAGTGTTACTATCATGTTTGGCCTCATGTATTATCTAATGGCCAGTGTGCACATATGCTTTTATTTGGTACTATCAAATGGAGGAGTACCGGCTTCCTCAGTTAATTACAGTGTGTTGATCATTTCCACAAAAGCCTGTATTCATGTAACATGTGCAAAGAAAGAGGTTGATTGCCTTGTGGTTTATTGACACACAACAACAGCAAAGATCATACTATGGTTGCCTCTCCTTCTCAGTTCTCCAGCTGTTACTTTTTTGCATTTCTGCTACTAATCAAAACAAGTAGTGCATGAGGGCATGTTTATTACGTTGGTCATGTCTAGGTTACTTACTCTATGCTTGGTGATATCACTATCAACATATGTCTTTGTCCAGAGATAAACATAAAAACTTCACTGAAACATAATTACTCCATACATTTCCTTCAGTATAAAAATTTTCCATACACCAAAGAAAATTAGTTTTGGTTTCAGAATTGTTCTGTTCAATGTCAATAATGTTACATGCTATCAGTACATATATGTTAAATATTTCCACACACACACACACACAATGTTCAATTCTTGACCAATTTCACATTATCAGTATTTTACACATATATGCATTTTACTCGAATAACTATTCAAGAAATACAGGCTGCTGCAGCCTCTCAAGGCAAGACTGCATGGTTATTTTACCTCTTCTCAGTCAGAGCACAAAAAGAAAATCTTCTTCTTCTTTTTTTTTTTTTTTTACAAATTCTTGGATGCTGATGTAGCATTCTCAAAATCTAGGTCTCCTCCATCTCCTGATTTCCATGTGGTCTTTCTCAATCTACTTTCCTTACAGACAAAGCCTACTGTAATTATTATCAGCCTTCAAATTAACTCAATGAGTTAATTTGAAATACCCAACTATTTATTTTGTTCTGTTCAAGGCTGAAGTCAGGGATTTCAAGGATTTAAACTGCCAATTGAAGATAAAAATGAGCAATATTGTTATTAGATGTTCACATTAGGAAGTGCTTTGCACGTTTATCATACCTATGGGACTTCTCATTACCGTTTATGTGCTGCTTTTGTGTCAGATGGGCAGGCTCACTGACACAAAATTTATGTGGCATGTAAGTTTCAACTCTTTCAGTAGAATTTTATTTGAAATTAGCATTTGTGATCTGTCTTAATGAAATCAAAAATTTCAAATGCAATCAAACAAATAGTTATTTCATGTAATTGAAAATTTTAACAAATGTTAGAACTGTGTTTGGTAGTATAACAAACAGTTTTGCTTGAGTTTATGCAGGATAGTTTCTATGGGATCTCATGTTGGAGGCTTAATGGATTTTTTTTTTTTTCACACTTTCTATGGGAGGGGGGCATGTGTTTCATTAGGTAGTGTCATTTTTATCCCAGTTGTCCCTAACTGCATTGTTTGTTAACAAATATGTTACACAGACTGCAAATGTCACCTTATTCAGTGATACTGAATAAGGTGACAAAGTGATCCTGTTGGGGAGGGCATGGTGTTCACTGTATAGGGACAGCTGCTTCCAGTCTTTGGACAGTATACATGTAGGGAGTAAAAATTTATCTATTCATAACTGAAAATGAATCCTTCCATATTCTATAAGAAGAATGCATCTAATGAAAACCAAGAAACATATGTGGGAAATCCATACGTTATAGTGATGGGTTTCCGGAGCTGCTGTCAAAAAAAAAAAAAAATCTGATGAAGTTTGAATTTTCGAAGATGTAATGAATAATTCAGATGATAATTTCAGTCAGGTATTGTATTTACAGAGCAGTTCCTCATCTGATGAGGAAGATGTTTCACAAAGTAAGGTTTCTGAATTTTCAGTTTCAAATAAATAGAATCCGGTAAGTAATGTGGCAGTACCAGTTCAGGAGTATAGTAGAATCTGCAGTGTAATCTGCATTTCTAACTGATGACCTAATGGAATTTATGGTAAGAGAAACCAACAGATATGTAGATCTACAACTCAGGATTGTAAAAATTCCAACTTCCAACTAGACAAGGGAATTACAAGAATTAAACTTATTAAGAACAAAATTATTTATTGTATATATTATATTGCTGTGTAAAAAAAAAAAATACTGATCATTAATAAATAAAAGAATTATCAGAAAATAAAGTGAAATATATATATATATAAAAAAAAAGAAAGAAATACATATAACAAGCACAATAAATTGTACAAGAGGATTTTCTCCTCCATCAACCCACATGTATTCCTGCCACATTCACATGAATCACCTGATCAGCATTATTAGATCATAGGATAAGCCCCTCTCCATAGTTAGTTACTGAGCTAGCAATGTATACAGTTGCTATTTCTAATTTGTTAGTGATTTATATTTTGAACAAATCCCTTTTCATCTATTCATAAGTTGTTGTTTTTTTAATTATTCCCATCATAAATGCAAATATGAAAGTCTAGAGTTTATAATATCATGTTTTCTTCACTCAGCCCACCGACACTTATAACACAAGCACACATATAATCACAGATGTAAATTATTCATAATCTATTTTACAGCTGAAAGTATTTTTATTCACACCTATTCTTTCTCTTCCTTATATTTACTATTTTTTACATCTTTTAGTAAATCAAGTATAGTAACTAATAATCAAATATATCACCCTTTAATTATTGTTTTTTAATATATTCTAAAAAGAACACCTCTTTTCATTCCCCCCCCCCCCCCCCCCCCCCCCCCCCCCAAATGCGAGATTGGTCACAATTGAAGAAACTGTTACAAAAAGTTGCACATCTGACCCACACAGGAAAGAAATTGCCAATAATTCTGCTCACTTCACAAGATTGTTAGGTCCATGGCAAGAGAACTGCGATCACTCTGAAATGAACATGTTAAGGGGAAAAAAAAAAAAATCCTAAATGAACATAAATTATTTACAGATAATGCAATACCTATAGTTCTAATATCAGTTTGTATTTTTTCAATTTTCACAACATTTTACACAATTATACCTATATTTTGTCTAACTTCATTAACATTTTTAATACTTTTTTTTTCTCTAAAGATATGATGTAAATTTAAAAATTATACAATAAAAATAAACTCCGAATGAGTTATTGAGATTATATACAGAGATGGATACTTATAATTTAGTAATTCTTTTCAGAGGAAATAAATCTTTCTTGTTCCTATTAATAACAAACTAGTTTAATGATATGCATTTTAAGTAACAATTTAATGATAACGAAAATAGATAAATACCTTATTAATGATGTGGCATTTTCTGTATGACTTGAGCTAGTATTCCATTTGGTTTCAGAAAGAGAACAGTTTGCTTTATGACAACCACCACTTCCAAGAACAATTTCATTCAGAATAAATATTGCCTCTTTTCTGTATTCAGATGATGAATGTAGTTTTTCCAATAAGCAGTCAACTAACAGTATTGTATTACCTGTAAAATCAGTCAGAAAAAAAATAAATATTTTCCCTACCTATTCAATTCATGCTAGCCCATAGTACAAAGTGCACTACAGATTGTCAAACCTCTTGTGGGTGACTACTTAAATGTTTATATTTTTTTAAAGTAGAATCCCACTTGACATGCTGCAAGCTATAGCACTTTAAAGATGTTGATCTGTGCGTTAAAAATTGAAAAGAAGGATGGAATGTATTCATAGCATTTTAGTTACATAATTATTATAATTCTTACTGGAGTAGACAGGCTGTTTCAAATAAAAATGTGAAGGCAATATTGAAGAAAATTATTCTAGTGAGTTTGTAATTGGACTGTACATGAATAGGTACAACAAGCTTCTACTGTATTCTCTAAGGGCAGAAGGAAAAAAGTGAAGCAGATGGATGGCATTTTAGTGGAAATTCTGTAAGCTTTATCACATTAGGCAATGAATAATGTCTATATTCTGCACAAGGTGATGATGGGATATGAAGTGTACATAACATCCAGGGTTTGTTGGCTTTCTATAAACTAAGAAATCAAGTGTGTGTTCGGTTTCTATACTTGAACAAGTGTATCCAGAAATGGTAAAAAAGTTTGAAAATGCTGTCAACACATTTGAGCCAAAGAACTTGTGTTTCTTGGTACTGAATGGATTTTTCTTAAAACCACTCCATGAACAGATTTGCTAACAAGGGGTCGAGGGAGGAGTCCATTATTAATCCTATCTTCCCTTCAAAATATTCCTCTTGGAATTTGAAGAAAGATGACTACATTTCAGAGATTATTTTCATCATATCATATTATAAGAGAAGACAGCTGATTAGGGAAGCATGATTGAATATCAATCAATGCATAGGTTGCAGAAAGAATGGTGTATAGTTTGTTGGGCTTACATATAATGCTGAGGATTACACTTAAATAGATTTGGAGTTAGGTTTCTTGAGAAGTCATTATTCACTGACCGTGTGGAAAGGCAAAGCCAGGAAAATTAAAACTATGAGAATGGATGCAGGTCAGGGTGTGGGTGCAAGAACTCATAAGCCAAACGAGTGTAAGAATGAGTAGACTGATCTCTGTCTCACATCAGATGGCCTCAAATGAACATTCACATACATGCCTGTCTTCATCTGATCGCATACTCTTTTTGGCTGCTAAAATGCAGAACCTAGTCTCACAAGTTCAAAACCAAATGGGGTATTCAACACAATGTGCACAGGTAACTGGAGCATAATGGGATGCTGCACTTTATGTATACTAACGCAAGGTATCAGAAACAAGAGGGAGAAGGTTTTTGGCATTAATTAGTGCAACTGTGTCAAAAGTTATAGTCATCAGTTAGACTTGGACAGCAATAATTTAGTTATAGGGAAAGAATGTGATGGGTAGAGTATCTTTAGAAAGGATAGACAGAATGGGATGGTGGAGGGGTACTGCTGATGACTAAACTGCAGTACCCCTCCATAGGTACTGCAGTTTAGTCATCTTCATCTGATCGCATAAAAGATTATGCAATAATCTTTTATGCGATCTTATGAATGATTTTATACTTTGCCTATAAAAGCTGACTGCTTTTATAGGCAAAGTGTGGAAAGACTTGCATTGTCAAATTAGCTCAGCAAGTAACTCAGATAATTATTATCATTATTATTAAGAGAGACCTCCAGGGAGTTAGAGATTCATCGAGGGAGGCCACATACTACACACACACACCAGCTATTACACTTATTCTTGAATTCATTCACACTGCTTGCACTCACAACATCCAATGACAATCTATTACAATCACGCACCACCCTCAGAGAGAAAAATCTAGCCCTCATCCCTTCTTAGAGGCCTTCATTCTCAGCTTTCAAGGATGCCCTCTTGTTCTTTCCCCATCCTCCATAAACTGAAAAATTTCATCAATTGAAATCCTGTGTGACCCTTTCAGAAGTTTCTAAGTCTTAATCATATCTCCGCCTCTTTCTCCTGTTTGTTAGTGTCTGCAGTCTACAAATTCTCAATTTGTCTTCATAATCAGTATTCCACACTTCCCAATATCATTTCTAACACCCTCCTTTGTACTCTCTCCAATATATCAGAATCACAACAGAAACCAGGAGACTAGACCTGCGCACAATAGTCCAAGTGAGGTCTTATCAAAGCCTTGTAAAGAGGCAAAATAACATCCTCATCTTTACATGTGAACGTTTGTTTCAACATTGCAATTATCTTTTGAGTTGTATTTGCAATCTTTGCCACATGACCACTGAACTTCAACTCTTCCTATCTATTAACACTCCAAGAACCCTAGCCTTGTCAGTTTCTTCTAGCATAATCTCACGAATATAATACGACATTGTGAATTACTTTACATTTACTGACACCCATTTTCTCATGCCGACAATTCCAGCCTAATCAAATCATTCTGCAAGTACTGCATATCAGCAGCTTCCTGATTATCCTACCTACCTTTGCAACATCACATCAGCAAATAGCGGTATGTTGCTTGTTAAATCCTTCCCAATATCATTAAGGTACAGACTGAATAACAGTGGACTAAGCACTGATCCTTGTAGTACACTACTAGTTACCTTAAATCTTGTAGACTCCCCCCCCCCCCGTATACTTTTCGATATCTGTCAGTCAGCCATCCGCTTATCCATACTAAGATTCTATAACCCAAACCCAGTTCCCAATTCATGCAGCAGTTTGCCATGCTGTATTGCGTCAAAAGCCTGAGCAAAATCGAAAAGTATCATGGTGTATCTATTCCCCTTGTCTAGTTCAATGGGAACATTGTTACAGAATGTGAGAAGAGTTGCTAAAAACATGACCTTCCCTTAGTAAACCCATGTTGTTCATTGCAAAGTAGAGATTCACTGTCAACCCATTTCTGAATGCGAGCCCTAACCAATTTTTCAAAAATCTTCACCACCACTCCTGAGATACTAATTGGTCAAGAGTTGGATACATCGGTCTTTGCATCACCCTTGTGCAATATAATTACCACACATTCCTACGGAGTCTTCCCTGTTCTGAGACTCATATTAAATAGCCTGGTTCAGCTGAACACCCTTTTAGCACACATGCTGATATCCCATCAGTCCCTATTGCTGAATTCTTATTCGATTTGTGCAAAAGCTCTAATACTTCATCCTCATACACCTGCATTTCTTCATCTAGTGAAGAGGTAACAGTGAGCTCAATGTTGCATACAACAGGTTGATCGCTTTTAACAAAATGGTACTCATTAACTGAACAACCTTATTTGTTCAGTTAATTTTCATATGACACACATAGGATATACATATATATAATAAACCTAGGAGGCATCTTGAAGCAGTGCTATGGCCTGAGAATTAGTAAGGGAAGAACGTTGGCAGTGAATCAGAAATGCTCAAGGGGTATCCAAAGGAGACAGACAGACAGATTGGTTTGGTTGGTTTATAGTTTATTTGGCACAAAAACTACAAAGGTCATACTGTGCCATACTAAGGTCACAACTATGCATAAGCAGTTAAAGAAAATTGCAAACAATATGCCTGTACAAAAATTAGGTTCAACAAAGCAGCATCTACAGAGAAACACAATTGCTGCAGAGGGCACAGCAACACACAAGGTTAAAGGTTATAGTAGTACAAAAATTGTCAACAATACAAGTTAAATAAACAAAATGCATGTACAAGCCAAGGAATGCAGTATCTACATTTAGTTAAAATTATGACAGATGTTTTTACAGCCATACATAAATATGCAAAAAGGAATTATTATACAACATGCATGTATAAAAATAAAATATCGCAATGTGGTATCTAGATATAAACAAAATTACAAGAAGGTTACACAAATATACAAGGTGTCCTACAGCAATACATAATTAGTCAAAAAAATTAGTAAATAATATGTATGCACAAAAGTTACACTGGGCAATGCAGTATCTACATATAAACAAAATTACTGCTGCAGCGTTTAAGGCAGTACATAATTAGACAACAATATAAGTTAATAAACAAAATGCATGTACAACACCAAGCCAAGGAATGCAGTATCTACATATAAGATTAATACAATAAGATTATAACAAATGTTATTACAGTAATACATAGAGTTAAAGAGGAATTATTATATATTATGTATGCATAAAAATTAAGTTTAGCAGTGTGGTATTTACATATTAACAAAATTACAACAAGGTAACACAAGGCTAGAGAAATACATGATTGGTCAGAAATCAACCTAATGAATAATATATACATTAGTACTCAACTCCTGCATACATATACATCACAAAACATTACAGTGAAATGTGTTTGAATAAATTAATTCTTTGTAAATAATTAAAAACATCATGCAATCTGCCTGAGTGTACATGGTCTGGCCAGGTAGGCAAAAATTTCATTCCTCTCTCGTGCAAAGTGCTGGCACTCTACCAGCATATGATAAATAGTGAGATGTGTATTGCATTTTTCACACAAGGGAGGGTCATTATCTCTCAGTAAATAAGAATGTGTAATATGACTGTGACCTATGCAGAGCCTAGTGAGAACTTCTTCTCTTAACTTTATTCGTTGACTAGAATGCCAATGCTTGATTTCAGGTTTAATGTCATATAATTTGTTTGTTAATGCTTCCTGCCATGATGACTGCCACTGAGCAATTAGCTTTAATTGTATAAACTGTCTGTAGTCTGGATATGGTACTGTCAAACAGTACATAGAGAAAGTTTGCGCTGATTTCTGCATTTCCATGAAATGTGGCTGGATTCCCAGCCACATATCCCTTAATTCCAATGTGGCTGGGAATCCAGCACAACTGAACATCAAAATTAAGGATTTTCATTTTGTGAAACAGGTGTAACACCTCATAAAGTACTGGATGTGGATTACGCATAGGAGAGGAGATAGCCTGTAAAGAGATCAATGAGTCTGTATAAATTATACACTTTTGGTAGCAGTTTTCTTTTATATGAACAAGTGAAGGTTGAATGGTATGCAACTCTGCTGTATAATTACTGCAATCAGGTGGGATCTGGTTAGAGATAATAATGTCAGGAAACACAACAGCACAGCCAACAGAGGTATTAGTTCTTGAACCATCAGCATAGACAGGCAAGAAATCAGAGTGTGCTGCTCTGTGTGCATTAAACAACTGGAGGTAGACCAATGATGGAGCATGAGATTTCTGTAGCTGAACAAAGTGAGAGGTTGCAAGATGGTGTGCAAACCTGCATAGAGGGATGCTGTTATGTTTAGTGTAGGCAATGTTGTCAACATTTATACCAAGAGCTTGCATAGTCTCTTTAATACACATACCAAAAGGACATATGGCAGTTTGAAGTGTGTGGTATTGAGCTTCCCAGTGCAGAGAAAAGAGACTAGTCCATTTAGGATGATCTGGGAGAGACTTTATCTTTAGGGCATAATTAAGAGACAACTGTTTCTGTCGTAGTGATAGAGCTGGTTCATTTGCTTCAAGATAAAGACTCTGAGTGGGTGATGTGCGAAAGGCACCAGAAGCTATCCGTATACCCTGATGCTGGATGGAATTGAGCCATCGCAGGTTACTCTGTGTTGCAGAACCATAGACTTGAGACCCATAATCCAGTTTGAACATATAAGTGCACAATAAAGATGGAGCAATGAAGCTCGATCAGCACCCCACTCAGTAGAGGATAGAGTGCAAAGAAGGTTCAATGCCCTCTTGCACTTTTCTCTTAGTTGACGAATGTGTGCTAGAAATGTAAGTTTACTGTCAAAGATCAGTCCCAAGAATTTGGCTTCTGTAGCTACTGGAATAATAGTGCATCCCATTCTTAATGCAGGATCTGAGTGAAGAGTGTGTTTTTGACAGAAGTATACACAGACACTTTTTTTTCTGTTGAAAACCTACACCCATTACTAAGAGCCCACAGAGAAACATGATCAATTGCTTGCTGAAGTTGCCTTTCAATTACCTTCATGTTACGGGAGTGACAGTAAATTGTGAAGTCATCAACATATAGAGCATTGTCTACAGTGGGAGGAAGCTGTTCGTGATTGAGTTAATTTTAACAGCAAAAAAGGATCACACTTAAGACAGAGCCTTGGAGAACACCCCTGTTCTTAATGATATGATCAAGATAATGTATTTCCCACTCTGGCTTGGAAAATTCGCCTGGAAAAAAAATAATAATAATAAATACAGGAAGGTGTCCTTTAAGATCCCAGGTTATAGAGGTCTTTTAATATGCCATATCACCAGGCTGTGTCATAAGTTTTTCCATGTCAAAAAAAAAAAAAAAAACTGAAAGAAGGTATTCTTGCTTCAGAAATGCATCTTTTAAAGAAGTTTCTAAACGAACCAAATGGTCTAAAGTTGTGCGATGTCTACAGAACCCACATTGTCTCATAAAGACAGCTGGTCAGAGCAATGAGTTGATAATTTTTACTTCTGTTGGATCTTTTCCTGGTTTTAGGATAGCAATGACAATTGACTTATGCCAAGAATTTAGAAACTCTTCCTCTGCAAGTCTTCTATTGTAGAATACCATCACATAAGATGATGCTAGATGTCATCAGGCCTTACTGCACTAGGATTAGATAGTGGGAGAGCTCTTTTTAGTTCCTCCTTAACAAAAGGTTGATTGTATGGCTCAAGAACATTGGTAGAAAAATTTAACCTTTGTTTCTCTTGCTGAGATTCTGGCAAAATTTTCTCCCAGAGTGTCTGCAATGGCTTTGGGAGCAGCAATAACCCTTCCATCATGGTCTAAGGTATACAAACAATGTGTTCTATATCTGCCTTTCATTTTCCGAATTTTATCCCATACAATTTTTGGACTGGTCATTTGATTAATTGATGTAGTAAATTGGATCCATGATTGTTTTTGACTCTGACACCTCACATAGCATGCTTTGGCTAGAGCATGCTTGAAAGCTATAAGGTTTGATGGGTGGGATATTTACGAAATATCCATGCTCTATGTAGAGCTTTTTAGGATGTCTGACATTCTAGGTTCCACCAAGGCTTTGGATAGAGTGGAAACCGAGATGATGTTTTTGGGATGGAAGCTGCTGCTGCCTGGACAATGCACTCTGTTATATATTTTACCACTTCATTGACAGGCATTTGACTGATGGCATCAGCATTAAATTTTGCAAGATGAGAGAAAGTGTTCCAGTCAGCCTGGTCCATTTTTCATATAGGTATTCATGGTTGAACATGGTTCCTGTGAATACATTGTGCAGAGAACAGGAAAGTGGACACTTCCATATATGTTCTCTTTAACGTCCCACATGAGCAGTGGAAGAATGGAGGGGGAGTTGTAAGATCAATTGCAGAATATGAATGGGTAGGCATATGGAGGAAAGTATTGAGTTTATTATTTAAAAGGAAGAGGTTATTATTATCAAGAATTCTTTCAATGATTTGACCTCGTCTATTAGTATTGACACTACCCCATACAGTATTGTGACCATTAAAGTCACCTATCAAAAGTATGGGTTCAGGCAGTTATGAGATAAGGTTATCAAGATCAATTTCATTTAACTCAGCACTTGGTGGTAAATAAATTGAACATACTGTAATAAGAAATCCCACAGAGAAGCGAATTGCTACTGCTTCCAGAGAAGTATTAAGTTGGACCTGATGGAAAGGAATATGACTGCCCACCAGGATAGCTACTCCTCCAAGAGCAGGCCCACCTCCAGTTCTATCCTTGCATACAGCAGTGAAATTTCTAAAGGTAAGGTCCTCATTAGGTCTTAAGTATGTTTCCTGTAGACAGAAACAGAAAGGTTTGTGTTTCTGCAACAAAATCTTGGTACCATCGATATTCTGGTGAAATCCACAACAGTCCCATTGTACAAATTTTCCTATTGTTTTGGTTTTATAGACTTGTCTGGTTTTCAGGAGGTTGAGGGCTTGCCTTTGTCATATTTATATTTATCAATTGTTTTGGGGAAGTATGGATGGCCAATGTCCATCTCTTCCTCTGGTAGAGTATTCAATACGTCTGATGTGTTAGGGTCAGTTGGGAAGTTTAGTTTACTTTCACTGAGTACTGAAGTATCCATTTTTTCTGTGGGAGCATCTGGTAGTTTATCTTTAAGTGACAACTTAAAGATAAACCACCAGAACAACTCTAAAAAGTGGGATCATTTTTGGAGTTGTTCCTGGAATAAGGCCACAGGTCATGTGATTGATGCTCCCAACAAAGAGAGAAGTACTTGTGATCATAAGGTGCAGGTGTGGTGAAATTATCAGATGGTGGAACAGACATGCAAGTTTGAGTTGCTACTGTCACTTTCTTAATTGTTACCTTCTCAGCATAAGAGGATATCAGAGCAGGTGTGATAGTGACTAGCTTTCTTCTTGCATCCTGGTATGTCATGTTTTGTTATGTTTTCATTCTTTGTATTTCTTTTTCATCTTTCCATTTCTGACATACATGAGAATAAGCTGGATGATCTCCCTGACAGTTCACACATTTAGCTTTTTTTGCACCGCAAGATTTGTTATCATGCTCTTTACTACTACATCGAACATAGGTAGTAGGACCACAACAGGCAGTCTAGGCATGTCCATATATCTGACATTTAAAGCATCTCAGTGGATTAGGAATGTACATTCTAACAGGACAGCTGAGATACCCTGCTTTTACAGATGTTCGAGGCTTAGGTGTATCAAAAGTAAGAATGGTGTTCTTGGTTGGAACCATGCGACCACCCTACGTATCAGGATGCACCTCACACCTGTCACTCCTTGATCTTTAAGTTCTGAATATATCTCCTCATCAAGAACATTAAGGAGATCCCATTCTGATATCACTCCTCTATAGGAGTTAAGTGTTTTATGAGGTGTTACTGTAATTTCTATTTCATCCATTATTGTTGCTCTCAGTAGTTTCTCAGAATGTTGCTGACACAATGTTTCCACAAGGACATCACCAGAAACGCAATTTCTTAACAGTTTTGGGAGGTCCTGCCAGTCCTTCTAAACCTTTCTGAATAAAGAAGGATGACATTTTCCCTATTGGTTTTTTACCTGTAGCATGAATGATTAAAAAAGTTGGTAGATTTATGTTAGCATCATATGTCTTTTGTTTCTTATTTCTGTTTCCACATGCTGTATCTACGGTATCAGTATTTGGTTAGGACTTTGTTAGGGCTCCTAAAACATTTGAGGATGAAGGATTCATGCTCAAGAAGTTTTTGGTTCAGTGCCAGAGCTCCCCACCCACCATGGACGCCCACTGCCTGGCAAGCAATGATTGCACTCAGGAGTGAAATGCCAGGGATACCCTGGACGCTATACTGGCACTATAGCAAGCCTAGAATCCCGACCCTGGACCATGGGGTGAGAGACACTGCAACACCATTGACCCTTGCAGGCAAGCCCATTAGCTGATTGATCCTGGCTGGGCCATCCAGGACTGCCCGTCTTGCCGATGCAGGGGCCAAAGTAGTGCAAGACTACAAGGACCCCCCCCCCCCTCCGGATGTCCACGGGTGGCACCGCATGGCGGCAGGGCGTGGGATCCCAATGATGGTGGTCTTGAAGAAAGGATAGTGAAACAGACTCAGGAGAAGTAGAGTGAAGAATACGAGAAGAAAAGCAAAGAAAAAAGAGGAAGAATGAAAAGGGCCAGTATTATCACTGGGAGGTCCCCTCCACCACAAACAGATCAGTAGTATCATTAAGGAGGAGCTATAAGGAGGAAGGTGATCAGCATGGTAAGGAAGGGTAGGTAATTTTGGATTTATGGTCAAAGCAACTCAGGCTATGAGGACAATGTATTATATTAATTGTGTGTTTTCTTAATGCCAGTTTGTATGTTTGGAATCAACAAGAAGATGAGGAGGAAGGCAAAATCAGATTAAGAAAAGAAATTAGCTGAGTAGATTTCAATGCAAATACAGGAATGACAAAGGAATTAGCATAGCCTCTGATGAGTGTCTGCCTTAAGTCTCAGCTTTGTTAAATTCCCATAGGAGTGAAAGAAGGGCAAAATCGTTCCATCTTATAAAGAAGGACCTAGACTGCACTAGCAAATTATAGATCAATCACTATCTCAGGACTGCCAGTAAAGTGGATAGGCTATGCCTTAGTAATTTACTAATTTTCTATACTTTTTCATGCAAAATGAGAATGGATATGATGCTGGTGATATGAACATGAGTGGCTGATGAACAGCTATCACACAGCAGGATATGGAGAAGCAGAATCCACAAGAAAGCAGGTGACTAATGGTGTGCCATAAGTTGCAATGTCTGGACCACTGCTTTAATTTGCATATAAATGATACAGGGGATGATGTAAAGGAAATTATTCTGTTGTTTGCTGATGATGCAAAATTTGATAGCTTACAATTAATCAAGGTGATTTAGAGAGCAAGTAAGATGATTTAAATAGGCTGTCAGTATGGGTGAAGAATAATGGATACTGGTTTAATGTGGAAAAATGTAAAGTGATGAATTTTAGGATGAAAGAAAAGATTAAAACTGTGTGCTACACTGATGAAACTGTACTCCAAAAAACTGATGAAGACAGGAATTTCAGGATATTTGTGGATAAGGAGTTGAAGTTCAGAGGGTAAACAGCAAAGGGCATTATATCAAGCAATACAGTCTTTGAGTTGTAATTCAGCAGTTAGAATTGAAGTACAGGAAGATGATTTAATGCTAAATCTGGTGTCAGACAAGGATGTACATTAATCCCCTCTGTTATTCATTATCTATATGAATCACATTATGAAGGAAAGTGGTATTAAACCTAATATCAAAATTAGAGATGTTCATCTCAGCTCTTTACTTTATGCAGATGATGTTATACTTCTAAATAAATTTCGTACAAGTCTGCAAGATTCCCTGACTAAATTGAACAACTGTTGTAATAGATATGGTATGAAGGTCAGCATTAAAAAGACAAATACAATGAAAATAGGCAGAAACATGGAAAATATCAACTGCATTGTGAATGGAGAACCTACAGAACATGTAAAACATTTCAGCTACTTAGGACGATTTTTAGTGAAGATAGTAAATTAAATATGGAAATAGACAACAGAATCAACAAAGCTGGTATGGTAGGAAGTCAACTGAATAAATTTATATGGAATAAGAGAGAAATTAGTCAAAACACCAAATTAGCTGAATACAAGACAGAGTTCAAACCAATATTAACTTATGGATCTGAGGTGGCAGTAAAAAGAACCAGAGGAAAACCAAGATATATGTGAACTGATCCAGTAAAAAGTGCCTTAGAAGACAGAAATATAAGATCTGATAATGTTGGAGTTTTTACAGGTAAGTAACAGATTGATTTGGAGGAAAATTGTAGACAGGAAGTTAGTGGCAATGTCAGTTTTTCATGTAGTACTATCATATCCTGGACATCCTTTGAGGGGGTACATGTCAGGAATTTGATGATGATCAAGGTAGCACTTGGTATTAAAGAACACACTAACAAACAAAGATAACAAAGTTATCATTCCTCTTTATAGGTCTTTGATAAGGCTATACCTGAATTACTGAATTAGATTCAGATGTCTAGTCACTTGGATTTCTTGGGAATGAAAGAGTGGTGGAGAGGATTCAGAGGTAAGCGAAAAAGATAAGAGTGATTTGCCATACGACATAGAATGAAACAGATTGAGTGTTTCTGAGTTGCAAAATTTGGTTAATAGGCAGAAAAGAGTGGATATGATAGAAACATTTAAGTTACTAGAAGGGTTTTATAGGATGCAAAAGAAGTATTGTAGCACTTAGGTAGAGGAGCAGAACAAGAGGTCACATCTGGAAACTGAATAAGGAGAATGGTGAATGATTGGCATGGAATACTGCTGTGAGTGCTTTGTCAGTCAATGAATTCAAGGAAAGGTACTGCAATAGATAAATTAAAGATGCCAAGAAATTATATTCTTGGTTTTATCCTTTATGCAAGTGTAAGCAAACGAAGTCTGAGCATGAAGTAACTTCACGACTGGGCTACTCGTACATAGAGGCTAATGACTTCATAACAATCACCTTAGTATCCCATAATGCAAGACACATTATCCTTACAGACATGAATAATGCTATGCATTATGGAAAGGGCCACTACCGAGAAGAGATACCAAGGCTAAAGTAATGCAGAAATCATACCTTGGTATCTGTTCTGAGTCTGGCTCCCACTGATGAGAACTCAATATAGGTTGAAACTGGTCTATGTAGTGGTGGCTCTTCCCATAATACATAGCATTATATATTGTCCATAAGAATAATGTGCCTTGCAGTATGTTATACTAATCACTTTACGTAATATTTATTATTATTGCGTGACACTTCCAGGGAGTCCAAAGACTCATCGAGGGAGGGCACGTAATCTACAACTCTGTCTCCACCACTCAGTTCACCAACTACAACAACAATCATCATCATCTACATCAATGCCATCTACTGCCCACCACCACCACTACTAGTATTTTCATAGACAATCACAGACATCCATGCCTATGGCGGGATAAGCTTTAAATGATGCAATTATTCCCTGGTCTAATGGCTGAATTAGGAAAGTGGTATTTGGAGGCAGTAAAACAATTTTTACATTAGGATGGTCCAAATTTGGATGGCCGAGTGCATTATCTATCTCCAGAAGAATTTTAAAAATCATGCCCTTGTTCTCAAGAGAACAGCTTATCTGTGGAAGAAAGCAATTGTAAAACTGTTCAGTAAAAACTGCTGTCATAACCTATACTTTTTTTGTTTGCCATCCAGTGAGCTCGCAGTTTACTTGAATTGACTCCTTTCATTGCTAGTGAGTGAGGTGCCTGAATGATTATGAGAGATTTTATCACACCATCTCCTGAAGCGTTGCTGAATAAAAACATAATACGATCTTTAGCCATCTTAAAACCACTAGCACTTTTTTTTTTTTTTGATTTGGATATGTATGTTCTGCTTGGTCCTTTTCCTAAAAAAAAGGCCAGTTTTGTTTTATCCTCATTAAAAACTTGATCAGCAGTGTATCTACCATCTTCAATTATTTTGGCAAGCTTCAATTTTCTCATAAGTTCTTAAAGCTTTCAATTTAATTATTAGTGTCTATCGGTATGAGTTTTTGGGATATTCTTTGGCAGCTGTCGTATTTCCAAAAGCAATTTCTCCTTTCATTTTGATGTTACAAATTGCATGTGTTTCCAAAAATCCTTGTAGCCATCCATTACTTGCAGCAAATTTACTTTTTTTTGTCATCAGTTAGTTGGGAGGACATTGATGGTTCTAGTTCTTTTATTTTCTCATAAGTTCTTAAAGCCTTCTATTTAATTATTAGTGTCTATCGGTATGAGTTTTTGGGTGTGATCTTCAATCCATGTTAGCAGCGTCTTTTCCATTTTTTCTATAACTATAGCCTTGGTATATGAATAAGACTTAGTGCTCACTTCTGTACCAGAGGCTACAGATTGTCATATAGCATTTTGATTTTTTTTAATTGTTTGGATTGTAGCTTCATTCGAATTAAAACTTTTGGAAGCTGGTCTAAGACTTCTGTTTTTGTTTTTAAAGAAAATTGTTTTTCGTTTTGGTTCTTTTTGGTTGTTTTATCCATCATTTCTCTCAAGGTAGAAAATATTTTCAATTAATCAAATAAATCATGTTATAAACATGATTATACTTACCTTAATATATATAAAAAAATTCAAGTGTTTTTTTTTAAATTTAACTTATAAAAGTGCTAGAAATCAATTAATACACCTTGGAAAATTCTTATACATTTTGATTTTTGACTTTAGATGAACATGATATGAAAATAACATTAAAAAATAAACTTAAATTTGAAAAAAAAAAAAAATGACATACTTTATTTACTATTTTTATGGCTATTTAGTCTATTTTTGTTCAGGAGTAAGTCTTTTTTTTTATACTGTCATTGGCTTTTCACTCAATTTTTATGGCATTGCTGATGTTTTAAATACAGATATATGACAAATATATAGGAAGAATAATTCAAACATAACTTTGTAGGATACTGCAGGTTGTCTTCTTATTCAGCAGCATCCAGCATACGGCAATATACATTTATCTGCTGTTGTAGTATGACTGAAACGAAGGGGGTGAGTTGGAATGTGGGGATAGAGAGATGTGGGAGAAATATCGATGAGGCAAGAGGTGTTTGAATTTTTATTTTAAAAAGTGTTTTTTTTTTTTTTTTCCTTTTTAAGGGCAGGGAATTCTTTGGGAGGGAGGTGAAAGATAGAAATTTTTGGGAAAGAAGTCCTCTTCGGAGCTTGTGGAGAAAGTGGATGCGATGTCATGCTGGCTTGGTGTTTTTGACTTTGGTGTATTCATGTTGTTTTCTATTAATCGGAGTCGTGATCTAATTTTTATGTTTTGGGGCTACCAATATAGATTATGTAGGGGCAGTGGATGTTTACTGAATTTTTGTCACATTTTATTGACTATCATTTCCAATATTCAAAGCATTGTTTCGTTTTCTTGTATGTCTATTATTATGGCTTTGTCGATCTGAATAATAGACACATAGGAAAACAGAAAACATTGAGGAAAAATTTTACTTTAGAGGATTAACATGGGAATTTTTCCAGAAATAATACCTATAATACTTTATTTTTGTCAACCGTGTTATTTCAAAACCATGTAAAAAAAAAGGATTGAGTGTAATTTTTTGGCATCTTTAATTTATGACATAACAAAGGGAAAACTTTCAACTACATTAGATATTGTATGGATACTATATCTGCTGTATGCAATGAGTCTTCTAACTCCATGAAGATTCTTATGCAATAATAATAAAAGTAAATATAATATAAAATAATAATAATAATATAATATAATAAGGATGTGAGGAGTAGATTTTTCTCTCAGAGGCTGGTGCTTGATTGGAATGGATTGCCATTTGATGTTGTGAGTGCAAGAAGTGTGAATGAATTCAAGAATAAGTATGATAGTTGGTGTGTGTGTGTAGTATGTGGCCTCCCTCGATGAGTCTCTGACTCCCTGGAGGTTGCTCTTAACAATAATAATAATAATGTGCCTCCATAGTACAATTGGAAGAATGATGATACTTTGTGCCCTTTGACTGGTAAAGACCCAAGTTCAATACTCGTGACAAGAGGAATCTTTATGTAGGCTTTTTCAATTGAAGTTGAGTTAGTGGACCTGATATGCAGGTAGCAGAGTTTATTCTCCTTGAAACTCAGGCTTTTATCCTGCATACAGACAAATTGGTCATAAGACATATGCAATTTACAGACAAAAAAATAGTAATGTTGGTGGTGGTGGTGGACAGTAGTGGTAGTCACGTTCTTAATTGGTGGAATAAGTAGCAGAGATGGAAAGTTACAGAGTATTGTGCCCTCCCTCCTTGGAAGTGTCATGTAGTAGTAGCAATAAAAGTAAATAGTCAGCCTGGTTGGCCGAGTGGTTAATATACTTGCCCTCCAACCTACAGGTTCGAATCCCACTGATTGTCTTTAGGTGGGAGATGAATTTCATCACTCAGTGTGAGACCACACCCCACTTATTGGAGACCTGAAGTGGCTTGAAAAAGTTCCATGTTTGGCCTCTAGAGCAGGGTTTCTAGACGATATAACAAATAAATCTAAAAAAATGCAAAAAATATATAAAATTGATAAAAATAGAAAAACACATCCTTAGCCCATGGTAAAATGTATTATAGGTTTGCAAATAACCTTTTACGGGTGGGAACAACATAAAAAAATACTTATTTTACTAAGTATTTTTTTATGTTGTATTTAGATGAAACCAACTCTTATAACATTAGGCTATGAGAACTGTGTAATAATTTGCATTATTATTGCTACTCTATCTCCCTTCATGTCCCATTGTTGGGGCGGATAGTAGAATACCCCAACCGCACTCCTTTGTATCGTAAGAGGCGATAAATGGAGACTCAGTCCCCAAGAGAGTATAGCCGGATCCTCTTCAGGGGTTGGGCAAAGGGCTAATCACCCATCCCTGTAAAAATTATCTGATTACGGAAACTGCAAATCTGGATGAGAAAATGCTCCTGGAGACAGTCATGACTTACGAGACCCCCAGAAGACGGTTATCTAGCCTGGTCTGATGTGGATAACATATATATGACACGTCAAGGGGAAAGCCAATCAGAACCCTTGTTGTTGAAGCCACAAAAAGTTTTAAAGATTAGATCATGGAATGTCAGAACACTGTACCAGGTAGGAAAAACTAGGCAGGTAACAAATGAAATGAACAATTACAAGTTAGAAATTTTAGTCATCAGTAAAATCAGATAGACACTGGTTTTGGTAGACTTATAACTAAAGACAACGAGACAATACTGTACTCCAGATCAGAGGAGACGCATGAAAAAGGAGTTGCACTAATATTGAACCCAAAACTAACCAAAAGCCCGATGGAATAGGAACCAGTAAACGAGAGAATTATAAAAGCCAGGTTCTATTTCAAATTTATTCAACTTTCTGTTGTGCAGGTTTATGCACCTGCTACTGATGCAAATGAAGAAATAAAAGATTGTTTTTATGAACAAACTCCAAAAGGCAATAAATTCTATTCCAAAACATGATATGATAATATTCATTGGTGATCTTAATGCAAAAGTGGGTAAAAGGTCATGTGCAGAAGAAAACTCCTTAGATTTCGAGGCTTGTGGAGATCGAAATGAAAATGGCATGATATTTGTATGCTTTTGTGAAATAAACAACTTTGTTATTGGAAGAAGTAAATTCAAGCATAAAGAAATACATAAATTGACTTGGATCGTGCTAGACAAAGGTACAAGAAACCAAATTGATTATGTTGCTATCAATAGTAAATTCGTAAGATCCATGCTTGATGTGAGAGTCAAATATGGTGCTGATGTTGGTTCTGACCACTTCTTGTTAGTGATGAAGTTGAAATTAAAACTTCAAAGTGTATTAAGAAAGAAAAGAAATTCAAGAACTGCATTTGATATTGAAAAATTAAAGAAACAAGAGAAAAGTTTGCTTTGGAGATAAAGAACAGATTCAATATATTGAATTATTAGAAATAGAGGAAAATCAAGATGTAACAGTAGAAAACAACAAAGTAGAAGAATATTGGAAAAACGAAAGGAATACCTACAATGAAGTTGTTGAAGATGTAATTGGTAAACGAAGAAAAAAGAAAAATAAAGAATGGTTAACTGCAGAAACTTGGAAGATCATTGAGAGAGAAAAAAGATTAAATCATTAATGAGCAATACAAATCCAGAATGATTATATAAGGTACATATTAGTCACTATAATGAACTAAATAAAAGCATAAAGAGAGCCGCAAGAGAAAATATATTGATGAATTATCAAAAGAAGCACAACATGTTGCAGAAAATGGACAAAATTAAACAACTTTATCAGATTATAAAATGAATCAATGGTAACAAAAAAGCAATCCCTTCCTCCATTAGAGACAAATGAGGAAAGTTATTGACAACTGGCTCCAAAATCAAAGCAAGAAGAGAATATTTTGCTGAAACTTTGAATGTAAAGGTAGCTAAAGGATCTCAACAGGCGTAAAATATTACATGTAATGTAATACGCACTTTGAATATTTCCGAAGAGATGATTTCGTTGAGCGAAGTCAAAGATGCCCTGAAGGCACTAAAATCCAACAAAGCATGCGGATATGATAATATCAACACCGAAATGGTAAAAGTTGATCTTAACACAACTACTATCAAATTACAAAGTTTATACAATGAAATATGGAAGACAGAAAAACTTCCCCAACAATGGAAAGGAGCAATAATTATAAAAATCCTAAAAAAAGGAGATTTGACCAAGTGTGAAAATTGGAGAGGAATAAGTTTGCTTTCAATTCCTGCAAAAGTTTTTACAAAACTTTATCAAGAGAAGAATAGGCAGGTTTCCGAACTGGTTGCGGAACCATCCAACAAATATTCACTCTTAGAAAAATAATCAAACAATGTACAGAATTTCAAGCCCCACTTTATATATACTTCATTCATTTTAGTAAAGCATTCGACTCGGTAGATAGAGAGAAACTTTAGAAAATATTAGAATACAGAATGTAATAAATTTCTCAACATTATTAAGAATATGTATAATGGCAGTAAGTCTTGCATGAAAGTAGATGGAAAACTTACAGACGTCTTTATCATTGAGACTGGAGTTAGGCAGGATTGTGTTCTATCTGGTCTATTATTTATAATTTTAATTGATTGGATTATGAAACACTCAATTAATCATCAAAAGAGAAGAACATGTTGGGACTTTATATCCACATTGGAAGACCTTGATTTTATTGATGACAAAGTGCTCCTGTCCTCCAAGTTAAATGACTTACAGCTAAAAACTGATGACTTGCTGGGCAGAAATTGTGGGTCTTCGTATAAACAAAAAGAAAACCAAGGTCATGTGAATAAATGAAAAATGAAATTAAGTTAAAAATGAAACAACTGAAGGTGTTGATACTTTTACATACCTTGGATCAGTAATAAACAAACAAGGCAGCACTGACGAAGACGTTTTACAAAGAATTGCTAAAGCACAAAATTGTTTCAGGTCATTAAATAAATTATGGAAAGCATCAAATATTACAGTTAAAGTGAAAATTAATATCTATAAATCTATTGTGCAAGCAGTACTGTTATATGGCTCTGAAACTTAGAAACTCGCCAAGACACAACAGTAATAAATTGGACATATTCCAAAACAAATGTTTAAGAAGAATTTTAAAAATCTTTTGGCCAAATGCAATTGCTAACGAGGAACTTTTAAAGAAAACCTTCTCCAAGTCAATAGATGAAGAGATTCGCCTAAAAATATGGAAATGGACCGGACATGTTCTTCACATGGGGATAAACAGAATTCCCCAAGTAGCACTGAGGTCGGCTCCAGAAGGGAGACGCTCTGGAGGTTGCCCAAAATTAACTTGGAGAAGAATGATGGAATCCGAAATGAAGTAGGCAAGATAGGTGAGTTGGGCAGAAGCAAGAGAAGCTGCAAGGGAGAGGGGCAGATGGAAAACCAGCATTACAGCCTTATGTGCCAGTAGGCACGGAAAGATGATGGTGATCTCCCTTCATGCACAAAATAAGTTTTAAACCTATTCTGCATTGCTTTCAAAAACTGTTGATGTAGTTTTCTTCCGAAAACTACATCAATAAAATTTTCAAATTTGAACATTGTCTAGCATTCCCTCTTTTATATGTCTACCAGAAAGCTCACTCAAAAACAATTCTTTCTACTTTCATCTTCAAAATTCCATATCTCTTTCATCTTCCAGTATGAAGGATTTCCTAATAAAAATGATCAGACACTTAAAAATCAACGTACTGTTATCTATTCTCTGAAACAGCCATTAAATCATTTCTGAATTAATGGAACCTTCAATATCTGATAAACATTTTTCTTCCTATATGAAAAACTTCATTTATCAAGTTTCAAAGTTCCTATAAATTTCTTCTACATCTGTTATTCCTGTTATTTTTGTAACCTAAAAAGTGAATAACTTTTAAAACATCTTTCTTTCTGAAAGACTGCTACTCATGGAACTTTTTCTCACTAGTTGTTCCAAAAACTATCCTCTATGACAATATATCTGTTGTCATAGATACCCAGCTCTATCAAGCTATTCCTTGGTTACCGTGTTCTTTTCACTTCATGCACACCCCCAGTGCACATGATATTCTTCTGGTTCCGATTTAATCCTCAAGTTCGAAGAGAAACTGTCGCCATTGCATATTAACTTCATGGCGCTTTGCTTAAAAGTGGTAAAATCCCACATTTTCAGTAAACTAAGTCCTTTTAACTTAGGCAATTTAAATATCACTAAACTATAATACTAATTTTTGAACAGACTAAGAAGCAAATCTTCTACATTTACTTCACAAAATTCTAATGCTACACATAAACACAATATATTTACAACACGCAACTGTATTATATATATATATATAACAAAAAAAAAATGTATTATGCATTTCTCACAATACAAACCCACTAACAACCGGAATTGGCAATTTGAAAGAGAATATTTAAGTTCACGCTAATTAACAAAAATACTGCAGAACATCTGTATGCATATACCAATGGTTTATAATTCATTAATTAACTTTAGAAAACTATGTGATGAAAATTAAAATGGCAGGACATGTAGATAGAAATATACTTGCAGGAGAGGGTGAAAGTGATGGAAATGTGAATTACAAGAGAGTAAGTCAAAAGGTAAAAATCAGAAAATATGCTCTGGAGGTTGAGAAGAATAGCAGTGCAACAATAAGGAAAGAAAATAATTTATTTCAAGCAAATCTTCACAAAACAAAGCATGAGGTTAAGCAACAGAAAAAAGAATGAGATACAAAAGAAGGAAAGGAAGGGAGGGTATTAAATTTTAGGTATACTCTTATATCGTGAATCAGTCCAAAGATGTCACCATCCACAATAAGGCATTCAATAAAAATTCTATTTCTTTTCTTATTCTCTCCACATAATTTTTGCACATCTTCATTGGAACATGGTGTTAATAATGAACATGTCATGTATTGAGAAGGAGTTAGCTTTGTATTTTTTTCAAGTCTTCCAACATATTCTTTATATCAGGGACTGATTTCTTACTCTGCTGCTTTGATTTCCAACAAGAACTGCCTTTTCCCCCCTCTATGTTAGCTGCCTTTTCTAATTACTCAAAAAAATTCCTCCTCTACTTACTCCTAGAGCCAGAGAACACAGGCACCAATACATCTTAATGTCTATGTTCCCATAATGAAATATAGGAACATCACTCTTCCTGAACCTGTCTGCCATGAAGTTCATTTTCATGTTTGTTGTGGAATACTAAATTTCTTTCACTTATCATTGGTGCTTGAACATGTTGCCTCCATAGCACAATCAGGAGAATGAAGGAATACAGTGTCCATCGAGTAAAAGAGACCCTGAGATCCATTCTTGTCATGACAAGAGGAATCTTTCTTTAGGCTTTTTCATTTGAAGGTGATTTAGCTGATCAAACATCAGAGTAGTAGGGTTTTTGCTCCCAGAACTCTTTTTTTTTATTCTATGTGCAGTCAAATCAGCCAGAGAACACACACACACAAAATTACATTATAACCATCAGCATTATATTGGTTTTGTAAGATGATGTTGCCTGTCTGCATGGAACTCACAGTCATTGTGTCATCATACACTCAATAACTAAATAAAGTACTCAAATATAATATATAAATATTTTTTAGAAGTATCTCACCTAATTTAGTATTTGTTTTGTAACAACAATGATGCCAATACCATATATGAGCAATTCCGCTGCTAGTGCCATCTCATTTACATCTATTCTACTTACACTGATAAAGAGTATATTCTGTCTTCAGTGGTTATAGTAACATTTTCACTCTTTCCCTAGATATTTGACAAAAATAGCAAAAGCCTTGTTCAAATGGGAAATAACCATTACTGTGATATATGATCATGTTGTGCCATAATATTTATCTGCGGTTTTAGAAAATACAGAATACACTAAGGGTGACTAAGTCTCAGATCGTTAGTTCTAGATATCCACTTGGATACTGATTGTATCCAAGTGGATATCTAGTAACAGGGTACACCATAGAAAGATGAGGAGTGCATTGTGGATGTGGACAGTTCTCCACATTCCTTATGGGCTATGTAGTAGTAATCTTATCCCAGTTATTTAGTTTTGATTTTTAAGTGATCCCTGATGTTCAGTTTGTGCATTAATATAGGTGATATGAAGACAACATCCAGTTGTTTGTTACTGATGTTACTAAATTGGGGAGAGTAAAAGTTAATAAACTAGAGGATAATATAAATAAACTATCAAGAAGGCCAGTATAACTGGCAGTTCAATATGGCAAAATGTAATTGCTTTATGAAATTTGGCCTGAAAAGATTACAAGTTGTGTATTAAGCTGATGGAGCTGCAAACAGCTGATAAGGCATGGTGGATAGGGAGCAAACTGCAAAAGTTTCAAAACAGCTCAAAGAATCACTGGATGTTGAAAATCATAGTACAGATAACGAAGTGATCATCCATTTTTATAAATTTTTGAAATAACTGTGCATGTTGCCAAACCTGATTTGTAAATGTTGCTGAATATTACATAATACCAGCCTGGTTGGTTGATTTGGATTTATGGCTGAAGCAACTCAGGCTATGAGACCAGTGTATTATGTCTGTTAATTGTGGCTAATGGCCAGTTTGCCTGTTTTGTGTGATGAAAAACCCAAGTTTCCAGGAGGAAAAACTACAGATGAGTCCAATTAACTCACCTTCAGCTGAAGAGCCCTGGCCAAGTTTCTTTGTGTTCTAAACAGGATTTAAGCTTTCCATACAAAGAGCATCACCAAAACTGGCCTGGTTGTTGATGTACTTCCACTCTTCAACCAAAAACCCATTATATCGTATGAAACCCTCATACTGTTTATTTGAGGCCTGAAGTGGATAAAAAAAAAGTTCCATGTTTGATCTCCAGAGATGGAATAACATAATATTCAGCAAACCATGATAATAAAATGTATGATAAGCTTATAACCTTTAGTCTGGGACATAAACACTTTTCACAAGTCAACTAACTCTATTACAATATACATAACAGCCTAAAAAAGTAACCAAACTTTGAAATTTACAATTGAGCATAAAATAAAAGGAGTCAAAACTAGGAAAAAATTGCTAAAATGGCAACCTCCTATTTCAGGCTATATGTGGTGAAATGCTTTCTCTTATGAAAGTTCGGTGGGAGATATTTTCTAACTGTGTAGGTTAGATGAATAAATTCTGAAAACAACCTCCAGCAGCTCATCTCTTAATATTACAAACAGTGGAAAGAGAACAAGATTGTAAAATGCGCATTCAAATTTAATTATTTCTAATCTGAGACTTAATAATATATATATATATACACTCTCATTTACACCCAATTCTCTATTTACACGGCGGTAGATTGGTCCCAAAAAAAATCGTGTAAATGAAAACTGTGTAAAAAAAAAATACAGTGCATATGAAAAAATAGAAGAATGGTTCCAGATGTGAAAACCTGATATGATGCATATAAAATAGTGTGTCATTAATAAAACAGGAATTCTAAAAGATCCAAATACACCTGAGCATATGGTTATTAGTTAAATTTTATTTGCCGTCACTTTCTTACAGTAGCCACATTTTTTTGTGTGAGACTGGAATTAATTAAATCACTTCTATCATTGAAACACTTTGGCTGTACTGTTCATACTGAAATGGTGAAACGTTTTCTTCAGTAAAAGGAACAAAATTAGCACTAATTTCCAGTAATTCTGAAGGTTGATTTTTTTTACCATGAACTTTGTAATTAATCGTTGAAATCCTATTTTGACTAGATCTTTGTATAATTCTTCATATCGCACCATACATAACTTCAGTTCACGTTTAAAATGTTCAGCACTTGGATAATGTGTAAGAAATTGACTTCACAATTTTACTAGCTATTTGGGGCCCTTCTTTAATTAATCCTACAGAAATTAGAATCTCTTCATCAACATCACTTTTTTCTTTTTCATCGAGATTCTTAAGCACAGCTTCTATTCTTTCGTCATCACTAACAGCCTTTTCAACCATCAATTCTTTAATATCTGCAGACGAATCATCAAGTCCTTCTCCACCAACTGCATGTGCTAATCTGATGATATTGGGATATTCAGTTGTATGCAAAGGTACATGCTTTTTCTTTTTTTTCACACATTCTGGCCAAGTAGCTTTCCAGCATGCATTTAAAGTTGATGGTTTCAACTTTAAATATTGATAACGCCAACTTAGCAAGTTTGATGCAATCCAAAATAGAAAATTTCTTCCTCACGTCAATAACCGTCAGTAAATTATCCTTATCTAGTTTATCCAAAATGTATTGGAATGTTCTTCTTCTTATGTAATAAATTTTGAAGGTAGTGATCACACCTTGGTGTAGCGACTGTATTAAGGGTGTTGTATTAGGTGGCAGAAAAAAAAAAATTCTGTATTCGGGTGTTCTAAAACAGGATGGACAGGTACATTGTCTATAATGAATAAAACTTTAAAGTCCAGATTTTTCCATCAAATAGCATTTAACTTCTGGAACAAAATGTTGATGGAACCAATTTAAAAATTTCTTTTGTAACCAAACCTTTTTTAATTTGCCTTCCATGCACTGGTAATGTGTTAAAATCCACCATTTTCATTGCCCCGATTTTAGGGATTGATTAATGAGCAATGGTTTTCATATACGATCTTCTGAAACATTGCTGCAAAATAATAGAGTTATACGATCCCTAGCTACTTTAAAAGCCACCAACACTTTTTTGTGATTTTGCTATATAAGTTCTACTTGGCATTAGTCTACATTCTATAGTGAAAAGTAATCCCTGATGTTTAAAACATTGGGGGGAGGGGGGGGGGTCCAAAAATTCAAGTTTAAGTACATATGTACTGTACTAGGAAATGATAATTATAATGGAAATACCCATTTTAACAGAACTGAATTCAAACAAAAATTTTAAAAATAAGTGCCACTTGAACTGTGGTAAATCAAAATATACCATGCAAAAATAGAACTGTTTTGTTTCCTAAACAGTGTTATTTCAAAATCATGTAAAAAGAGAATTAGCTGTATGTATGTGCATACACATATATATATATATACCCAAGGTAAAAATATTACCACGTGTTGTCTTGCACTACCTGTAGGATCAGCTAGACTTGCAACACTTGCAGGTGCAAACTTGACTCGTTTGTCTGTTTGCTTACTTGGGAAATGGAGTAAAACCAGGTTTAAAATTGCTTGGTATTTTTAACATTTATTGTACCCAAGGTAAAAATACTTTATACATATATATATATATATTAGGATGTTCCCTTTTAGCAATCAGTCTTAAGGAAGAGAAAAATAATTTTAAGAACAATAAAATTTAAATACAGAATAAATGTCAAAAAATTTTAACATCATATTCTTTACTTCTAACAATTTTTAAAAACTAGCAATCTAAGGAAAAAGTAGAAAACTTAGAAATGGTATTTTTAAAAAAGTAAGAATTATGCACACCCTGTCAGATACCCCATATTACTAATATTAATGTGATATATAAAGCTAAATGTCAGGTGTAGCATACAATGTAGTCTTCATTGTATCAATGCAACAAGCCATCATTTATCATTTTCTTCATACATAATCATCTTCCTTGCTTACAATCCTTTTCATACCCAAATTCGATACCCAATCCCCCCCCCCCACACACACACAAGCTCTAAGTATAACAAATCTAACTACTCAAAACTTTTGATGTAACTCAATCTACATAACACATCTTCTACGTAATTCCTTTTCTTCCTTTCCAAAGAAAAATCCATATCTTAAAGTGAATGGACACATACAACAGCATATCCTAAGAAGTTGTGCAACAAAAGAGTGAGCAAGGAGATTTTGGGTGTTTTTTAATGGAATTAGATGCATGGAATGAACTACCTGAGAGGGTAGTGGGTGGATGAACATGAACAGTTTTAAGGTGTGGAATAAATTAAAGATATCAAGAAATTGGTATCTTCTGGCTACTAGTATAAAAAATTATGACTTTGGCATTACTTCAACCTTATCACCTCTGGGTCTGCTTCCCACTGATGAGACCTTAAGAAAGGTCGAAACTGGTCTGAATAGTGACCCTTCCCTTAATGCATAGCATTATACATACCCATAAGGATATGTGCTTTGCATTATGGGATACTAAGGCAAGTGATGGAGGTCATCAGCTTCTATATACGAGTTGCCCCAGTCCTGAAAATACTTCCGGTACAAACTTTGTTTGCTTACACTTGGATAAAGGATTAAACCAAGTATATAATTTCTTGGTATCTTTAATTTATAGTATAACCTAGTGGAAAAAATTCCAACAAGGTGTGGTATAATTGAATTTGTGAGACCTTCAGCAACAATCTCTTAAATCCATGACTCCAGTGATGATTCTTCCAACCTCCTACCCACCTTTTTTTTTTTTTTTTTTTTTTTGTTAAATTTTCATTGTTCTAATTCCTTGATGATACACCACTTAATACTTCACCACCTCAAATATGGAAACATCACCTAAAAGTCTGCATGAGTACCAAGCAAGCAATGTTTCTTATGTTAACATATTATATTTGACAAGATATAACATTCTTTCTGAATAAAGGCCAAATCTTGTCAGCACAGTGATTCATATTTTAATACAGGATATTGTAAGTAAGTAAGATGTGCAAGTGCTGTTAATTATGGGATACAAAGAGTAGCCTAATATGAAGATTTTTATATATATATATATATATATAAAATAACAAATATACTTTAATTAACAAAAAATTTACAAGATTTTAAAAACATTTGAAAAATCTATAAAAAACACTTACCATAAAAACCCAAAAGATGACATATTCCAATCATAGTTTTTTCAATTTTCTCATTTTTAAAGTGAATAAATGGTTTTTTGAACCATCGAAAATTCACTATGTTAGAATTTCCTATATACCAAATAAAATATTCGTTAATATTCAAAAGATGCTTCTTGACAGAAAAAATTTTGAAATGTTTATTCAAGAAAACGATATTATACTTGGCTGTTGATTTGTTATTTTATATATTAAAGTATATATACATATATACTTTAGTATACTAAATATATACTAAAGTATATATACATATATACTTTAATATATTAAGGATACCAAGTAATTTTATAAACTTGGTTTTTTACTCTTCTCCCAAGTAAGCAAAACAGTTAAGTTTATGCCTGAATGTAGTTCAAGTCTAAAGGTAGTGCAACACCAGGGCAACTCGTTGTAAAGGTGGGTAAAGCTCTGATCGCTATTCTTAGTATTTCCCATAATGTAAAACACTTCTCACTAGGAGATGTATACTGTTATACATTATGGGTGGGGGGAGGGAGTCACTACCCAGACCGGTTTCAACCTTTTTTGAGGTTTCCTCAGTGAGTAGCTAGACCCTGAAATACCAAGTTTTTTAGTAATACAGAGCCTTATCAACTTTACCTATACAAGTTGCTACAAGGTGCTTTTTTAATATAGGTCTATATTGAATTTTATTATGGGAAATACTAAGAATAGTGATCAGAGCTTTACCCACCTTTACAACGAGTTGGCCTGCTGTTGCGCTACCTTTAGACTTGAACTATGTTCAGGAGAAAACTTAACTGTTTTTGCTTACTTGGGAGAAGGAGTAAAAAACCAAGTTTATAAAATTACTTGGTATCCTTATCGTTGAAACCGGTCACTACCCAGATCGGTTTCAACCTCAAAAAAGGTTGAAACCAGTCAGGGTAGTGACCCTGACTGGTTTCCTATCACACTGCTATGAAAGATAGCAGTGTGATAGGAAAACATGCTATTCTTCTCAAGAACGGAACAGATAAGATGGTAAACAAAGATGAAACACTCCTGTCTCAGTATCTCCTATAATGCAAAACACATCTCCTTGCGGATATGTCTAACGTTATGCATTAAGGGAAGGGCCACTACGCAGACTAGTTTCGACCTTTATTGAGATCTCTTCAGTGGGAGCCAGGCCCAAGCTGAGATACCAGGCAGAAGCATTCTGGTAGTGGCCCTTCCTTTAATGCATAACATTAGACATATCCGCAAGGAGATGTGTTTTGCATTATAGGAGATACTGAGACAGGAGTGTTGGTATCTTGCTCCACCTTTGCAACGAATTGCCCTGGTGTTGTACCACCTTACCCCAGTCCTGAAGATACTTTCAGGCGCAAACTTTGTTTGCTCACACTTGGATAAAGGATTATACTAAATTTATTATACTCTAACCAAGTGAAAAATAAACTTTCAACATCTTTCTCTAAATCCAGAGTAATTTATTAAAAAAGGGTGGTACACCATTTGGCAACTCCTATAGGTAGAGATGACCTGCGTATGCTTCTGCCTGGTATCTCAGCTTGGGCCTGGCTCCCACCGAAGAGACCTCAATAAAGGTCGAAACTAGTCTGGGTAGTGGCCCTTCCCTTAATGCATAACATTAGTCATATCTGCAAGGAGATGTGTTTTGCATTATAGGAGATACTGAGACAGGAGTGTTGGTAGCTTGCTCCACCTTTGCAACGAGTTTACTGGTGTTGTACCACCTTACCTCAGTCCTGAAGATACTTTCAGGTGCAAACTTTGTTTGCTCACACTTGGATAAAGGATTAAACTAAATTTATTATACTCTAACCAAGTGAAAAACAAAATTTAAACATCTTTTTCTAAATCCAGAGTAATTTATTAAAAAAGGTGGCACACCATTCGGCAATTCCTATAGGTAGAGATAACCTGCTAATGCTTCTGCCTGGTATCTCAACTTGGGCCTGGCTCCCACTGAAGAGACCTCAATAAAGGTCGAAACTAGTCTGGGTAGTGGCCCTTCCCTTAATGCATAACATTAGACATATCCGCAAGGAGATGTGTTTTGCATTATAGGAGATACTGAGACAGGAGTTGTTGGTAGCTTGCTCCACCTTTGCAAAGCGTTGTCCTGGTGTTGTACCACCTTACCTGAAGATACTTTTAGGCGCAAACTTTGTTTGCTCACACTTGGATAAAGGATTAAACTAAATTTATTATACCATAGCTGTTATTAATACTGCTGTCATTCACTTAGCACTGAAATCGAAACTCTTCAAAGAGACTGCAATGTGTTAACTGTATAACTGTACATAGCTGAATGATATGATAATTGCTTGCTGTGAAATGCAGATTTAAATTCTGAATGTATTCAAACAAACAAATACATTCAGAATTGTACACTTAATCCCTGCAGTGATAAAAAAATGTAAGAAATACATCTTAGTTGTATATAAAACATGCAATGTATCCAAGATGATGGTTTTTATATAGTGTTATGAAGTTATATTCATAACTTCATAACAATGAAGTTATGAATTTACCTTTGCACATATATGCAAAGTATTCGTTTGCATATATATGTGTGCAATGTATACATTGTGATAGTATGTATGAATTATGAAGACTGAATAACTATTTCTTATTAAAACTATTATTATTATTAATTGCATGTATTAATTTTATTTACTGTAACAAAAATGTAGCTATTCTCAAAAACCAAGATTATTGTTATTAAAAAATTTATTACTATTCATTTACATATATCAATTTTACATTTTGTAACAATGTTTGTATTATAGTGTAAAATTTTGTGTACATGTAATAAAAAAAAAATCATTTTTATTATAATTCTGCTGTTGATGCAGCTATTTACTTCTGTAATCTTTCTTGGAACTCTCATATCTGTGGTCTTTAATATTTGATGAAGTCATCCTTCTAATCCTTTTCTTATGCCTTCTCTTCACTTGAACCTGTGGTGTTAACAATGATTTGGAACGTTAGTAATCACTACTCTGTATTGTAAGTAGAAATTCAGCAGGTACTTGCTGTTATTATTAGCCTTGCCCTTTTCTCCAAATTTTTTCAAAACGTTCCTATATGCCTGGTGAGATTCATTTCCTACTCTGTTGTTTAGATCTCCAACAAGGACCATGTTTTCCATTTTCTTTATGTCAGCTGCTGCTGCTCTAATAACTTGAAAAATTCCTCCACTTTTTCCATGTGTTGAGGCTTAAGTGCTGTGAGGACAACATGCTGGATTTTTCGAATTTTTCAAAAAGTTTTTTCAAGTCTTTCTTTTTGAAAACAGAAAGACTGGTTTTAGAATTTGTGGCGGCACTCTGAAATCAACCGAATTTAAATAAATACGGCTGCATAAAACTTCCCAAAATTTGGGAAACATTAATTATCATAGATTCCATGTTACATCCTAGGCCACCTATAAATGCCAATAGAGGGCACACCACCTCCTAGATTTAGAGTCACCTACCTGTTTCATTTAGTATTGTATTGTATATGAGCATGTTGTTACAAAAGTTATTTGTAATCCCTGAAAATGTCTCAGTGACTGACATGAAATATTGGAAGCATCAAAATTAGTTTTAATCCTTTCCCAGTGCTGAAAATATTCCATTAAACCTCCAACATGACCTCCATTTTTTCCTAAAATAAAACTTTTGTGGGACCACAGGCACAAATAAGTCTTGTTGTCCATTTCTTCATTTTGAAGACTGATAACATAAATCTTCTTCAAACTGCATCCTAATCAAGAAATTTACCATCATGTTTGATACTGAATGCCATTGCTGCTACTCCTTTCTCTTGATTGATGTTGCCTGAATATAACATCCTGTACATGTTACTGCATAGGATCTCATCCAATTTTGTCCTCTTTGTCTTGGTAATGTTAATTATGGCCATGTGGTACTTTTCCAGTTCTTCTGCAAGTTCAATTTTCTTTCCAATAATACTCCTTATGGTGATGGTTCATATTTTCAATTCTTCTGACATCGCGTTTATCCCTTCTTCTTCTTCTTCTGGATGATGAAGTGGAGTTTATACCCGTATTAAATTTTTTACTGTTCTCCCTGGTTCCCTGACAAAAACATCTGGGCAACATCCAGCCGGCTTGAAACCAGTACCTCATTGCCACCACAAGGGTGGCTCTTGTGTATTCATCAGAATAGACATACCATACCAGAGACTGCAAATCCTTGAATCCCCACTGTTTTATCTGCTTTCAACTCGCCCTTTCATATATTCTGTCTATCTCTCTCCAAACTCCTCCATCAACCACTTTGACCTCTTCAACTATCTCTTTTTAAAGCTCGACTTTCTGCAGTCGAAATAACCCAGTAGTGAGGCTTCTATTCCTCTTTCCTATGGCCTGATTGTTGCCTCAGCACTTCTGATCCAAAAACTAGCTCAGACCAAATAATAGAAATCATCATCATAGGAAGGAAGGCTTTCATTTCTTATTCCGCTCCAAATTCTTAGCCAGTATCCAAGCTCTGGTTCTCAAAAAACTGTGCCAAAGTAAAAAAAAAAAAACCTCTGCTTACCACGAATGGCTCAAGACCAAAACTCTAGCTGCTCACTCTGCTTATACTGCAGCCTGAAACAGTTGTAAAAGAATCATTATCAAGTCAGACTTTGAAAGGGCCAAATGATGCAAACTTACCTCCTGTCCAAATGGCAGTTGCACTTTCTGGTCCCTTGCTAAAGCCATTGGGTACAACTTCTACCCACCCAGGTTTCCACCACTCTCACACCTGAATAATACTGTAGAAAGGCATTTGATCAGGTCAGCACAGAGGGCCAAACAAGCTTCTACTTAACAAACTGCCGTCCTATGGTCTTCCTTCCACACTTTGCAACTGGATCACCAAATTTCTCATTGGTCACTCACTACATGTCATAGTGGACGGTATGGTCTGCTCTCCTCAGGATATCCCACCAATGCCACAGTACCCAGGAGTTCTGTTCTTTCATCCATGCTCTTCCTCTTGTATATAAATGACCTGCTTTCACAGACTTCCAATCCTATCCATAGCTTTCCTGATGACAGTAAACTTCATTCTCCTTTCTATTCAACAGACCTTGTAGTGCTCAAGTAATAGAATCCTGAAGATCCACCATGACCAGTGACCTAAACACAGATCCAAGAGGAGCAAGGACAATCTTGAAAACTTCAATGCCACCAAAAAAAAAAAAAAAGAGCTCTTTCTCTCACAAGAAAGAGCTCATACCCCCCCCCCCCCCCAACCACCTTCAGTAATGTTGAGATATCCAAACACAATCAGATCTCTCTTCTTGGACTGATCTGCACCTCTGATCCTTTCTGGCACAACCAGATTTCAACTATAGCCACCAAAAAAATTAGTGTACTTTTTTGCACCTCCACAGCTGCTAACTTTATAAAAATCTCAAATCTGCCCAGCCATGGAATACTGCCCCCATATTTGAGGTCTTCTTCAAAATCTTCTCTAAAATTGCTTGATTCTATCCAAAAAAAAGGGAAATCTGGCTAATTAATGATCCTTCTCTCACATATACTCAGATTTTGCCTTGTGCCTGTTCTACAGATGCTTTCATGGACAATGCTCTGTTGAATTGGACACTATTATTCCTCAACTCTCCTCCAAAATCATTAAAACAAGATCCACTGCTAACCAACACCTCTTTTGCAGTCCATTTGGAAACTCACCCAACCAACTTGAATGCCTCCTCTTTCATTCCATCTACATCTGCTCTTTGGAACAGTCTTCCCCTCTCTGCCTTCCCCAAAGATTACAACTCTCAGGGTTGAAGCAAATTGTGAACAGATTCCTCCTTTCTTGTATTCCTCTTGCCCATGCACAGCACTAATGTGCTATAGGTCTTTTGAACTTTCATGTGTAGATAACATATTCAGGGCCGGCGGAAGCGAGCATGCGGTGAATGCGGGAACCGCTGTGAAGGGGGGTGCCGCCGCCGCCACCGGGGCACGGTTCATAAGTTCATTTTTAAGAAACAAAAGTTTTTATCATAAAAACAAAAAATTCTTAGAATGATCAATATTAAAATAAATAAAGCCGGATACACCGAACAAAAATTTAAAAAAATTGTATATTGCCGCCTCTGCTCAGCCGGCTGTTTACAATTTTGCAGCAAGAGCAGGCTAAATGCTTGCCTGCAGAATGTTGTGTCTACTGCAATCTATCTAAAGTGAAACGGTGAACAGTTTTTATGTGCAGAAACGAATTTTCGTACAAAACATTTGTTGCTAGTTAACCAGTCATATGGTACGCATCTCAGTAGGCTACTCACAGTAGCGCAGTGCAGACTATTATATCGTCTCTGTGTCGTGCTGTGTAATAATTTCTTGTGGGTATAAAATAGAAATGGAATCAAAAATTAAAAAAAGTTATCCGGTGCACAAAATCGTAAGCATCATGCTGCGAAAGAAGCAGATATTAAGAAACAAACTGGGGCTCTTAATAAATTTGTTAAAATATCAAAATATTCTGATGCAGATTGTAACCAACTCGATACATCAGAAATCAGAGTTTGAAGAACTGTGCACATCATCCAGTTAGCATGAAAGTACTATTCAACTATTGAACAAGATAACAAGATGCATGATTTAAGTGAAAAACAGTTTAGAAGATTTAGTTGTAGTTGACCACGAAACTAACACCTTGTTAGTCTCTGTAAATTTAGAAGATCCAGGTGAATGGGGAAATATTGATAAAAATTATGAGTTGATTTAAATGAAATGGGGCCTGTTCAAAAGAAAAATATACTATATCCCAGAGATACATATGGTCATAAATTTGGCGAGACGTATTATAATAGAAAAATGGAAAACGGGGGAGCTTGTGCCAAGAACATGGATCATTTATTCCGAAATTTTCAATTCTGTTTTTTGTTTTTGTTGTGTTAGATCCTAAATGAAGGAATCATGGAAAGAAGTCATTCATTTAGGGTCTCACGTATAAAAATTGCAAACATAGAGAAATACATGCACATCAGTTGTAATTAAAAGTGAAACTTTTTCACTTTATGTAAAAATTTGTATTCTTTATTTAAGCACCTTATATTTAAGCTAGTATTCAACACAATATATTTAAATATTATTATATTAAATATTATCATACCAGCTTAAATATTATTATATTTAAGCTAGTATTCAACACAAAATATGAGGCTAATCTTCTTGAATGGCAGTCAGTCTCAAGTAGAGTAATGTGGGCAAATATGAGAATGGAGAACTGGACAATGAGACTTATTTGTACCTATGGTCCCACAGAAGGTTCTACTAAGGTAGAAGTGGAGGAATTTTTTGAGGCTTTAGAAAAAGCAACTGACACAATGAAAAAGGAAAAGTTGATCCTTGTTGGGGATCTAAATAGCAGAGTAGGAAATGAGTGTCAGATATACAAAAGCATTTTGGGAAAATTTGGAGAAAAGAGCAAAGTTAATAATAATGGCAAATACCTGTTGGATTTCTGCTCAGGACATGGACTGGTTATTACTAACACCATGTTCCAACATAAAAATGTACACAAATTCACTTGGAGAGAAGAGGCAAGGAATAAGAAAAGTCTCATTTACTATGTTATTGTTGATAGCGATGTTTTCTCCCTGGTGCAGGACACCAGAGTGTACAGATTTGAAATTGGAAGTGATCACTATTTAGTCTTAAGCATGATAAAATTGAATTTCACATTGAATAGAATGAAATGTAAGAAAGTTTTAAAGCGAATAAAAGTTGAGCAGCTCTCAGATGTGAACTGTAGAACTAAAATACACAAATATTATTGAAGAAAAAATGAAAGAGTTAGAGAACAGGAATCAAACTTGGAGATTCAGTGGCAAACTCTGAAGAAAACATTGATTGATTCAGCCAGAGAGGTATGTGGTGAGGTTGTCTGCAAGGATAAAAAAATCAGAACTCCCTGGTGGACACAGTAAGTTAAAGAGGCAGTGAAGGAAAAGAAGAAAGTATACCAAAAGTTCCTGTCAAATAAGTCAGCTTGTGCTCTTAGAGAATATAGAGACAAATGCAAGAATGCTAAACACTGTGTAAAACTAGCTAAACAAAAGTCATGGGAGGACTTTATCAAGAAGGTGACAAAATATTCTGGAGGTTGTTGAAGAAGCTTAGGAATGGAGGAAAGAGTGCTGTAAAAGGAGTTAGAGATGATAAAGGTGACATGAAAACGGGAGAAAAAGATATTCTTGAAGTATGGAGTAATTACTTTGAAAAACTGCTAAATGAAACAAGCAGTGATGACAGCACAGTGGTAAAAAACACTGACCAGGCATGCAGTCAGGAATACATATCCATACTTGAAGTAGAAAAAGCCATCAAATGCTTGAAATGTGGAAAGGCAGCAGGAGTAGATGATGTTCGACTAGATATGCTGAAGTATGGTGGTATAAGAGTCTTACAGTGGCTGCACTGCATAGTTCCGAAAGCCTGGACAGAGGGACGAATTCTCGATGATTGGAGTAGAGCTCTCATAGTACCCATATATAAAAAGGGAAATAAAACTGAAGGTGAGAATTACAGATGTATTTCCCTACTGAGTGTTCCTGGCAAGATCTATGCAAGTATACTTGAGAAACGGTTGAGAAGAAGTGTGTGAAGAAAAGCTTGGTGAAGAACAAGCTGGATTCAGGCCAAATAGAGGCTGTCAGGATCAGATCTTCACTTTACGACAAATAGTCGAGAAAGCATGGGAATATAACAAAGATCTGTATTTAAGTTTTGTTATTTGCAAAAGGCATATGACAAGGTGCCAAGAGAGAAGCTATTCAATACGCTGCAGTTATATGTGTCAATGGGGCATTATATCAAGCAATACTTAGTCTTTATTTGAGTTGTAAGTCAGCAGTTAGAATTTAAGGAAGTATAGGAAGATGGTTTAATGTTAAATCTGGTGTGAGACAAGGATGTACATTATCTCCTCTGTTATTCATTATCTATATGGATCACATTAAGAAGTGGTATTAAACATGATATCAAAATTGGAGATGTTAATGTCAGCTCTTTGCTTTATGCGGATGATGTTATACTTCTAAATAAATCCGCTACAAGTTTGCAAGATTCTCTGACTAAATTGAATAGCTGTTGTAATACATATGGTATGAAAGTCATCAATAAAAAGACAATGAAAATAGGCAGAATCATTGAAAATGTCAACTGTGTTGTGAATGGAGAACATGTGGAATAAGTAAAACATTTCAGCTACTTAGAGACGATTTTTACTGAAGATGGTAAATTAATTTTGGAAATAGACAATAGAATCAACAAAGCTGGTATGGCAGGAAGTCAATTGAATAAATTCATATGGAATAAGAGAGAAATTAGTCGGAACATTAATTAGCTGTATACAAGACAGTGTTCAAACCAGTTTTAACTTATGGATCTGAGAGCTGGGTCAGAAGTAAAGCACTTGACCAAAGACTAGAGACGGCAGATATGAGAGTCCTGAGAAAGATTATAGGCGTGAAGAGATGGCATCAATGGCAATATCATATTAAAAACGAGGATATTAGGAAAGAACTTGACATTGTCAGCATCCAGGAATGCGTTAGCAGAGCTAATCTCAGGTGGTATGGTCACTTAAACAGAATGGGCGAGGAAAGATTAGCAAAACAAGTGTTCTCTGCCAGGTCAGCAGCAAAACAACCCAGAGGAAGACCAAGATATAGGTGGATTGATGCGGTACAAAGTGCCTTAGTCGATAGAAATATAAGATCTGATAATGTTGGAGTCTTGACAAGTAACAGACTGATTTGCAGGAAAATTGTAGATAGGAAGTTAGCAATGATGTAAATTTTTCATGTAGTACTATCATATCCTGTACACCCCTTGAGGGTACATGGCAGGAATTTGATGATGATGATGATGATAATTAAGCTATTGTGATTAATTTTCCACCCCCCCCCCCCCCCACCCCCCCCCCCCCCCACCCCCCCCCCCCCCCACCCCCCCCCCCCCCCACCCCCCCCCCCCCCCACCCCCCCCCCCCCCCACCCCCCCCCCCCCCCACCCCCCCCCCCCCCCACCCCCCCCCCCCCCCACCCCCCCCCCCCCCCACCCCCCCCCCCCCCCACCCCCCCCCCCCCCCACCCCCCCCCCCCCCCACCCCCCCCCCCCCCCACCCCCCCCCCCCCCCACCCCCCCCCCCCCCCACCCCCCCCCCCCCCCACCCCCCCCCCCCCCCACCCCCCCCCCCCCCCACCCCCCCCCCCCCCCACCCCCCCCCCCCCCCACCCCCCCCCCCCCCCACCCCCCCCCCCCCCCACCCCCCCCCCCCCCCACCCCCCCCCCCCCCCACCCCCCCCCCCCCCCACCCCCCCCCCCCCCCACCCCCCCCCCCCCCCACCCCCCCCCCCCCCCACCCCCCCCCCCCCCCACCCCCCCCCCCCCCCAACAAAAAATTTTTTAAAAAACCCCCTTTTGGGGGGTTTTTTTCCCCCCCCCCAAAAAATTTTTTCCCCCCCTTTTTTTTTTTCCCCCCCCCTTTTTTTTTTTTCCCCCCCGGCCCCCCCTTTTTTTTCCCCCGTTCCCCTTTTAAACCCCCCTTTTTTTTTTTTCCCCCCCCCCCCCAAAAAAAAAAAACCCCTTTCCCCTTTTTTCCCCCCTTTTTTTCCCCTTTTTTCCCTTTTTCTAAAATTTTGGGGGGGGGGCCCCCCCCTTTTTCCCCCCAAAAAAAAAACCCAGGGGGAAAATTTTTGGGTTGGGGGTGCTGGTTAAAAGGCCCCTTTTTTTTTTTAAAAAAACCCCAAAACCCCCCAAAAAAAACTTCCCCCCCCCCCCCTTTTGGGAAAAATTTTTTTAAAAAAAATTTTTTTTAAAAAAAAGGTTTTTTGGGGGGGGAAACCCCCCCCCCCAAAAAAAAAATTTTTCCCTTTTTTTTTCAACCCCTTTTTAAAAAAAATTTTTTAAAATTTTTCCCCTTTTTTAAACTTCCCAAAAAAAATTTTTTAAAATTTTTTTTTTTTTAATTTTTTATTCCCAAAAATTAAAGGGGGGGTTTTTTTAAAAAACCCCGCCCAAAAAAAAAACCCCTTTTTTTAAATTTCCCCAAAAAAAAAAAAAAATTTTTTAAAAAAAAACCCCTTAAAATTTCAAAAACCTTTTAAATTTTTAAAAAAGGGGGGGTTTTTTTTCCCTTTTTCCCCCCAAATTTTTTTTTTTTTTTTGGGAAAATTTTTTTTTTCCCCTTTTTTTTTTAATTCCCCCAAAAAAATTTTAAAAAAAAATTTTGGGGAAAAAAAAAACCCCCCCTTTTTTTTTTTTTTAAACCCCAAAAAAAGGGAAAAAAAAAATTTTTTTTTTTTTTTAAATTTTTTTAAACCTTTTTTTAAAAAAAAAACCAAAAACCCTCTTCCCCAGTTCCTTTTCCCCCAAAAAAAAAAAAGGGGAAAACCCTTTTCCAAAACCCCCCTTTTTTTCCCCCCCTTTAATAAAAAAAAAAAAAACCCCCCCCTTTTTTTTAAAATTTTTTTTTTGGGGGAAAAAAAAATTTTTTTTTTTTCTTTCCCCCCCCTTTTTTCCCCAACACCCTTTAAATTTCCCCTTAAAAAACCCCCTTTTTAAAAAAAATTTTTTTTAAAATTTTTTTTTTTTTTTTAAATTTTACGATCCCCCCCCCCCTTTTGGTTTTTTTTTTTTTCCCCCTTTTTTTTCCCCCTTTTTCCCCCTTTTTTTTTTGCCCCAAATTTTTCCCCCCCTTTTTTTTTCCCCCCCCCCCTTTTTTTTTTTCCCCCCCCCCCCCAAAAAAAAAAACCTTTTTTTTTTTCCCCCTGTCAGACATACAAAAATGTTTTGGGAAAATTTGGAGAAAAGAACAAAGCTAATAATAATGGCAAATACCTGTTAAATTTCTGCCCAGGGGACAGGGACTGGTTATTACTAACACCATGTTCCAACAACTACACCTCCTTTATATGTTGTTATTATATATACTGGCTGAGAATATTTAACTTACTTAATTTACCCGCTTTGGTTCGAATATTTTATGAATGGTGCAGTAAAAGAGATTCAGGCAAAATACAACCTTTGATTAACAAAAACGAACATTTAATTTTAGAATCACAAATTATACACTTAAGATCAAATCAGTAATTAAGATATTACAAACATTTTAGTTTCTCTAATAAATTCAATCATTCAACTCATACAATGGTAAATCTGTTATCTCTAGAATACAGTCTTCTCACAGTTCCTTAAGTTCCAAATACAACAAAAATTGCAGTAATACCTCTTTACAAGCAAACACTTTTAAATTTACACTTCAGCTAATCTTCGGAATAATTACTGTTAATACAAGAAAATTCTAGGATGAACCTCACACACTTCTCTGTATAGGAATATTAATGGTTGGAATAATCTTACCGATAATCTTTTCTCTTCGTCAACCTTATACGCAAACACTTTTTATAACTGTAAACACCTTAAACGTTAAACGGCACTCATTAAAATAATTCTTCTAAGCAATAACTGAATTAATCATCAGTCACAATACACATAAACAAACGTTGTTGCATAACGTACTACTGATCACTCATGAATTAAAGTAACACACAATTCCTTGACTTGAAGTTTTATATGCACAGTTGTTCATTCTTCCTGCATTCATTTAATTCTTTAGGCAATATATTTCTAAGCACAGCTAACGGTAAACTTCAATTTTACAGCCTCTACTATTCGCTATTAACTCTGTGCTTTGCTTCAAGGTTCTGTATGTCCTTAAAAGGTCGGCCCTGAAATTGAATCTCAACTCAAATATCGCTAGTCTATTTAGTAGTCACTCAGCTGTCTTCCGTAGCTATAATTGTTATTCTACAATTTATTAGCTAACTGCTTCTCGACTAGTAGACTTTAATTAGCTGCTTGAGTGACTTACCGACTCGCTGTTATCACACTCTGATTCTCGAATGCCGAATACTCCGATTCCAACCTAATGCCAATCCTCTCCTTTCTCTCTCTCTTAATCTATAATAATCTCTTACTCTCTATATAATTTCAGCGTTCTTCCCTTTTTATATCCATCCTTCCCGCCTAAATTATTCTCGTGATTTCTTTCTAAAACTCTTTTCAATAAACCTTCTCCTCACGTGGTGTTCCAAAACTCGCACTCGCTTACTTACATGCGCCTCCATGACAACAAAACAAAATATAATAAAATTGAGCTATTACATAACGTTAAACTTCTACAAACAGGAATAAATAGAGAATATTTACATTTCAATTAATACGCAGTTAGAATATCGAATACAATTTCTTATATTAATATAGCAATAATTAAAATAGCTTAATAATATTTAATACAGTCTTTTCACTATTAATACATATCCTTGATTAAACAATTAAATAAACTTAAAGGTAGTTATATGAATATTAATTTGTAAAATAAGTTGTTTACATTAAATAATATTTACAAGTCTAGCCTTTATTCTTGTTGAGAGGCTTATACGCTGGTTAGACATAATAACTAATATTTAAGGAATTGACAGCGTATACTGGAAATATAGATTAAATAAACTTTAATATACACTTTCCGATATTTCGGCGAACGTTACGTTGCCATCTTCTTGGGAACTTACTAAAAGGACACGTGCACACAAGTACTAATACAACAAATGAGACTGAGGCTAGGACGCTAGCGTTTTCCTAAAGTCCTGATGGTGCCCCCTGGCGGGCTATATTGGTAGTTCTTGGCCTTTGGGCTGAAGTTCTTTTGATAAAAGTTTCCCAAATTTGGGGCAGTTTCATGCATCCAAATTTGTTGAGGTTTGGCATGTTCCTAAGGGCCGAGGCTGATTCCATGAATAGTCTTTCATACTTGAACTTGCTGCGGTGTATTACTGTGGCTTTCTTCCATCTTATTCTGTGGCGAGTATCCAGAGCGTGGTCTGCAAGCCCAGAGTGGCTGTACTGGTGGAATCGGATGTAATCCTTGTGTTCTGAGATTCTGATATTTGCTGTCCTGCCTGTTTGGCCAAAGTAGGACAGTTTACAGCTGCAAGGGACCTGGTATACACCAGGTAGGTCTAGGGGAAGTGGTTGGTCTTTGGTAGAGCGGATAAGGGATGCCAGTTTTCTATGTGGTCTGTAACAAGTGGTCAAGTCATGTTTTTTTAAGATTTTATTGATTTTTTCTGAGGTGCCTCTGATGTAGGGAATAGTGATGGATTTAGAGTAATCTTTTTTGTGAGGGGGAGGGGGTGGTGGGTTGTGGATGACTGGGTTAAGTATTTTTTGGATTTTTTGGAGGGGGTAGCCGTTGGCTGAGAAAGTGTCACGGATGTGATTTAGTTCAGAGGTTAGGGCTTGATCATTAGAACAGATTATTTTTGCCCTGTTGAATAATGTTTTAATAACTCCATATTGTTGTGAGGGGGGGGGTGGGATTGTTGGTGGATGTATCTGCCAGTATGGGTGGGTTTTCTATAAACTGAGAAAACCAAGGTTCCATCAGGTTGGCGGGTGACTAGTGTGTCTAGGAAGGGGAGGTTATTGTTTTCCTCTTTTTCCAGGGTGAATTTGATTCTAGGGTGTTGGTTGTTCAAGTGTGTTAGGAAGGAGAGGAGTGAATCCGGGCCATGTGGCCAAATAGCAAAAACATCATCAACATAGCGAAGCCATATGGTAGGTTTTTGTGGGGCTGAGTTTAAGGCTTTCTCTTCAAACATCTCCATGAAAAAGTTGGCCAAGGGTGGGGAAAGTGGTGAACCCATGGCTGTCCCCTCTATCTGTTTGTAGAATTTTTCCTGCCAAACGAAATAGCCTGAGTTCATTGTAAACTGAAATAGGGCTGAGATATCGGGAGGAAATTTAGCTTGGATTAGCTCTAAGGTTTCTTTGAGAGGGACATTCGTGAATAGGGAGGAGACATCAAAACTGACCATTATGTCATTGTGTTGGAGTGTAAGGTTTTCTATACTGGCTTTGAAGTGGGCTGAGTTTTTTATGTGTGATGGTGTATTGCCAGTATAGTGTGAGAGCGCTTTGGCTAAATGCTTGGCTAGTTTGTAAGTGGGGGAATCAATGCCATCCACTATGGGACATAATGGCACATTTTCTTTGTGTATTTTTGGGAGCCCATATATGCGGGGGGGTCTAGAGTTATAGGGTTTTAGTCTGTTGGTAATCTCCACAGGCCAAGAAGTAACCTTCTTAAGGAGCCTATGGAGTTTTCTAATTTGTGAGCTGGTGGGATTGTAATCAATGGGGAGGTAAGTGGAGCGATCTAATAATAAAGCCTTGAGCTTACCTGTGTAGTCTTTAAGATTGAGTACCACAGTGGCGTTCCCCTTATCCGCTTTGGTGATCACTATTTTTTTGTTTCTCTTCAATTCTTGTAGTGCCTTGTATTCACTAATGGATATGTTGGATTTTGGAGGTTTTGCTTTATTGAGAACACAGGCTACATCCAATCTAATGTCGTTGGCGATGTGGGTTGGAAGTTGGCGGATCCCGCGTTCAATTTGAATCATTAATTCCTCGGCCGGTAATTTCCTAGGAGCAATGGCGAAGTTGTGACCACGTGACAGAGCGTGGATTGCTTCTGGCTTTAAGGTAGCTGACGATAGGTTAACAACAGTGTTGGTTTGTAGTTTCGACGCCGAGTTCTTTGTTAGTTTATCAAACTTGTTGATATGTCGGCTTCGTACTCGTTCAAATTCTTTTTTAGCTGCTGTACACGAGACGTCATGTAAGACCGACCAAAGCTCGTGATTCAGCGTATGTGAAAGCTCGTTTTCCAGCGTTGCTATCGCGGTGTTTATATCGGCTAGGGAACCGCGTGTAGCGGTAATTTGTTCCCGAAGTAATGCCTGGCTAGCGCGGTTGTAAATACGGAGAGCTTTCTGTGAGATGAAGCGGTGTTTGAATTTAACACAGTTCGGGATGACATGATTATCCCGGCAGCGTTTTAGGAATGCCAGACGGTTGAGTTGTCTGGATAATTTCAGCCTCAGTTTGCCGTAATGGCGGGCCTTGCGTGCGAAGAGATCTCCGTGGATGATCATTATTCTTGTTGAGAGGCTTATACGCTGGTTAGACATAATAACTAATATTTAAGGAATTGACAGCGTATACTGGAAATATAGATTAAATAAACTTTAATATACACTTTCCGATATTTCGGCGAACGTTACGTTGCCATCTTCTTGGGAACTTACTAAAAGGACACGTGCACACAAGTACTAATACAACAAATGAGACTGAGGCTAGGACGCTAGCGTTTTCCTAAAGTCCTGATGGTGCCCCCTGGCGGGCTATATTGGTAGTTCTTGGCCTTTGGGCTGAAGTTCTTTTGATAAAAGTTTCCCAAATTTGGGGCAGTTTCATGCATCCAAATTTGTTGAGGTTTGGCATGTTCCTAAGGGCCGAGGCTGATTCCATGAATAGTCTTTCATACTTGAACTTGCTGCGGTGTATTACTGTGGCTTTCTTCCATCTTATTCTGTGGCGAGTATCCAGAGCGTGGTCTGCAAGCCCAGAGTGGCTGTACTGGTGGAATCGGATGTAATCCTTGTGTTCTGAGATTCTGATATTTGCTGTCCTGCCTGTTTGGCCAAAGTAGGACAGTTTACAGCTGCAAGGGACCTGGTATACACCAGGTAGGTCTAGGGGAAGTGGTTGGTCTTTGGTAGAGCGGATAAGGGATGCCAGTTTTCTATGTGGTCTGTAACAAGTGGTCAAGTCATGTTTTTTTAAGATTTTTTGATTTTTTCTGAGGTGCCTCTGATGTAGGGAATAGTGATGGATTTAGAGTAATCTTTTTTGTGAGGGGGAGGGGGTGGTGGGTTGTGGATGACTGGGTTAAGTATTTTTTGGATTTTTTGGAGGGGGTAGCCGTTGGCTGAGAAAGTGTCACGGATGTGATTTAGTTCAGAGGTTAGGGCTTGATCATTAGAACAGATTATTTTTGCCCTGTTGAATAATGTTTTAATAACTCCATATTGTTGTGAGGGGGGGTGGTGGGATTGTTGGTGGATGTATCTGCCAGTATGGGTGGGTTTTCTATAAACTGAGAAAACCAAGGTTCCATCAGGTTGGCAGGTGACTAGTGTGTCTAGGAAGGGGAGGTTATTGTTTTCCTCTTTTTCCAGGGTGAATTTGATTCTAGGGTGTTGGTTGTTCAAGTGTGTTAGGAAGGAGAGGAGTGAATCCGGGCCATGTGGCCAAATAGCAAAAACATCATCAACATAGCGAAGCCATATGGTAGGTTTTTGTGGGGCTGAGTTTAAGGCTTTCTCTTCAAACATCTCCATGAAAAAGTTGGCCAAGGGTGGGGAAAGTGGTGAACCCATGGCTGTCCCCTCTATCTGTTTGTAGAATTTTTCCTGCCAAACGAAATAGCCTGAGTTCATTGTAAACTGAAATAGGGCTGAGATATCGGGAGGAAATTTAGCTTGGATTAGCTCTAAGGTTTCTTTGAGAGGGACATTCGTGAATAGGGAGGAGACATCAAAACTGACCATTATGTCATTGTGTTGGAGTGTAAGTGTAAGTGTAAGTAAGTTGAATTTAATTTATATTGTAGTGTACATTGTGAATTCGTTAAATTAATTAATAATCTGAACACCAGTTTTTCCCTACCTGTGGTCCGTGGACCCCCGGAGGATCAATGGGATAGTTTCTTTTCATTAAACTTAAGCTTATCATGTTGCTCATATCTGATATATTTGCAAGGTATATCTCTGGCTCTTCAGGCTCATGGTTTAAGTAAAATTTAACATGAATGTTGGTACTGTTACTTCTTTCCTTTGTAAAGCACAGGTGAATAACCATCCCTTTGTAATTTAATTTAATTTAATAAATTATTATAAATTTAATTTAATAAATTACAATTTATAATATTATACTGGGTTTGAGATTTATAATATAATTTATATTATAAATAAATTTTATAATATTATAAAAATGACTTTTCCTCAGTTTAATATTCAGTTTTTCTGCTTTTGGTAAAATAATTGGATTCGCAATGAAACTTCTGATTTTCAATTTGTTCACAATCTTATTTATATATGGATCGGTGGTTAAAGTGTGGATTATTGATACGCAAGACAGACGATAATTCGAGTGAATCTAGTGTTGTCAAAAATAGTACTAATGCAGATAAAGTTCCTTCCTGCAAAAAAACACCGAAATATTGTCCATCCTATTTGAAATGGGATTTCTGTCCTGAATAAAGAAAGACCACAGTGAGTTCTTTGTTGCGAAGTGTTGTCGAATGAATCTATGAAACCGTCAAAGTTCAGACGCCAACTTCAAACAAAACATGGCGAATCTGTTAATACGACAACAGAATATTTTCGAAATAAAAACTGCAACTTTATGGTTCACAGAATTTAGTTAAAGTCCCATTAAATTGGAAAAGATTTAAATTTGCCTGCGACAAAAGTGATAACAAATAACTTGTTTAGTGAAAAACATGTCAACGAGGTGACTCTAATATCGTTATCTGACAATGCTGTAAAAAGAAGAATCGACGAGTGGCACAAAATGTGAAAAATATTTTGTTAGAACGGTTACGGCATAGTGAATATTTTGTGCTTCAATTGGATGAAAGCCACGTTATTTCATCATCATCATCAAATTCCTGCCATGTTCAAAATATGATAGTACTACATGAAAAATTTACATCATTACTAACTTCATATCTACAATTTTCCTCACAATCAGTCTGTTACTTGTCAAGACTCCAACATTATCAGATCTTATATTTCTATCATCTAAGGCACATTGTACCGGATCAATCAACCAATATCTTGGTTTTCCTCTGGGTCGTTTTCCTGCCAATCTGGTAGAGAACTCCAGTTTTGCTAATCTTTCCTCGTCCATCCTGTTTAAGTGACCATACCACATGAGATTAGCTTGCTAACCCATTCCTGGATGCTGACATTTTAAAGTTCTCTCCTAATATCCTCAGTTTTAATATGATATTGCCATTGATACCATCTGTTCACACCTCTAATATTTCTCAGGACTCTCATATCTGCGGTCTCTAGTCTTTGGTAAAAGTTTTACTTCCGACCCAGCTCTCAGATCCATAAGTTAAAATTGGCTTGAACGCTGTCTCGTATACAGCTAATTTAGTGATCCGACTAATTTCTCTCTTATTCCATATGAATTTATTCAATTGACTTCCTACCATACCAACTTTGTTGATTCTGTTGTCCATTTCCATATTTAATTTACCATCTTCACTAAAAATCTTGCCTAAGTAGCTGAAATGTTTTACTTGTTCCACAGGTTCTCGGTTCACAATGCAATTGACATTTTCAAAGATTCTGCCTATTTTCATCGTCTTTGTCTTTTTATTGCTGACCTTCATACCATATTTATAACAACAGCTATTCAATTTAGTCAGGGAATCTTGCAGACTTGTAGTGGATTTATGTATTAGTATAACATTGTCTACATAAAGCAAAGAGCTCACATTCGTCTTCTTCTTCTGCGGCTTCTCCCACTTAAGTGGGGTCACTGTTTGATATGAGTCTCCTCCACACCTTCCTGTCTTGGGCTCTCACCACATCCAAGTTCTTCATCTTCAAGTCCTCTTCTACCAGCTCCCTCCATCTCTTCTTTGGCCGCCCACGCTTCCGCCTTCCTTGCACATCATCTGCATGACCCTTCTTCCCACATATTCGTCCTCCCTCCTCATCACATGACCAAACCATCTCAACCTTGCCTCCTGTATTTTCGCTCCTAAGTTCGTAACTTTCACTGTTCCCCTGACATAGTCATTTCTCAGATGATCCTTTCTGGTCACACCGCACATCCACCTAAGCATTCTCATCTCTGCTACTTCCATCCTGCTAATGTTATTTTTCCTCAGGGCCACAGTTTCTATAGCATATGTCATAGCTGGCCTCACTACTGTCCTATAAATTTTGCCTTTCAGATTGATCGGCACCCTCTTATCGCAAAACACTCAAGCCATCTCCCTCTAGTTCCTCCAACCTGCTTGTATCCTGCATCCCACTTCCTTCTCACCTCCTCCATCTTCTTCCACTGTTGAACCTAAGTATCTAAAGTCTCTCACCTTCCTGATGACATTTCCTTCCAGCTCCAGGTCTGTCTCCTGGCCACCGCCCACTGCGCAACACATATACTCTGTCTTACTTCTGCTCAGTCTCATACCTCTCTCTTCCAGTACTTTTCTCCATCTTTCCAGTTTAGTTTCCGCTTCTTCTCTTGAATCTACACACAGCAAGATGTCATCTGCATACAACATTGTCCAAGGTGCATCTTCTCTCATCTCCTCTGTTACCAGCTCCATCACAATATTAAACAGAAATGGACTTAATGCTGACCCTTGATGCAAGCCAACTGTTACTTGAAAACTTTCTGTCTGTCCCAAACAGGTCCGAACACTTGTCTTCACATTTCTGTACATTTCCTGCACCAACCTGACATATTTCTCCGGCACCTTCTTCTCCCTCAGACACCTCCAGACTTCTTGCCTTGGCACTCTATCGTATGCTTTCTCCAGATCAATAAATACCAGATGTAGCTCCCTTTGTTTCTCTCGATATTTTTCCATCATCTGTCGTAACCCAAAGATAGCATCTGTTGTTGATCTACCAGGCATGAAGCCAAATTGTTCCTTTGCAATCTCCACCTCCTCCCTCAATCTACCATCAAGAACCCTTTCTAGGATCTTCATTGTGTGGGACATGAACTTTATTCCTCTGTAATTTTTACAGTCTTGTGCATCCCTTTTCCTCGGGTATATTTTCCTGTTGGCAAACTTTCATGAACAGGTCCCACAGCAGGTCAATTCCCTCTTCCCCCAGTGTCTTCCATGCCTCCACTGGAATTCTGTCGGGGCCCACCGCTTTTCCATTCCTCATCCTCTTCATGGCCTCCGTCACTTCCATTCTACTGAGGTTCTGCACCATCCCCTCAGAAGGCTGCCCATCTCCTCTGTGAGTCCTTGCATTTTCCTCATTCAGAAGTCCCTCAAAGTATATTTTCCATATGTTTCTTATGTCCACATCCCTCCATAATACTCTTCCTTCGGCATCTTTGATCTGCCTCACATGTAAGATGTCCTTAGCTGCTTTATTTCTACATTTCGCTAGTTGGTAAATTTTTCTCTGTCCTTCCTTTGTTTCTAATTGATCATACAGATCTTGATATGCCATGGTCTTCGCCTGTGCCACAACTCTCTTGGCTTCTTGCTTTCTCTCTTTGTACACCTCTCTGTCCTCTTCCACTCTTGACTCATCCCACTTCTGCTTTGCCTTCCTCTTAGCTGTCACTGCCACTTGTACATCATTATTCCACCACCAACCCTCCTTCTGCTCTCTAATCTTTCCAGATGTCTCACCAAGCACCTCGATTGCACAGCTCAGGATTACTTTTGAATTATGTTTCCACCAATCTTGTACACTTTCCAGTCCATCCGAAATCCTCTCTAACACTCTCTCCCTAAAACGATTCCTCACACTCTCTTCTTTTAAGCGAAACCACTTAATTGTCTTCATCCCATGGCAACCAGAAGTTCTTATCTTAGATCTTATTTTAAAGTCTGCGCACAGCAGTCGGTGTTGTTGTGCTACTTGATCTGTTGGAATTACCTTACAATTTGTCACAACCTTAAAATGTTTTCTTCTAGTCAAAATGTAGTCAATTTGTGAGCTGTTGTTACCACTTCTAAATGTTATCAAATGTTCTTCCCTCTTGAAGAAAAACGAGTTCACAATTGCCAGATCAAACGCTACTGCAAAGTCCACATCCCTCTCTCCTTCCTGGTTCATCATTCCCACTCCGTGGCCACCATGCACCCTTTCACAGTCTCTATTCTGTCTTCCTATGTGCCCGTTCAAGTCTCCTCCGACAATCACCATCTCATTTTCTTCCAATTCCCTCATTTCTTCATCTAACACGTTCCAGAACTCATCTTTTTCCTCTGCTGTACAACCAACTTGCGGGGCATATACACATAATACGACCACCCGCTCTTCTCCAAGACCCAATTTCATTCGCATGATTCAGTCGTTCCTTCTACCTACGTCCAGTACTTCACCCTTCATTCTGCCACACACCACAATTCCTACACCATTTCTTCCCTCGTTATTCGCTCCAGAGTAGAACAATTTATATCCATCTCCCAGTTCCTTTGCCTTTCCCCCTTGTCTCCTGCACACATAAAATGTCCAACTTCCTCTTCCTCATCATGTCTGCCACCTCTCTTCCCCTTCCAGTCATGCTTCCAACATTCAGTGTTCCCACTCGCAACATCCTCTCCACCTGCTGGGCTCGCTTCTTTAACCGCACCCGCCCTTGATGCGGTAGCCCTCGTCCACTTCTCACAGCTGTAGGGCGATGTGGCTGTGCGTCGCTTAAGGGGTATGCCCTAGCCCTGATATCATTTTCTCTTCGACTCATAATCATAGTTTGAGTTGGCACTGAAGTTTTCCGATCGGATGCCCTTCCTGACATCAACCCTCGCATTTATCCGGGCTTGGGACCGGCACCTATTGAGGCTAGCTTGCCTCCTTCGGTGGCTGCATAAGACGAAATGACTTAGCAAGATAGGAAAGAGCTGACATTAACATCTTCAATTTTGATATCATCTTTAATACCACTTTCCTTCATAATGTGATTCTTATAGATAATGAATAACAGAGGGGATAACGTAGATCCTTGTCTCACACCAGATTTAACATTAAACCATCTTCCTATACTTCCTTCAATTCTAACTGCTGACTTACAACTCAAATAAAGACTAACTATTGCTTGATATAATACCCCATTGACACCATATAACCGTGGCATATTGAATAGCTTCTCTCTTGGCACCTTGTCATATGCCTTTTCCAGATCGACATAATGTAAATATAGATCTTTGTTATATTCCCATATTTTCTCATCTATGTGTCGTAAAGTGAAGTTCAGAACCTGACAGCTACTATTTGGCCTGAATCCAGATTGTTCTTTGCAAGCTTTTCTTCCACAATTCTTCTCAACCGTTTCTCAAGTATACTTGCATAGATCTTGCCAGGAACACTCAGTAGGGAAATATCTCTGTAATTCTCACATTTAGTTTTATTTCCCTTTTTATATATGGGTACTATTGAGAGCTCTACTCCAATCATTGGGAATTCGTCCCTTTGTCCAGGCTTTCTGAACTATGCAGTGCAGCCACTGTAAGACTTTTATACAACCATACTTCAGCATTTTTGGTCGAATATCATCTACTTTTCTGCCTTTCCATATTTCAAGTATGGATATGTATGTCTGTATGTCTGTTGAGTGTTTTTTACCACTGTACTATCACTGCTTGTTTCATTTAGCAATTTTTCGAAGTAATTATGCCATACTTCAGGGATATCTCTCCCCCCCCTTTTCATGTCACCTTTATCATCTCTAACTCCTTTTACAACACTCTTTTATCCATTTCTAAGCTTCTTCAACAACCTCCATTATATCTTACCACCACTCTTGATATTTATTTCTATATTCTTGCCAAAGACCTCCCATGACATTTGCTTAGTTGTTTTACACAGTGTTTAGCTTTCTTACATTTGTGTCTGTATTCTTTAAGAGCAGCACAAGCTGACTTATTTGCCAGGAACTTTTGATATGCTTTCTTCTTTTCCTTCACTGCCTCTTTAACGTCCTGTGTACACCATGGACTTCTAATTTTTTTATCCTTGCAGACAGCCTCACCACATGCCTCTCTGGCTGAATCAATCAGGATTTTCTTCAAAGCTTGCAACAGAATCTCCAAGGTTTGGTTGCTTCTCAAATTCTTTCATTTTTTCTTTAATAATCTTTGTATATTTTAGTCTACAGTTCACATCTGAGAGCTGCTCAACTTTTATTCGCTTTAAAACTTTCTTACATGTTATTCTTTTCAGAATGAAATTCAATTTTATCCTGCTCAAATCTAAATGGTGATCACTTCCAATTTCAAATCCTCTGTACACTCTGGTGTCCTGCACCAGGGAGAAAACATCACTATCAACAATAACATAGTCAATGAGACCTTTCTTATTCCTTGCTTCTTCTCTCCATGTGAATTTGTGCACATTTTAATGTTGGAACATGGTGTTAGTAATAACCAGTCCATGACCTGAGCAGAAATCCAACAGGTATTTGCCATTATTATTAGCTTTGCTCTTTTCTCCAAATTTTCCCAAAAAATTTTTGTATGCCTGACAATCATTTCCTACTCTGCTATTTAGATCCCCAACAAGGACCAACTTTTTATTTTACATTCTGTCAGTTGCTTTTTTTAAAGCATCAAAATATTCCTCCACTTCTACCTTAGTAGAACCTTCTGTGGGACCATAGGCACAAATAAGTGTCATTGTCCAATTCCCCGTTCTAATATTTGCCCAGATCACCCTACTTGAGACTGCCTGCCATTCAAGAAGATTAGCCTCGTATTTAGTGTTGAATACTATGGCTACTCCTTCTTTTCCTTGATTGTTATTGCCTGAATATAACATTTTGTATTTATTACCCAGAAAGATCTCACCAGTTTTTGTCTTTTTTGTTTCAGTCACCCCTATTATGTCAATCTGGTACTTATTTAATTCCTCCGCTAGCTCCATTTCTTTGCCATTCAGGCATCTTATGTTGATAGTACCAATCTTTAACTCTTCTGATGTTGAGTTGGGGTGTGTGTTCAGATTTGTTCCAGTAGCTGACTTTTCGCTGTGTGTCCTGGTTCCCTGGTGAAAACAAAGGGTGGCTCGTTTTTCGGGGTGATGCCCCAGCTGGTATGAAATTTTGTCATGTTGTACCATCGTTTTGTATTTTGGTTTAAGCCAATAAGAATACAATTTCGTCGGCTAAATCCCAAATTGCTAGCCCATCCTTGTTCGTTTAGTATCCGGGTAGATACCCAACAGGGTGCACCACGAGAAGGTGAGGATTGACATTAGGTCAGAAGCCGTGGTCGGTTCTCCGCACTCCTTTAAAGGCTATGTGTTGGTCTCCTCTCAGTTATATAGCTTTGACATTTAAGCATGTTATTTCAAATAATGCTAATTTGCTAACTTTTGTGCGATATGAACACGAAAATAAAGTTTGTGAAGACTTTTTGTTTTGTGAATTGTTACTTCTTCATGCAACTGCTGAAGCTCTTTTCAAAGTTGTCAATGACTTGATAACTAGAAATAAACTTTAATGGGAAAAATGTGTAGGTATCAGCACAGATGGTGCTCAGGCAATGTCGGGAATATGTAAAGGTTTGGTCGCATGTATCCAGAAAGTCGTACCTCTTGTGAAATGGACACATTGTTGTATACACCATATGCCCACCAAAACGAAACTGTTCTAGGTGAGGCAGTAAAAACTGTCAATTTTATTAAAGCCTGTCCTCTTAACAGCTGGTTATTTTCTGCACTTTGTAATGAAATGGGAAGTGATCATGAACATTTATTATTGCACTGAGAAATCCAATGGCTGTCCCGGGGTAAGGTTCTGACGCAGTTGTTTGAGCTTCGTAACAAAGGAAGGTTGTTCCTCATAAACTCCAAATTTGAGTTAACACACTATTTAAGTGATTTCACATCGCTCTCATCTCTTGCTTACTTGGTGGACATTTTTATCATTTTGAATACTCTTAAATTGAGCCTTCAAAGTACCATGTCACCATGTTTTCTGTGCAAGACAAGATAGAGACAATAATCAAGAAGTTAAATTTTTCATGCAACCATATCGAGAAAGGAAAATATGATTCCTTTCACACACTGAGTGATTTCATTGATTTCAGTGAACAACCCCTTTCTAGTGATGTTGCTGAAAGTATGATTGAACACATGAGGTCATTGGCATCTCAACTACATCTGTATTTTCCGCTTTGTCCTGAAAAAAAACAACTGGATGAAAACTCTCTTTCTAGACTCGGAAAATGATCTTCCTTCTGTCGAAGGAGAACAAGTTATCCAGCTGTCCTGTGATTCGACATTCAAAATGCTGTTACTTTCGTTACTGGAGTTTTGGTTCCAAGCTAAGTCTGTTTAACCTGAAATTTCCAAAAGGGCTGTAAAACATCTGTTGCCATTTGCCACTACATATCTGTGCGAGACAACATTTTCTCACCTTGCATATATGAAAAACAAATACAGGAACAGAGTTAACGTGGAGCCAGATCTACGTTTGAAATTATCCAGTTTAGATCCTGACATGCGAAAGTTGACGTCTGAAAAACAGCACCAGCCATTACATTAGGTGAGTGTTAAATTCATAATATTAGGTCTAATCGATATGTTCATATTCTTCCGAATATTCCATTTATAACAGTATTGCATTGTCATAAATGACACATTCAGAGTTATAAAATTGTAATTTATTACTTCATCTTTATGATATTAAAATATAAAAAATTCCATTTTGGATTTTATGGGGGCCACGGTGAATTAACCTTCGCTACAGGGGGGGTCCGCGACATCAAAAAGGTTATGAAACACTGCTCTTCACCATGATCCCAAATAAAGAATATTGTAAGTTTCAAAGTATAATTGACAAGCAGACATATACAATATATATATAGAGTAGACCAGACATGAAGATACTTCATGCATAAACTTT